>NC_083721.1:46401056-47026056 GCF_028564815.1 Eubalaena glacialis
ACAAGGAGGGCAGTAGCAGGAAAGAATGTCAGAGAAGTAAGCAGGAGGCATATCATGCAAGAATTCACAGGCAAGAGTCAGGGTATGGATTTTATCCTAGGAGTAATGGGAAATTGGTGTATAGGGGTGGGCGACATGATCAAATTTATATTTTAAAACCATCACTTTAGCTGTTTTGGTATCAAATTAATGATAAAAATGCAAGTGTAGAAGCAAAATTTTATCTAAAAACTTTAGAAAAAGTAAATGTATTTACAAGAAAGTTTCTGGTTCAAATAGCATGCAAATGGAAATATGGAATGATCTATCCAATGAGTGGAGTTTAAGAATTAAGCTTTCATTTAACCTTGCGGTCTGAAACATTCTCCTTCAAAGGACAGGTTTAGTGATAGAATTGTACTTCCTTCTCTACATATTAATTGAGATAGTGGGTTTTGCAGAGAATAATTATGTGAGCAAACTATTATAAATCTTATTTATTAGTATCAAATGTTCATAATCAATCTGCAAGCAAAGAATGAAACAAAATCATATTAATAGTTACAGATATGAGGTTATTCAAATTTAAAAGAATTACATAACTGACAATTCAGAAGGTGGACACTAATGAAATTTTTTTCATGTTACATAGTGAAATGTTGATGGAATAATTAATAGAGGTTTAAAATGTTATTTAAAAGCATTGAGTTAACTAGTAAGGATAAAACTAAAAATAACAAAAGTAACTAACAAAACTCATGAAGAGGTCAATATATTAGTAAGGAGTCAATTGATTCTATTTAAATCAGATAAATCAAGAAATACCAGTAAAAAGATATTACTTATAATTATTATAATCCCTAGAAAAACAAATCAGAAATGTGTAAAATGTAGTTACCTCTCAGGAGCAAAAGAGATACAAGGGCTGGCAGACTTTTTTTGTTGTTGTTTAATACCATTTTGAAGCATTTGAATTTTTAACTATGTGCTTGTAAGGCTTTATAATAATAATGATAATTCTACTACCTAGGACTTATAAATATAAAATATTTTATTTACTGATATTGTATTATAAAATATTACACTTAATTTTTTCTCACAATAAAATTTATATGAATTGACAAAACTACACATTTAGATGCTGAGTAAATGTTCCACTTTTTTTTTCTTTTTTCTTTTTTTTAAATCTTTATTGGAGTATAATTGCTTTACAATGGTGTGTTAGTTTCTGCTTTATAACAAAGTGAATCAACTATACATATACATATATCCCCATATCTCCTCCCTCTTGCGTCTCCCTCCCATCCTCCCTATCCCACCCCCCTAGGTGGTCACAAAGCGCCGAGCTGATCTCCCTGTGCTATGCAGCTGCTTCCCACTAGCTATCTATTTTACATTTGGTAGTGTATATATGTCCATGCCACTCTCTCACTTCGTCCCAGCTTACCCTTCCCCCTCCCCGTGTCCTCAAGTCCATTCTCTATGTCTGCGTCTTTATTCCTGTCCTGCCCCTAGGTTCTTCAGAACCATTTTTTTTAGATTGCATATATATGTGTTAGCATACGGTATTTGTTTTTCTCTTTCTGACTGACTTCACTCTGTATGACAGACTCTAGGTCCATCCACCTCACTACAAATAACTCAATTTTGTTTCTTGATGTGCATTTTGTTTACTATAAGTAGCTACAACAAACATTAGAAATAGCATATTCACAAAAGTGGGCCATACAGCCAGTTCAGCTACAATAAAAGCAAATTTTAAAAATTGTTCTCAATACCTCCAGTCCCATTGGTGAAAAGTACAAGGTTGAAATTTAAAGAATAAATGGATAAAAATTGCAAGTCATATTGAGTATTAAAAACCATGATGCATAGGTTATGACAAAAATTGCCATCCAAGATTTTCTTTTCCCAAAAGGTAAATAATTCGTACATAATGGATTATGTACCAGAAAAAAAATGGAAGAAGAGAATAGTAACATCATGTTGGATTTCATCAATATAGAGATTTAAATGCACAAAGATCTCTGAGGCTAATGTCAAACCTGAAAAAACTGTAGGCAGCTTTTATACCCTTTAAGACCAATTGCTGCATAATCAGAGGTCATAAGAGGATGAAAGCTTATGTGTGTTCCAAGTAAATGTCTGGCATATACAGCACCTCAGAGGCAGAAAATACTTGAAAAATACCATTCCCAATGTCAGAAAAGAGAGTAAGTGAAAGATAGAGGTGACTCTCATCAGCAGAGAGATGATATCCATGATGTCCAATCCACATGCCAAGAGAGAAGTTGTTTACAGAGAGGAATAAAGTCCAGAAGTGAGCCTAAGGAGTCCCCGGCCAAAATTCATTTTTAAAAAAGACAATTTTGTTTCAGAAGCACATAAAGTAATCAACTGAATAAATATCAAAAGGAATCTGAGCAGTCAAGATCAGCTCCTTGAAGCCTTCTACATTAAGCAGATGCCATGATTTACAAAGCACACTATAAATATTTAAGGAAAATGAACTGAAAGAAAAAAATCAAATTGTGCATTTGAAGTAATATTAATAGTTTTATTGCTATAGATGATCATTATAATCTATAAAAACAGCTTTTGAAGAGAGAAGAATCTGTGTTGAAATAACTAGGTGTATGATTTACAAATCCTGAAAGAAAGTTTTAAATTCCCTCTAAATAAGTCTACCTTTGACAAGTCATAATCAATAAGCTCTGATGTTAACTAAATAACAGAATGTACCCTGAATATTAGAATATTCATATTAGATATTGTACCCTGAATTAGATAATGTACCCTGAATACTAGATATTAACATAATAAAATATCAGAACTTACAAATTATGAATACAAATATTATTCCCACATATTTATTAAGATTTAAAAATTTTCAAGTTCTTGCCACTAGAAGACCTCATAAAGAAAGGGTCTTTATAGAATTTACCAAGTAAACAGTGGAAGGGAGTCTCAGTACTAAACTATCTAGCCAAGCCCCTTTAATTTAGTGAGAAACTTGAGACTCTAAAGAATTATTCTACTAAAGATCATATACTTCATTATTGCTAAAGCTAGGATTATATAAATAGCATTGATGTGAAATCTGATTTTGGACAATTATGACTTGAAGTCAATTTTATATATTGATTATCCAGGTTTATTTATAAAATGTATTTGTCGGGGCATTTTGGTAAGAAGTCATAAAAATCAAAGTCATATTGTCTTAATCCAAAAAGAATTTATTGACTCTTGTAACTAGAAGTCCAGCATTATTTAGCTGCAGGTATGGCTGGATCTAGGATTTTTTTTTTAAGTTGATTTTAGTCTCTTGGCTATGCTTTATTCTATAATGGCCTCACTCTGCTCATGTGGCAGTCCCTGTATCTAGAGGTTAACTCCCAACTGTTGATACTTCAATTCCAATGAATAATATCCTTTATTCCTTAATAGTTGTAACAAAGTCCTGGAATTGAGCTTCATTGGCCTGACATGCCATAGGCTCACTGCTGGAGCTCAACAGGGATGGAAGCATAGATTTAATCCCCACCACTACCAAGTAGAAACCACACAAAATGAGAGAAAGGAAAAGGTTTTTAAGGAAAATCAATGTGCTCTTCCAAGACCAAAGGAAAATGAGTTGTAGATAAGCAAAAGGAGGAGATGTCCACTACTTTCAACTGGGTTCATTTTTTATTATTAAGATGACATCACATCTGACACACTTAATATCATGATGTTGTAGAAAGAGCTATGGGAATGGAGGCAGGGCAATCTAATTGTATAAGATCTAATTGAATAAGTTGACAAACCTTTCGAGTCTACTTTCTTCAAGTGTAAATTGTTTTAAAAGTGCATTCATCTTTGCAATTCTATGATTGATTTGATGAAGATAAAAGAACTTGGTAAATAAAGGCTCATAAGCCAGGAATAAAAATAGGCCTGCTGTATTACTCAACTTCAGAGGACATCATTCATGTAGAATACAATAGAAGAAATCCAACAATGTTATCTATAAAATGGGACTGATAATACCTTCTTTACAGAGTGCTGACGAGTTAATATAGTGATTCATGAAAGGGTCCAGTGTTAGCCACTATTATGGATTGAATTGTGTCCCCCCAAAAGATATGTTGATGTCCTCCCTGCCAGTACTTCAGAATGTGACCTTATTTGGAAATACAGTGACTGCAGATTTAATTAGTTAAGATGAGGTCATACTGGAATAGGGTGAGCCCTTAATCTAATATGACTGGTGTCCTTATAAGAAGAGGAGAGAGAGACACACAGGGAGAAGAATGCCATGTGAAGACACAGAGACACATAGGAAAGAAGACAACCATATGAAGATGGAAACAGAGATTGGAGTGACTATTTACAAGCCAAGGTACGCTAAGGATTGCAAGCTGTCTCCAGAAGCTAAGAGAGTCCTGGAACCAGATTATTGCTTAGAGCTCTTAGGAGGAATCGCACTGCCAACGCCCTGATTTTAAGCTTCCAGACTCTAGAACTGTGAGAGAATATATTTCTGTTGTTTAAGCCACCCAGTTCATACTTTGTCACAGCAACGCTAGGAAAGTAATAAAGCCACATTGGAGTCAGTCACGGTTAGTTAAATTTGAAAGTATTTTAATATTTTCTAAATATGGAACTACTCATATTTTAAGTCTAATGACATTTTGAAAATAAGAATATTAAACAACCACTGGATTTGTTTTTAATTTTTATTGGAGTATAGTTGCTTTACAATGTTGTGTTAGTTTCTGCTGTACAGCAAAGTGAATCAGCTATACGTGTATCCCCTCTTTTTGGATTTCCTTCCCATTTATGTCACCACAGAGCACTGAGTAGAGTTCCCTGTGCTATACAGTAGGTTCTCACTAGTTATCTATTTTATACATAGTATCAATAGTGTATATATGTCAATCCAAATCTCCCAGTTCATGCCACCCCCCACCTTTCCCCCTCGGTATCCATACGTTTGTTCTCTACGTCTGTGTCTCTATTTCTGCTTTGTAAATAAGATCGTCTATACCACATTTTTCAGATTCCACATATATGCATTAATATACAATATTTGTTTTTCTCTTTCTGACTTACTTCATTCTGTATGACAGTCTCTAGGTCCATCCACGTCTCTACAAATGACCCAATTTCATTCCTTTTTATGGCTGAGTAATATTGCATTGTATATATGTGCCACATCTTCTTTATCCATTCCTCTGTTGATAGACATTTAGGTTGTTTCCATGTCCTGGCTATTGTAAATAGTGCTGCAGTGAACGTTGAGGTGCATGTGTCTTTTTGAATTTGGTTTTCTCTGGGTATATGCCCAGTAGTGGGATTGCTGGGTCATATGGTAGTTGTATTTTTAGCTTTTTAAGGAACCTCCATACTGTTCTCCGTAGCGGTTGTATCAACTTACATTCCCACCAACAGTGCAAGAGGGTTACCTTTTCTCCACACCCTCTCCAGCACTTATTGATGTAGATTTTTTGATGATGAATGGTCACACCATTCTGATGGATGTGAGGCGGTATCTCATTGTAGCTTTGATTTGCATTTCTCTAATAATTAGTAATGTTGAGCAATTTTTCATGTGTTTGTTGGCCATCTGTATGTCTTCTTTGGAGAAAGGTCTATTTAGGTCTTCTGCCCATTTTTGGATTGGGGTGTTTTTTTTTTTGATATTGAGCTGCATGAGCTGTTTATATATTTTGGAGATTAATCCTTTGTCAGTTGCTTCATTTGCAAATATTTTCTCTCATTCTGAGGGTTGTCTTTTTGTCTTATTTATGGTTTCCTTTGCTGTGCAAAAGCTTTGTAGTTTCATTAGGTCCCATTTGTTTATTTTTGGTTTTATTTCCATTTCTCTAGGAGGTGGGTCAAAAAGGATCTTGCTGTGATTTATGTCATAGAGTGTTCTGCCTATGTTTTCCTCTAAGAGTTTTATAGTATCTAGCCTTACATTTAGGTCTTTAATCCATTTTGAGTTTATTTTTGTGTACGGTGTTAGGGAGTGTTCTAATTTCATTCTTTTACATGTAGCTGTCCACTTTTCCCAGCACCACTTACTGAAGAGGCTTGTCTTTGCTCCATTGTATATTCTGGCCTCCTTTGTCATAGATTAGTGACCATAGGTGCATGGGTTTATCTCTGGGCTTTCTATCCTGTTCCATTGATCTATATTTCTGTTTTTGTGCCAGTACCATAGTGTCTTGATTACTGTAGCTTTGTAGTATAGTCTGAAGTCAGGGAGCCGGATTCCTCCAGCTCCGTTTTTGTTCGTTTGTTTGTTGTTTTTTGTTTGTTTTGTTTTGTTTTGTTTTTTCCTCAAGATTGCTTTTACTATTCAAGGTCTTTTGTGTTTCCATACAAATCGTAAAATTTTTTGTTCTAGTTCTGTGAAAAATGCCATTGGTAATTTGATAGGGATTGCATTGAATCTGTAGATTGCTTTGGGTTGTACAGTCATTTTCACAACATTGTGAAAATGACTATACTACCTAAACAAGCATTGCATTTGTATTGATCATCACATATATCTTTATAACACTTGCCACTTTTGCCTATTCCATTCTAGAAAGGCTTTCTTACTTTACTTAATACCCTTCTCTCCCAACTCTCCATTTATTCCTCTGACTAGCTGTTTTCTGTCTTTGTCATGTCCTCCCCTTCCTCTGCCCTTCAGTGTTGGTAGAGTCCAATATTCAGCCATCAACCCTCTTCTCTTTTTACTGTGACCATCGATGACCATTCATGGATTACCAAATTCATAGTTATAGCCAACATCACTCTCCTGAGTTCCAAATATGCAATAGATGGCTGCTCTTATACATCTAGATATCAAATGCACAGCTCAAACGGAGTGTGTCCAAAACAGAAGTCACAATCTTTTTCCCAAATATGCTTCTCCCCCAGCATAAACTCCAGAGTTATCACAGATTGTCCCTTTCCCTTACTCTTCACATCTAATCCAGAACCAAGCCATTTTGTTTCTAACTTCTTCACTCTCATATCAATCCCCTGCCTTTCATCTCCATTACTAACTTGGTTAGATCTCTCATTATTTCTTCCCTGAATTACAGAGAATCACATAAGTTTTATCTCTGCCTCAATTTTTGCTAGCCTCCAATTCATCCTACCCACTGCTGTAGGAGTAATCTTTATAAAATGAAAAATAGATAAAATTACTCCCCTGCTTAAAAATCTTCAAGTTTTTCCATAGATTGATGGAGAGAGTCCAAGTTCTTTGGCAGAGTATTCAAGGCCCCATTGATCTGGCACTTGCCTCCTTTCTAGGATGAGTTTTGCTGATTGCTGTGCACACTTCAGCTCTATTCAACCACTTAAGCTCTCTAGAGCAGCTCCTTATGCCTGGAATGTTCCTCTCCTCTTTCTCACTGGCAAATACTTTTCCTTCTTAGGTTCAAATCAAGACTTCCCTCCACCACATAGTATTATGACTTGCTTTTTTCCCCTACTCAGATTTATTTTATTATTTAAAATTTTTATTCCTCTTATTTCCTATTCAAATATCTAACATAGCACCTAAACCACAGTTTTGCCCTTATTATTTTGTACACATTTGTCACCCCAAGTACCACATAAAGACAGGGGTTCTCCACGATGTATCTCAACATACGGCACATAATAAGTGCACAGTAAGTGTCTGCTATATTAATGAACAAAAATGAAAAAATAAAGGGATAAGTGGATGAACAAATGTAAGAGTAAATATTGAATGAGCCCTATATACCCCCAGTGAAGTATTTCACATGAGAGTAAGTAAATTCTTGACTCTGTATACATTGGCAGTAGTTAAAAGCACAGACTCTCAAGTCAAGTTGCTTGGATTCCCTGATTGGCCACTTATTTAGGTGACTTTGGGCAAGTTTCTTCATTTCCATGCAAAGAGATTGGAATGTAATAGTTCTTTTTTCATTGTGTTGTTAGGAAGATTAGCTGAATATATATTTATATTATTAAGACCGTATTATGAAAATGAAATGAGAATATAGTAAATGTTATATACATTGTTAAAAATGCTTTTAAAGACATAAGGTTAGAGGCAAGATTTTTGTTTTAATTGGAAAGAATATTCTTTCTGTCTGCATATATTGAAAAACTCTGAACTTAAATTATTATAAACAATATTTCTGTAGTTCCTAGTACTTTCTAAAATACACATAAAAATATACCTGTTTATTGAAAATAACAAAGTTCTTTCTTTCCTGCTTGAGCAAATGCTTGCTATGATCATTTTTTACTCCCTAATGGCTTTTCTCTATTCTGGGATGCAGGACCAGAGGGGGATCATGTAAGTTACCATGGCTTTTGTTGAATCAAACCCTGTTGAATTCCACATTAAAAATAATAATAATAATAATTAATTAATTTTAAAAATATATATATATATTCCTTTAATGTGCAGAATCCACTGGCACTGTTACTGGGCCATACTACTAATTTTTATTTCACCCCAGCTACCACCAACAATTTTATGGTTTAAATACATAATAAGTAGAATTTTAAAAATTAAAATAAATCCAAAATTTACAAGCAGCTCATGCAGCTCAATATCAAAAAAACAAACAACCCAATCCAAAAATGGGCAGAGCACCTAAATAGACATTTGTCCAAAGAAGATATACAGATTGCCAACAAACATGAAAGAATGCTCAACATCATTAATCATTAGAGAAATGCAAATCAAAACTACAATGAGAAATCATCTCACACCGGTCAGAATGGCCATCATCAAAAAATCTAGAAACAATAAATGCTGGAGAGGGTGTGGAGAAAAGGGAACCCTCTTGCACTGTTAGTGGGAATGTAAATTGATACAGCCACTATGGAGAACAGTATGGAGGTTCCTTAAAAAACTAAAAATAGAACTACCATCCGACCCAGCAATCCCACTACTGGGCATATACCCTGAGAAAACCATAATTCAAAAAGAGTCATGTACCACAATGTTCATTGCAGCTCTATTTACAATAGCCAGGACATGGAAGCAACCTAAGTGTCCATCAACAGATGAATGGATAAAGAAGATGTGACACATATATACAATGGAATATTACTCAGCCATAAAAAGAAACGAAATTGAGTTATTTGTAGTGAGGTGGATGGACCTAGAGTCTGTCATACAGAGTGAAGTAAGTCAGAAAGAGAAAAACAAATACCGTATGCTAACACATATATATGGAATCTAAGAAAAAAAAAAATTGGTCATGAAGAACCTAGGGGCAAGATGGGAATAAAGACGCAGACCTACTAGAGAATGTACTTGAGGATATGGGGAGGCGGAAGGGTAAGCTGGGACAAAGTGAGAGAGTGGCATGGACATATATACACTACCAAATGTAAAATAGATAGCTAGTGGGAAGCAGCCGCATAGCACAGGGAGATCAGCTCGGTGCTTTGTAACCACCTAGAGGGGTGGGATAGGGAGGGTGGGAGGGAGGGAGGGAGACGCAAAAGGGAAGGGATACGGGGATATATGTATATGTATAACTGATTCACTTTGTTATAAAGCAGAAACTAACACACCATTGTAAAGCAATTATACTCCAATAAAGATGTTAAAATAAATAAATAAAATCCGTGATACAAATATAAATATGAGGGATTCACAGAAGTGAGTGGTCAGGAAAACTTTATGGAGAAAAACATCTGTTGGGAGTTAAAGGATACCTGGGATTTGAAAAGGCAAGGAGACAGTATGGAAGTCATTCCAGGTGGGAGAAGCAGTGTGAGCAAAGGTACAAGAGCAAGAACATTCCTGTATTTTGAAGACGAGAGCATCTCAATCTGCCTTAAGCATTAAGTTTAGATGGGGAGGAGTTAGAATATAAATTGGAAAGGTGTGTTAGGCCATACTATGGAAAGCCTTAAATGCTAAACCATGATATTTTAACTCTACCCAAAATATAGTAGAAAGTTTTGAAGAATGGAGAGATGACAATTCTTCATGAAGGGGATGTTGTACATAATTGCTAGGATAAACTAGAGGTCAAATTCAGGCCAGATTTCAAGGAAATAATCTTCTACCAATTGTAGAGTCTAGAAGCCAGAATGTAGCAGCAGAGAAGTCATCCTCAGATTCTATTAAGAGCTAAAGGGTCAACCAGAGAAAGGTCATACTAAAAGAGTTCACCTATAGAGTCATGGAAAAAGAGTTTGAAACTAAAAGCCTAAATTCAGGGGTAGACTCTGGGATGAACAGAATTGACACACGGTGGGCAGAGCCCTGGTCAGATTATGTTATCATATATAAACATATCACATGTGTCACAGTAGGAAGCTGTCATTTGGGGCAGCAGTCTCACTTTTTAGAAACTTTTGCTTCCAGGGTGGCTGGGAAACTCAGTAAACCCTAATAGGGAAAGAGTAGAAGCAAAGGGACCAATTAGCAGCCTGTTGCAATAGTCAAAATCAAGGGTAGTAAGGGCCAGAGGTAAGAAGGCAGAAATGGGATTATAGGGGTAGACACAAAGAAGATTCAAGAGAAAAACACTACTTTTTAAAAGTTCTAAAGTTTCTCCAAAATTTAAGTGTTAGTTGATAGATTCTGAAGCTGACTTGCAAGCTAATTTCTTGTACTTTTAGAAAAATCAGTCTCTCAGTGACCTGGCTACTGAATTATCATCTCAAATGCCATATTTTCTTATTATTTCATTATGATGTAACCTTCAAAGGACAAAAATTACATGTAAGTCATAAATCTTATTTCCCTAGGACCAAAAGAAAGTCTGCCTTGAAATTTGTAATAAAACTCTTTCCTCTATTTCACACTATACAACAGACACACGTTTTTCTGTTACTCCGACTCACCACGAATTTGCTGTTAAATAGCTTTTAATTGAGATCGAACATTAAGAACCTACAAAGAAGTGAATTCTCAGTTCACAAAAGACTGATTGCCAAGCCCTGCAGCATTTATAAACATCAAGGTCAATGTGAAATGTAGGTCAGTGAAACTTGCTTGCAAAATTGCTCTGGACTCATAACCACCATTGCAATGTATAGCACAGTAGCAGCTTTTAAGTATACCTCTACTACCACTTTCTGTTCATAAAACCATGAGGTTATATTTTGATCAAGTTTTGCTTTTTTTCTTCAGTCAGCATTTTATGCATATATGCAAGCTATCCTTTTAATCTTGGCAATTTATCTAAAGTAGAAGCTTTCTTGGACCAAAATCTATATCATTCTGATTAATGCCTGTGTCACTTTAAACACTAATCCCTTAGTTGTTCCTTTTTCCTCTTTTCTGTCTTTGTTTTATACTGATACTTTAATGTGCTTATTGGGTTATAAGGTACTCATAATAATATAAGACCATAGCCACGTAATGGAGTATAATCATAGTAAATGATATCCCACATTGTTCTTGGCTTTCTAATTCCCAGATATTAAGGCTTAGGAATGTATAAATGTGTGAGATAATTTTTATTTTAGGATTCCTCTGTGTTGTTGTATAGCTAGTTCAGGAAAGACCAACTTTGCTGGTGTGATTTCCTTCTCATTTTCCTGTTGTATACCTATTATGTACCAGATACTATGCTATGCATTTTTCATATGTAGTTTTATTAATCCTCACAAACACTACAGAGCTAATTATTATTATTAGTTCCCCATTTCACAAATAAGGAGTTTAATTCAGAGATGTTAAGTAACTTGTTCAATATCACACAGCTTGTAGGTAGCATATTCAAGACGTGAATCTATGTCTGTCTAACTTTAAAGCTCATACTCTTTAATTATGTTAGGCTAAATTTTCTACTTTCTTCCCACATATTCTTAACAATATCCTCTATCTGTATAACACTCCTGAGTTAAGTATAAGGTAAGGAAACAGTCAAGTTTCTTAGTAAAGAATAATACCAAACTCTTACCACAGATTTTTACTAACTGTCTCTATTAAATAACTGTGCCTCCCAATGACTTGATTTGGAAATTGTTGGACTATTTAAAGTGTAGAGAGTGCTGGTGGAGTTTCTTAATCTTCTTATATGTGTACAAAGAATTCAGTATGAATCACAAGGGTCAAAACCAGCAAGAGGAACTTAAAAGAATAAATATAAAGCAGTGTGCTTTTAGATCATATTAAGTAGAGGAAGGCTTTAATGCAGGTCAAGTGGAAAACACCACTGGATTTTAGTTGGCCGCAAGCTCAATAATAGATAGCAGTGGGGCATGGCTATTACAAAAAAGCTAACTACATTTTAGGCTCCCTTGATATAAGAAAAGGACCATATTTAAGGAATGAAAGAGCCCTTTTATAGTCTACATCTGGTATACTGTGATCAGTTCCAGATGACACATTTTAAAGTTAACATTGACAAAATATTTTTTCCAACAGTAGGGTAACCAGGATGGTAAGATTTTAAAATAAGTGTATGATAGATCAATATATGTTTATCCTACAGTCAAAAATGTAGGAAGAAATGGAAGGGAAAATAATAGGTCTCTCCAGATATCATTTATGTTGTCACATGCAACTTTAAGACCAGTGGATGGAAGTTTTATGAAGACAAATTTTATATTGATTTTATATTAGTTAGGAAAGCCCAACAATGAAACAGACTGACACATAGCATAGTCACAAAGATGCAAATAGAATAGCCAAAAAAATGTCCAGGATGTCCAGGCTCTTCTCAATTCTAAGATCCCTTACCTGAATGATAGCCCTGGTATTTTTCTTTCATTTTATTTATTAACCTATCATGTCATGTGGACCAAGCCACTTTTCACCCTCTTTTTATTTAAGCAACGTAGAAGAAGGTATTCATTTAATTACTTTGAGAAAGAACTGTGGGTTCCTCTCAGAGCAATCCAAGTTTCATTATCTAATAGAGGGATGGTTTTAACAATCTAATCCTAAAAGTTGAATTTATAGAGTCAGTCAGTCAACAAGCCTATATTGAGCAGGTAATGAGATACTAATGAAGAAAGGCTCAGTCTGTACTCCTAAGGAGTATGTAAGTCTAGTAGAAGTGACAGAGAAGTTGAGGATTAATACTTGAGTACAGTAATATGTGATAGATGAGTGAATGAGGTTGAGGGTAAGCACACTGGATCTGTCTGAAGAAGAATGAGAATAAAAGAAAGTTTCCTAGAGGAAGTAACACTTAAGCAGAGTCTTGAAGAATGACTAGAGTTAACTTGGATTATTAGCAGAAAAAGCACGTAGAAAGAAGTGTGAAACAAACCTACAAGTGTTTTCTTATTGTGGGAGCAGAGGGTGTATTAAACCAATGTTGGTAGATGTGGCCAGAGAGATCGACAAGTTGAAAGTAACAGAGAGAAAAATTGCAATATTTGTTAAACAAAGGGTTAATATGGAAATTATATGATGAATTGCTACAAATCATTTTTTAAAGACCCCATTATATAAATGGGGCAAAAATATGAACAATTGGCATAAAAACAAATATGATCAATAAAAATGAGAAAATATATTCCATTTCACGAGTATCCAGTAATATCCAAATTAAAACCAAAATTAAATCATTTTACCTATTTAATTAGCAAAAATTGAGGATATTAATAATATTAGTGCTAGGGAGGAGATGGGAAAATAAGAATGTACTTGTCATTCACTATTGGTAGGAGTATAGATTGACATAGACTTCTGGTGGACTATTTGAAAGTATCTTATTTTAAAATGAACATATTGTTCAACTCCAGAACTCCACAACTATGTAACTATTCTAGATGTCCACACAATAACCTAAATACTCACTGGGAAGAAAATGGTTAGATAAATTATTGCATATTTGCTCTAGTGAATATTATGAGGCAGTTAAAAAGATGGCGGTAGATCAGTATCACAAGGGGTCTCTTAAACAGGGAATCAAGTTTAAACATAAAAAATCAAGTTAAGAGCCACATATGTTGTATAATCTCATTTGGTTAAAAAATGCACAAAATGAAACTGTTGATTTTCCTATCTATGCATGTTAACATCCATCACATACAAAAACATCTGAGAAGGCCCATATCAAAATGATAGCAGTAGGGGCTGGGATTAGATGAATATAAAAAGGGAATTTTCATTGTTCTAAGTTGTTTAAATTTTAATAAGAATATATTTGTGCATTACAGTGTAATTCAAATTATAAGCATTATTCTTAAATCTGTGGGGAGCCCTTAAAAGGTTTTAAGCAGGGAAATCACATAAACACATTTGGATCTTAGGAATATCCTTCTGCCAGCTGAATATAGAGGGGATTGGTGAGAAGTTAAACTGGAGTTAGGGAAGCCAATGAAAAAGTGATGGCAGTAATCCAGAGTATCAAATAATGCTGGACTTAACTAAGATTGTGCAATTTCAGTGATGATGGAAAGAAAGAGATGACCAAGAAAGATATTTACTACATAGATTTCATAGGACACCACCGCTTAGAATAGGAAGGTGATTGTGAGGCAGGAGTCTAAATGACCCTCAAGTTTCCAACTTAGAAATTAGCTGAATGGTCAAGTCCATTCGCTGAGTTAAGGAATACAAAGGGGTGTGTGTGTTAGGGGATGGATTATAGGAATTGTGATTCTTAGATCCTTGCTATCTTGAGGAATTTGGGGTTTTGAATAGGTTGGCTATCTGAAAGATTTTTTCTATCAAATCTTTTTTTCCAAGAGAAAAGTACCTATCCTCTATAGAAGGGGTCAATGGCAAATGGGTTCCATCTAAATATCCTAGATTTCTATGAAGTTTCAAGAAATTTCTAGATTTCACACAAAGTTCTTCAGCGGATTTTTCCCTTTAGTAATGCAGGGAACAGCTACATCTACATGTGGTAGGGATGGTATCATTGTGGGAGAAAGTATATCAAACTCATCCTCGAAAGAGTTGTACCCCTCCCGCTTTCCCTCCATCCACTCACCAACCAGCCTGACCAGCTAACATTCAGGTGGAAGCCCAAGCTTTGAGCAATGTCTTCTGTCAGAATAGTCTAAGTGCACACTGACTTATAAGTCTTGACAAATTTGGATTCTTTGAGTCAGAAATACTTTTTGCCCTCAAGTTGATCCCAATGGAACTTAAGTGGAAGAAGAATTCAATTCAAGAAGACTACTTGTTTTCCTAAATTCAAAGCGTACCATCTTTATTTAATCTATATACTTTGTTTTATTGTTGAAAATGAAAATAAAAATGCATTCGTGTATAAAACTGACATTAAAATTAGATTAGAAATGACCCATGGGATGTTTCCATTTATCAATCAGAATTCATCAAAAGTAAAAGGTTTATATCTAAATAATGGTAGAAAGTATATGATAAGAGTCATTCAGTCATGCATCACTTTTAAACATCCCAAGGGATGTTTGCATTTATCAGTCAGAATTCATCAAAAGTAAAAGGTTTATATCTAAATAATGGTAGAAAGTATATGATAAGAAAGAGTCATTCAGTCATGCATTAGTTTTTACTATGTAGAATAATACTCTAGAATAGCCAGAATGATAATTATGAAGGTTGTTTCAAATTCAAAGTGTGAGATGAAGTCGTCACAGGATATTGATGCAGTTAATTCAGGGACCAAACATGTTAAAGGAGGACAAATTAAACTATCAGTTTATGGTTAGATTCTGTTAGGAGTGACAGAAAATCCCATATAACAGTGGATCAAAAGAATAAAAATTATTTCTCCACACATAAGCAACATCCAGAGGTAGGCAGTCGATAGCTGGAAGGATGCCTTCATGAGTCTCAAAGACTCAGCACCTTCCTTGAGTGGCTATCCTCAGCACACAGTCCAGGATGGTTGCTTAGCTCAGTGCTTCAAGAAGGAGGAAAAGGTAGCCACGGTCATATTTCCTCCATTTAAGGGCGCTTCCTCTTACACTCATTGGTCAGAACTTAGTCATATAGCCTCATCTGGATGCCTAAGGAAGCTGAAAAAATATTTTATTTATTCTGGCCAGCAAGTACCAGCTCAAAATCAGGGGTTCTGAAACGAGGAAGAAGGAAATAGACATTGAGCCACTGTCAGTTTCTGCCATCAGGAGGTCAGATCATGACTAGAGATGCAGGACATTCCTCAGTCACCAAATATGAACTGAAGTTGTTCCTTTTGTGGGATACCCAGCATGTGCTGGAAGCATGTTAGTCTTTTTTCTTTCTTTCTTTTTATTTATTTATGTATGTATGTACGTACGTATGGCTGCTTTGGGTCTTCCTTGCTGCTCGCGGGCTTTCTCTAGTTGAGGTGAGCGGGGGCTACTCTTTGTTGCGGAGCGCGGGCTTCTCATTGCGGTGGCTTCTCTTGTTGCAGAGCATGGGCTCTAGGCACGTGGGCTTCAGTAGTTGTGGCACGCAGACTCAGTAGTTGTGGTGCACGGGCTTAGTTGCTCCGCGGCATGTGGGATCTTCTGGACCAGGGCTCGAACCCGTGTCCTGTGCATTGGCAGGCAGTTTCTTAACCACTGCACCACCATGGAAGTCCCAGCATGTTAGTCTTTAAAAGTTGTTTCAGATGGGGTATTGTTACAGAGTCGAGATTATTCTCAAGTTTTTTCATAAGATACATAATGTAAATCAAAGAAAAAGTATCTCAGGAAAATAAAATTTGTTGTTTCATTGAAGACTGAATGTTTGAAAAAGTCTTATACATTTGTTTATTGTGTAAGATTGTGCTAAAAGTTTGGTGAATCAATACTTTATAAACATACACAGACACATATAAACATAAAACTTCATCTTTATGCAACCGTTTTTCCTTGATCTATATATGTCATTTACCCCAAAACCTATCTCCTCTTCATTGTTTATTTCATCATAAGCCTATTCCACTATTCAGTATTTATCTTTGCCAGCACATCTTTTCTACAGTTTGCTAGATAACAGTTAAATCTATACTTAAATACAAGCTTTCTGGGACTCACTCCAAACTCAGAGGTTGTGATTACAGTTAAGAAATGATATTGTCACTTGCTTTTTCCTTCCCTGAAAATACTTTATCTCCTTGGGTCACTGCCATTCAGTGCTGTGAAAATGTGATTTGAAAAGCAAGTTTAAATGGGGCTTTCTAATTAGGCTGTTCTCATTTTTACTTTCCCAACCCTGTACCCACGTTACCCCGGAGTTATATGCACCCAATTATAGAACATTCAATGTGAGATCTATATGCCTTTGAGTATGAATGGGCAACTCTCAATGATTGAGTTTGAGCCAATTGCTCATTCAGCTGAAGTGAATTAAGTCTTCTAGGGCACCAGGGTACCATTTAGCAAATTACCTCATCCAGCTCACTAAATTTGCCTCACATGGGTGAACAGCTTTCTTCCAGGGAGCAGTTTCATCACCCCAGTTCTCCACTGGCCCAACTTTATTGATGCTAAAGGGTGATTCATATGACACAACATTTACCCACAGCCTCAGACAGTAAGACTGTATAATGATGTGCTCCGTTTAAGAGCACAGGTGCCAGTATTTAAAGGGTAAATGAGAGAGCTGTTTTCTTTGGATTTTTATAAATCAAATGTAAACAAAAGTGCATCATTATTCTCTGAACTCTGAAACTGTAAAATTTGGTGATAAATTCACCACTGTATAATAAAATGACTTGGCCCCTTAAAAGTATCAATAAACAAGTATCTTTTTCTTTCAGTACTAACGCAACAACATGTACACAAAATGAGCATATTTAAATAGCAATAATATTGAATGTAATACTTTGAAAGCAGTAAGTTTTTTTCATTTGCCAATAAAAATGTTCTCTTAATTTTAACTCAGTCCTGTTCTTCTCTTAGGTATTAACTCCAGACACTTATTGGTTCCTTTTTTGAAAACTAACATCAAGAGCATAAAATATATTTTGTGGTGCCATAATTTGTTAAATGATGCTTTAATGGTGGCTGGGTGCCCAAAGAGCCCATGCAGAAATAAAATGCACTCAAACTGCTTCCAAATGTCTTCCTCTCCACATATATCATGTCAGAAGCTGCAGTTTCTCTCACACTGTCACTGTATCCAAGAAGCTATAGTCATTCACCACCACTAGCAGAACATTTTCACAAACTACCTAAATTTACATCCAAGCCAATATTTAGAATGTAATAAAAAGCATGTATGTGAAGTGAACCAGTAATCTATGATACAAGAGTCTGAAATTGTCTTGGAACTAGCTCTGAAGAACACATTAATGGGAGCATTTTTCAACAGTGAACAACACCTGCCAGCCTTCTTTCTCTCACTTTTTCTCTGTACGAAATCCCTGAATCATCTTCAGTAATTCTCACAGAACAAGATGTACTTGGATCCTCATTTTGAACTCAGTCTAATGGCCTGCCAAGGATAACCTAATGGTAAACAGTCGTGAAAGTGGTAGCACAGTGAGGGGCTGGAGTATTGTCAGTGGAGGTGTTATTTCAGGCAGTCTCAACATGCCCAGTTCATGTGGCTTAAGAGTAATAAAATCAGGCTTCTTTAAGTCTGTTTCCGTGTTCTCCCTTTTTATCAGAAATGAGTGTTATCTCAGATTGGACCTGAAAGTTAAATTAATATAGGCCTCAAAGGCATCAAGCTTAAAGAAAGGAATAGCCTCAATAAAAATTAAAAGATACATTAAACTGGATAATGCCTGACTCTTTTCAAGCTCATTTCACATTTAGGATCTCCTTTGAAAGTAGAGCCCAACACGGGTATTAGTTTGCTTCAGGCCGTAGTTGAAGTTGCTGGCTTGTTTCTAAGAGAGTCGGGCCCCCAGAGAACGTTCTCTCTAGCTCTGTGCCTCACCTTTCTCTTGGGCTTAAACAGTTCAGATTGCTCTCCCCTCAAGAGCTTCTCTCTTTGCCCCTTCAATCATAAGTGAGAGGGCACATAGGCAAGACTGAAAGAAATGAACGGGAGGATATGTGTGGAGACCCCCATATCTGGCTGTTAGTGTCATTCAGTGTCCATCTGTCTGTCTGTTAATAAAGAACATAGGAGCTAGTGAGAGTGGCTTTACATGTCACAACATTTTTATGACTCTAATGATATTTTGACTCACCTGCTAAACCAGCTGCACTTAGAAGTTGTTATCAAAGCCAACAATAACATTGTCATGAATAAGGAAGATGAAGATACGCTTTGTAGTTGCTGTTTTTAAAAGTTATCGTCACAAGTGACCCCTAAATGCAAATAGCATGCCAAGTTCTGTTGGAAATATAAAAATGAGAAGCTCTTCATGGAATTTATTATAAGATATATCATCAACAGAAAGAATTATACTACAAGGAAAAAACGTGATAGTGTTATATGTGAGAGAAGGAAAAGAGCCAAGAAAGGTGGGTAGGGAGGTCCTCCTTGACTGTCTATTTTGTGCTAGGCATTTTATAAGCACTCCCTTGTACAACTGTCTTCATAACTATTTCCACATGTTACCTAAATGGGAACTGAGCCTCAGGGAGTGGAAGTGACTTTATGGTCATCCAGCAAGCTATGGCACGTAAGGTTTGACCTTGGATCCCTCTGACTCCAGCACTTGTGCCCTGTGGTTGACAATTATTCCTGCAGTGACAAAATGAAAAGTCTCTTAAAAGAGGTGGCATTTAGGCAGGGCATTTAGAATGGATCAGACCACGAGGCAGCATTCTCACTTTGTGCTAGGAGTAAGCAACACATTAAAGGAACAATGAATATTCTAGTATGTTTGAACTAAGAAGTAAAGATTTTGAAGCCACTCTTATGTATTGGGTTTGTGCTCAGCAGTAAGGAGATTTTGAGATTTTTAAGCTGAAAAGTGACATGCTCTGAACTGGAACTACTCGGGAAGGCATCCTCCTAAGTGTTTCCGCCGTGCATGGTCGCAGGGAATGACATGGACAGAAATCCCACATGCTTACCTCAAGCAAAAAGTAGCTTCCTGGAAAAGTGGATGTGTCTTTGCCACCACCATTGCCATTATGGTGCAGCCACCCCAGTCATACATTTACGGTATCAGAATTGATGTAAAATCATTAGGGACTTGATTAGTTTTGTTCTCTGTTGGCTGCTCTCAATTATTTTCAAGACCAATTGCATTCCCTGATTATTTCAAGACCAATCCAATTTTCAAAATGGTAATTAGTAAATCAAATTATCCTGCCATCTACTCCACACCATATAGATACCAAATGAGTATGATTCTGACCTGAAAAAGCCAACAAAACTTTGAAAGGAATTTAAATATCTTAACCTTAATTGAGAAATGCCTGGTAGGTACTAACACATTTTTTGTAGATAACACTGCCAAGGGTGTTATCATCAATATCTGGCAGTGAAACTAAATTCATATTTTGTACAGAATAGAGCAACAATGTGATGTACCTGACAGCAGGATACATGCTAGCAACGAGTGGCCAGTCTGGTCTGTGGGCAGCCTTGGAAAATTACAAAAAGGCAGATGCAGCCTGCCTCATGACCTCTTTATCAGGTGTGCTAAAGGTGCAACCCTTCCTTTAGTAATGTGACAGATATACCCATAGTTCATAAATACTAAATCATAGCACACGTTAGCTGTGAGCTAAATAGATCTAGCTTTCATACACAAATGCTTCTTAGCAGCTCCTTAGCTGACTCCTTGGCACCTGAAGTGTAAAACCATTTTTAAAGAACAGATAGTTTAAAAGTCTGACCCAAGAAAGAAAAGGCTGGGTCGGCATCTGCCAACCAAGGCCCTCAGTCAGGAGGACACACTTTTCAATTTCAGTTCACTACTTCACCACTTCTTAGAAAAAAGAATTCTAGAATTTTAATCTGTCCCTGGTTCCTAAACATTGGCTCTGCATAAGCATTTAGTGGAAGGTTATAAATCTCACTGAGCTTGAATAATTATATACAGTTTTGATGATATTTATATTATTAGAGTATACATGGTTTTAAAAGCTCTGACATCAAGAAAATTCAGTCTATTATTTATCCAGATAAAGTCAAGCTTTGAACTCTTCATCTAAGATGGTTTTAATTCAACTCAATAACTATTACATTGAGCTCCTACCATGCACAAGTTCTGGGATTGGTTATACAGGAGAGAATAAGATGTGCATGACTCATCCCTGTTCTGAAGGAATCACAACCTGGTGGGGAAGACAAACATGTCAGCCAGAAGTCACCAGCTGGCAGCCCACAGGCTGAAGTCAGCTAAGAGGTGTGTTTTATTTGATATCTACAATGTTCTTTAAAACATTTGAATTCATTGTCCTTAGCCAGAACTTTTACCCTTCAGCTGGACTCAGTGCCTTTGTCACCAACCTGATATATATTCTACTTGACAGGTCCCTAAAGGCATTCGAGTTTGGTATCATAAAATTGTAAACAAATAAATACTGTCCCTATGACAGCATTCTACCTCTATTATAGTACCAACATTAACAGGGGCACCGCAGGAGGAGTAGCAAGTTCTCACCAGGTTCGGTAGGCATGTTTTCACAGAAGCCAGAGGGCCTTCCAGGAGGAAGAAATATCATGGAGGCCTGGAGACATGAAATCATAGGTCAAGTTTAGGGAATTAAAGAGAAGAAATATTTGTCCCTCATTTATTAAACACTTACTGTCAGCCATTAATAGGCAATTCCTAGATGATCCACAATAAACCAATGTAAGCATTTATTATTAGCTCCGTTTTTCAAATGAACAAACTAAGTATCAGAGAAGGTAAATAACTTAACCAAGATGAATCATACGGTGAATGATTGAGTCAAAGTTCTGCTTGCCCTCAAGCCTAGGCATTTTCACTAGTAAACCTGATGGATGTACTGGCAGATTGCAAATTTAGTCAGGATACTTTTTTGATAATTAAAATTCCAGGTGCTACTGAACATAAACATAGGTAAGACCGCTGGACATAACCCATATTTGGGGGAAATATAGGCTTCATTTAACGTAGCAGTGGAATACAAATTAAGTAAACAGACTTTTAAGCTTAAAGGACATTTAGGGAAGTTCTACTCCAAGTTAATTTTACAGGTTAGGAAACTAGGTATTTTTTAAATATATTTTTTTTAAAGTTAAAGAACTTCTGTATTAAATATTAATTAAAATGTATTTTTCAATAAATGTTCTTAATCAGCTTCAAAATATTTTAATTCTCCTTGTTAATGCTATAGTTTTAAAAAATAATTTACAGTAACAGTTTTATCACACATATCTTACAAGTTTAAAAAGAACTCAGGAAAATCTGAAAATTTCTTTTTAAAAGCACTGAAGATTAACTCATAAAAATCTAGCCATGAAACTGCCCTTTTTACTTCAATAATTTTATTATGACCTATTGAACAACAGGATGAGAAACCTATAAAAATCATATTGCAATGACCTGAAGGATTAAAAAAGAAGCCAAAACAAAGCAGTAATGGTTGCATGATCTTTAATTGTATTTGGTGCCGAAGAATCTACATGGAGATTAGCTGTGCTAAAAGGAAAATACTAATTTCATTGTAGGCATATTTCCATTTATAAGAATTTAGGAAATGGGCAAAATTTTGTAATTGCATCTTTGGCTTAGCTTAGTTAGGATCATTTCCTGAAAATAGTAGTGTCATATCAAAAAATATTTTATTTCCACTTTTTGTACTAGAAATGTGTCATAGTGCCAGGTAAAAAAGAGGTGCTTCAATAAATATTTACTGAATAAATGAATAAATCCGTAAATGGATAAAAGGATAAATGAATGAGTCATTCATAAACAGAATGATTCTCTCTCACATTCTAAGCCTAATTAAAAATTAGCTCTTGGCTAGTCATTAGAAAGTTGCCACTGGCCTAGGAAGCAAGTAAGCAGGCAGAGTATTTCCTTAGATCCTAGCAAGATATTTGCCTAAGGAGCAATTTGTCACTTTTCATTCATCATTGATGTATCTACTTATTCAGCTTGCGCTCTGTGCATCTTCTGATCTACTTAGAAGAGACCAAGTTGGGTTCCCAGCTGGCCCATCTCAAGCTTTACAATAAAGCAGGAATCTTTTCTGTACCAAATTAGGCAGAGCAGCTTACTTTTTTCTAGACTGCATGCTATTACATAAAAAGACCAAAAATAAAGTTCTCAGTGGAGTGAAAGGGTCATTCTTCCAATGCCTTACATGAAAATAGCTCTTCTTACGGTTGCTGGTCCTCTTCACTGGTGATGTAACTGTTAGAGTCTGAGTCTTCATCCACCATCACAGAAAATTAGGAAGCATGTGTTCAAACAAAACTAATGAGCTTATGGTTTTCTTTTACTTCTCTCAGAGGAAGAAAGAATGTGTAATGCTATAAATTATTGTAACAGAAGAAGAAAGAGGCACATACATGAGATACACAAGGAGTGGAGGGAAACACAAACAATCTGACAAAGAAGGGACAGCTGAAATTAGACAGATGATAGATAGATAGATAGATAGATAGATAGATAGATAGATAGATAGATAGATAGATAGATGGATAGACAGGCAGGCAGACAGACAGACAGACAGGGAAAGAGGTAGAGAATCTTTGAAGGTTCAGAAGTGAGCATTTCTCAGGAAAAACAGCCCTTCGACATAGCATTTGGTTTAACAGACTATGTTATCACTGAACTTTGAAATTATTCATACTGTAGCTCAGAGATACCATCATTAACCAAAACCACACAGTTATGGAGAGGCTGCTATATGTCAGTTACAGAACTCTATACTGGATACTTAAGGGTGAAGAAAGGATCTCTACTCTGAATGTATACATACTCAATTCTTAGCTCTCCAAATTTTTGGTCTTGTCCCTATCAGTAAACATTTTTGAGCCCAAAATCTCTACTATATGAATACTAATTTATGTCATATATATCTACTATTTTACTGTATTTATTGTAGTTTTATATTTATTATAAGCCACTCACAAAATATATTTAAAGGAATGAAATTAAAATATTTTGAGATAATATTCATTTATATATTAATAACATAGACTTTATCAATTTAGGTCTGATTGTAAGTTCAGTTTATTTCAATACTTGCTTTCAAATAATAATCACACCACACATAGGCACAATATACATAAAATGCTACGTATTAGGGCCAGGTTTGTTATGTTATGTGTAAATCCCTGTTTTTAGTATTGTTCCCAGTGACTATTTGTGATCTACTCTTTTTAGATCAGATTAAATCATCCTTGCATTTCATATTGTGCTTGAAAAAGAACTCATTTTAGGAGTTGAAGACAGAGTTTCCATACGCTATATTTATTTAATATACTCACATATGTGTACATGTATTTTAAGTTTCCAGTTCTAAATTGTTTGTCTTGAATTAAGACTATGCATTCTTTGTCTATACGTAGATCAAATGGTTATCTGCAAAAATACAGCCTAATGGAAACAATTTGAAGGAGTCAAATCTCAAAAGTTCATGTTATAGGGATACTGCCTTTATTAAACTTTTCGGCATCAAAATTAAATTATTGATATGCAATCTTCGAAAAAAGGATTTGTTCTATTGGGGATATGTGTATGTATGTGGGGGAGGGGTAGTTCTTCATTAGAAAATTTAATTAATCTTTATTTCTGTTTCTCACCTAAAGTGGTTTCTTTTTTAAAAACATTAGGGCTAATAGTATTGTCTTATATTTATGATAATTTACTCACATTTAAACCTCACAAATAGCCCCGTTAGGTAGGGTCAGTTATTTTCATTTCACAGAGGAGAAAGTTGAGGCACAAAAAGTTTAAGGTCATAGTTTGTTATCTTTTACACAAATTCTTAATGATATCTAATTTCTAATATAAAGTTATTTCAGAGAGATTGCTGCAATATCAAATGAAAAATGGGATTGCTTTTCATTGAGTTTGTGCTAAATATATTTTATTATAATTCTTTGAAAACTGCTAACTCTACAGGCAAGATTATTCTCAGATGATCTGAGTGATCAGTCCTCCATTAATTAATGTCAGAATACAGGCTGCACCAACTTCTTCACACTGTTTCTTTACCTCATTATATGACCTATTCATTAGCAACCATTTTTTTTAGGATTCTTTATTCTCGAACAGTGTTTTTCAGTGGGTGCTACCAGCATTTTGAGAGAGAATTCCCATTTGTGCAGGCAGGATACCACTTACTGCAATGCCTTCAGCATGCATCCTGACCCCCACCCACTAAACACCAGTGATGTCTTCCCACAGTCATAATGTGCAAGGCTCCCTAAATGCATTGAGAACCACTGAGTTAATGAAAGACATAAATCACCAACCCCTGCAGCCAGTGACTTATGTTAATCTTACCTTACACCAGTAGTTAATAGTGTCTTTTATCCATCTGATATCCATAAGTGTTTGAAATTATATTAGAGTAGGGTTACCAGGTTTAGCAAGTAAAAATACAGAACACCCAATGATCTGGTAACTCTATATTACAGGCAGTATAATGCTAATGTCACATGTTGGTCTCTCTTTAACACGCAACTCAAGATCACTAACAAATTGGAAACTCAAGAATTTGAGATTTAGAAAAGCATGTATGAAGTGACACATTTTACATTTCAAACTTGTAATGGCTAGAGGAATACTCTCATCACATAAAAATCTAATTTGTATTAACAAATACTTAGCCTATTGAAAGTAACTAAAATCAAAATACTCGTGGAAATTTATATTTCTCCTGGTATAGATAGTAGACATTGTTTATTATTCAGCTACAATGTAATTGATTAATAAATTCCACCATTACTTTAAAAAAACCCAGTCAGATGGGGTCAGCAACTTAAGCAATAGAGCAAATCAGACTAAAATTATTTCATATCAAATTCCAAAAGGTTTGTGAACTTAATTTCTTGTGAATTAAGAGATAAGGGAATTATAGCAAAGAATAACTTCAGTTTTCCTGATTGAACTGTGAAAACGTAGAGCTGTAGTGTTTCCTGCAATCTCTATTGACATGGCTGACCTTAAGAAGAAAACTGATAAGGCGTTATTATCACATAATGTGATATCTCAATGGAATATATATTCATGCGCACCAGCTTTTCTCTTTGTTTCAGATATAAAAAATGACCGTTACTTAAGGAAGAGATGCCACAATAAATGAAAGACCTTTTAACCCACAGTAAAGAAACGTAACAAAGCCATTATGAATGATGCAGCAAGTTTAGGAAAATGAAAGCTGCTATTAAAGATGACAGGCCATCACAACAACAAAAGTAGTAATCAGTGTAATTGTAGCAATAAAATAATATTTGTATTTAGTTTCTTTCAAGGAGTTAAAATAATGGACATCTTTTCTAAGTTAACAGTTTTGAATAATGTTGGCAAAAATAGCAAAAATTCAGATAAAAAGCTCTAAATGTGAAGCAGATAAACATTATCTAGAGTCACTGCTCTACATGCTTTTGTTTTCCTTCAGATTTGCTTTAAGATGATTACATTTATGTCCCTTTTACTTTCCTGTTCATGATGATGATATTCTTTTTCTTTATAATCTAGTGTTCTTGAACCAGGCTTCTGATTACTTGACTTCAATAAATCAACAGCTAAAATTGGATCATTTTTGGTTTTCACAGCATGTAATAAAATCTGAATTTCTTGTAATTATTTTTCCTGTTGTAAAATCCCCATTTCTTTTGTAACTTTAAATAAGAATGCTTTATAAATATATAATTATCTCCACATGGTATTCAGTGAAGCTCCTTACATTGATGAGTGTTTTCGCAGATGATGATGAAACATTGCAGTGTGGGAAATGCCTCGCGTGGGCAACACCGCACGCAGGCTTATGTTAACTTTATGCTCAGTGATAAATATCCCATGTAGTAACAAAAGAGTAATTAATTTCACTGTTCTTGGACGGTTACCTCAGAGCACTTTCTGGCTTACATTTGGCATTTTTGCCACACCTCTGAATGTTTAAGGGACTCCAGCTCTGCTGGGCCATTTTACTAAAGCCCCATAAAATACACAACAAAACCAGTTTATTCACAGTATAAGACACTCTTTCTATGCTTTCTTTAATCCAGGGCACAGCATATAGGCCTCACCCATGAAAACATTCATTGTAACCTTGCTCTTTCATAAAAACATCTCTAAAGATCTAATAAATGCTTTTTCTTTAGCAACAACTTTCTCCATAGAAGCAAGATATAGACAGTATGGTATACCACCTCCCTTTAGTCCTGGTCAAAGTTAAAGAAAAATCAAATTTTAACTTATTTTAGGTGCAAAATTTGTGTCAAAGAACAGAACAAAGTCTTTTCAAAAATACAGGACTTGCTAAATTTGAACTGGGTCTCTACATATGAAAACTGCTGTGCCTGATCGGGGGTTTCAGAGGTCTCGAATGAGATGCATTTCTTACAACTATCAGTATAACTTGCTTTTAAGGTATTATTGTGATTTAAACTTAGATATACTATATCAATTACCAGTGCTGCCCATGCACTAATGTTGCATGTATATTACATTTTCTTCTGAGTGATTTTAGTATCTTTCAGGTCATTGAGAGATAATGTAATGCCTTGAAAGATAATGTAGTGCCACTATTCCAAAGTGCTAAGTTTCTAACTCGTATTCAGGGGATCTCAATCTCCCATATAGGAAATGACTCATTTATTTTTAATCTATAGTGGAAAGACTTTGTACTGGGAGTCCACCAGCTATGTGATATCACTTCCCCCACTCAGTTTGCTGGTCTGTAAAACGTGGATTTTTTGACTGGATGATCTCTAAAGTCCTTTTCAGCTCTGATATTCTTTTATTCTGTGATTCATTATATTATTTTATGGATAAACATCCAAGTAGTTTACTTTTTTTTTTTTTGCTTCTCTCTCAATAGCCTTCTTAAAAATGAAAAAGCATGTGGTTCTACCTTTGCAAACTCTCATGTCTTGTCACTAATAGAAAAGTGAAGCAAATTAAGAAATGTGTATGTTGTTTTTCTTACCACTATTTCAAAAACATGTGTAATTACTGTATGGTATAGAAGCTTTCCTCATTTTAAGCTCTCTTACTGATACACCTAAAGTAAATCACTGCTCTTTCTAGTGCAGCACAAATCCCAGATCCTATCGTGGCTATTTTCTGGATATCTTTAGCTCATGTAGAGATGAATTCTGTATGTATTCTGTCAAATGTAGATTTAGAAATTTCATCTTAGCATTCTGATGCTTCTAAACCCTCTTGAATTGTAACTAGTTAAGAGTAACTTTCTTTTCAAAAAACTAGGTTTATTTCTTAAATTTGTGAATAAAAATGCATTCCATTCCTTTTAATTTCATAGCTTCCTTGTAAGGTTTGATTTCTTTGTTGATTATAGGTTTGTTCCAATTAAATGATCAACAACTTTTCCACAAAGAAGACTTTTTGATTAACGTCAATTTTTATCTCTTAAAAGGATCCTTCCCGGCCATTGGGGTGGAAACGTTTTGCCCCAGCTTCCTGAGGGCAGGGTTTTTAAATAGCCTCCAGGCCCCGCATCCAGTGCCAGGGAGAGGATCTTTGCCCCCCAGGATTCCTGCTGGTAGGTATTTCAGGTGAAGTTTTCTGCCATCGTATACAGCAGTAGGACTGTGCTTACAATTGACAGAACAATACAGAAATAAATATTTCTAAAATATATTGTTGAACAGAAATGCAAGCGACTTTTTAAAATGCAGGAACCACATTTGTGATACCTAATGCTCTGAAAATAATATAAAGGAAGTAGAAGAAGGATCTGTAAACTGAGCACCCAATCAGCATAGTGCTGCCTCTTCTAGGAAAGTTTTTTCATAAATAAAAACTAGAGACCAGGTCCCAAATTCGTAACTCAAGAATAAAACAGGGATGAATTTGAGCCACTTTACCACTTGGAACTGACTAGAAAAAAGAATTTAAAACTGAGTGTTATTAACTGAAAAAGTAATTTTATATCTGAGTAAGTTTACAGAGATTTAAAGTTCCATTTCACTAAAGAAAAATGATTTGAGAAAAGGCCAGAAAGTAGCAAATTTGGAAGAAATTTTTGAGAAAGAAAATTAACATGCAGTTTTCCCTAAAAATATCAATCTGACCAAAGCCATATTTTATCAATGAGGAAAAACAAAATATAGGATATTGAGCATTTTAAAATGAAATTTCAAAGTTTAGTAAATCACTTTGTATATTATCCTTGGTATTATTATAATCATAAATTAGTTTACTCTTGTCATTTTGTAAAATATCCAGCTGCCTTCCTCCCTGGTACCTGAGGCATGCAAATCCAGTTTATATTTTATATGTGTTTAGCAAGATGGAATTAGGATATTGATTCTTGGAGTTTTTATCATAATTCTTGTGTTTCTTATCACAGTTAATACTTATGCTACAAATTGTGGTAATGACACCAATATTTTCAGGAGGGCTGGCCCAGACAGCAGAATAATGGAAACATTTGAAAAACTAAAAAATACAATGGAAACAAAATCCCATCATGCACATTTCTTGTTTTTCTTAGCAAAATTATTCCATCAAAGCCTAAAATTATTACACTGACATTTTTCTTTTGCCTTTCAGTTACCCTTGCCTACTTCGTTATAACATACAAAAAGTAACAACCATAAATATGCTTTAGTGTCATTTGGTTTTATCGTTGGATAATTACTAAAGTGGTTGGAGACTTTGTAGCCAGCAATGCCACTGATAAGTAGGAACCAAAATTATATGAAATAAAAATTAGCAATTTTAATTCTAATGAGTGTTATGCCACCTATTTTCTCCCTAGAAAAAAAAATGGTATCAGTTACACACGAATTTTATTGTTGGTGGAAGTAGTGATGGTGGTGTTGCAAAAAATTGGAAATAAAAATCTATATAAACTGAGCTCTCAGAGTTAACTGCAAATATAAAAATATAGCATTCATGTCTATTAATATTTCAGTGACTGGAATTGAAGAGATGAACAGACGATTTATAGTTTAATGACAAACTTAACTCTTAATGACAAATCTTGGTAGATTTAGGTATGTTTGGCAGAAATGACATTACAAATCAGTAGTGACTTGAATTATTCAACATCACTGGTAAAAATGACAACCCTCGTCATTTAGCCACTGAGCCTGATAGAAGTAAGATGGTGTTTCTGTAACACAGACACAAAACAACTTTCCCGAGAGGGATCTAAAAGAACATCTAGCGCCCTCTTCTTCTAGGCTTTAAGCCAGATTTGCCTCCAACCTTCATGGGAGAGAAAACCCAGTTCAGTTTCCATGACTTAAATACAAATCAGGTGTAAAACAATTGCTTCATAAAAAATGTATAGATCTAAACTTGTTCCCTCAAACTGAAATTAACTCAACTCACTTTTTCTGGCTTGTATCACTTTGATAAGTGATCCCTGTACACTTTCTCTGGTACTTTTCAGTAATCACTGCTATGATTTCTAAGGTAATTTTTATCCTCTTCCATTCAACTGTAGCTTATTTCCCAAGAATTCTCTTTATATTTTGTATAAAGAGGAATGAAGCAATGATATGAGAAGTTTTTATTATTTCATATTAAAAAAAAAAAGAACCCTAAAGTATTTCTTTGCCACCTAATAGCTGAGTGACTCTTCAGGTTTAGGACATCAATTTGAGGGCAGAAAGCACTTCCTTCCTTGACCTGTATCATGGTACCTTAAAAAGCTGGCCAAAGGTTGATGCCTACTGGGCAGAAATTAATTTGCTTTCTACCAATTGTTTATATGTTACAGTACCTTTAGGGTCTCATAAGACATTTGCTATGTCATTCAAGGAATCACAAAATCTGTTCTAATGATGGTACTAATTTAGTTCCCAGTTACTTCTTTAATCAAATTTAAATGAGATACATGATTATGTCTTATATAAAATAGTTTCTTTGCATTCATGTCACACTGTGCTATCAAGGAGCAATATTTTTGCAGTATGTATTTTTACACTAACTGCAATAATAAGAGAATCACTGAATCATGAGAACCAGAAAGCAGACAAGCCTGAAATCAGTATTTATGTAATGGTTGTCAATTATTTATATGACCTTTCACATTTCTAGAAAGGTCATAGTAAAGGGTTATTATTCTTAGTTTCAAATAGAGAAAAATACCAGGAAGTAATTGGCTGAAAGTTGAATAGCAAGTATATTCATATATTTATTGCAATGCTTTTCAAATAGCAGTCATCCAATGAAGTAGGAAAATCTCGGGAGAGAGAAGTCAGGAAGAGTGGGGAGGGGAGCTGAGAGAAGCAAAGAGGATGGAGAAAGAAAGGAGAAATTAGAAAGACATAAGTGAAATTATATTTTTTGAATCAAACTCTTCTCCATTGTATTCTTCCCTATTAAAATCAAATTCCACCTCCTTGAAAAGAATTAATGTCCCTCTTGGAAATATGTTATCAGGTATATACCCTAAAATAAGCTTGCTGTCTTTGCTCCATCTAGTTATTTCTTTGATTTATTTCTATAATCAAACAGTATTTGAAAGTGGGTAGAATATTTTGTATGCCATAGAGTATAGCTTATACATAGGGTCTTAGACTGATGACTTATCTTATGACACCTTTGCCTTTACACATTTAGTGGCTTATATGCTTACCATAAACAAAGAAAATCAGAGTAATAAAGGCATTGAGAAACAGAATTATGCACTGATAATGATGGTGTAATAATATATGGAAGTTGCACTGGTCCAGTCTTCCCTGTTACTTCACAGCAATAACTATCTGACATCATGCGATATCTTAAATTTACATACGATCCAAACATTACAATGTGTCTTGAAAACTAGACTTATTTATAAGATATAAAGGCATATTCATTATACTCAGAAAGTAACATCTTAGGTTGAGTATGATTAAATCAAAATTCTACCTTACATTTTTCTAGCAGTTTTCTGTCAGTTGTGGAAGACTCGATAATATTTTTCATTACTGAAGTAATTCCTATGTATAGATTAGATTCTAGGCCAAACTCAGATATATGCCTTAAAGTAAGAAGCTTTTTCAATTATAAGCAAAGCCTACAAAAGAGAAAACATAGGAAACAGGCAGCACGTGGGATATAGAAATAGATAAATTCTAAAAATAAAAATCAATGTTGAAGGTCTTCCTAATACTTCCTTTGTGGTTAGTCTTGGAAGCTCTTTAATTGTTGAGGGGATGTTCTTCTGAAACACCGTCTTGGTTTGTCTACCTATGCTTTAAATATAATGCTATATATAAAACACCTCCTTTGACATTTTTACCTGAGCTGCTCTCTGTTGCATGCCATGTGTGAGGTTCAAGGTAAATGGCAAAGATGGGATAGATAGCTCTCTTCACCTTCTTGCTTTGTCAATTTTGTGAGACTTCCTCACTGCTTACTCTGAATCAGTTTAAAAAATAAATGTGAACACATGGGGACTCAAAAATCAGATTTGCAATTACTAGGTATATGATTAATAGTAATGTTTAATATTATTTATTTATTTTTACCTTTGCAAAGAGATTTGAATGAGCCTTATACTCAAGTAGCCAGACTTTTTCATATCCTCACTACTGTCCCCCTGACTATTAATGTTAAGATATGAATTCACAATCCAGTTTTGTATAAAAGAGTAACAGATCCAACTAGACCATTTCTATAGCAAAGGACTTACAGTGCTGAGCCAATATTAAAATGTCTTCAAAGTCTATTAACAATGATTATCAGTATTTTCCTTTCCATATTTCATGTGAAATCCTATCTGATATGGAGTCTGGGCAAATATTGCATGCACTATTATCCAGTCAAAAAAATGTTTTATTGAGAAGGCATATAGTTTAGATATTAGAAATAAGCCAGGAAAAATAAATAAGGTTGAAGCTGCAGAGAATCTAGGATCTAGTGAGTATAATATTATCAAATCCTGATGCATATAGAGGACTGCAGAAAAGCGGTAATGCAAATACATAAGACTGGATGGCAGACTTTGAAGGAATATACAATGAGTTAAGGAAAACTGACATGAATTCAGTTTGCCAAGGGAAATCAACAGTGGAAAAGTATATACCTTTTAAATACAATCAAACTGCAGTTCAGAAAAAACAAAGTAAACCATTTCATTTCTTTGTATGTTCAGGCATCCTAAAAGAAAAGTCAGTAACTTTGTTTTCAATCTACAATTGGACATTTCAAAATTAATCACTTTTGACAACATTTCTGCTTGCTAAAGTTCTCCTGAGGATGATTACTGTTTTTATATTTTTCTGTAGTATATATGGCAATTTGCTTTATTTTATCTTTAACAAATACTGTTGTAATAAATATACATAAAAGATAAGATTGTGGTTTACTTTTTAAGTAAGAGGTCTTCAGGGGAAAAAAAAGACTCTTCTTTAATTGAAGGGTGTATATTTTATATATTTCTGCAGCTGAAAATGTTGCCAATTACCCTGAATAAGATGTGTGTAAATGAGTGTTTTTGTGTGTACCTGCTTAAACCAAAAGCTAATTATAATAGGAATAGGCTAAACTGGATTAAATGTGCGAAGTAAGATCCTGAATAAATGATTCAAAATGTAAACTGTGGTGAAAAGAGAAACCTTCATCTCAATTCTTTAACTCCTGATTTCTTTATTCCTTGCCATTTGTGTGATTTCAAGCCCCAGTAAGCCCTACCCGATACTCATCTGCATAGTTGTGTCTCCTGGAGAACTCTTCTCCTTGAAAGTTTGTTCAGCTGCAGACTTCAGAAGGAAATCCTGTAAACTGCAACTATTTGAAAACTAGGGTAGGGACTCTGAAGCAGGGTCAGACAGGAACCCAAGATTATTCTATTTCAGGCCTGAGGAAAGGCATAGAGAAGAGACCGTCACTGATAAAATGACAAAGGGAACACACCCAGCCGACAGAAGCACAAGGAAGGTGACATGAGTGACTGTATTTCTAGTTATACACCCATAAACAACCCCCTTCAAGTATTTGCGACACTGTTATTGCTAGGTTAAAGTTACTTAAAAACACTTTTGCGCATATATTGGTAGATTCCAAAACCAGTGCAAGAAGGACTAGCCGGATAACGTTAAGATGGTGTTCAATCTGCTTCCTCTGTTGCTTAAAAGTCAGTGAATTCCAAAGAGCATGCACGTCATCTTGTGGTTCTTTGGCTTACTTGAGGAGAAATGCACAAAAGGTTAGAATGTGATTTAAAACCTAAATTTAAGACAACTTGAAGATATCATTTGGAAAAAGAAAAGTCAGGATGGGAAAACATACAAAATGAAGGTGTAATTTGAACCTTCAAGCATCATTCAGTTTATAAAAACTTTAATCTGTTGCAGGGTCTATGAGTTTAAGGACTCCTATGGACCGACGGTCGTGATGTTGTGGTACAGTTCATAGACTCAGATTCCTTATGGATTATACTTTGTTTCTTGGCCAAAAATAACATAGACTATCTTTTCCAAGAAAATGGACATACGATCATATAATTAAATGTTTGTATACAATTTCAGGAGGTCTCTGGACACCCTGAAGTCCATCAGTGAAGAATTTCAGATTATTAAAAACTCAGTGTTCTATATATAAAGTTATGTTTTAAGACATCGTGAACAGCAGCATCTTTATGTAAGACTGACCGTGCATTTAAAAGAAAAAAAGAAACAAAGCAGCAGGATGCATTTGATATCAAGCTCTCGAACATTTACAGAGAATTTCTATTTTTTTCCTACCAGAAAGACATGAAAAATCTTAAAAGAGCCTTTAAGTAATCTCCAGATTCTTTTTACTAGTTCTTTATACTTTCCTATTTTCAGATTCCGTAAATAGTTTTAGCCTTTGACTTTCGCTCTTCTTTCTTATTAGCATAAATGTTTCTTTTATCTAAAGATCATTTCAGTAAGTTTGAATCTTAAAAATCCAGACTTTATATATATGACAATTTAAATTCTCAGTTGAGAACATATATCTTCCCAACTAGGGACGTTCATGTTTTATTATTACAAATTATACCATCTATTTTGGTCCTATTCAAAGAAACTGTCAACACTTTCAAAAGATTCATCCAGGAGTCATTTTCTTCTCCCAAAGAAAAATTCTGAAAAACTTTACACAGCTTGCTAAAGCTTAGTCTCCATGTGAGTCAGTATTTAATCTTTGTGTTGGTTGGAATTGTTGTGTTGGTGTGTTTTCACCTTACTGGAAAGCATGATAAGAAACTGAGCTGCTTAAATGCCTCTTGCTCTTTCATAGGGCAGCATGCTTGCCCTCCTGGGCTGCTGGGCCACTTAAGAACATAAGAAAGGTGGGGAAAAACCACACCTGTTGTAAAACACATCTCATCTCAGCATTCATTCTTTTGCATTGTAGGACAAAGCACAGTGGAAGTTGCCCTGTGGCACAATGTTAACTTTTCATAGTTCTATTCACAGAGGTCTTACAGAAAGTGTATTTAGCAAAATTGAACATTAAAAAAAAAGTTAAATCCTTTGTAGGAATTGCAGAAAAGATTCAAAAATAAGTAGTAACTTTCCTGGGGGGCGGGGAAAAGAAAAGTAGTTGGTAGTTTAATTTACATCATATGTATGATTCATTTAACAATGTTTTCTCCATTATAATTAAAATCTCACCATAAATAACCTATGCAGTTAGGATTAAATATATCCTGTCCAGAGGTTTGTTTGATTTTTAAATTTTCTGTTGATTTTCTTTTGATTAGTGAATAATACAAAAGACCAAAAGGCTGAATATTTGATCATTTATGTAATCACAACACACTTTTGAAGCCAGAAGTAAAGCACAACATTTGAAACACTATTGGAAAATATGACACTTTCTTCCCAAAGCTTCAGGACTCTTTCTGAAAACATTCCTTTGTATAGGAAACTTAAGGTCATTATCATAAACTGATGTTTAAGAGATGGAGAAAGCAAAATCTAAAGGCTATTCCAGCAAGTTTCCTTAGCACACATTTCCTGTTTATATAGATTATCATAAGGCTTTATGGAGCTTTAAAATCCTAGAACTTCTCAAGGACAAATCATCTTTGGCAGCAACACAATGCCCAGTCCATAATGGCTTTCCAAGATGTGTTTCTAAGATGAGGCACACAGATTTGGGGTAATGCTTCATGTACTCTAAATTACTAATGGAGACCCAAGTATTATCTGGGGGTATGACAAGATGGACAAGCATTCAGACTCTGGAGCCAGATTGCCTGGCTTCAAGCCCTGGCTCTGCCAATTGCCCAGTGTGTATCCTTGGACAAGTTCCTTAAACTCTCAGTACATCCATAATCTTATCTGTTAAATTGAGCTAGTGACTATACTCACCACAAGGGTTGGTGTGAGGATTAAATGAGTTAACACACGTAAAGCCCTTAGAACAATGTCTGGCACACTGAAAAGCTTATTTTTTAAGTCAGTTATTATTACATATGTGCTGATTTAGATGTAGTATCTATTTTTTAATTACCCACACAAAAACTTTTCACAGATAGAAACCAAGAACAAAAGTGGCATAAAATTATTTATTTGACATGCAGTTTAATGTGGTTTTGAAAAACTTAGCACATATTTCCTGTTTCATGTTTATGTTTTGAACATTTCAGAGTATTTCAAGTCATGAGAATTCTCTGGTATGTTCATTATTCATTGCTACCTAGTGGTAATTAAACTATAGATTATTGTATAATCAATTATTTCTTTCATAATAACTGGAAATCTAAAAGTCATAAATCAACTAATTTCAATGCATGTGCTTTCAATTTGATCATTATCACATATTACTTTTATACATGTGGATGTAATAAAAAATCAAGAAAGCCATTCTTAAAAACTCATGTGTTATTAAAATTTTGCAATATGGTTAGTGTCTTATGTTGAAAACCACAGTCTAACATCAGGCATCTTTGGCAGTAACTTTCATTGCCAACAAGACACTTCTAGTTAAAGAGAAATCTTTTTGCCCATATGTAATTTCCAGTAGAAAAAGGACAGTACTGAATATTACTGAAGTTAATTGATACAGATGGTATGCCACTGCTTTCTGGAACTGTCAGGAAAATTATGTTTCATTTCTTTAGCCTCACATCTTAGATTTACTCTAAAACAAATCTAGAAGTGCCACTGTTTTCATAAATGCAAATCAACCCTCCTAATTTCTGCTCAACTGTTTTATCACAGAATAAAATAATTTATTCTTCAGCGTTAATCCAAGGTTATTTGGCTCACTTCTGAATTTAAGAAGCAAAATAAAGAAATTAAGAGAAAGCATGGAACCAAATTAACAATAATTATTATATAGATTTAGGGGTTTCAAATAGTTATAAGGTTAAAATCAATTCCAGCTTAACCTAAGGTATATTGGTAGAGGTCCAAATCTGTAAATAGAGTACAGAAGACACAAGATGGCTTTTTAGATAAGAATAAGAATCTACTTCCTACAGAAGCTATTTCTAAGAAACTCTATATTATAGTATGGTATTTAAAGTAAGAAAATACCCGTTTTGATTATTTTACTCTAGGAGAAACCATCTTGTTCTTTAAAGCAACTTCAAACCTGTTGATTTCAGGTGTAAAGAATTTAAGTGGACCTTTGAGACAGTCAGGAAAATTCCTAAATATATTGATCTTAGTCATTTTCAGTAATGAACCTTCTTCACTCTGAAAAACACTTCTTAGCTTAGGATTCAACATCTAGTCAGTAAGGTAAGATAGAATACTCACATTTACTCATTCATTCTTTAAGCTGTTATTGGGTGGTTTGATGTTTATAGTATCAGGTACTATTCTCTGTGTTGTAAACTCATTATCTCATTTAATCCCACACCTCACTCAATGGAGAAGGTGGATTAACACCTCCTCCACAGTGACTTAATAAATCTCATGAGATGGAGGAGGTATTATTATTATGTAAAAATATACAAATATACAAATGAGGAATGTATATAGTGTACAAATGAGGAGACTGAAGCAGTGAGGTCAGTGAGTTATGAAAGGTCGCTTGCCCAAAGTGGAAGAGTCTTCAATAGCATGCTATCTGACTCTAATCCCACATCTTCTAACTGCGCTGTGCTGAGCACACAAGGCGTAAGGTAATAAACCATCCCAGTTTGCCTGGGACACAAGGATTTCAGTGCTAAAACCAGGAATTAACTGTATCATATAAAACATGTAAATAGCAGTTATTTTTACTTTGCCATAAGATATAAAAGAATCTTTATGTCAATGCCAAAGTACAATAAAATATGGAAATGATCCATTTTTATAAACTATTTTTTTCTACATAGTGAACAATTGTAATAAGAAGGCGGAAGCAGATAACTATGCCCAAAAGGGAAAGAAAGTAAAGGTTCCCCAACATTTTTGAGCGGCAACTATTGCCAGACTCTGTGTCAATTATACGTTTTTTCATCTACTCCTTTGAAAAATCACATAGAGTATGTAATATTATCCTCATTTTATAGATGCAAAAACTGAAAGAGCTAAAATAACTTGCCCAAGATCATGCAGGTAACCTAGCTAGAATTGGAATTGTTTTTTTCCTCAAAACCATACATTTTATATTACAAGTAACTTAGGATTAAAGTCTATTGATTTGCCATTCTGTTATTTCAGTAACTCTGCTCTAGGGCTAGAATTATCCTTAGAAAACGTCTTTATTTGTGTGTTCCTTCTGGCATTCCAGTCAAAAAAAATTAAATTGAGTACCTCCTCTGTGCCTCACTCTGTGCTATATGTAGCTAGTGAACTTACAGAGAAGCATTAAGCACCAGTCCTGACCTCAGCAGCATTTTAGAGTGGAAGGCAGACACCTTTGTAGTTAGTATCAATGCCATACCTAATAAGTGTTATACAATTGTTTAAGATGTAAATGGAAAAAAAAGTAAACCATCAAGTCATCCTAAAACAAAAAGTGATTCACGGGAGAATTGACCGGTGGAGATGGTATTTAAGTTCCTTTTTTTATATGTAAGTACATGATTTCACCAAATGAAGACAGTGAGAAGGCAGTCTTCCAAAGAGAAGAGGAAGGTCCAAGTAAAGTCGTACTTAGGGAATTATGAGTCCCCTCGAGAATTTGAAAAACAGGAGGTGGGGAACTGGGGCTGTAAAAGATGACAATGGAAACAAAGGTAGAGGAAAGATTGTGAAGGAATGTAATTGCCAAGCAGTTTAGACCTTAATCCTGAAGAAAACAATACAATATGTAAAGCAGTCTTTAAAGGAGGGATGAGACATTAGTCCTTTATAGTAATTGTTTACTTATTTCTATTCCCCTTTCCACTATACACTCCATGAGAGCAGGATCTTGTATTGATTGAGGATGTTTCTCCAGAAACCAGAAGAGTACTTGATGCATAGTAGGCATGTAAATATGTATATCTGCTATATCACTGAATGTTTAAAATAATGATTATACAAGCATTAACAGGTACAACCAGTAAACGATTATTGTAATACGTCAAGAGAAAACAAAGGCAGAATGTGGACAGTGTTAATAGGTTTTGTATAGCATCAGCACCACTTAACAACTTATGGACTAATAAGGGTTTGATTAAGTGGGAAATCCAATATTACAATAGAGTTTCAAACCTGGGTAATTAGATGGATGGTGGTGTCTTAACCAAAACAGAAATAGAGGAGGAAAAGAAGGTTCAAGGGAAATCTTTTTAAGTTTGTATTTGAATTCACTGAGAATAAGATTCATTTGGGACATGATCTGATAATCATCGGGCAACAGTGTTAAGAGGAAAACAATCCTCCAATTTTAGTTCTTGTGAATCAAAATAATTATTTAATATATAAATTTGTTCAAATTTGTGTCATCCATATCTCTTGAATGCCTTAGAGGGATAAGAAAACTATTTCATTTATTATGAAATCCATTTGAGATTATAATTATAATTCACTATCAGTACAGCAGAAACAGGGAGTAGAAATAAATTAAATAACTGGCTCAAAAAGTCCTGAATTACAACTTGGGAGGAAGAAAATAAAAGCAACCTGTCAATCCAAATTATTACCATAAATTTTGTTACCTATTAGACAAAATATAGACGTGCTATAACATTAAATAAACTAGATTGATTTAAATCTGTGATAGAGTTTTGGGGTTGTTGAGATTTGTTTGGATTCTTGATATTACTGACTACACATTAGAAATTGCCAAACTGATACAAACCACTACATCCAGCACAAACTCATTACTTACGTGAAAATGTTGAATCTGTCATCTCCTTTCAGAGTCTTCTCTGAGGCCAAAAAAGGTGGGCACTGTTTCACTCACAAAATATTTTCCCCAGAATTTCCCTGGAACATTTAAAGAATACCTCTCTTTTGTTTCCTTTAACAACAACACAAGAATGGCCTTATCATTATCTGGTTTCTCAATATCTATATCAAAATCATCATAAGTATTGAGAAGCTGCAAATTTGAAAAAGATTCTTTGCGTTCAGAATATAAGTGATTTCTTATCGAATCTTGATTCTAATGCAGTTTAAAATATCCATAACAATATCTGGGCTATTCATGTAGGAAAACCAAAGAACTTCACTTTTTGTGTGACTTGTGAAAGTATTTTTGAAGATCTCTTCAACTGGTGAGGCTTCTAGAAAAGATCTGGGGATTTTGAGACTTGACTAACATTTAAGAATCCTGGAGCTTGTCCATTGACTCCAGTACAATGCAAATACTAAGCTAATCCTGTGATGTGAGGCACTTAGGGTAACTGGCTAAAACTGTAAAAATGGAAATAAGCTGAAATATTTTGAAAATTAAAAAAAAGAGAATCACATCCAAATGTATTTTCTAAGAGCAAAAATGCAATATATAATTTTTACATATTTAAAAATAACGCAGAAAAAGCACTGTTACCAATAGACTTCTCACACCTAACCACATATTTGAAGAATATCATCCTAACTTTCATAATTTCCCTCACACTTATCTACTTTCTTGATTATAAAATGTAATCATGGACTGTAAGCTTGTAATCTTCACAGTGTATCTAACTTCCCTGTAGAAAACCACTAGGAAACAAATTACAGGTTAGATACCAGTGATATTCCAAAAAAAAACTTCTTAGTTTAATAACACTTGCTTTCAAATGATGCTACTGAACAAAATACAAAAGACTCAGAGCTCAGGTGTGAAAGTTTTAATTTACAAGAAACCGGGGGAGTCTTCATTTGACTCTTTATTATCTTTAATGAGAAGATGAAACTTGTCACTGATGAATTTTAAGATTGTATAAAGTATCTCCCAAGGAGATACAGATAGCTCTAATTTCAAAGTACTTTGTATTCACATAGATTAGAATCTTGCTGAAGTACTTCAGTGTTACTCTCTTAGGAATTGTGAAACTGATGAGAAAAATCAACTTGTTTCTATGAAGCACCTACTCTGCTCAGCTCTATGGGAGATGACCTTGAGAAACCCAGTGAATGGGGATACAAAGCATCTGTGGGAAGATGAGGGAAAAAAACAACCTAATACAAAACCAGGCACACATTTCATAATGCGGACAATAGATGTGATGGGAGTGCAACCATAGGAAATGGCTGTGGGAGACTTTCATGGAGGAGGTGCAGTGTATAAATTCTAGGGAGATGTGAGTGTGATTAGGGGAAGAAGCAAGTTGCGAGATAATCCTGGCAGGGGAATACCAAAAAGAAAGGCAGAAGGAGACAGGATTGAATAATTATAGGTGATAATGACAGTTGATGAGGCAGTAGATGATAAGGTTAGTTAGGAGAGAAGAGGTCCATCACTGGAGAGGATTGCCTAACAGCATGGGCCTCACAGTTCTGATCTATAAATCATGTCTGAGAGACACCTTTGGCATAAAGGTTAAGAGCTTAAACTCAGACAGACTGCTTGATACGGCCACTTAGTAGCTATTTGATTTGGGGCAAGTAGTTTAATTTACTATGCCTCAATTTCTCTATCTGTGTAACAGGGATAATAATAGTATTCCTAGGGAATGTCAGGGTTTTTTAAAATATATTTTTATTTATTTTAAAATATATTTTTAGAAAACTAAATATGTTTCTCTGACAGCAATGGTCAAGATAGATTGAAAAGGTGTGATTATGAAAGAACCTGGGCAGTCATCGTAATAACCCAAATTTCCCCCTTAACATCCATAATCCATTATCATTCAAACTGGAATAGTGGTCTCATAATTTTTATTTTTCCCTACCTTGCTAACCAAGCATTTGCATCAAGCTCCTGTCTCCAAGCTCTCTGTAACCCATGGCAAAATAAAAGATTTCATGACAAACTTTCAAATTTAAAACCCGGATCTTCTAGATCCCTGCCTACAGTAGGGCTGACAGTTCATTTGACCTCAATATTTTCTGATATAGTTTTTTTTATCTGTACTTGGGTGAAATTAATGACTTTTAGGAACATTATAGAAATTTGCCAAAATGGAAAACTTCTTTGGGTTCTAATTCTATGCATGATAAATTGGGAACTTTATTGCTACATTTAACCTTTAGCACATCTTTCTTTAAAATACAGATTCAAGTGTAAAATCTAGTATTTGCAGACATTGTACTAATTTGTTCCAGTCACCCTTTGTAACCCTCAAGGCTTTGGGTTCATAAAAGGGACATGAATTACAATGTGAGATCTAATATTTCCATCATTGGTACACATAATTTCTTTCCAGATCTTCTTTGTGCTCATGAGGAAAAACTCTGTGCACAGTGCAGATTGAATTGCTAAAAATTCCAATGAGAAGCGAGAAATATAGAAGTAAAAAGTAAATATGTCATACATGTTTATTTCAGGTAAATATCATTTTCCCTCCCTAAAATGACTTTATCTTTTAAACTCGGGCAATGGAGCAGAACAAATAGATTCTTTTCTTTGAAACAAATCAGTTACTTATGTCAAATATTCTACCTAATAGAGGTGTGTTCGGAACTGTAACAATTGCAAATAGATATGATAAAAAAGAAATAAATGATGTTCAGTTTCTGATTTTAGCTTCTGCACTAGACTATGAAATCAGAGTTACTTATTTTTCATGTACTGCCATCATTGTTCTGTTGATCTAATCTACATCCAATAAAGAGATGATCAAGAACTACTACAGGTCTCACCAACTTTGTAGCATTCATCAATCTACTGACTTTTTCTACTTAAAAGCCCTTAAAAGTAGACTATGACTGATGGTTTATAATTTCTTAAAGAGAATTCATGAATTTCTCCTTTCTGCTTTGCCTTAAGAATATTTCAGAAATGCCCGGTCTAATGTAATTCAGCCATAATTACTGCATCACTGGAGGAGAAGTACCACAACTGCCAAAGCAGCTACAGTAACTGCTTAAACCCTGACTTTAGCTTGTTGATTGCCTTTTAAAGAAAAGCTCAGGACAACAAGAACATAATCTGAACAAGTGATTGCAGGGCTTTAGAAAAGGAAATGCTTAATTACTTAGTAATTCATATTGTAATTCATGTTCTTTTTATGAACTCAAAGGAAATAATGCTATAAAGAAATGGAGAAATGTGTATGTTTAATGTGTTTATAGAAGCGTGTTGGAAAAGGAAGTTCCTATTAATAAAATACAAATAATTTAGCTGCCACAGCTGGAAATCTCTAACTGCAGCACATATTTCTGTAATTGCTGTAATTCTTGTGTGTTCTCTTGCTCTCTTTGCAGGCAGACCAGTAATGATTGTGGTGGAATATATGGAGAATGGATCCCTAGACTCCTTTTTACGGGTGAGGTGTTCTTTTCTGATGGCATTTAAATAAGCTATTCTGAGTTCTAGATTTAAAACATTTATCATAAATTAATTTTTGCATAATGTTATTCATGGATTTTTCCATGAAGAATAGCAGGATTTTCTCTAGGGTGTGTTTCTCTGATACTGTGATACATTAGAGTGTTACTAAGAGGGTGGGGGGAATATATACACATGATAATATAATTGATTTCTCCTATAAATTCACTTGCCATATTAATATATACATATGTCAAATGATGTTATAAAGAAAGAGATTAAATGAAATTCAGTAGCTTCACATAGCCTGTGTGAAGCAACTGAGTTTCATTTTGCTTTATCACATTTAACTATTTAGTAGGATATTTTATGCATTATCTGTAATGCTGAACCCTTTAAATTGATGTATATTTACCAATAATGACTCAAGTTCATATCAGAAAATGGATTTTATCAGCTTTGTCCTTCTTAAGTTCATTGGCTGACTATTTAGAGAACAAAAAGAGAAAGAATGAAACTCTGACTGAGATTTATTTTAGAACAAAAATTTTTAAAGCACTCTTTTTAAGTGACTTATCCCTGAAAGTCTGGTATATACAAAAATCATTTGTTTTATATAGTGGTACAGAATAACACAGCTGAGAAGGTACCATGAAGTTATAATTCAAAATGTGTTTATAATATTTTTAACATTTAAAAAGTCAATGTATGCTACAAAAATATTCATTGATAGTGGAAAAAACAGAAATATTTAAAAAGTCACTAGAGTATTTTGCATCCCCAGCAGAGGTCACATATGTGCATGTCACTGTATTCCTTAATATATATTTACCTACAGAGACATAGCCAGTTTTCTTACTTATAAAATGACTGGACTTCTGCTATTTGAAATGTGTTATATGTTTTTCTTCTTTTTTTATGGGAATAAATAATCTCAAGCATTCTTTCTTCACTTCATTTTTTGCTCAGTGTTATTTGGACAAGTTTTGTGTGCATCTTACCTCTTTCCCTTGATCTCATTTTCATTTATTTTTCTTGATTCCATGCCCTCTTCTTCCAACTGCTCTCAATATTAGCAGTGATAATATATTTATACTGTGACTGGACTTGGTGTCCAGATTCAATGCCAGAAGCTGAATTCAGCAAAATTGTCGAGTTATTATCGAGCAATACTCTTCACAGAATGCATACCCTCAACCAAGTACGCTCTTTAAGGCAAAATGAAATTCATAGGTGTTTAGGGACATGAACTATTTGTTCTTTTCTGTAGCCATTCTCAGAATGTTATTTTATAGATTGTATCCATTTCCCCTGTAAATGTGCTAAATTACTTTAGGATAATTTTTCAGGACCACCTATGGTACTTGAAATGCATATATACTTATGCCCTTCCATTATGTTTATCCAGAAACTCATTTTTATCAGATACATATCAAAATGACTTATTATCTAATGGCGCTTCAGATAGGATTTTTTATCTACTATATCCTAGAGCTGAATATAATGGCAAATAATGTAACAGATGCTCATTTAAATTGCTGCTGAAAAATGGATCAAATGACTGCCACAAGCAAATTAGGAGAGAAATGTTAGCTTCAGATATACTTTTTATCCTGCTGAATCATCAATCAATTAAAACATGTTATAAAGAAAAGACAATATGTTATAAGTAAAATATTTACATATAAACATCCTACTACATGTTTATAAGTGGTATGTTTCATGATCTAAGATTTAAAACTGATTTTTCAGTTCTATGCACCATGTAGGTTAGACACAATACAATCTGGGAAAGAATAAATGTTCAAATAATGGTGGCTACCACTACTAATACTATGAGAATCTTAACATATATTATCTCAGTTCATCTTGGCTCTGCCGCTGTGTGACCTTATGTCTTGAGCAAGTGACTAACTTCTCTGTGCCTCTGTTTACTCATCTATAAAGTGGGAATATTAACTGTATCCACCTCGTACAATTGTTATAAGGATTGAGTTGATTATTGTAAAGCATATAGAATAATGCCTGACACATTGTAAAGGGTGGAGCGAGGATTGAAACTCAAGTCTCTGAATCCGAAAGCCATGTTCTCATACGCTTTGAATTCTATCTTTTTATTAAATTACTTATTACTTCTTATAAGTCCACTACCATCTCCCCATGGGGTCTTGGGTCCCCTCCTCACATAGAATTTCGATTAAAATAGAAATCATATGAATGGAATAAAAAAACATAGGGCCAATACTCCCTTTTTACTCTTCTATAGGATTCTTACTTTCTTTGTAATCATATCTCTTATATCCCAGAAGCTCAAAGTGCTTTATAAACTTTATGTCAATAGCAGATATTCAACTCCCCACGGCAAGCAGAAATAAAATATATAAATATATATATCCCACAAATTCTGAAAAACGAAGTCATTTTTCAAACTACTGCTTTAGAATTTGATAATCGCAGCTTCTGTTAGCACAGAGAGGAGGAAGTGGCTAAGTGCACGGCACAGTAGGGGAGCCATCCATGGCACATTAATAGCGTTCTGTGCTTACTGGAGCTGGAAAAGATTTCCCTCGGTCTCCCACACTACTTGAAAATCACTTCAATTCACTGTTTTATATGACGGAGTGGTAGCAAACGAAGTACAAGATTACAATCTAGTGCCAGCGGCAGTGGCTGGCTGGCTGTGATATTGCACCAAATTCATAAATCTGCTGTTTGGATCCTTGTGGACATTCCTCCAGATATATATTAGCAAGGAGAGGGTGGCGTGGTTAAGTAAGTATGTTTGTGTGTAAGTGTGTATGTGTGTGTATATGTGCACGTACGTGTGGAAAAGGGGAGTGGGTAGGTATATAAGTATGTATGTGTTTTAAATTTTAAAATAAAATGCAACCTGACTTAGCAAGCAGAGCATCAGCCTAACTGCCCAGAAGATATGACCTCACTGATGTGCAGGTTTTCCTAACTTTTCCAAGGAAATACACCAGTGTGAATGAATGCAGTCTTGACCATTATCCCTGTACAGTCTCTCTCCATCTGTACATATGGATTTCATCAACACTTTTTGTGGCGGCACTTACCTGGCAACTGCTTATCCCTAAATCTTTGGACCTCCATTTTTATAGCAATATTAACTAGCAATCCAAATAAAACTAGTTATAAATTACTTTAAAAATTCGAGATATCATGTGTCAAGCACAAACAATTTATTCCTTTATTTTATAACATTTGTTGAATGTGGATTTGTTTATTATATCACGAAACTCAGTTATACAAAAATACAACACCACTGGTTTCAGTTCAAGAGGGTATATTGTGTTCATGCTGCAACCTCCTGCTCCCATCTCAAAACCTTTGATGTAAGAGAAAAAGATATACATACATTACTTATAAAGCACAATCACATAAGCAAGCGAGAAAGTGTCATCCAGAAATAATAACAAGAAAAAAATTGGAGAAATTAGTAAAGACAAAAGCAAACAGAATCAGATTGTGTAAGGAAACCATAGCCAAAAGCACACTCAGGAGAAGATGTTTGAGAGCAAGAGGAATATGTGGAAGGTAGTGCTACCAACTGAAATAAAGATACAGAGGAGGAAAAGGATGGGCTGGTAACTGGGAGAAGATGATGAGTTTAATTTGGGTCTTGTTACCTTTGAGATGCCTATGGAACATGCGGTGAACGTGTCCAGGCAAAATTAGAAAGATATATCTGAAACTCAACAGGAAAATCTTGACTAAAGTTAAAGATTTGGGAGTCGGTAGGATAAAAGTGGTTATTAAACCCAAACCATGATATTTTCCAGGAAGAAATGTTAGACAAAGGAAAGGAATTGAACAAGGTTGGAACTCTGTGGCATACCAACCTGAGGAAGCGGCATGGATGGCATCTCCTTCCATGAGAGGTGAAAGACAAGCAAGGAGGGAGAGGAGGCCATGGCATCCCAAACCTAAGAGAATAGAGCATTTCAGGCAGGAGCAAACAAGCAGTTGTATTAAGTGCAGCAGAGAAATTCTGGAAGACAGAGACTATGACATCTATATCATATCTATGACTAAGGCAGAGACTAGACATCTATGGCATTTAGCACTTAAGAGGCCTTCCAAGATCTCAACAAGAGCACTTTTAATGGGTTGGTCCCAGGCAGAAACCAGACTGTAGAGGGCAAAATGAGACTGAAATATAAATAGAATTGGCAGGTGGAGACCAATTTTTAGGGGAAAAGTGGGTGAGATGGCAAGGCAAGAGATAAATCAGATGCTAGTAGACCAAAAGAAAAATCAAGGGTATTTTTTAAGATAGAAAATAGTTTAGACAATTTATACACTGAGGGCTAGGAAATCAAAGAAAATACTGTTAAACTGGTAAGGCAAAATATCTCAGGAGATGGGAAGGTACAAAATCAAGGACCCTGGTGAAGGATTAACTTTGAGTAGCAGAAGCCTCCACATTTTCCAAGACTTGAAGGAGCTGTGTGTTGTGGATCTAGAGGGATTTATGAGGAACATGCATTAAATTTAAGAAAATGATACCTCTTGCTATTGTATTTCTATGCAAAGTAGGAGGAAAGTTTATGTGGGAGTTTGAGGACAAATCTTCATTGAAGGTGAATGCTTAGAGTAATTGCTGAAGTTCAAAAGATAAATTGCTGATGAGAAAAAAAAAAAAAAATGGACCATCAGGATCAGGTTCTACTCCAGGAACACAGATCTTTCAGGAACCCTGCAAGGGTAACCAGCTAAAAATCTTTACCCAGGATTTTAATGATATGCAATGTAAGTGGCCAGGAAGAGGATCTCCTGGACTGCTGGCCCAATAATTCGTATTCGTTACAGGCACTCTTCCTCCACTCCTGTCAGTCCCCATCTTTGGTCCTAGAGAAAATAAAATGATTAACTAGTTCTGCTGACTTCCAGGTGATGCTGGAGAACATGAGTGTTTTGGCAGTGGTGGGCATACTTCTGTGATTTCCTGCAGGAACAATTGACTGCTCCCCTCCCCTCCGCAATGTAAGACTGGAGATAAAAGAGGCTATTGTTTGTAGAACAGGTACAATAGAACAAGAGTACTACAGGGGAATTGGGATGGTAGTTCAAGTAAGCAACCAGTGAAGCCAGGTTAGACAAAGGAGGCAATAAAGAGGCCGTTAGGCTAGAAATAAAGAGGCCGTTAGGCCGTTATGGGCTGGAAGTCTTTATTAAGTAGAAGAGCAAGTATAGCTGTGTCTGAAGGTGGGAGAGCTAAGGAAAAGAATGTGGCCAGAAAGTAGGATATTGGCAGTGGGTTGTTAGAGCCAGATCATACCAGCTTGTAAGAGATGTTGATTAAATAGTCAGGAATTTGGGGAGCTGGTTGTTAAATAGGTAGTCGCTTGAAATTGGCCATGATGGGAGTATTTACACCACAGAAATTGGCAAAGGCTACACATCAGAGCTTGTTTGCTTTATTTTTCTTCAGATAGTCAGTTTACCAACACCCTAGATTGACATTTAGGATTTCTGAAGTGAGGTAATTTCAGGGATGACAATTTCCAGGTGTGGTCTAGGAGTCAGTAGCTAAAGTAAAAACGAAGATGAGTATCTTTAATTAACTAATGTAGCTAACATTTATGTGTGCTCTCTCTGAGTCAGGCATTATTCCAATCCCATACCTTAAGCATGGTAAGCACTAGGTAAGCACCTAGTGCTTACAACCACATTGTGAGGTAGGTGTTACTATTATCCCCTCTTTACCAATGAGGAAACTGATGCAAAGCAAATTAGGTAACTGGCCCAGTGTTAAACGGCTGATAAATCATTCATCATTCATTTATTTTTTGCACACATATGTGTTGACAAACTATAGTAGGCCAGGCACTATTCTGGAGCTTGGAATACAGAAGCAATCAAAATAGAAATTAAAAATCTAGTGGGAAGAGAAATAAAGAATTCAACAAAATATATGGTACATCAGATAGTAGAGAAGAATAAAACGGGAGAAGTAGAAGTGGAAGTGAGATTGGGTTTCGATATTAAGTTGAGTGGACAGGGAAGGTCTCACGGAAAAGTGGCATGTGAGTAAAGATGGGAAGAAGGTGAGGGAACAAACCAAGTGGGTACCAGGGGGAAAAGAATCCAGAGAGTAAAAACAGAAAGTGCCAGTGCCCTGAGGTGGGAGCACTTTATACGTGTAGAACAGCAAATTAAGTCTTTATGCTCAATGACTATATGCTTGTTTTTCCTAGGTCAGTGCTAAGTCATGCCTATTATCTCTTCATAATTATTAATAATGACCCTTTTACTCTGCAGTAGGGATGATAATATATAGCAGTCACCCTATCATTATGGCTAGAATGGAGGATGCAAGGGGAAGGACAGTAGGAGCTGAAGTCAGAGAGTGGATGGAGGCAGAAAGGGGATCAAATCTTAGAGGGAAATGGTTCTCAACCTTGGCTGCACATTATAATCATTCAATTTAGAGAGCTTTTAGCAATCCCAGGTTCCAGACTGCACCCCAGATGAATTAAAGCAGAGTTTCTTGGGGTGGGACACATGCATCAATATTTATTAAAAGTTCCCTCATTTGAGTCCAGTATGCATCCAGGTTGGAAAACCACTGAGATAGAATCTTGTAGGCCACTGAAATGACTTTGAGTTTTCTCTGGGTAAGACAGAAAGCCATTGTAGGGTTTGGAGGAGAGGCACAACATAATCTGATTATGTTTTAAAAGGATTGCTCTGGTTGTTGTATTGAGAAGAGACTATAGTCAGGTACAGATGGATGCAGGGAAATCAGGAGGCTTTTGCAATAAGCCAGGTAAGGAGATGATGGTGGCTTAGATTAGGATAGTTGTGGTTGAGCTGATGGAAAAATGGTAGATTCTGTGATGTATTTTGGACATAGAGCCAATGGGATTTGCTGGGGGTTTGGATAAAGCGTTTAAGCAAAAGAGAATATTCAAGGATGCCTGGCATCCACAAAACAAGGTCAAGAATAGGCAATAACTACTTCCTAAAATCATTGTGACTTTATTGTAGTGAATAACTAATAGACCTAAAACTCCTAGATAATGTCTGGCACATATTAATGTCTCCATAATGTTATCTATTATTATTATAATATATTTCAGAAGATGTCACTAAGAGTTTTAAAATTGTTTTTCTGTTACTTCTTGGTCTGTTTTTTCTAGTGGCTAAAAATATTTTTAATTTTCACCATTTAAAAAAAATCTGGATATACCTCACAAATATGAGTATTTAAATAATACATATAAGTGCATATCAGCATTTCAAAAGCAATGTGTGTCATTTGAAGATTTTCCTTGAACAAATGCAAAGCAAATATTAATTTAAAAAATTAAAGGGATCTTTTAAATATTTATGTACTCAAATTATAAATCTAGTAAAGATGGCATTTTACCTTATGCTAGTTATATATTAATAATGAGAGCTGAAAATTTACAATTTTCTTGTAAATTGTGTTTTGTGTAGTTATGTTTGTGCTGGGGTATAAGAGCACAATTAAACCACATCACGTTCATTTTATATTCAATAGTGGAAAAAAAGTGAATTACGTTTATCCACCAATATCTGTTTTTAAACCATAAAAGTCACAGTTGAATTACATCCCTTTAATTACATGTTTTTCAGAAGAAAATATGTGAAACTTCATGTCGATGAATGTTATTACTATCACGCCTGTGCCAGCTTAATGCCAAAGACTATTCTAAAAATAATGTGACAATAAACATCCAAATATATGAAAGCATAGTGTAGTTGGAACAAAGCATATGAATGGCTGAACTTTTTATGCTTAAATTAGGAGTTAGAGCATCAATTTACAATAGCCTTTAAACATTTTGGTACTGTAAATGTGTGTTGTGTCACTTGTAGCACCTGGTACCATGAAATTGTATTTTCTAATATTCCTATTCATTCTAGTTTTTCATACAAGGTTTTACATTGAAATTTTTTAATTGGTATGTAATTTATAACTATAGTGATATATAGAGAAGTTCCATGCATTTTTCTGCACTCCTCTGTAGTCGTTCCTAACCCCTCATTTGGACCATACAGGAGATTTTAGATTTACAAAACTAGATTTAGATTTAGATTTAGATTTAGATTTAGATTTAGATTTAGATTTTAGGTTTAGACTCAAAACTTGTGGTTCTCAACCATGGCTGGAAATCAGTTGCCATCCTACCGAGATTTTAGAAAACACACATGCATACCCAAGCAGATATATTTTGCGAAAACTTTCCCAGTAATTCCGATGCACTCTAATGATGCTTCATCAGGATCTTGGCACTCTGTGACACCCTGCCCCAGATGCCAAACAAAAAAAGTTTAAATTTTCTTGACTTTATTTAAGTGCAGCACACAGTAGCTATTGTAGTTTATCTTTATATAAACCTAAGCAAAAAAAAAAAAAAAAATCAAATTCAGTAGAAAGCTTTGTAAGTTAAAGCTATATTATATATTCATGTTCACTTTAAGGTCTTAAAATATAATTTGAAATCCAACTGCCATGTTTCACAAATCCATATTCACCTTTCTTCCTAAATTTTTTAGGTGTATTAGAAATGACATTTTTAGTGTCCTAATGATTGAAATTTCTGATTCCACTCTTGGTGACCTCTCCCTTCTATAAATAAAAATATAACTCTGCCTAGCTTAAGTCCAAATCCATGATTCTACAAAAGAATAAAGCCTTGAAGGATTTAATAAATATTCTATGGAAAATTATAATAAGATTTTCAACTGGGGAGGCCACAAGAACCAAGACTTGAGTAAAAAGGAGATACTGACTCTTATCTGTTCAGTGGTTATTTTAAAACCAGAATGATCGAATGATCTGGCCTTTTCAAATCTATATATAACCTTAGCTGTTTCTTTTTCTAATTCAGGAACATTTTTAAAAGTCATAGCATGGTCAACTCTCTGATTTAGAAACATATAAAAACTGAATTTTAACTTTAAGCTTAAGTTGTAGAAGTAATCTTCCAAGGACTGTTTTCTGCAAAGTCACTTATAAATCAATGGTTGAGAACTCAGAATGCATTTTCCCATAAATATTTCTTTTAGAGCTTCTGCTTAAGTCCCTAGGCAGAGCCATAAAAGCCTCTTTAACACAGACTACAGCTAAAGGATGTAACTTTCAATATGGAAGGGGGCCTGTAGTTTCCTTCAAAAAAAGAAAGAGTGTGTTTTCCTCCCCCTCTACATGCCTTGTCTTGGGCAAAAAAATTTTAAATGCCATTTTTCTGTGGCATCTACCCCTTTCTTCATATCCTCTTCCCAGGTCCTCAGATATTCAACTTTTATTGTTTTTAATTCCATGTGGTAACACACCTTCCCCAGGCTTCTCCTCTCATCCCCAGGGTAGGCCTGTTTCCACTTCATAGAATCACCTGTAACCTGGACCTTCACTCCACCCTAATCTAAGCTGCCATTCTCTCATTGCCACAGATCTCAGCTGCATATAAAGTTAGACTAATTCATACTAATATGTGATTCACAAATACTATTTTAATTCCCCTAGATGAGTTTGCATTTTTTACATGAACTTGTGAATCCAAATAAATTTTTTTTTCATTTTACTTTATTCTGGTAATTATACTTGACGTGAGATCTACTCTCTTGACAAATTTTTAAGTGTACAATATAGTATTGTTCACTATAGGTACAGTGTTGTACAGCAGCTCTCTAGAGCTTATTCATCTTGCTTAACTAAAACTTTATGCCCATTGATGAGTAACTCCCCGTATCCCCCCTCCCCCGCAGCCCCTGGCAACCACCATTCCACCCTTTTCTCTCTGGTCTCACATCCTATTCTGATTCAATTTTTTGGTGTTTAATTCACCCCTACAACATGTTATTTATTGTCTAATATGCTTTGCTTTTGCGGTTCCCTCTTCCAGGAATGCCCTTCTAGTCTTTTGCCACCTAAGTTTTTCATGATAAGCATCACATCTTCTGGAGGTCCTTGCTGAAACCCCAAGTTCATTCTTTCAGCAAAGGTCAAGTCTTTGTATTGAATACTATACTTTATTCTGTCTTTGAAGGTCTTTGAAGGATTTTAAGCAAATGATTGACAGGGTGATATTTGTATTTTCAAAACATTGACTATATTTGTTTTTTTAAAAAAAACGTTGTGGGACTTCCCTGGCGGTCCAGTGGTAAAGAATCCACCTTCCAATGCAGGGGACGCAGATGTGGTCCCTGGTCAGGGAACTAAGATCCCACATGCCGTGGGGCAACTGAGCCCGCGCGCCACAACTACTGAGCTCGCGAGCCTCAACTAGAGAGCCTGTGTGCCGCAAACTACAGAGCCCACACGCTGTGGAGCCCACGCACCACAACTACAGAGCCCATGCACCCTGGAGCCTGCGTGCCACAACTAGAGAAGAAAAAACCCGCACGCCACAACTAGAGAGAAGCCCGCGCGCTGCAACAAAGAGACTGTGAGCCACAACTAAGACCTGACACAGCCAAAAATAAATTAAATAAATAAATAGTAAATAAATCCTTAAAAATAAAAAAAAAAACGTTGTTAGACAATAATATGATGACTTCAGGACAACATAGCACATTTGCACTAAGCACAGACTACGTACTTGAGCTCACCCTAGGATGAATGGACACTGAGAGGCTTAAAGTGTCTGTGGGGCACAACCCACAAGGTAGGGTTTTGAAAACCATCGTCCAGAGCTTTCATTACTGTGGAGACAATGTGACATGCCAGTGACTGCTCAGATCTGGGAGATGTTGTGCTCCAGGGCCTGAGAGGAGGTTGTGTGGAGCTCTGCAGTTGTCAGAAGTAGCTGATATTATTATGTGCAGCTTTCAGAAACCACCTTCCAATCAGGCTCACCCTCTCTGTCACTTAGAGGTTAAGCTCCATGTTTCTTAACAGTCGGTCTGAGAAAGCAAAGAAAAAGAAGAATGAAGACAAACTGAATTCCAGCTACTAAGCTCTGAGATGCAGTGTGTAAATATGCCACATTCGCTCTCTTTTATTTGAATCTGCCTTCCTGGGAAAAAACCGTATGTCATTAAAAAATTCATAGTTTCTTTTTGATTAATCTCTAGAAGGCAGCCCAAAGATATTAAATCTCAGCACTCTCACATTTTTCTCCTCCCCTCATAAACAATTCAATTCAACTTGAATTAATATTTACTGAGTGCTGACACAAGGCATGGCAGTATAGTGGATGCTGTGATAGAACGGCTACATAAAAGGAAGAAAACCAGCATCCCACCTTAAAAAAAAAGAAAACATTCTTTTTTATACAAGGCAATAGGAATAATGTAGTAATAGCAACCAGTGCACTACAAGATAGTATCAAAGGTTATTTAATTCAGTCACTATCTATTAACCATCCACCATATTCAAGAAAACCAACATATCCTAAACTACACTTGAGGAGGCTTATGTTGACAAGGACTAGAAAAAGGAATATAGATTTTGTTTGAAAGAGAGAGTTGCATCACTTGTAGAGAAACAGATTTTTGCCATACCTCATGTATGAATAAGCGGGGTTATTCCTTTCAGCCAGTCATGGATAAATAGATCCTCATTTGTTGGTTTATGTGGATTGTTCTTTGTTTATTTTGGTTTAATGGTCTAAGAGCTCTTTCATACCTTGCTTTATTAAGCTAAATTACGCTGCCTAAACTAGCCCAGACTGGGTCATTATGGCACACTTGGGACCAACAATTTTCCAGGTAACTCCAATTAGTAATACAAGCTCTGGAATTAGACTACCTGGATTCAAATCCTGACTTCACTATCTACTAGGTTATTAAATCTGTTTCTCCTTAAGTTTGACCATCTATAAGATGTAGACAGTAACTACCCTTATAGCAGAGTTGTTTCAAGGATTAAATGAGATAATACCTCTAATGAGCTTATAACTGCGATTGGTGTATAGTGTTTAAGGAATGTTAGATATTTTTTCCCTATAAGACTGTGGCAACAATTGAGGTTTATGAGTTCCCAAAAGAATATACAACTATTTTGGGAGATTCTCTTTAATCAAGCACACATTTTATGAACAGCAGATAGATAGATAGATAGATAGATAAATTGTCACAGGTTGGGTTCCCTGGGAAGCAGATTCTTAAAAGAATATTTGCATGAAGGAACTTTATTGGGGAGAACTCTTAGGGTCAACTCCCTTATTCCTATGGTCTCCGGAAATTTGGAAGCTGATAGTTCTTAGCTGAGCCCCTTTCTGGAAAATGGTTTTGGCTAGAAAAAGCCATCTCACCCAAAGCCATGACACCTTTACAGGGGTAGCCTGCCTCCAATAATTAATTGATGTGGGAATATAAGGGACCAGACCCTTTTCCTCAATTTAGACCAACTCTGAAGAGTTACTCCAGATCCAGAACATTCCATGGGATATTCCAAGACCTATGTTGTGAATGCTCTACTATTCTTTAACTTCTGTTTCTGCCCAATCCTGTTTTCTTCTATGCCCCACAGATGTTCATCCTGAGAATGTATAATCAAGGATCAACATTTAACAAAATCAATGAGTTTTACTGCTTCACCAAGTACATTCTTATATAAGACTATTTTTGTTCTTGTTGTTCATGTAGCAGAGAAGAATATGAGAATACTAGTATAGGTTAATTTGGTGCTATTACCTTGATTTGTGTTAAGACTCCTGAACTTTTACCCACCAGAGTTTTGTACCACTAGTGAAAATATCAACAAAGTGAAAAAAAGGCAGATGCATGTCTTAGTTCTCTTATAAAAAATAGTTTTGACCTTATGGACCCATGAAAAAGGTCTTGGCCATGTGAATTAGAAATAAATATACTACATTGTATATACCCGTCATAGAAAATGGAGAAAGTAGTTTATATTCTTTTCAGACACCAAAATCTCATTTTTTCATGGTGCCATGTGTCATTATTAGAACCATGATTGCTATGTTGCTGATATGAAAGCAATTAATTCACATCTCTTCAAATGTTGGTGATAAGGATAGTTAAAATAATTTTAAAATAACTTGCATAAAATAGAAAAAGAGGGAGCACTCCCAAACTCATTCTATAAGGCCAGCATTACCCTAATAACAAAGCCATCCAAGGACACTACAGGAGGTAAAACAAAAAACAAACAAACAAAAAAACTACAGGCCAATATCCCTGATGAACATAGATGCAAAAATCCTCAACAAAAAATTAGAAAACTGAACTCAACAGTATATCAAAAGGATCATACACATGATCAAGTGGGATTTACGCCTGGTATGCAAGGATGATCAACATCCACAATTCAATCAATGTGATACACCACATTAACAAAATGAAGGATAAAAATCATATGATCATCTCAATAGATGCAGAAAAAGCATTTGACAAAATTCTATATCATTTATTATTAAAAAAAGCTAAACAAAATGAGAATAAAGGGGATGAACCTCAACATAATAAAGGTCATATATGACAAACCCACAGCTAACATCATACTCAAGAGTGAAAAGCTGAAAGCTTTTCCTCTAAGATCAGGAACAAGACAAGGATGCCCACTCTTGCCACTTTTATTCAACATAGTATTGGAGTCCTAGCCAGAGCAATTAGGCAAGAAATTAAAAAAGTAAAAGGCATCCAAATTGGAAGGAAAAAAGAAAACTGTCTGTATTTGCAGATAACGTGATATTATATATACCAAACCCTAAAGACTCCACCAAAGAAAAACTTTTAGAACTAATAAATGAATTCAATAAAGTTGCAGGACACAAACTCAGTATACAGAAATCAGTTTCATCTCTATACACTAACAATGACTATCAGAAAGAGAAATGAAGAAAACCCATTTACAGTTTTATCAAAAAAGAAGAAAATACTTAGAAGTAAATTTACCCAAGGAGGTGAAAGATCTTACACTGAAAACTGTAAACAGACCCCAAATAGCCAATGCAATCCTCAGAAAGAAGAACAAACCTGGAAGCATCACACTCCTGATTTTAAACTATTTACAGAGCTATAGTAATCAAACAGTATGGTATTGACATAAAAACAAACACATAGATCAATGGAACAGAATAGAGAGCCCAGAAATAAACCCATGCATATATGGGTTTCTCTCATGAAATGGGAGAAAACATTTGCAAACCGTATATCCAATAAGGGGCTAATATCCAAAATGTACAAGGAATTTATACAACTCAATAATGAAAAAACAAATAATCCAATTTTTAAATGGGCAAAGGACCTAAATAGACATTTTTCTAAAGAAGACATACAAATGGCCAACAGGTAGATGAAAAGATGCTCAGCATCACTAATCATAAGGCAAATGCAAATCAAAACCACAATGAAATATCACCTCACACCTGTAAGGATGTCTGTTATCTAAAAGACAAGAGTAAAAATGCTGGCAAGGCTGTGGAGAAAAGGAAACCCTTGTACAATGTTGGTGGGAATGTAAATTGGTACTACCATTATGAAAAACAGTATGGAGATTCCTCAAGAAATTATAAATAGAACTATCATATAATCCAGCAATCTCACTTCTGGATATAAGGAAACTAAACTATTATCTTGAAGAGATATCTACTCCCGTGTTCACTGCAGCATTATTCACAACAGCCAAGGTATGAAAACAACCTGTGTCTGTTGATGGGTGAATGGATTAAGAAAATTTGGAATATATATAATGAAATATTATTCAGCCTTAAAAAAAATAAGAAAGCCCTGCCATTTAGCACAATGTGGATGGGCCTGGGGGACATTATGCTGAGTGAAATAAGTCAGAGAAAGATAAATACTGCATGGTATCATTTACATGTGGAATCAAAAAAAAAGTTGAACTCATAGAAACAGAGAGTAGAAAACTGGTTGCCAACAGGCGGGGTTGGGGGGGGAGTTGGGAAAATAGGCAAAGGTTTGTAAAAAGGGTACAAACTATCAGTTATATGATGAATAAGTTCTGAGGATATACTGTATAACATGGTGACTATAGTTGCTAACACTGTATTGTATAATTGAAATTTGCTGAGAGAGTAGAACTTAAAAGTTCTCACACACACACACACAAAAAACAGTGTAACAAAAGAAGAAACATATATATATATATATATATATATATATATATATATATATATATATCTTGCATGATAACCAAAAAGTGGAAGTAACTCTAATGTCTGTCACTGATGAATAGATAAACAAAATTAATAAAATATTTTTCTTCATTAAAAATACTAAAATACTGATACATGCTACAACATGAATGAACCTTGAAACATTATACTAAGTGAAAGAAGACAGTCAAAAAAGACCACATATTGTATAATTCCACTTATATGAAATACCTAAAATAGGCAAGAGATAGAGATAGAAAGTTGATTAGTAGTTGATAGAAAGTTGATTAGTAGTTGCCTATGAATGGTGGAGGGAGTTGGGGGAGATGGGGAGTAACTGCTAGTTAATGTAGGGTTTTGGGGGGGAATGATGAAAAAGTTCTAAAATTGATTATGGTGATGGTTACACAACTCTGTGAATACACTAAAAATGATTACATTGTATACTTTAAAAGCATAAATTATATGGTATGTGAATTATATCTCAATAAAGCCATTAAGAAAAAACTTGGAGCAAAATTTTAGCAAATCAGAGCCAACATTGTAAAAAGGAATTATACCTCACAACCAAGTGGGATTTACCTCAGTATGCAAGACTGGTTTAACTTTCCAAAATCAATTGTTACCCATCATATCAAATGGCTAAAAGAGAAAAATCACATGATCAGAGGAATAGGTGAAGAAAAAGCATTTGACACAATCCAATGCCAACTCATGATAAAAACTCTCAGTAAAGTAGGAATAGAGAAGAATGTTCTAAACTTGATAAAGACTATGTAACAAAAAACCTGCAGCTAACGTCATACTAATGGTGAAAGACTTAAAGCTGTCCCACTAAGATCAGGAACAAGCAAGGATGTACACTCTCATTACTTCTTTTCAGTATCGTACTGGAAGTACTACCTAATGCAGTAAGACAAGAAGTTGGGGCGGGGGGGTTGGAATATAGTCTTTATTTGCAGATGACATGTCATCTATGTAGAAAATCTGAAAGAACTGACCAAAAAGCCTAGACTAATAAGCAATTATAACAAGGTTGTAGGATACAAGGTTAATATACAAAAGTCACTTGCTTTCTTACATACTGGTAACGAGCAAGTGGAATTTGAGATTAAAAACAATACCATTTACATTAGCACCCCACAAATGAAATACTTAGGTGTAAATCTAACAAAGTATGTCTAAGATCTAAATGAGGAAAACTACAAAACTGTTATGAAATCAAAGAAGAACTAAATAAATGGAGAAATATTCCATGTTCGTGGATAGGAAGACTCAATATTATTAAGATGTAGTTCTTCCCAAGTTGATCTACAATTCCAATAAAATCCCAATCAAAATCCCAGTAAGTTATTTTATGATATTAACCAACTGATTCTAAAGTTTAGAGACAGAAGACCCAGAATGGCTAACACAGTACTGAAGAAGATCAAAGTTGGGGACTGACACAACTCAACTTCAAGACTTATTATAAAGCTATAGTAATCAAGACAGTGTGGTACAGGTGTAAGAATAGACAGATGGATCAATAGAACAAAATAGAGAGGCTACGATGAACATAGTCAACTGGTCTTTGACATAGGAGCAAAAGTAATACCATGGAGAAAAAATAGTCTTTTCAACAAATGGCACTGGAACGGCTGGACATCCATATGCAAAAAAAAAAAAAAAAAAATGAATCTAGACACAGAACCTTACACCCTTCACAAAATTAACTCAAAATAAATCACAAATCTAAATGTGAATCACAAAATCATTAAACTCCTAGAAGATAACATAGGAGAAAACCTAGACAACATTGGATATGGCAATGACTTTTTAGATACAACACCAAAGACACAATGCCAGAAAGGAATAATTGATAAGCTGGACTTCATTAAAATTTCAAACTTCTATTCTGTAAAAGACAATGTCAAGAGAATGAGGAGCCACAGACTGGGGAAACTATTTTCAAAAAACACATCTGATAAAGGACTGTTATCCAAAATATACAAAAACTATTAAAAATCAACAACCCAATTAAAAAATGGGTCAAACTACTAGGTATAAAATAAATAAGTTACAAGGGTATAATGTACAGCACAGGAAACATAGTCAATATTTATAACAACTTTGTATGTGTAATCTATAAAAATATTGAATTACTACATTGTATACCTGAAACTAATATAATATTTTAAATCAACCATACTTCAGTTTTTTTAAAAGCAAGCTGAAAGAAAATAAAAGACAATAGAAAGAAAAAGAAAAGGCCAAACACCTTAACAGAAACCTCACAATAGAAGATATACAGTTAGCAAATAAGGACATGAAGGTTCTCCACGTCATATGTCATCAGGGAAATGAAAATTAAAATGAGATACCACTGTGTTGTTATCAGAATGGCCAAAATCAGTAACACTGACAACACCAAATGTTGGTAAGGATGTGGAGCAGCAGGAACTCTCCTTCATTGCTGGTGGGAATGCAAAATGGTACACATTGTCTTCCACATTGGAAGACAGTTAGGCAGTTTCTTACAAAAACTAAACATACTCTTTCCATACGATCCAGCTATTGCCCTCCTTGATATTTAGCCAAAGGAGTCAGAAACTTATGTCCACATAAAAGCCTGCAGCTATATAAACTGCTATAAACAGTCTATAAACAGAGATGTTTACAGCAGCTTTATTTATAATTGCCAAAACTTAGAAGCAACCAAGATGTCCTTCAGTAAGTATATGGGTAAATAAACTGTACATAAAGACAATGGAATATTATTCACCACTAAAAATAATGAGCTCTCAAGCCATGAAAAGACATGGAGGAATCTTAAATGCATTAAATCTTAAACTAAGTGAAAGAAGCCAATCTGAAAAGCCTGCATACTGCTTCCAACCATATGACATTCTGAAAAAGACAAAACTATGAGACCATGAAAAAATAAGTGGTTGCCAGGGGAGGTGGGTGGCAGGGGTGATAAACAGGTGGAACACAGAGGCTTTTTAGAGCAGTGAAAATACTATGTTATTGATATACGATACTATACATAAACAGTATGTGATAATGTAACGGTGAGTACATGTTATTATACATTTGTCCAAACCCATAAAATGTACAACACCAAGAATGAATCCTAATGTTCAAACCATGGACTTCAGGCGATTATGATTTGTCATTGCAGATTCACCAATTGTAACAAATGTACCATTCCAGTGAAGGATGTTGATAATCGTGTGGGGAGGCTATGCATGTGTGGGGGCAGAAGGTATATGGGAAATCTCTGTACCTTCCTCTTTATTTTGCTTTGAACCTAAAAGTGTTCCAAAAAATAGTCTTTTTTTTTTAAAGAAATAACTTGGTGCTTTGTGCCACCCTCAGAACAAGATAGGAAGTTAAATTTCAAACTGGTGTTAAGTAGCTATTTCTCTTTATAATGTAGGAGTTTCTGCTGCCAACTGATTTTTCAGGAAAGTGAGTGGAGAATTTTCTGATTAATATTAAAATGACAAAAACTACATATGATTATAAGTTTTTATTAAATAATGACTATTATTAAAATAAATGATGGGCTGTGCTATGTGTTTTGTATGTGGTTCTCACCACAATTCTGAGTTAGATTATACTATTCTCATTGTTCAGATAAGGAAACTGAGGCACTCTTTAGTGTTCAGAGCGTCCATTAACATTTCCTACTATACAGAAATTCTGCCTTGACAAAAACTGTGATACCAGACAACTTCACTTACTAATACGTAAAAGAACCATCTCTTTAAAATTAGTGTAATCCTTTCTAATCCAAAAGAATTTATGCTTTCAAAGGCTTTGAGATTGCTAATAGAGGAGAGGTAAGTAGGGTACATGACAGAAGAGGCAGATTTCATCTAATTGTGCACTGTCTAAGAAGATGGATCGGAAACATAAAGAACTAATAACACCAAAGATTTTCTTTGCTAGGTTATCTTTTATACATTAATTATACAAAAGAGCCTGCTTAAATGGATACTCTTGCTGTAGAATGTTTCTTTTAGGAGAGTGTTCTTTTCCTTACTCTGCACTTGAGTTGGGAGATATTATCAGAGAGCTATCAGGGACGTATGTTGATAAAGTAAGATGAAGTTTATTCCGTTTGTAATATAAGTTTATTTATTTAACTGACTGATGAATCATCATTGTATAGGAGACCATGTCACTGTGATATGGTCAAATCATCACTGTGTTTAAGCTACTCTATAGTTTTAAATCATATATCCATGAAAACTGCTTTAACTTTGCAAATTTTGAGATACTCTTATGTATGCCTCTATCACACTGTATAAGGTAATATAGTCCTCTAGTCTCTCAATAGATATTAATTTTTAATATCATTCATAAATAAATGTTACCTGATGTGTAAAACCAACTTGATAATCTCATGTTTCTCAATAACCCCATTAATGACAACAATCTCCAAATAACTAAATAGAACAATATGCATTATTTTTCAAACTTAAATTATTTTTATATTCATTTTCTCTACATTTGTACTGTTGTACTATTTGTATCTGGTCTTATTGGTACACACATCTTGTATGAATGACAACTGGATTTTTCTTTACTTCTTAAAAAAATATATTATTTTTATTTAGAAAACAAATTTGTGGTTACCAATGGGGAGAGTGTAGGGGCGAGGGACAAATTAAGGGTATGGGATTAATATATACAGATTACTATTTATAAAATAGATAAGCAACAAGGATATACTGTATACCCATCATCTTGTAATAACTTATACTGGAGTATAATTTGCAAAAAATACTAAATCACTATGCTGTACACCTGAAACTAACACAATATTGTAAATCAATTACACTTCAGTTAAAAATATTTTTTTAAATCAAGGTGAGAGGCATAAATAGTCAAAGGATTGATTACTACATACCAGTGCTGTGCTTGGCTTGTTATTCATATTTCTTTTAATTTTCCCACTGGGAAGTATAATAAAATAGTCCTGGTTTCAGTCAGTTGCCAACACCTTTCTTTATATTTGCTCTATATTGTTTTCCCTGGGTATCCGCGGGGGATTGATTCCAAGACCTGCCTCAGATACAGAAACACGCAGATGCTCAAGTTCCATAGCCAGCCCTGTGTATCCGTAGATTCTACATCCTCGTATACAACCAACCCAGGACTGTAAACATAGTACTGTACACTATCCGCCGGCTGGTGGAACCCGCAGATGAGGAAGGCCAACTGTGTATTTATTGAAAAAACTCTAGGTATAAGTGGACCTTCACAGTTCAAACCCGTGTTGTTTCAGAGTCAACTGTATAAGGAAAGATTGGGAAAATCTAGTTATTTTCTGTTTGCATGTGGGTTTTTTTTTCCATTCTCCTGCAACTTTCCTAAACTCATTTATGCAATCAATTTTTCTTTTTCGTTGATCATTTTTTACCATATTTCCAGCAATCACACAGCTTTCATCACATCCTAGGTTTTACTGCCTTGGGAGCTCACTACTACGGAAAGTAGGAAAGTGAATTCTTTTTTCTTGGAAGTCTTTGCTACTATCTAACTCGATTTTAGTTCCCTTTTGTTACTTAAAGTTTTAGAAATCATTTTTTCTGGAAGTTAATTTGGTTGATTCTCTTCTCTCCTTTCTTTTCCCTCCTTCATCACTTCAAGCTAGATTTTCCTTTCCTTTAAATCTCCAACAAATTTTTATCTTTTGTTGTGAACACAGTCAATGATCAGCAAACTTGATACTTACATTCATTGGATCCAGTAAAATAAATTCAAGAATTTCATTTAATACACCACATACACCTACACAAACAGGCACACATGCATGCATGCATGCACACGCACTACAATAAAATAAATCAATGTAAATATCTGTGATTCTCTTTCAGAAACATGATGGCCACTTCACAGTCATCCAGTTGGTTGGTATGCTCCGAGGCATTGCATCAGGAATGAAGTACCTTTCTGATATGGGTTATGTTCACCGAGATCTAGCAGCTAGGAATATATTGGTCAACAGCAACTTAGTATGCAAAGTTTCTGATTTTGGTCTCTCCCGAGTGCTGGAAGATGATCCAGAAGCTGCTTATACAACAACTGTAAGTTTATACATCCTTTACCCATATAGTTTGTTTACTTTTATTTTTAATGTTATTAGAGTAATTCTGGTTTTGTTTTCTAATTTTCTGCTCTCATTTGTCATTTTACCAATTTAACATCATTATCTAATTGAGAAGTATTTGTTTTATCTGAGTGCCTGGTTTAAAAAAGAATTGACACTTAACCGTTTCCTTTCTTTCCACTCTGCGGGGACTTTAACATCATGCTTGAGATCCATGTCATTACTGCCCTCACAAAAAATCTGCCTTTGCCTGAGTATTTTTGATGCTTCAATAATTATCTCCTTTAAATGGAGTTCTGTACAGGCCAATGGTGCAATCAATTAAGTCAGTGATGGTGAAGAACCAGTGGTTAGGAAATGAAAATTTTTTTCTCATAGCAAATGTTATGGAACGTCTGATCATACTTAAAAATGAACAGTGTAGGTTTCTCTGGAGATATATAAATACACTCTCAACCTTCTTTTGAATGGGACTTGGGGGAAATGTGAGCACGAGTAGAAGGCTAAAACTTGAGACCCAAACTATCATCTGTCAATAATATGATCTCAACTTAACTCATGAACCAATTCATTCCACTGATCTCTTTGGTTATTGTTTCAAGGAGTTAAGTCTCAAGCTGTCAAAAAGCTAACAATTTGTAAAATGATACTAGTCTGTTATTTTTAAAACAGAACCCTCACCATTGACTCATTTCAGCTTCAATGAAAAATGAGTCAGTAAAACTATTCAAGATGTTTTTATTCTCTTCTCTTATTCTGACATTACACATTATTTCAAAAGAGGCAAATCTTTTATTTAGTTATCTTTTATTTCATTTTCTATGAGATGTTTTTTGAAACCTCACTGTATTCAACTGCTCTAGAATGGATACAAGTTTAATATTATGAATAAAACATGTTATACCCTTACTATGTTTGCTTTGTAAAAATCCTCTACATTAATGTATTGATGATATTTTCACTAATTTCTCCAACAATGAAATAGTTCTAAAGAGAGTAAATTAATCTGAGTCTGATATATAAGGTAGAAGTATCTACTGACCTTCTAATTTGATCAAAAAACTTCATAAAAATAAAATTCTATCAAGTCTGAAAATAAATAGTTCATTTTAGAAAAAGCAGTATTTTCAAATCCATTTTCTAACTGGAAAATGTCATAATTATTTTCTTTTTCTTTTCAAGGATTTTATTTTCTTCTCTTTTATTTTTATAAATGTATAACTTAAAGCGACTTTTCAAGTTATGGAACAATGCATGTAAGATTTTTCTACTATGCATATTATTTACAACCTTGGAGAACAGTATTTAGAATTATTATAAAAATATTATAAAATAAAATGTTCATTAAAATTGCAACAAGTATGATCTACTAAAAGGATAAAATAAGATAGGAGATAATGAACAATATATTTAGGAGTAGCTACTAGACTCTTTGGCTGTATGTCTATATAGATACACTTGAAATTTCATATTAAATAATATTTTAACTGCTTTTTTAAAATGAGAAGCTCATAACTAAATTTAAGATACTAATAAAATTGACAGGGTGACTCAAATCCTGAAGCATGTATAGATTTTGTTGTCAGATTTGACATCCAGATTCCAGACATGTTCTTCTGTCTTATATGATTGTAAGGACTAAGAGGCCTAGAACAGTGCTGTCTTAGTTTAAATCTGACTACAGACTTAAACATCAAATTAGGTCACCACATACTAACACTCCGAAAAGTGCTTCTTGAAAGTTATAGATTATGTCTTTTTTTTTTGAATTTTAGAATTCTATTTATTTTTTTTATACAGCAGGTTCTTATTAGTTATCCATTTTATACATATTAGTGTATATACGTCAATCCCAATCTCCCAATTCATCAAGATTATGTCTTGATTAAGAAATAAGTCTCTGAATTTGAGGTACCAAGTAAATGGTAAATAATGTAACCAAGTACTTTTTTAAAAAAGTCTCAGACATACCTAACTGCTCAGAGGATCATGGGGTGCAAAATATCATATACTGATTACTTGACTTTATAATGAACATGGACATTCAAATCTCAAAATAGCAGACCTCTTGCCTTCGAAGAGCTTCCCTTTTGACAGGGTAGACAGACTCATGCTTCCTTGCTATTCAGTGCATTAAATCATGTGGCAAAGGTCTGTAAAAGAAATGTGGAAGTACCAAAAAGCAGAGGTCTGGAGAAAGCATCACAAAGAAGATAAGCTGAACAAATATTAAAAGACTTCATTAGGCAGACAGTTGGGGGGAAGATCCAGATAGAGGAAACAGAAAGAGAAAACGACACAGAAATTTGGGGAAGTGAATGGGAATGTTTACACAAATGTGGACAGTTTGGAATGGGGACGAGAAGCAGTGGAGGGGCCAGGTTTCTTAGGAATAATTGTGATGGTAGTTGGGTGGCGCGTCAGGAAATTTGAAGGCTTTTCTATAGTAATTAAGAGATAGACATTGATTGATTTAAATAGAGGAATAATAAAATACATACATGTTTTAGAAAATATTACTGAAACAGTGTGAAGGCAAGCTTGAAGGACGGGAGGACTGGTAACAGGAAGACCAGTTAGGGCATTATTGCTATAGACCAAAAGGGTCATATGGCTTTAATTAGAGCAATAGTGGTTGGAATAAAGAGGAAGGAAAATAGAAAATTGTTATGAATGTATAATTTACAAGACTCAATAACTAACTAGATATGAATTATAAGGAAAAAGAAGGACTGAAAGATGACACTAGTATTTCTAGATTGAACAACTAGTTGAATGGAGATGTTTTGTTAATCAAGACAGAGAATCCCTATTAAAGATAACTTGGCTAAATTACAAAGCAGAATTATAACAAAAGGTCACAGGTACTCTGTCTCAAAGTCATCAAGATAATGCCAGATTGAGCATTGTCATTCTGTTCAAATTTTGTGTAAAAATTTTAGGACTTTCTATAACTGTACTTTTTGTATTTCCTGTTAAAAGGAATGAGACAGAAAAGTACTGCCTAGTGAAGATATACCTCAGTTCAAGCAAACCCTGTAAAATAAAATAAAGAAGAAGAATGGTCATTTATATGAAATTGATTCTTTGCTTTATAAAAATGTTAAAATGAAAATAAATAGCAAGCTCTCTTGATACATTTTTTAAAGTAGGATTTCATTTTTTAAAGTTTTATCTGTATACAACTTTCCTGGAACATATCTTTTACCTTAAAAGATTTTGACTCTTTCTCTTGCTGTATAATTGCTATTTCCTCATTAATTTAATAAATGTTTTTATCTGTATCACAAAGGATTTGGAGGAAGGGAGGCTTGTGAAGGGTTTTAAAAACAGGAAGACATCATAGATAAAGGTGGGGTTTTTTTGTATACTTCAAGAAAGTAGTCATTGAAACTACCCCTTCCGAATCAATACAGGGGCAAAATAAATAAACATTTTCCATTATGATGACTTTGCCAATATAGAAAGCACATATCACAGCAAAGAGCAGTAGGAACTGGTTAAAAGACAGGCTGGAAAGATGGAGTGACCATTGTGACCCCAGTACTGGCTATTGTGCTGAACTGGTCAGCCTGTGGTAGGTGGAGCCTACCACAGCAGAATGGCCATTGGAGCCAGACTGACCAGACCAGAAAGAGATGAGACAAGAGAAATTACTCTGCCAACAATTACTGAGACTTTAGCCCACTAGTTAGAACACCTATCCATGTAATGTATGAGAATGTATTGTCTACACTATAAAATACACTAAAGTAAATAAAAGGATGGGATTTACAACTGATAATAAGCAGAAATTCTAGTATTTCTTCCTACAGCTTAAGAGTGTTTTGCATGTCCTGCATCAAGTCTAAGACTATTCATTCAACATGTATTCAATACAGTTTATTATGGAGCTACCATATTTAAGGCCCTATCCCTTGGAGGGCCGATTACCAAAAATAAAGGGATTCTTGAGAAGAGATAAAAGGCTGCACAGAGAGAGGACCAAGACTAACTGAACAAGTAACTCATAATAAAACCAACAGATGTTCAGACACCAAGAGTGGGCAATGCAGCTTGAAAGGCAACTACAGGAGTAGCAGATTTTCCTGGTAAGCTCTGTACTAAAATACATCAAGCCTTTGCAAAGGGACATTAAGAACTGTTGATGGCATGAAAGCCAAGAAATGTGGACTAAAGATAGAAGGGAAAAAATTGCACAAAAATAGGATCTAGACAAGGACTGAGAGGCCTTGCTTTTACGTGCCAATTCTATAAAGAGGCTACCAGGCACTTCATGAGGAGAGGTTGGTGAATGATTATGAACCACACCTAATGATACATTTACAATTAGTGATATGTAGCTAACTTAATCTGCACAAAATTTACTGAGTTTGGATTGTTCTCATTTGATTACATGGTCTCATATCTGGTTATAATTTAAGTGCTAAGAAATCTCTTCCTTTACTGAATCTAACACACATTCACATGGACAATTGTTTTATATCCAGTTCTGGAGGAGGGACTCTCTCTCATTTGAATATTGCTAAGCAACAAGTCTTAAACTTACATTGAAAATATTAAGCCTCTTTGCTCTCAAGTATGGAAATGAGGTCCTATTTACCTAAAAAGAACATTGAAAGATATATTATGGCTCACACTTGTCTGTTTTAAGAGATAAGTTTTATTTAAGATATGGTACAATGGCAGTTACTGTTCAGAGTTTTTTTAATTATAATGAGTAGCTCCATTTCTTATATTTTAAAGATCAAAACAAAATGGAAGAATCATTTTATCACAATATCTGTAAAAATTCTAAAATTCCTTGATAATTTTCAATTGTGTTCACTTGTGTTATGAAGACAAAGTTTGCTTTTTTCTTTGATAATGATATTTCCGTACAAGTACTTTCCTAGTTGAAGTACAGCCTCATTATTGACAACACATAATCTGTATAATCACAGTTCTGTTAACATCTTAATTCTATTTACTTTGCATTCATAAGACCTCTCCAAGTTCCAACTCTTAACCTCCCCTCTTCTACATAAGATGTGAGAAGAGTCAATCTAAGAAGACATGCTCTATACCCAACATGGAGATAATTAAAGCAAATAATGGAGTAGCATGAGGGGCATATATTTACCTTGCATTCTAAAGTTGGGGGGAGATCTGAGCAACCTTCCTCCTTTACCCCTAATTCAAGTGTTTATAAGTTGGCGTGACTTTCTTTTTTTTTTTTTTTTTGGCTGCATCAGGTCTTAGTTGCAGCACGCATTGAGGCATGCAGGATCTCTCATTGCAGCGTGCAGGCTTCTCTCTAGTTGTGGCATGTGGGCTTTCTCTCCTCTAGTTGTGGCACGAGGGCTCCAGAGACCGTGGGCTCTGTAGTTTGTGGCATGAGGGCTCTAGTTGAGGCACGTGAGCTCAGTAGTTGTGGTGTGTGGGCTTAGTTGCCCCATGGCATGTGGGATCTTAGTTCCCTGACCAGGGGTTGAACCCGCGTCCCCTGCATTGTAAGGCAGATTCCTTACCACTGGACCACCAGGGAAGTCCCTGGCTTGACTTTTTGATGTGAATTTTTAAATCTTGAGACATGTCCAGCTTTAAGAGTAAATATTTTTAACGAAAGTGAGATAAAAAGTATTTTAGATCATTCACTATTCTGCCTCTAAGTACTTTAATTTAACATGAATAGTTGAGATTTGCCTGGAGAACATGCTTAACCTGCTAGTAAAACCTACTCAGAATTTTCACTCACTTCTGTCTCTTAACTAAAAGAGTTACTGTAAAAAGTTATGCAGTAAAATATTTTTAAATGCTTTCATTTAAAATCATATGGTATCCAATGCACTAAATAAAAGGACTTGTACTGAGAAATGTTTCTGATATTTCTGGATTTTGAAAAATAAAACTTTATCCTTTGAGATCCTACCCCAAGATTCTCTGTCCATCAAGTCATTGATGATAGAGGTGACACTGTGCTGAGATACACCATGTGGTAAAGTGCATCTTACACTAAGTCTATGGAGGTGAACCAGGGCCAACCAGAAAAATGCCTTGTACTTCAGTTGTTCCTTAAGATTTAACCAAGCAAAAAATAGAAGTGATATGACAGCTTCGGGCGCAAAGGCACTCTTGGGTAGAGGACCGTGAAACCTACTAGCCCCCATGAAGCTGCATATCATTAGCATAAATAGAAATAAGGACAGGTTTCTGCACAGAATTTGATGAAAAATTCAAGAAAAGGAAATGAGAGTTTCCTCTAGGCAAATGTAATTCAGCAGCCTGAATATAAAGAAAAAAAGTGAGAAAAATAGCTATGTTATCAGAAAGCTATAATGTGAAGATTTAAATAACTTCTTTTTCAGTAAAAAGGTGGTGAACAAATAAACCTTGGAAGAATGAAAAACAATAAAATCCTGGCTTGATAAACTGAATTCATCATTAAGAAAGGAGCTATGCCATTTGGGAAGAACAGCAAAATGACTCTTCCCAAAAAACAGTTCTCACCTGACAGATATTATGATAGTAGTCAGTCAAAATCAGTCAAATATACAGACTATTATAATTAGCTGAAGAGGAAGAAATCGATGCGCCAATATTAGGTTTCCTAAATTCAAAGGGAAAAAAGTGCCCTTGAACCAGCAAGTGTTTGTTTGATGGACTAATTCATGAGCAGAAAATCTGACAGTTTTTATTAATCCTTGTCAATATAAACTTTTTGTAAAGGATATTCTAATGATGTAATGTATAAAAACTATATGCTCAGGAATTAGTGTGTCCACACTTTGAGCCCAAGTGCCAGAAAGCAAATCCACAACAATGCAGATGAAAGGGCAACAAAGCTTTATACTAAACCAGAGAGAACATGTGCTGAGTACAAAGCAAGAATATTCAATAACTGTTCAAGAGATGAATACCATACATACCAGCTTGGATCACAGGCTGAGAGACCCAAAAGCTTAATGGTAATTTTCTGGAACAGTGCTATCAGAGGGCACAGACCTCTTTGAAATGTACTACTTAGGTGAATTGACAATGGCAGGTCTTGAGCATAAGATGGAAATGAGAATCAACAATATCAGATAATATCTAAAGAATGATTTCCTGAAAAGGTCTCATCTCTGAAGCTTAGGAAACAAGGGTTTGTGATCATTACAGAGCTCTTGGTAGTAAAACACATGAAACAGGTTTGAAGATTATCATACACAGAGTAGAAAAGGACTGTGCAAGCAGATTGCTGTATCAGAAATCTTGAAGCTAGAGAGAAGACCATCCTGTTCAGTCATACATACCATTAAGAAGCCAAGCCATGCTTTGGGAAAACCCCCATCTGTCATTTGTGCAAAGCATGTACAAAAGCAAATCCTTTATAGATGTAAGTCCTGTGTCTTTCCAATATGCATTTTAAAGAAAGGACCCTAAGGCCTTAGACCTGATCTTCCTGGGGAAGATCAATCAGCGGATGTTCAGCAAGCAGAAAGTACAGTGTTCATTGGCCCATCTTGCTTGTGCAGAAAAAAGAAAAAACAAGACAATGTACACAAAGCTGCTGACCTTAGCCCTAGAGTTTCAAAGGTACCATCTGAAGAAAGAAGTCATTACTAATGCTTAATTTCTAGTTTCATCTCTGATGTGGAAACAATGCTTTTTTTCCTCTGACAATAAAAAACTGGAAATGCAAACATTATAAATACAGGATAAATCACATGAAAGCTCTATGAAAACTTACTTATTCCCAGTGTAAAGAGCTTCACATCAATGGCAAATAAATTGAAAAGGTTATCAGTTATTTATGCTGTTTGTGGCAGACCCTGTTAGTTGGCTACCCAACCTCTCTTGTCGTCTCTTCCTTGCTAATAAAATCTTTATTTGGATGTTTATGATGAACTCAGGTCCAAGAAATAAATCATGATTTATACATAAGCCAGTTATATTTATACCATTCTCCTTTGACACTTAAATTTTACTCTTTGACAGGTCGCTTAAACATAAAGAGAAGTGAGATTGGCAACTTTGGGGAAAATTTGGGGGTTGAAGTCTACTATAAATAGGCTTGATGTAACCAAGCACCACATCTTGGTTACATCAAGATGTAACCAAGCTCTCTTTCTTGGGAGAGCTTCGTAGAATTGGCCCCTTCTTTTCTTTATTGCCTTGATTGTAGTTTTGGAAGGACATAGGCTTGGGGCTGTGACAGCCATCCTTCAGTCATGAGGCAACAAGCCTAAGGAGACAAACCCAGTGCTAAAGATGGCCAAGTAGGAGAGCAAAAGAACCTGGTTCTCTGACGAAATTGTTAAGCACCTATGTCAACACAGAATCCACTTACTCCAGTTATTTGTTTATAATTTAGTTAAATATTTTATTTGCTTAAGCTACTGAGAATTGGGCCTTCTATGATTCTATGACTTGTATCTGAAGACATTCTGATACAGTAATCAACACATAAGAAAACCTCCAGATTAATAGATAATGTAAATAGGAAAATGAAAACATGAGTTTAAGTAAAATAGCACCTCAGTCATAAAAACTGACTAAATTATCTAAGCAGACTATAAATATACAGTTAGTTTGAGGATTCAATAATCATAATTTATTCATTTAACATGTATATCTTAATATTATTGGGTGCTAAGTTGGAGATTAAAGTACTTAAGGTCTGGGGAGAAGACAGGCATTAAATAATCATGTGTAATTACAGTCTGAGATTTTATACAACATGTGTGTTGAGTGCCTACTGTGTGCCAGATACTGTTCTGAGGATTGGAGATATTCTAATGAATAAGCTTTTCTTTTGGAGCTTACAGCCTTGAGTATGGTGGGAATAAGGATAATAAACAAAGTTAAAAAAGAAGAGAAAGAGGAATCTCAATCTTAGATAGTGATAGATGTTGGATATATAATAAAAACATAAAAAATAAAATTGAGTAGCTACCTTGGAAGCATGGCTAGAAAATACATCTTTAATGAGGTGTCATTTGAAATGAGACCTGAAAATTGTAAAGGTACCAGCCAAGAAAAGATCTGAAGCCAGATGTTCTGAGGTGAAGGAAAACAAATATAGATCCTAAACCTTAGGGAACAAGCTTGGCATATTTTAGTAGTAGGAATAAGGCCAAGATGGTTGACACACTGAGAGATCAGGGAAAGTGGTAGGAAACTAGAACTGAGAGGCCAGATCCTGTATAAACTCAAAGGTCATGGAAAGGAGTAGACTAACCATGAAATGAAGCCATTGGAAAACTTTAAGCAGTTGAGGACGTAACAGAATTTGTGTTTTTTAAGAGCTCACTCTGCCTGATATGTTGGGAATGAATTGTAGAGGGCAAAAGAGAGAGCAAAAGATTCATTTGCAGCATCCTAGACAAGAAATGATGGTAGCTTGGTGTAAGCTGGTAATAGAAAACATAAAGAATGGTGAAGATACTTGAGATATCTTGTGTCAATAGCTCCGCCAACATATGTGAGTATATGTGTGTATTTATATATTTTTTAACAAGTAAGGAAATTGAGGCCCAAAGAAATTAAGTGATGTGCTCAAGTCACATGGCTATTACGTTAGAAACAATGTCAATTAACTATTGCTATAATGACATTGTTAAAGGAAAGTATCTGTTCCACAACTGAATCTTCCTCCTTCTCTTCCAGTACTTCCCAATGCAAATTCTTTCCTGTCCTATGCAAACTTCCTTCTGTTTCTCACCTCTGAGACCCATGCAGAAGATAATGGATAGCAGTAGTTGAAAGTCTTTGAAGATTGAGAAATAAAGAGAATGATCTCTTAGTCTTTGGTGATATATATTACAAATACGCATATATCTCAAAATGTTTCTTGTTCTTTTGTTTATTGAACTTTTTGAAGTATTCTGCAATGAATATTTTACTTCATGCTAAGAGAAAGAAAACAATATATGTTATAGAAATAGAGAAATACCTCCTGGCAGAGTTCCAAGATATCTTTCTGATCAGTATATTTAAAATTTTTTCTCCCTGGTATTAGTTGGTGAATAAACAACATGTTTGTTTGTTTGATTGTTTTCATGTGACTTTTCTAATCAAAAAGATGGAGGTCATTTCACTGGGTAACATTTATTTTTAAATGAAAGATGAAGAGATTAAGGAAATGAACATTACCATTACTGATTTTTTTTAATGGAATTCTGGGCAATATTCCATGAAACCTCAGATTCTTCCACAGTTTCAAATTCAGTACCTATCCCTCATTGTCACCCCAGGGCCTACCATTAAGCCCCACAATCATCACCTTTTCCAAGCCTATAAACAATCCCTCCCTCTGCAAGGAACAGCTCTGAATGCATTCATGATCCATAAATATTAGCATATATTCAGATCATGACCTATTCTAATTAACATAAACACACAGAGTTTCACTATATCTAGTTCTGCTTCTTTAAACTTGCAATAAGAACGGGTTGTTATCATATGAAGCATGCACATTATTCAGTTGTTTAACCATGCTCTTAATCAGTGTATAATATGTGTCACAAATAGGCAGCTGCTAAATGAATTATACATAAAGATAATGTTTTCTAGATTACTCTTTTCTGTATATATTGAATAATTTAGGTCCTAACAAATTCTGATCCTTATTTCTGGTTTTTTTATAGAAACTGAATCATTACCTTGTTCTTTTTAGTGGTGAAAAATTTTGTTTTTCATATATACTATAAAAGTAAAATCTCTTTAAGGGAAGACAACTTCTTTTTTTTTTTTTAATTTTTGGCTCCGTTGGGTCTCCGTTGCTACGCGTGGGCCCTCTCCAGTTGCGGCGAGGAGGGGCTACTCTTCGTTGCGGTGCACGGGCTTCTCATTGCGGTGGCTTCTCTTGTTGTGGAGCACGGGCTCTAGATGCCCGGGCTCAGTAGTTGTGGCACACGGGCCTAGTTGCTCCACGGCATGTGGGATCCTCCCTGACCAGGGCTCAAACCTGTGTCCCTGGCATTGGCAGGCAGACTCGCAACCACTGAGCCACCAGGGAAGCCCCAACATTTTTAATTTAAGTGTTTATAACGTGTATTTTTTTGAGGGCTCAGATTTCTTTTTTTTTTTTTTTAATTTATTTATTTATTTATTTTTGGCTGCGTTGGGTCTTCATTACTGCGCGCAGGCTTTCTCTAGTTGTGGTGAGCAGGGGCTACTCTTCGTTGCAGTGCGCAGGCTTCTCATTGCGGTGGCTTCTCTTGTTGTGGAGCACGGGCTCTAGGCACGTGGGCTTCAGTAGTTGTAGCATGCAGGCTCAGTAGTTGTGGCTCACGGGCTCTAGAGCGCAGGCTCAGTACTTGTGGCGCATGGGCTTAGTTGCTCCACAGCATGTAAATTCGATAGAACCAAGTTGTATTATCCATAGAAAGTAATAACTAACAAAGGCAAGGGGTAAGCTATTACACCCTCATATACACCCCACCCTCAATAGAATTTCATAATCAGGGCATTACAATAAGACAATATGTATGTGGAATCATTACGTAATGAAGAAAACACTATAGACATAATATGGTAGAAAAAACAGTGTGTTATAAACTTGGAGTTTATAACCACATCTTGAATAGACTTGATAATACTGTCTACTATCTACAGAAATATTATAACAACCAACAGGATAATAAGCTAAAGTATGGATTATAGCCTCTATTAAGATGAACAGCATAAAAATCACCTAAGGCACTTATTTAAAATGCAGATTCCCAATTCCCAGCCCCAGAGAGTCATTTTCATTCAGCAAGTCTGTAGGAGGAGTAGCAAGGTATGATCTGGAAATCTGGGTTTTTAATAAACACCCAGGTGATTGTGAAACAGGTTATCTAAAAGTCCTATCTCGCTTAACTGCCCTAATATAATCTAGACACATATCCAATTATTTCCTCCTCCAGCCTTACACATCATTAAGTAAGACAAAAGTCACAAGCAGGTAAAAGATTTGTCAATATAGTGGGAAAGGGGTGGGAGAGGAGGGAAGGTGAGTGGCATGGACGAGGGGAAGTTAGATTTGTTATGGTCACACTAAGAGACCTTATTCTTTGAATATATATTCCATGTAGCCCGAATTTTGTTTTCAGTTTCTCTTAGAAGATAGTTTTCAGTGTAAAACACGCTTAATAATGAAGAGTGAAATTGTTAGCCCTGATGTTAATTTTTCATTCTGTTGTTACCTTTGTTTTGATGGCCTCACTAGTCTCCACTTTGCTATACCTTCGTGCAGTTTCTTCTCTTTATCCGTGATGGTCATTTTTCTCCAATATTGACTGATGTGGAAATGTATGCCCCTCTCTGGGCACTTATGGAAGGCCTGTAAAATTTTGTGAAAATGCTTTAAACTATGATATAACTATAACCTGTGGCCAAAACATGAATAACTTTCCTCAGCAAAGTCATGTAGTTGCCCCAGGTGCTGAATTTTATCTCAGAGTCTTAAAACAATTATGTATATTTCAGATTATGCCATTGAATGTTTAATATCTCTAAAGTTGATGGGGTTTCAGGGTACTTGGAGATGATTAGATTTTGCTTGAACTCCAATATGTCTTATGGGAAATACAAGAAACTGCTGGAGTTGCAGTTTCTAGAGTTTTAACGTAGAATATATCTTCTGGTTTTAAAGTGAAATTCATTCCCCACGCTCAACATTAGAAAATACAGTCGTCTTGGGATCAATTTATAAAAAGTACACATACTAGGGAAAAAAAGACATAAAAGCATGATAAAACAAAACAAAATAATACTTGCATGTAATCATCATAAAATGATGCTGCCAAAGGGTCATGATACAATTGTACACATATGCCCCCTTGTGGTGAATGAATAGGACACAGGACATTTGAAAAGGTTTCTGGAAATCAAGGAAGAGTGACTGTTTTTCTTAGTTTAGTATTGTCTGAGATAGAAGATGTACACTTTAATAAGCCCCGATTTTCAAGGATTTTACTTATGTGTTGTTTACTAAAGCTTAATAACTCTGAACTATCTACCCATAAGAAGGGAGGAAGGATCAGAGAAAACTGACTTCTAATATTTAACTGAGAAGTTACCCACATTCATATTGAGATTCCAGTACTGGACTTTAAAATGATTTATTCAGTGTTTTTATCTATAAAATTTAAGATATAAGTGGAAAAATAATCCCAGTGAAAACATCAAATGAAAATTCAGAAAAAGGAATTGTTAAAGTAAGTGAAAGCAGCATGTTTAAAATAAATCGGGTAGAAGACAAAGAAGTAGAGAAAAACTTAGTGGAAAAGAAAATAAAACATGCAGACTTTTCATTGAGATTTTTAAATGCCAATGCTAAGTTTTCTTGCATATAAATGAAACTTATAGTTTTGAGAACATTTAAGAGACCTTGAAGATGTCTCGAAGGGCAAGAGGGCAACCATGATTCTTAGAAGATTTAAGGCAATGAGAGATTCTACAGATTTGAGCACAGTAGCTTATATATAATTGATACATATAAGGGGGAAAAGGGTAGATAAACGAAACTAGCAACCTGATAAACCGTAGTTAATGAAGAGAGGGTTAAACCAGAGAAGAATATTGAAATATAAACTACTCCAGTGGATTTTCTGTAGTATCAGGAAAATTACCTGAAATAATAATAGCAACTTCAGGCACTGTTTTGAAAAATAAATGATACCTATTTTATGGATATGTTTTCCCAAATTTATTTTGGATATGAGTGTGGTAATATGTAAAATAATTTTGAATAAAACAATTCTAAATTATTTTCCTGTGTTACCAGAGATTATATACAGGCTATATAATCACAGAATTTAGACCACATTTGTTCAGGTAAGAATTTCCCCCATCCTACCAACACTATTGCAAATTTATTCAAGTGTTAGAAATAGCCCAGAAAAATATAAGCCGATTTAGCACCTAGTAAGATCATGTGGAAAACTATTTGTAAATGGTTATTTTCCTCATCCTGAAACAAGAGAATATAAGGAAGTCTCAAGAAAAAAGCAGAACATTTTCTCTGATATCTTGAATTCTATTTCTGGCTAAATATACTTTTTTAATTCCTACTCTTTTTTTTTCCTTTTTTTTTTTTTTTTTGGCCGCGCAGTGAGCCATGTGGGATCTTAGTTCCCCGACCAGGGATCGAACCCCCTGAGGTGGAAGCACAGAGTCTTAACCACTGGACCGCCAGGGAAGTCCCCTTAATTCCTACTTGAAAACTTATAAAACATGGACAGAAAGAGGGTTATAATAACAATCTTAAGATATAATATTCATTTTACTTCCTTTGGTATTTTGCACTGTTCTCTTGATTTTTTTAAAATATCACTATATAGTCATTTTTACTGGTTTTCTAGCTTTGAATTTTTGAGGTTAATCTGGGTCATATTTCTAATAAAAGTTTTGTAAAACTCCTCATGTCCCTCTGCTGTCTAAATTGTAACCATCTTGCCATTCACATTGGCAGGAAGTGCAGTACAGATGAGTCTGAACTTTGTGATTTGAAAGGTATTGTGACCAGACTGTAAAGTCCCTTGTCCTTCACTGTACGTAGCTTGAATTTAACTTGCCTAAAACAAGACAGAAGAGAGGATAAGGGATGTATGTCACAATTTTCAAGAAATAAACAAACAAGAGTAAGGAAAACAAAAATGAAATATGAATGTGGCACAATGTGACAGAAATATGCCCCATTAAAACAGCGTTTTGTAAGGTGTACTTCTTGCCTGATTTTGTCTGTACTGGCCCAGAATCATAGCTGTCATAGTCACAGAGACTCTGCCAGTAAAGATATCAATAAATGACAATATCTGGAGAGTATTCTTCAATTCTGGATTTGTGGGGATGACAAAAGGATTACTTAAAATACCCTGAACCTATGTTATAAAAATAAAACAAAATACATTTTACCAGATATTACATGAACCATAGGTCTACTCAACATACAAGAAAATAACATTCTAATATTAAATTCCAATTTCTTCTTAGGAAAAACTCGTAAAAAGTATCTACGACAATAGTCTATTTTGGTCTAATCTGAATTCTTTATCCAGTTTTCAATGACTCCTTTCTATAGCTTGTCATTTCTATCAATACACTTGCTCATAGTTCACGTCAGGTGCAGCCTTTTTCACTGCATTTCTAAGATGAGTTACTTCCAATAATAAAGTGGAAAATACTAGTTCCCTGCCATCTTTGTAAATCCAGAAATAACATCTCTTTGTGTAGTGCCATAGCACTGCCAGTCTTTCTGAGTCCTCATACTATGCACTGCATTTTTTCATATAAATGGGAAATATTGATAAAGTTTTTTTGGTACAACATTATCAAAAGAAGTTCAGAGCAAAAAGAATTGTAAAGACTGAGCTCCCTAATGTTGGTCACCTTACATGGAGGTGTCTCAAGCCCCCATGTTCATCTTAAGAAAGATATTAGCATAGTCCAAGAGCTCCTCCACTGGCTTCAAACACTAAAGAAACTTTATAGAACACTGGAGCTTATGATGGATGAGAAACTATTACTGAGACATTTTATAGTTTATAAAACTTTGATTTTCAAGCTGCAAATTCTAGTTTTTAAGTATATAATTAGGTTTTCAGACATCCAAACTAAAATGCCTATTAGACATTTTCTCAGCCTAACTCTGCTAGTCAATTTGGGCTGCCATAACAAAATACTATACAGTGGGTGGCTTAAACAATAGGAATTTATTTCCCCCAGTTCTGAAGGCTGAAAGTCCAACATCAGGGTTCTGGCTTATTCAGTTCCCCGGTGAGAACTCTCTTCCTGGCTTGCAGAGAGCCACCCTCTCACTGTGTCCTTACATTATGAAAAGAGAGAGAGCTCTTTGCTTCCTTTCAGGACACTAATCCCATCATGGGGGCCCCACCCTTATGACCTCATCCAAACCTAGTAACCTCCCTAAGCCCCCACTTCTGAATACCATCACATGGGAGGGGTGTTTTAGAGCTTCAATATATGATTTTTGGAGGGACACAAACATTCAGTTTATCACACTAATCAAGTCCTAAAGAGCTGAAAACTGGGAGACGTGTTAAATTTTCCCCTGAAAGATCAGTTTGTTTTTTCTGTGGTGGTTGTTGTATGTTAGTTGTTTATCCTTAAACCAGGCCATTAAAGGAGAAATTTTAATACTTAAGTAAAAGAATCCTAAAATTAAAATTGTAACGAGGTTTACCTTCATTTACGGGGTCCTCCTTAAGCAATACTACCCCATCACATCTTTCACAATTTCTCTTTTGGGCTTAAACAAATGTGCTCAAGTTGGAGATTTACACAGTTGGATTTCCTCTCCTAGATGTCCTTGTAGTCTCTGTATACATAGTTCATGAGCTGCATGGACAAATCAGCACTGCTCTGACTGCTCCTTGGCAAATTTGTGAAAAGTAACTTGCTCTTTGGGTGGAAAACTATACTATTCCCCTTGGTGTATATCAAGATGTCAAAAGCATTATGTATATATGATTCAGGCTGCCATCCTGTCCTGCAGGACTTCCTTTTATGTCCTGGAGATCAACCAGAACTCAAATAGGAAACAGAGATCTCTTTAGTATCTCAAAATTTAAGAGCTAAGGGAGTGGGAAGAGAAGGGAGATGAGGAAGGAAGAACAGATTCAAGCCTCTTTTGCATTGGGCTTAGGCAATCAGCCTGTCCCCTTTTGCAAATATCCCCTGATTCCCACTTAAAAGAAAAAACAAAACTTAAAAATATTAAATATTAATTAAACAGGGAAGAAAAAAAGTAAAGGTGAAACATGTTTTAAAACATTAAATAAAATAACCAAGGATTAAGCAAGGTATAAACTGGAAGTTTAAAGGATTTGAAAGTGCCCTGGGAAATGGAAGATTCCTCTTTCATGAGGGTATCTCAGGAGGCCAGGACATAGACCCTGCCCCCAACCTCAGCAAGGAGCCCTCACCTGCAGCATCCAGACCTAAGGCATCAAAACAAGTTGCCCTCTGTGAAAAGGAGTTCTAGCTCATTTCCCAGCTCACTTCATCTCTGACAGTCCTGAAGTCCTGAATAAACAGTCTTCCCTTCCACTCCTGCTTCCTTCTCATAGAGCAGGACTTTATGGGAGACTTATTTCTTAAATTGAAAAATAAAGAAAATCATTAGGGAATGCTTAAAGATGCCTATTTTTTATGGTACTCTTAGCATGAACTCTTAAAAATTGGAATAAATATTCACTTGAATTAAATATCCACCAACAAGAAAATAGATTAAGTATGGTGTATCCATGTTATGGGGCAGGTAGCAGACATTGACAGTGTGCTTCCTGTATTTCTTATTTCCCTTTACTATTGTTAAGTACACAGGCTGCTAATATGCATTTGTTACCGAACTGAACTTGGGTCCATTCACCTGCGTACAATAAAGCCGATATACTGATACCAGGTGGTGGTGAAGGAAAATGCAGTGTTTACTGCAGGTGCCAAACAAGGAGTGCAGGCAGCTAATGCTCAAAAACACCCAGACCCTCTGATGGCTTTTAGAGAATGGTTTTTAAAGACAGGGTGAGGGAGAGTATTGTGGGGTGCGTGATCAGCTCCTGGACATTCTTCTGATTGGTTGGTGGTAAGGTAATCAGGAGTCAATATCATCAACCTTTTGGGACCAACCCTTCTGGGGTCTTTGTGCTTGTGGTCAGCATGGAGTTAACTTCTTCCACCTGGTGGTGGTTTCAGCAAAACAGCTCAAAGGATATGGCTCAGAGTATTATCTATAGTCCTTGAGGAGGGACTAAAGGTCCTTAACTTTGTTTAATGGCTAAATTATTATTATTTTGTCATGCTTGACAGGTTTCCTTTGTTTCTGCATTTTCTCACTTCTCTGATTAAATGTATTCTTTGGAACTCAGGGAAGGCCTGGGAGGCCAAAGTTTTTCTACAAACAAGAGGCAGGCAGAGGACATGGGGGCAGTCTGGCCCAGGAAGGCTCCATAGGTTCCTGCTCAGTTACACATATACTCCAACAGTCAGCACCTGGGGCTTTATCAGAAGACTGCCCTAGAGACTGCTGGCATCTACTTTGCCTGCAAGCAAAAAGGCCTGGGAAGCAACTTCGGATTTACATCCCACCAGGGACAGCCTTGGACCAATAACTGGCACTGGCAGAGGCCGAGGTATAAAGACTCCAGTACTCTTGTCTCTAACCTGGATAACTCTGTAAGAGGAATATAAAAAGAAATGCATGAAAATGATAAACAGCAAGTTCAGATTAGGAGACATAGGGTATGGTAGTCAGGGGAATAAATGAGATCTGGAAGAGGAACCCCTGGGGCTTCATCTGTATCAGAAATACCGTATTTTTAAAGCCAAGTGGTGGATATATGAGTGATCATTGTATTAGTTTTTATGTGACATTTTACGTGTCTGAAATATTTTATAATATTTTTAAAGAATTTTTGGAAAGATTGACAAGGTAATGCTCCATGCTTTTCATTAATATTAAGATATATATTGTCATGTTAAAAATGTTGAAAAGATCCAGCTTCCTCACATTTGTCCTTCAAAGAGGGTGCATCTACCCAAATTTAGAGCTAAAAGAGAAGTCCTTAAAACAAAATTCTATAACCACCTAATCTTCCACTTCTCCTACTGACTCCACTTTTTCTATTCTTGATATAGCTCATCAACACACTTTCCCCCATGGTTTTCCCTCACTTATCTTCCCAACACTGACCTCATGGTCACCTATTTCAAGAATGCACATTCATGCCTTGAATCATCTATCCCCTTCATCTTCAGCCTCATCAAAATTCAGCCCTGGGTAACATATGTTTTCCCTTTCGCCTACTTCTGTTTCAAGGCTCCTGACTTTTACCATTTCAGTGACAAAACTCTGCCAGGAGACTTCTCTGTAAGTTTTTCTATGAGAACAACTGTTTGTAGGCACTTTGAGGATAGAGATTGTGTCTCCATTGTAATTTCTATCCCTGTATTAGTTAGCTAGGGCTGCCATAACAAAATACCTCAAACTGGGTGGCTTGAACAACAGAATTTATTGTTTCACAGTTCTGGAAGCTGGAAGCCTGAGATCAGGGACTCTATAGGGTTGGTTCTTTCTGAGGGCTGAGAGAGAATCTGTTTCATGCCTCTCTCCTAGCTTCTGGTGATTTGCTGGCAGTCTTCGATGTTCCTTGGCCTATAGAAGAATTATCCCTATCTCTGCCTTCATGTTTACGTGGCATTCTCCTTGTGTGCGTGTCTCTGTGTCCAAATTTCCTCTTTTTTATACGGACACCAGCTATACTGAATTAGGGGTTCACCTTAGTCCTGTATGACCTCATCTTAACTAAGTACATCTGCAACAACCCTATTTCCACGTAAGTTCATATTCTGAAGTACTGGGGTTAAAACTGCAGCATAGGAATTTTGGGGAGACACAATTCAACTCATAAAAATCCCCTATGTCTGAGATCAGAGGCAACGAGTTGTTGTCTTTCCTTGAACTAAAAACAGCCCCCTGTAGAAAAGGCTTTAGTTTGTTACTCAATAAATGTTACTTGAATTCAACTGAAAAGAGTTGAAGACATTGTCAATTTCGGTTTCGACTTGAGCCCTTTACTTCAGTCAGTGTCCTGTTGTCATATGCAATACTCCAAGTAGTTTGTCTTTTAAGTATTCTCTTACCTACCTCTTTCCATTAAATGGGAGAGCATTATTTTCCACACAATGTAGCCTTGGAACACCACTATATTAGTTTCCCTAATGGGTTCTTCTGACTTACAAGTGCCGGGTTTATTTTGGCTTGCATATGAAGTTTGATTGCATGCATTCATAATTGAGTTTCCCTTTTGATTTATTAATCAGAACCATCATATCTCAAAATGATAATTAGCTGGCAAGTTGTGGCAAACATATACAAAGTTATAGATATCTTTTACTTTCTGTCTGCATGTTAATATTGTCTAATAAATCATATAACTGTAAAAGTGACAGAATACCTAGACTAAATCTTTTACTTTTATTGAAAGTGTGACATTTTAGAGTAACATTCTTAAATATTTACAATGTTTATGGCTTAATTAATCTGCTTCTCCAAAATTTGACTCTTTAATATTTTGAAATGACTTCATACATATTTTTTACCATTCAACATGGAAGACTGTTGGGATACATGTTCTGAATTTAATTTATACAGTATTGCCTCTGGAATGATGTTGCTATAGATACATAGATATAGATACAACATTTCCATTTTCCCATTTACAGTTTCACTGATACTGTAGTAGAAAAAACAAATTATCATGCAACACATTTGAACATTTTCATATCTGAGTGCCTATACATAAATAAATGTGAAAGGTATTAACTGATATAACTTCTTTTCTAGGCAGATATGCTGAAAGCATCTGAGGACCTCAAAATATTTAAGCAAGGAAAATTAAGGAACGCACAACTAGAGCTTTCTGAGTAGCTTTTAATTCTTTTTTTTTTTTTTAACCAGCAATTACTTGCAGATTGGAGGGATTGAGACAGTCAATTTTTTAAAGTACCTTTTGTAGAGAATAGCCTAGGCAAGATCTTAAATAACATGAAGATCATGGCTCATTGGAGAGCACAGGGGACCAATGTCTGAAAGGTCAAAATTCTATTCCCAGTTTCTCCTATTTGCTCTTTTATGGAGCAAATTAGAGAAGTGAATGACCCAGTAGAAGTTTTATGCCTTTGGAAGCTACTTCTATTCAAGCCTCTGTTGATCCTTTCATATTTTGGGGGAACAGAAAGAGCAGAACAATGAATATACTTGCCTTACAGAGAGCACAAAAACTGTAAGATGCTTTATCAATTTTTTCCCACAAGAGAAAGATCAGTAAGAGCAGGTTCACCAAAATTCTCTCCCAAGGAAGTTATTTTTTCTTTCACATTTGTGTTGAGAACTGGTCTATGTCAATTGGGTCATAACAACTCATAAAGTCTTTTTAGTGGATAGCCGTACCAACCAAAACACTTGAGGTGACTGAGATTGAGTGACCACCCCCTCAAACTTACTTCAAGTTAAAATTAGAGCAAATCAGGACAATTCTGCCTCATATATCAATATTTATCATACAAACATTTATTAACAAACAGGAACAAGGCATTTGTACAATTTGTTCTGTGAGGTAATGAAGTCCCAATTCTCCATTCTTACAGAGGATCCCTAAATATCTTTCCTAAAAAAATATCATTTGAGGAAGCCTAAACAACATCCAGAGAGCCAGGAGTGTATAGCCTTGCAGGCCAGGCAATCAGACATCTTCAGATTAACTGTCCCAACCACTTAGGGATTATTGAGAGATTAGAATCTATTCCTCAAGTGACAGGCTAGCTATAGGCCTCTCTGCATTCCTATACTCTGATTATGCAAGAGGAGAAAGTTATCACCAAAATATTTTAGCTAATGCACATATCTTGAATGCCACTAATCTCACCAATGAGGATCCACTTCTAAACCCATTATGTTGGCTAACAATTCACCAGTTTAACCAATGGAATTCCTTTTCTGATGTTGATCATGCTAATTATTAAAGCTACTGAATGTCCATCAACAGAGGAATGGATAAAGAAGATGTGGTACATGAGTACAATGAAATATTACTCAGCCATAAAACAAAATGAAATTGGGTCATTTGTAGAGATGTAGATGGACTTAGAGACTGTCATAAAGAGTGAAGTGAGTCAGAAAGAGAAATACAAATAACATGTATTAACGCATATATGTGGAATCTAAAAAATATGGTATAGATGATCTTATTTACAAAGCAGAAATAGAGACAGACACAGAGAACAAACATATGGATACCAAGGGAAGAGGTGGGTGGGGTGAATTGAGAGATGGGGATTGACATATATACACTATTGATACTATGTATAAAATAGGTAACTAATGAGAACCTACTGTATAGCACAGGGAACTCTACTCAGTGCTCTGCAGTGACCTAAATGGGAAGGAAATACAAAAAAAGAGGAGATATATATATATACGTGTAGTTGATTCACTTTGCTGTACAGTAGAAACTAACACAACATTGTAAAGCAACTGTACGCCAATAAAAAAATAATAAAGCTTCTGATATTGATCCCATATAAATAGCTAAATCAGTTGTATCAATCCCCTCTGGAGTCTGGGCTTCCTTTTAGAATGCTAGTGAGCCATCACTGAGCTGTGCGATCCCAATAACTGGTTGTCACATCGAAAGTGTAATGTAGGAGGAGCTTCAAGATGGCGGAAGAGTAAGACGCGGAGATCACCTTCCTCCCCACAAATACATCAGAAATACATCTACATGTGGAACAACTCCTACAGAACACCTACTGAACGCTGGCAGAAGACCTCAGATCTCCCAAAAGGCAAGAAACTCCCCACGTACCTGAGTAGGGCAAAAGAAAAAAAGAAAAAACAGAGACAAAAGAATAGGGACGGGACCTGCACCAGTGGGAGGGAGCTGTGAAGGAGGAAAGGTTTCCACACACTAGGAACCCATTCGCGGGCGGAGACTGCGGGGGGCGGAGGGGGGAAGCTTCGGAGCCACGGAGGAGAGCGCAGCCACAGGGGTGCAGAGGGCAAAGCGGAGAGATTCCCGCACAGAGGAGCGGTGCCGACCAGCACTCACCAGCCCGAGAGGCTTGTCTGCTCACCCGCCGGGGCGGGCGGGGGCTGGGAGCTGAGGCTCGGGCTTCGGTCGGATCCCAGGGAGAGGACTGGGGTTGGCGGCGTGAACACAGCCTGAAGGGGGCTAGTGCGCCACAGCTAGCTGGGAGGAAGTCCGGGGAAAAGCCTGGACGTGCCGAAGAGGCAGGAGACTTTTTCTTCCCTCTTTGCTTCCTGGTGCGCGAGGAGAGGGGATTAAGAGCGCCGCTTAAAGGAGCTCCGGAGACGGGCGCGAGCCACGACTATCAGCGCGGACCCCAGAGACGGGCATGAGACGCTAAGGCTGCTGAGGCCACCAAGAAGCCTGTGTGCAAGCACAGGTCACTGTACACACCTCCCCTCCCGGGAGCCTGTGCAGCCCACCACTGCCAGGGTCGCGTGATCCAGGGACAACTTCCCTGGGAGAACACACGGCGCGCCTCAGGCTGGTGCAACGTCACGCTGGCCTCTGCCACCGCAGGCTCGCCCCGCATCCGTACCCCTCCCTCCCCCCGGCCTGAGTGAGCCAGAGCCCCCGAATCAGCTGCTCCTTTAACCCCGTCCTGTCTGAGCGAAGAACAGATGCCCTCAGGTGACCTACACGCAGAGGCAGGGCCAAATCCAAAGCAGAACCCCAGGAGCTGTGCGAACAAAGAAAGGGAAATCTCTCCCAGCAGGTTCAGGAGCAGCGGATTAAATCTCCACAATCAACTTGATGTACCCTGCATCTGTGGAATACCTGAATAGACAATGAATCATCCCAAATTGAGGAGGTGGACTTTGGGAGCAATGACATATATATTTTTTCCCCCTTTTTCTCTTTTTCTGAGTGTGTATGTGTATGCTTCTGTGTGTGAGTTTGTCTGTATAACTTTGCTTTTACCCTTTGTCCTAGGGCTCTGTCTGTCCGTTTTTGTTTTTTATTACTTAAAAAAATTTTTTTCTCTTAATATTTATTTTAATAACTTTATTTTACTTTATTTTATTTTATTTTATCTTCTTCTTTCTTTCTTTCTTTATTCCTCCCTTTTATTCTGAGCCGTGTGGAGGACAGGCTCTTGGTGCTACAGCCAGGCACCAGGGCTGTGCCTCTGAGATGGGAGAGCCAAGTTTGGGACACTGGTCCACAAGAGACCTCCCAGCTCCATGTAATATCAAACGGCAAAAAGCTCCCAGAGATCTCCATCTTAATGCCAAGACCCAGCTCCACTCAACGAGCAGCAAGCTACAGTGCAGGACACCCTATGCCAAACAACTAGCAAGACAGGAACACAACCCCACCCATTAGCACAGAGACTGCCTAAAATCATAATAAGGCCCCAGACACCCGAAAATACACCACCAGACGTGGACCTGCCCACCAGAAAGACAAGATCCAGCCTCATCCACCAGAACACAGGGACTAGTCCCCTCCACCATGAAGCCTATACAACCCACTGAAACAACCTTAGCCACTGGGGACAGACACCAAAAACAATGGAAACTACGAACCTGCAGCCTGCAAAAAGGAGACTCCAAACACAGTAAGTTAAGCAAAAGAGAAGACACAGAAACACACAGCAGATGAAGGAGCAAGGCAAAAACCCACCAGACCTAACAAATGAAGAGGAAATAGGCAGTCTACCTGAAAAGAAATTCAGAATGATGATAGTAAAGGTGATCCAAAATCTTGGAAATAGAATGGAGAAAATACAAAAAACGTTTAACAAGGACCTATAAGAACTAAAGAGCAAACAAACAGAGATGAGCAACACAATAAATGAAATTAAAAATTCTCTAGAAGGGATCAATAGCAGAAGAACTGAGGCAGAAGAACGGATAAGTGACCTGGAAGATAAAATAGTAGATATAACTACTGCAGAGCAGAATAAAGAAAAAAGAATGAAAAGAATTGAGGACAGTCTCAGAGACCTCTGGGACAACATTAAATGCACCAACATTCAAATTATAGGGGTCCCAGAAGAAGAAGAGATAAAGAAAGGGACTGAGAAAATATTTGAAGAGATTATAATTGAAAACTTCCCTAATATAGGAAAGGAAATAGTTAATCAAATCCAGGAAGCACAGAGAGTACCATACAGGATAAATCCAAGGAGAAACACACCAAGACACATATTAATCAAAGTATCAAAAATTAAATAGAAACAACAAATATTAAAAGCAGCAAGGAAAAAACAACAAGTAACACATAAGGGAATCCCCATAAGGTTAACAGCTGATCTTTCAGCAGAAATTCTGCAAGCCAGAAGGGAGTGGCAGGACATATTTAAAGTGATGAAAGAGAAAAACCGACAACCAAGATTACTCTACCCAGCAAGGATCTCATTCAGATTTGGTGGAGAAATTAAAAGCTTTACAGACAAGCAAAAGCTAAGAGAATTCAGCACCACCAAACCAGCTTTACAACAAATGCTAAAGGAACTTCTCTAATCAGGAAACACAAGAGAAGGAAAAGACCTACAATAATAAACCCAAAACAATTAAGAAAATGGTAATAGGAACATACATATCGATAATTACCTTAAATGTAAATGGATTAAATGCTCCAACCAAAAGACATAGACTGGCTGAATGGATACAAAAACAAGACCCGTATATATGCTGTCTACAAGAGACCCACTTCAGACCTAGGGACACATACAGACTGAAAGTGAGGGGATGGAAAAACATATTCCATGCAAATGGAAATCAAAAGAAAGCTGGAGTAGCAATTCTCATATCAGACAACACAGACTTTAAAACAAAGACTATTACAAGAGACAAAGAAGAACACTACATAATGATCAAGGGATCAATCCAAGAAGAAGATATAACAATTGTAAATATTTTTGCACCCAACACAGGAGCACCTCAATACATAAGGCAAATACTAACAGCCATAAAAGGGGAAATCAACAGTTACACAATCATAGTAGGGGACTTTAACACCCCACTTTCACCAATGGAGAGATCATCTAAAATGAAAATAAATAAGGAAACACAAGCTTTAAATGATACATTAAACAAGATGGACTTAATTGAAATTTATAGGACATTCCATCCAAAAACAACAGAATACACATTCTTCTCAAATGCTCATGGAACATTCTCCAGGATAGATCATATCTTGGGTCACAAATCAAGCCTTGGTAAAATTAAGAAAATTGAAATTGTATCAAGTATCTTTTCCGACCACAACACTATGAGACTAGATATCAATTACAAGAAAAAATCTGTAAGAAATACAAACACATGGAGGCTAAACAACACACTAGTTAATAACCAAGAGATCACTGAAGAAATCAAAGAGGAAATGAAAAAATACCTAGAGACAAATGACAATGAAAACACAACAACCCAAAACCTACGGGATGCAGCAAAAGCAGTTCTACAAGGGAAGTTTATAGCTATACAAGCCTACCTTAAGAAACAAGAAACATCTCAAACAAACAACCTAACCTTACACCTAAAGCAATTAGAGAAAGAAGAACAAAATACCCCAAAGTTACCAGAAGGAAAGAAATCATAAAGATCAGATCAGAAATAAATGAAAAAGAAATTAAGGAAACAATAGCAAAGATCAATAAAACTAAAAGCTGGTTCTTTGACAAGATAAACAAAATTGATAAACCATTAGCCAGACTTATCAAGAAAAAAAGGGAGAAGACTCAAATCAATAGAATTAGAAATGAAAAAGGAGAAGTAACAACTGACACTGCAGAAATACAAAGGAGAATCATGAGAGATTACTGCAAGCAACTCTATGCCAATAAAATGGACAACCTGGAAGAAATGGACAGATTCTTAGAAATGCACAACCTGCCAAGACTGAACCAGGAAGAAATAGAAAATATGAACAGACCAATCACAAGCACTGAAATTGAAACTGTGATTAAAAATCTTCCAACAAACAAAAGCCCAGGACCAGATGGCTTCACAGGCGAATTCTATCAAACATTTAGAGAAGAGCTAACACCTATCCTTCTCAAACTCTTCCAAAATATAGCAGAGGGAGGAACACTCCCAAACTCATTCTACGAGGCCACCATCACCCTGATACCAAAACCAGATAAAGATGCCACAGAGAAAGAAAACTACAGGCCAATATCACTGATGAACATAGATGCAAGAATCCTCAACAAAATACTAGCAAACAGAATCCAACAGCACATTAAAAGGATCATACATTATGATCAAGTGAGGTTTATCCCAGGAATGCAAGGATTCTTCAATATATGCAAATCAATCAACGTGATACACCATATTAACAAATTAAAGGAGAAAAACCATATGATCATCTCAATAGATGCAGAGAAAGCTTTTGACAAAATTCAACACCAATTTATGATAAAAACCCTCCAGAAAGTAGGCATAGAGGGAACTTTCCTCAACATAATAAAGACCATATATGACAAACCCACAGCCAACATCGTTCTCAATGGTGAAAAACTGAAAGCATTTCCACTAAGATCAGGAAGAAGACAAGGTTGCCCACTCTCACCACTATTATTCAACATAGTTTTGGAAGTTTTAGCCACAGCAATCAGAGAAGAAAAAGAAATAAAACGAATCCAAATTGGAAAAGAAGAAGTAAAGCTGTCACTGTTTGCAGATGACATGATACTATACATAGAGAATCCTAAAGATGCTACCAGAAAACTACTAGAGCTAATCAATGAATTTGGTAAAGTATCAGGATACAAAATTAATGCACAGAAATCTCTTGCGTTCCTATACACTAATGATGAAAAATCTGAAAGTGAAATTAAGAAAACACTCCTATTTACCATTGCAACAAAAAGAATAAAATATCTAGGAATAAACCTACCTAAGGAGACAAAAGACCTGTACACAGAAAACTATAAGACACCGATGAAAGAAATTAAAGATGATACACATAGATGGAGAGATATACCATGTTCTTGGATTGGAAGAATCAACATTGTGAAAATGACTCTACTACCCAAAGCAATCTACAGATTCAGTGCAATCCCTATCAAACTACCAATGGCATTTTTCACAGAACTAGAACAAAAAATTTCACAATTTGTATGGAAACACAAAAGACCCCAAATAGCCAAAGCAATCTTGAGAAAGAAAAACGGAGCTGGAGGAATGAGGCTCCCTGGCTTCAGACTATACTACAAAGCTACAGTAATCAAGACAGTATGGTACTGGCACAAAAACAGAAATATAGATCAATGGAACAGGATAGAAAGCCCAGAGATAAACCCTCGCACATATGGTCACCTTATCTTTGATAAAGGAGGCAAGAATATACAGTGGAGATAAGACAGCCTCTTCAATAAGTGGTGCCTGGAAAACTGGACAGCTACATGTCAAAGAATGAAATTAGAACACTCCCTAACACCATACACAAAAATAAACTCCAAATGGATTAAAGACCTAAATGTAAGGCCAGACACCATCTAACTCTTAGAGGAAAAGATAGGCAGAACACTCTATGACATAAATCACAGCAAGATCCTTTTTGACCCACCTCCTAGAGAAATGGAAATAAAAACAAAAATAAACAAATGGGACCTAATGAAACTTAAAAGCTTTTGCACAGCAAAGGAAACCATAAACAAGACGAAAAAACAACCCTCAGAATGGGAGAAAATATTTGCAAATGAAGCAACTGACAAAGGATTAATCTCCAAAACATACAAGCAACTCATGCAGCTCAATATCAAAAAAACAAACAACCCAATCCAAAAATGGGCAGAAGACCTAAATAGACATTTCTCCAATGAAGATATATAGATTGCCAACAAACACATGAAAGAATGCTCAACATCATTAATCATTAGAGAAATGCAAGTCAAAACTACAATGAGATATCATCTCACACCGGTCAGAATGGCCATCATCAAAAAAATGTACAAACAATAAATGCTGGAGGGGGTGTGGAGAAAAGGGAACCCTCTTGCACTGTTGGTGGGAATGTTAATTGATACAGCCACTATGGAGAACAGTATGGAGGTTCCTTAAAAAACTAAAAATAGAATTACCATATGACCCACAATCCCACTACTGGGCATATACCCTGAGAAAACCATAATTCAAAAAGAGTCATGTACCACAATGTTCATTGCAGCTCTATTTACAATAGCCTGGACATGGAAGCAACCTAAGTGTCCATCAACAGATGAATGGATAAAGAAGATGTGGCACATATATACAATGGAATATTACTCAGCCATAAAAAGAAACGAAATTGAGTTATTTGTAGTGAGGTGGATGGACCTAGAGACTGTCATACAGAGTGAAGTAAGTCAGAAAGAGAAAAACAAATACCGTATGCTAACACATATATATGGAATCTAAAAAAAAAAAGAAAATGGTCAGAAGAACCTAGGGGCAAGACGGGAATAAAGACGCAGACCTACTAGAGAATGGACTTGAGGATACGGGGAGGGGGAAGGGTAAGCTGGGACAAAGTGAGAGAGTGGCATGGACATATATACACTACCAAATATAAAATAGATAGCTAGTGGGAAGCAGCCGCATAGCACAGGGAGATCAGCTCGGTGCTTTGTGACCACCTAGAGGGGTGGGATAGGGAGGGTGGGAGGGAGGGAGGGAGACGCAAAAGGGAAGAGATATGGGGACATATGTATATGTATAACTGATTCACTCTGTTATAAAGCAGAAACTGACACACCATTGTAAAGCTATTATACTCTAATAAAGATGTTAAAAAAATAAAAACAAATTTAAAAAATAAAAAAGTGTAATGTATACTAAGTAATTTACAATAAATTACAGACATAGCATTACAGCAAATCTCTAAGATACTAAGATGTTTTATGGTACCATTGTTCTATTATCTGCTTTCCTCTTTTTTTTTCTTTTTCTTTTTCTTTATGCCTATGCTCTCCTTTATGCTAATAGGCATTCTCTTTTGGCTTCTTCTCTTCAATTTGTCGGTCAGTATATCTCTGATTTCTTATGTTGGGCTTCCTAGGAAATAAGCTTTTCCTGTTACTACCTACGTTGATAATTTCTCCAAAAGAGGTCTCTAGACCACCTGCTTCAGAATTATGTGGGATAAACTGTTAAAAATGCAAATTCCCAAGGAGCACCTCTGAGGTTTCTCTAGAAATCTGCAGTTTTAACAGACACACCTTCTTCATGGTTCTTATACACACTAATGTTTAAAAACACATTCTATTTCGCATGTTCCCGTCAAGTAGTAAGATTCGTATCAAACATAAACTGTGTGCAGATGGTTTTTATTTGGTATTTTTACTTGGTTCATCTACTTTTCAGCACATTGTGGAACCTTCATAAATATTGAATAACTGTAAGGCAAACTCTCAATTATTCAGGTGTGAATTAACTAGCTGATGGATTATCCAGGCTCTCAGCTTCTTCCGCCTTCTTCTTAATGTGTTGTGGCTATTTCTCTGGGAACAAATCACTCATCTGTTGCAACTTGTTAGCAAGTTTGATAAAAGACTGAGTTTCTAGGCATATTGAAATGAAGTTGGGGGTTTTCTGTGTAATAAATATCCTACCCAGAAGGACTACCCCTTCTACAGATAATGAAGAGCTAGCTATAATATCTACCAGTCAAACAAGGGCAGAAAACACTGGCCTGACCCATTTGGTGGGAAATAAAATTCTTCATAATTGCTGTCACAAGTTACAATGCATATTCCTAAATATCCACACGAAGCACCATAAATACAGCTAGAATATCAGGTAATTAAACAGAGGGTAAAAATTGCTTCCCACAAGGGTTTCAAAATGCCATTGATAGTATCCTTCAACAAAACAGGGAAGAAGTTAAACAAAAAGGGACAAAGAAAATCCTTTCTTCTCAGATACATCCACACAAATACAGTAGAAAACAGAATATTTGGCCATCTCTAATAAGATTTATCTACTTCACCACTCTTTCCATCTCTTACGCATATTTCTTTCCATAGGGTTTACTCAGGTCTCCTGGTATATTACTGCCATATGACATGATTATAGGCATACCAAGTTTTAGGACCTTTCTTACTCAATGGCAAATTCTTATATATCTGCAACCATCTGGTCATTTAACATACAGAGCCTGAATTACTCACTTTCAAGTAATTTATGAGCAACTCAACATGGTGATTCATGCCTCTGAACAGAAAAAAAAGAAAAAACAAACTTTTTGATTTCAGCAAAGCCTAATAGTTTAATGGATTTTAGCACATAGCATACTCACTTCACTCTAGTGTACTCACTATCCACAGAGGTCCTTTGTCAATCCCCACCACCACACACACTTCCACTTTCTTCTTCAAAACAGGTGTCGTGAAGGCTTCTCTAATTTTTTCACTAGCCTCTGCTATTCATCTGCTCAGGATTCCTAGGCCTTTCACAAATAAGGGTTTCAAACTCACCAGATCTAGGAGCTGTGGGATAGCAAAGGACCTCTAAGAACACCTAAGTTTAAATTTAAATGATCGTAGAGGATCTTCTGGAGGGTCTATATTAGTTTCTTTCAGGATCCTTGGTGTCCCCTATGTGGCATCAACTCAGTCACTGACCATACATTTTTTAGCATATCACCCACAGTCTCAGTTTTCCCACTTGCAAAAATGTGATACCACTTATGTGGTTCATTGTAAACTTGGCCTGTCTATAGCATAAATAGCTTCCTGTGAACAGAAAGCCAGCTGAGACCAGGAGACATGGGGTTTAAGAACAAGTTCACAAATAGCCACACCGTTCAATCATTGCCTGCCCTCTCTCTCAATTCCACCATCCCTGAAGGCTGGGGCAGGGTAGGATGGGGGGAGAAATGGAATAATGACAGATGACATGTGGAATTCTATAATATGTTCTTAAGGAAGAAGCAGGTAAGATAAATTCTTATCCAGTCACTGTAATCCTTTCTTTAAAAGCCTGCTTCGATCTACTGTTGCTTGATCACAGACTATGTGATCTGTGTATGAGAACTATGTGTTGGAAAGTGTGGGTTTATGAGACCATATTCAGTTGGATTATGCAAGTGGCAAAGTCCTTGATGGAAGTCAAATATAATATGCTTAATTCACACAATGCCTTATTATTCTTTAATATCGAGTCTCCTTGCTGTAATCTTGGTATTGTTTGCATGGAAGATAGTGCTTTAAAATACCTTTGACTTTGGATAGACTCAGGCCAAAATGATTTAATGCTTTTTTTTAAGTGCTCTATATAAGCAGGAACTGTTAAGAAACTGCTGCAGGAGTCTTGGGGTAAAAGATGAAATCCTAGCATAGATTTTCAATATCAAAAAGAGAAAGAAAGTAGGAATAGAAGCTATGATTTTGATAATTCTCTTTCCAAAAGGTTTAACCTCGTTCCCTATGCACACTGCAAAGCTGTTTAGATTCTCATTTCAGTCAGAATACCTTTGACTGCCCCAGTGTGGCTGCTGAGAACTTGATTTAGGATATACCGTGCCCTAGTGGATTATGCAGTCCATCATTGTTCCTGAAAGGATGAACACTTTGTGCTTTCCAGATGAAAAATGGAAAAGTTTCAAAGAATCTACTTAAATCCCAATTAAATTTAGATCCAAAATTGTATTGTTCCTTTCCTAGCCAAAGGGATTAAATTATATAACAAGTCTTTTTCAATTCCAATTTCAAGTTCTGGTTCTCACCTATTAAATCACCCAAAGTGCTTTTACAGGTCTACCAAATAATACTACAACTTCCAACTCTAAAGAATGCTGCTTTCTGCTGCATACTTCTTGCCTTTATAATGATAATCCCATGCTTTTCTCCCTGCATCTCCTCTCTGAATAGTGACTGCTATGACCAGTCCTTTTTCCAAACTATTTTTATTTCTGCAAATTAGGTGAGTTTTTTGGCTTTCAAGACCAGTGTTTATTTACTATAATTCTTTTTACATGTTGAGAGGAGTAGGGGAGTAGTTATTGGAAGTTTAGGAAGAAAAGAAGACTTGCATGGTCACTGAAAATAGTGAAGGTCCCATGGAGGCAAAATAGACAAATGCATCAAGGAGAGTGGAAGTATACTGCTGCATCCCTAGCCTACGGTTTCTTTGGTTTTAAAAGAAAGACAGAAAAAAAGGAAGGAGAAAGAAGGAAATTAAAAAAAGTGTGAGGAAGGAGGAAGGGAGAAGGGGAAGGAGCCCTTTATAGGAAGGAGGGACGGAAGGAGGAGGGGAAAAATACCTTTGAACATGTCAAAGTGAGTGCTCCTTAAATTCTGCTAAGATTGATTTTGTTACCATTCTGTATAAGCGACTTCTCTCAGGGTCATGTGAGAGCAGAAACTTATTCCTTACTCTGAAAAGCTAAACTATATATTTTTCCTTAAAATTGATTTTGCTGAAATGGATTTTTCCTATTGAAACCTCAGCTTTGATTCATTTGCATTCCAAAGTGAAAATGATCTGGGTAGTGAGAAGGAAATGGAAACTGCACCAGGTAAAACTTCCCCATACCTCATAGCAGAAGTGTGCAGAACTGAGTCTCTGTAAATCAAATGCCTGTACACCTAACCATTTTTTAAAAAATGTCCCTAAGGAGACTGGCGATTAATAGGACCCTGTGGAGAATTCTCTTTTTAAATGAAGAAACTTCTTTAAAGATTAATTATCCTCACACTACTTCCTTATCACTAGTTTGTGTTTCTTTTCTTTAAAGTCAGAGTTGCAAGCATTTGGTTTGTAAAAACTCATTTCTGAGATATTATTTCAATAACCTCAATGTGAAAAGAAGCTGAAGTGTAGAAGGGAAACATAGAGACAGGAAGAGGGAGAAAGAGAAGGAAGAGGAAGGACAGTGACATGAATATTCCAACAAATTCCAGACATAGCAAGGGAGGAGAGGAGATAAAACCATTGCTTTGAATCAATAATATCCCCATCCACTTTTCACTGATGGAAGATGAGCTGAATTAGTAGTTATTGAAACATGAAACTCCTCTGTGTTTCTCTGGCAGTTCTGGGATGTCTTGCCAGCAGCCTAACCTAATCTGGCAGAAAACAAGTTAGGATCAGGTTGAGACTATTAATCCCACTCTAGGTCACATGTAAGGATGGGTTTACCACAAGTTGAGGACCTCAAAACAAGCTTTCACAAGAAAAGGCCCCCCAAATCAGGATAACCCTTATTCCACGGGCCTCTGTAGACTGGGCCATTGACCAAGTCCATCTTCTTAAGAATCTGTTTGCTCCGGACTTGATGCACTTCTGAGCATATTGAGGAGCAAAGGCCTCATGCCCAGCGTGGTAGTCCAGGGCCATCTCAACCAACTTTTGCCTGACATATGGCTGACTGCTCTAACAAAAACTGCATCTTGCTTCCCGCAATAATTTTTAATTTTAACTCTGTCTACTATAACAAGAATATATTTTACCCTTGATTTAAATAATATAAGTTATGTAGTAGTAAGGGGTAAAAGCTTTTCCAAAAGTCTTTATATATTCCAAAGAAAAGAGTGGTATTTTGTAAGAAAGAACTATACTTAAAATGATGTGAATGCAAAAAAACAAAGAAATCTAAAAGCTAAGCATAGCACTCTACCGAAGGAAAAACAAAAAAACAAAAAATCCTAGATGATTAGGTAGTGATTCATTGCCCGAGAAATATGTCTATGTGAGTGGTAATGGAAGCATATTAACAGCACCGTGTTCCTTTTCTAAGTATCTGAAACTTTATTCCAACCAAGTGCACATATTGTCTCAATTCTACTACCCACCTAAGGATTTTAATAAGGCTATATTGATCCACACCAGCTCACTTACTAATGCTTTGTAACACGCTCAGGCAAGAACGGTTGCAATGTACTTCTTCTCAGCAATTCCTTTTCATCCATTTGAGCATGCAGTTTTTAAGAATATTTGGGTACTTCTGGCTATACAAAATAATTTTCCTTTTAGGCAATAAAATTATTTACCTAATCATTTTATTAATTAATAAGCCCATATTCTGCCTTTTCAACCTAAAAAAAATGAAACCAAATTTTCTCTAGAGAGGACCACCAGCTTCTGCTGGTTTCTGCTAGCGTTGTAGCCCTGTGACTTAGAGGAATCAGGAAAATTTAATTACTGAGTTTGAATCAAGTCCTTGAAAAGTATAGTACAATGGCTTCTGCTTATTGCAACCACTTTAGGAAATGGTTATTTGAGTCTAATAACTGACTGATTCAATTAAAAGGAGACAGGAAAACCATTTGCTGAAGCAGGCACTCTGTTTGTTACTCACTGCTGTCATCTAAAGCACATCTCTTAAACCACAACCTTGTAAGCTGTGGTTCTCCATCTTTTCCCATCCTACTTTATTTGAAGACTATGGCACAAACCCATTTTTTTTACTCACTTCACCAAGAATCCTCAGCTAGGAAGTGTGGTGTGCTTCGGAATTCGGGGTGAGATTACATGAGCAATAAAACCTTGCAAGATTCTAATATATCAAGATACACAGCCATATGGGGATTCTTGCTCCCATTCAGATGAAAATCACATCTCTGGGGTCTGTGCTTTGAGGGAGACAAACTATTGAATAAGAAATAACAGTACACTGTTATTCATTTAATTCACGACAAGAAGAGCAGAAAGCAGTCAGAGACCTGCTTCAATTCTGGTTTTATGGTTATACAAAACCCGCAGACCTTGGATGGGAAGTTTAAAGAGTAACAGAGACCCAGTGGAAAGTGACAACCCAAAGAATCTACATAGCATAACTCTTGTTTTGGACCCTAGAAGACCAAAATGTAACTTTATTAGCATAACTTTGGAATTCACTTTATGATACAAGGGGGTAGTAACCTTATCTGAAACACTTGTTCTCTATAATCTCAGAATATGTATCTATATACCTTATAAGAACAAAACCTAATTTATTACATCAGATGTTTTAATTGAACTTCAGGAATGCTTACATGGTTAAATTAAATCTTAAATCAGAAGTAGATTATTGTTGTAATGGATGTCAGCTTGTAGTCTTTTAACTTAAAAGGCAAAAGAATGGCTGACTTATCTATATTCTGAAATGTATGCAGGAGTAAAAAGAAAAAATGGAAGTGATTAAAAGTGATCCAGTTCTGGGTGTATTCTTAAGGTAGAGCCAACAACATTCCTGTTGCACTGGATATGAGAAAAAAAAAATTTAAAGGCCAGAAGGAAAATTCCAAGGTTTCCTAGTCTACCTAAAAGGGAAGAATACATGGAGGAGCAGTTAGAGAGGGAAAAAAATTGCTTGATTTTAGATATGTTAAGTTTTATGTGCCAATTATACATCCAAGGGAAGATGTTGAGTGGAAAGGTGTATATAAGGCTAGAGTTGAGGGAAGAGATCCAGGCTGGGGATATACATTTGGGAGTCACTGGCATATCAGTGATATTTAGAGCCATGAGACTGGATGAAATTGCCAAGAAATAAGAGGAGTCCTGGGGCACTCTGAGCTGAGAGGTTGAGAACAGGATGAGGAGATTAGTGAGAGGGAATAATCATCAAGGTAGAAGAAAAGTGAAGAATGGGTGGTGTCCAGGGATAAAAGTGAAAAAAAGTATTTCAAGGAGAAAGGAGTTATCAAGGAAGAGGACTGAGAACTGACAATTTGATTTAGCAAAAAAGAGGTCATTAATGTCTTTGAAAGAGTAGTTTCAGCAAAGCAATGGAGGTAAAGGTTTGATTGAAATGGATTTAAAGGAAAATGAGGGGAGAAGCATTGAAGCCAGGAAGTATAGATAACTTCTGAGGAGTTTTGCTATACAGGGAAACAGAGACATGGGGCACCAGCTGGAAGGAGAAATTAGGTCAGTAGAACTTTTCTAAGGTCATAGTATGCTATGACCTTTCTCTCAAGAGAAAAAGAGCAGTGCAGATTTTCTGAAATTATGTCCTTGAGAATAGCATATAATGCACAAGAGGAATGATTGGCTTTAGATGGGAGTAAGAACTGTTCATCTCAAGTACTAGAAAGAAAACAGAGTACATGAGTCCAGATGTGGTCATGCCAGTTTGTTGAAATTCTCTTCAGGATAACTATTTTCTCAATCATGTTAGAAATATAATCAGTTAAAATTGAGGATGAGGTAGGAAGTGTTAAGAAGAAAGGATTTGGTATGGAATACTCATCAGGAGAGTAGGAAAGTTACCTAGGGTTTTGCCATCCGAAGTGGCAACCACTAAACATATGTATTTATTGAACACTGAAATGTGACTTGTGTAATTGAGAAACTGAATTTTTTATTGTACTTAATTTTCATTAATTTTAATTTTGATTTAAAAATTGTTGCTCATTCCATTCTTTTGAAAAATCTCAGAATGTTTGGAAAAGCTTGAGTATGTAATTCTATGGTTTCAATCATAAATTTTATAGAATTTAATACAGATCAAGCATTTTTAAATTGAGAAGTGCTCTCTGTGTAAGATACACACCAGATTTCATAGAATGAAAAAAAAAGTGAACTATCTCATTAATATTTTATATTCATTATGTTGAAATAATACTTACCTATATTGGATTAAATAAAATATATTTATTTTAATTTAACCTTTTTACTCTATTTTTAATGTGCCTGCTAGAAAATTTTAAATTACACATATGGCTCACATTATATTTCTCTTGGACAATGTAGGCCAAGGAAAATGGAATATGCTTCACTCCTGCTATGGAGGTAAAGAATCCCAGGAAGGTGATTCAGTTCTCCCTTTACTAGCACTTGACCTAAAAGCTTAGCATTTAAAGTGAGAGAAGTAAAATCTTCCATATCATTGTGTTTTGTCTGTTTCTCCTAGGACTCTAATAGTTTTGCTTTATATATTTTGATGTTGGCTATTTGATATACAAAATTTTATAACTGTTATTTTCATTCTTTTTAATATGACTAGTACAAACCCTGATTTCACTTTTGTTTTGATTGATGTGGAATATTTTTATACATTCTTTTATATTTAATCTTAGCGAGTCATTTTATTTCAGATATATGTCTTGCAAACAGCACATAGTTAGGTGAGTGTGTACACACGTATGCATGAGACTCAATCTGAGAGTCTCTATCTTTTAATAAATAATTTAACACATCTTCATTTATTACAGTAACTGATATGCTTATTGTTACTTCTGTCATCTTAGTTTTCCAAGCTATCTTTTATTTTCCTAGTTTTGCTACATTAATCAAAATAACTCTGCTTATTTATGATTCATTAGTGAGTTAGTTGTCTACTAGTAGTTACCTTAAATTGCTTTTAACACATATTTTGTATCCCTACCCTGTCAACTCTCAGAAAGGAATTTGCCTAGCTTTTACTTCTCCTGCACCACCACTTCTAAGATTTTAGCAATTAATCTGTAATCTATTGAACCTCTTTCTTCATTTCAGTGGGAATTTAGAATGTGGAGGGCTTAGTCACACACACTCAGTCAGGTAGTTTCCATGAACTACAAGATAATCATGGAATTCTGTGTGTAGTAGTATACAAAGTGTATTAGTTCCCCAAAAGTGCCTAAACCAATAAATCAGTACTTCTAATATGCAAAATGCATTCTGTGGTACTAGTGGGCATGATAAACAAGGTTGCAGGAAGCTGTTTAAAAGTAACTTTAAGTATCTCATGCCTGATTAATGTACTATGATATGGGACATGCTTAATGAAAGAATCATTAACTGGAATATAATTAGATGTTTAATTCAGTCCCTAGTCAATCATTTGTTTGTAAATACACCTAAGAGTAAATAACCTCAGCTATTTTGCTTTTTACCTTGATCTTGTCTTGAACGTGAGTAGAGGGGCATCTGTGGCATGTACAAAGAGGTACCAGACCCCTCAATATGCCAAAGCATCTTTCTTTGAGAAATGCTTTCCTGGGATACCCCAAAGATGGCCCCTTTTTAAGTTATTTTGAGTTTGTATTTCTGTGTTGTCGAGGGACACCAACTTATAAAAGGTTCTTAGAAGGCTCAACATTAAGACATTTGTTTAACCCTTTGTGATCCAAAGTATTTGACCATACAATTTTTTGCTTGCCTTACACTGGCAATTCATTTCCAATGGAGCCTATTTTGGGAAATGTTACCGCATGATGTACTGTCGTGAAATAGTTAGAGGAGTCAATTTCACTTCTTTAGAGTTACACTTGATTACAGAGCTCCCAAACTACTTCTTATATTTTTGATGTCTTTTAGGGTTTTAATGAAATACCTGTCAGCTTTGACTTTCAGCTCCCCTTCCTCCCTCCCTGCTCAAATCTGCAAACAACTCAAATATAAACTCAATGGTGGGAAGGAACCAAGAGATTGCAGCCACAGGCACATGTACTCAGACTCAGCTCTATTCTCTGATATCTAAGGATTCAGTAACATGTCAGGCTCATAATGCTCACTCCCTTATCCCTTACTGGGCTTTCTCTGAGAGAGTTGCCTTATGGAAGCAGACTTCTGGTGGGCCAGGCCCACGGTGTACTGTGTAGACATACCCAGCCACGGCTCGTGTTCTCTGGGATCTCTCAACAAGTGTGCATGTATGTGTCTCTAGTTAGACTCTCAATTCCTTGAAGGAAGCATCTGAGGACATGTTCACTTTTATATCTCTACTCTTTGCAATATAGGTACTTGAGTGTTGCTGAATGAACGAGTCACAAAACAAATGTGAAAAGTGAAAAAATAGTTGGGTTCTCCAACTTCTCAATTATTTCAGAGGTAAGCGTTTGAACAAAAATGCCAGGGCATGAGCTTATATCATCATGGTTTGTCTACGTATCAGTTTCCAAATATTTGGCATACTGAGGTGTTTTAAATAAAAGGAGCCAAGAAGGAATGAAAAGTCTTTGTATTTTTACTTTTACAATGAAAATCTATTAAGTATTTTTTTGTAAGTGCTCTACCACACACATGCATAGGAAAAATATACAGAATCAGCATCAGGATTAACAAAAGGCAAAGGTAAGTAGGTACAGACAAAAATAAGAGGTTAGGTTCATGGATCAGTATGAAAAAACAAATAGCCAAATAGAAAGAAATGAGAAAAGAAAGCAATTCACCAAATATGAAATACAAATGACAGTGAACATATAAAAAGCTGTTCAACCTCACTAGTAATCAGAAAAATGCAAACTGAAACAATAAGATTGTATTTTCAACCATCAGACTGGCAGAAATTAAAAAGATTTATAATATCCAAAGCTGTCAGTGATAAGTAGGAATGAGCACTTTCATACTGGTGGGAGTATAAATTGATAAGACTGTTTTGAAGAGCATTTGGCAGTATCACAAAATTTCAATCGTAACTTTTAGCCAACTAGAGCTCTTCCACAGAAATACTTTCACATGAGAACCAACTTATGCACACGATATTGATAGCAACGTTATTTATAAAAAAGAAAAATTGAATGCAAATTGTGTCCTCCAATACAGTAATTTTAAATTAATAATTATACATTCATACAATAAAATATTATACAGATATTAAAAATAATGGAGCAGACTTTCATGGACTGACTTGGAAACATCTATAAAACATAGTGTTAAAGGAAAAAATTAAAAGCATATTGGAAATTTAAATTTTGAGCATAATATTTTTATGTATACTTGTGTATGTTTATTCAGTTAATAAATCTGTCACTTGCACAAGCTCTTTAAGCTACTCAAATATCTGATGCACTGATATGTTTTGAATTAAATACTACATTACAAATAAAGATGAAAAATATGCTAGAACAGGGTTGGTATAATACTCACCAACCTCAACAGTTGTTCCTGACTAGGAGGGGGCCGAAGAGGATGTAATATGTTTTATTCTGTATAGTTCTGTATAGTTTGAATCCTTCGTAACAAAAATGTAAGACACATGTAATGTTTTAAATATATTTGGTCTCTGGTAACCATAAGTTTTGTTATAGCCATCATATAAAGCCTGCCCAGCTTAACACTTACATGCCAAGCAGTTGAAAGTTTAGAATTACTGATTACAGAGATGCAAGCAGCATCACACACTGACTCTTAGGTACTAACGCACATTGTTCCTTAATAATGGGCAACCGGGGCAACCAGTCTAATTCAATAAATTAAGTCTATTCCTTCCCTTCTTACATAGACTACTCAGATCACCTGGTAGGCTATGAGGCAGTTAGCCAGTCCTTCTATACAACTCTGATCTATCAGTTGAAGGTTAAGTGATGAAAACCATCACAGCTTTAAAAGGTTGAAGGAATAGAGATGATGGTGAAATGTCTCCACTCTGATCCCTCTATAGATCACTTTTCAGAGTACCATGGAAAGCTAAAACTAAGATGTCTTAAGGAAAGTAAATAATCCCCAGGGATTAATAAGGTTATCTAAAAGTGTTAGTATTTACAACCCACCTGAAGCATGCACTTTTTTTAGTTGGCCCTTCTATTTATTGACATAAAGAACGGGCAATGTCTATCTATATCGCCATACAATTTTACGATGCTGAGCAAGTAACGTCTCAATTTCCTCTGTAGACAATGACTCCTCACTGCTCATCTTGAAAATCCTTTTGCAGGAGTAATGATCTCCCTCTTAAATTGTGGTTGAATCATTTGTGCTCAATAGAGGGTGCATTTAGTTCGAGCAATACATTTTCCAGCAGCATGAACACTAACACGGAAGCCCACTGTGCACAGCGCTCATGTCACATGGCTATTTTTCCAGTGAAGAATGCTGAAAAACTATCTAAGAGCTCATTTTCCTCTTGATTTGTCATCTGTATACCCTATGGACAGCTAGCCTGTCACTACTCAGTTGTTCAAAACAAAACACATTCTCTCACATTGGACGGTAAGAATTTATAAACAGAGATGTCCCACCTAGTTACAGCTCAAATGGAACAAATGTCAGCAGCTGGCTGTCACCTGACTACATCTTAATAACAACAAAATCTTCCCTTCCATTTTGAATGCATTATTATAAATTTTATAGAAACTTTCTATAGTGCTTCCAATTATTTTTATTCTGTATCTACATTTTTCAGTCACAAACCATTAGAAAAATCTGTTTCCCCTTTAAGAAAAAAAGAGGTCTTAGAATACTTTCGAATTATAATTTTTAATTAAGCTAAATTCTCCTAATGTCAGTTAACTCAGTCTTTATTGACACCATGCTCTTGTGAACATGTACAATTTTAATTGCATTAAGGTGATATTTTAGTTCCTGACCATTGTACAAAAAAGAGCCCTTTTCTGCAGTTGTCTGCCTTATATCACTGCAGTTTCTCTGATGTATGCAGCAACATTCATTTAATAAATACAGCTCCTGGTAATAACTGTTAATTGGGAAAAATTATAGAAAATAAACAGCATAATAACCCCCAATATATTAGTGCAGTTGTAGTAACTATAAAAGGATAATGAAATCACCCTCTGAGGATTCAGTTGCTTTTCATATGTGGACCAGAATTAAAGTAATAAAAAACGAAACTTTACAATTTTACAGAGAGGAGAGTAGCTGGCAACAATTTGTCACAGTTTAATATGAAGCTTTCTAGCTCATTAAAAATTTTCTTTTTGAGTTCTGAATTCCCTGAAGCATTGTCAGTCCAGGAGCAAGTTAGCCCAAGGGTTGATTAATTTAGCTGCTCACCAACCCCACAAAAAGCCTTACGTATTTCTTTCCATATTACTGCTCTGCCCCTCTGTGGTCAGCGTAGCTTTCTTTCTGGTTGCAAGATAGCTGCTGCAGTTCTAGTCATCCCATCCAGACTTCGTTACAGAGGAAGAAGAGAAGTTGTTCACTAAGCATTCCCAGAAGCACCTCAGCTGACTTCTGCTAGCATTACATTGGCCAGTGCCTCTTCCTAAATCAATCACAGGCAAAGAGAATAGGATTACCACCAGTGGTTTTGTGAAAATGATTATGTGGAATAGGGTGAGTAACCCAACACAATCCTAGTTCTGCCCAAAAAAAAGAAATAGTTTAGTGAATGTTTATTGGATAGACATTAAAGAGTATTTGCTACTCCCTGGATTTACTGCGTCTTTATATACATGTCCACCTCTCCATGAAAATGTACGCTGCCTGTGAGTGGGTGCTACTTTATATGTGCATTCGTACGTTCAAAGCATGTTAAATGTTCAGTAAATAACTCTCAATGAATGGATGAATGAATGACTATAAGAACAAGTATTTAATGCATAAGAATACAAGAAAATTTACTGTGAAGTTAACAAAGCTTAAGTTTTAGAGGCTTCTTGTAAGAATCTAAGAAAAGCTATAGAAACATGTTCTTATGATCATCTATTATAAAATCTGCAAAAGTGAGATATTTTAACAGCAATTGGTTCAAATCTCTGACTCTGCTCTGACAGACTTTCCTCCATCACACTTCTCCCAGTGCTGGAGTGACCACAAGCATTTTGGGAATTCAGTTATCAGAAAGTTGAGTTGGGGATACATTTATTTTTAGTTCAGTGGGATATATTCATGTGTTTCTAAGTCATTTCCATGTATAGTAATGTTACTGCTATCCACCTGGTATAGGAATGGTTTCCAGAAGTACCTCTCCACCCACCATGCTGAATCATTGCAAGATGATACAGAGGTGCAGGGCCAGAAACGTTAATATGATAGAACATGCCTTACAGTACCCAGCCCTGAAAGAATGTTAGCAGTAAAGGAGGGACAAGGATTGAAAGGGAGGGAGCCAGAAACTGGTCTGTTTAAATTTTTTTCAATCAGATATATAAAATTATCAGTAGAGGATCCAGTTCTTATCAACGTCCAATCAAAACAGAGTAACTCTCCTGTCAAAAATACATTTGATAATGCAGTGCATACAATTTTAAAAGCATCATAACTTTTCTCACTTTTAATGGGTATTGCATGAAACAGAATTGATCAGAATCCCTGTTTGTAGGAAACAAATCTGTAGTAGTACTGAAAACAGCAAGTTTGCCTATAACAGCTAATATATTAAACTTGATAGGTTTTCTCAGATTTAGCAACCATCATAAACATTTACACGATATCACCTATAAAAAGTTATGAAGCTGAAAGAAATTTTTCTAAACTAATAATAAAACCAAATTTTGACCAACCATGATAAGGGAAAGATTGACCTTTTGTATTCTCTTTATAGAAAATTGTTATAAAACTGTTGTCAAATGAAGAGGTGAACAAAGTTATGTAGCCACAAATGAAGCCAATGGGTATGCCATTCCAACGTAGCAACAGCCTAAAATAAGAATAGTAGCTAATTCTTACTGAACGCTTTCTAAGGACGGTGCATGTGTTTACTTCTTTAAGTGTATTTACAACAACTCAATGAAGTTACCGTATATTCAGTATAGGCTATGTTATATAGCAGTAGCATATAATCCCCCAAACCTCAGTGGCTTAGTACAGTAAAGGTTTATTTCTTGCTCACTGTCTATATCCTGTAGCTAGAAATTGTGCTTTATATGGTTGTCACATAAAAACTTAGTTATGACAGTGCTTCTACCATCTGGAATATCTCCAGTCACTGTAACAAGGAGAAAGGGAATGACAAATAGCACATTGCCTCTTAAAAGCTTTGACTGGAAGTGACAACGATCATTTCTACTTACATTTTGTTGACCAAAGCAAGTCACATGGCCACACCTAAATTCAAAGAAGTTAGGCAAAAACAATCTCTCCTAGAATGAGAAGAACAAATATTTGTAAATAGCTAATAATAATTTCTACAGGTACTGTTATCACTAGTTGACATATAGGAAAACTGAAGCATAGAAAAAATTAACTAGCCAAAGATTATACAAATAATAAAATACAAGACTAAGCTTCAAATGCAGGCTTCAGAATCCACAAGCTTAACTTCCACCTTAACTTCTACTTCTGCTATGCTTCCGCCTCCTTTGATGTACATTCTTTGGCAAATCCCTAAGCCCTGGAATGGAATGGCATTACCCCAAGCATCATATTCTTACTACCAATTATGACAAGTAATACGATTAAGATCCACACATTTTCTAGCTTATTGAGCAACATAGTTTACACTTTCAATCATTATATTCATTCAATAAACATTTCTAAAACACATTCAGAAGTTATAAATGAATATAGTTATTTATATAGTTATTCACTTATTATTCAATAATAATTTATGAATAACTCTATAAGTAACTATATTTATAATATAGTTATTCATTTATGATGTGTTATCACATCAGTTTCATGGAGAAAAATAAGATGAGGGGGCTTCCCTGGTGGCGCAGTGGTTGAGAATCTGCCTGCCAATGCAGGGGACACGGGTTCAAGCCCTGGTCTGGGAAGATCCCACATGCCGCGGAGTGACTAGGCCCGTGAGTCACAATTGCTGAGCCTGCGCGTCTGGAGCCTGTGCTCCGCAACAAGAGAGGCCGCAATAGTGAGAGGCCCGCGCACCGCGATGAAGAGTGGCCCCCGCTTGCCACAACTAGAGAAAGCCCTTGCACAGAAATGAAGACCCAACACAGCCAAAAATAAATTAATTAATTAATTTAAAAAAAATAAAATAGGGAGGAAATACCTCTAACACTGGAGGAAAGACTTATCTGGCAATTAAAGGGCCATCTATGGGACATTTAACAGCTGTAATGACCCATTGCCAATGATCAGTAGCCTGCCTTTCCTCCCTCCCCTCCCTTCCTCCCTCCCTCTCTTCCTTCCTTCCCTCCATCTTCCCCCTCCTTCCTTTTCTTTTTCTTCCTTCCCTCCTCCCTCCCTCCCTCCCTCCCTTCTTCCCTCCCTACCTCCCTTCCTTCCTCCCTTCCTCCCTCCCTTCCCTCCTCCCTTCCTCCCTCCCTCCCTCCCTTCCTTCCTTCCTTCCTTCCTTCCATCCTTCCTTCTTTCTTTTCTTCCTTCCCTCCCTCCCTCTTCCTATACTTCCTTCCACCTTCTCTTTTGCAGAAATGTATTGCGTTTTGTATGGCAGGTATTAGGAATTGGAGAGAGAAACAGGAATAAGATCTACCCCCAGTCCCCATGGCACTCACAATCACAGATGTAAATGAGATGCATAAATGCGATGTAAGATTCAATGAGACAAACTGAAAGTCTCAGAAATTCAAACTCTACACATATATGCCTGATTTTATAGGTACAGAACCAGGCTATAATTTGCCAGGATATGTTTATTACAGCTCTCATCCTGTGAATTTATTAACATCCTCTCTAATGCATAAGACCTTTTAGTTTCATTCACTAAGGTGTTTATAGCTGATATGCACTATCTTTCCTGGCTTTTATGCCCACATTTGTTAACACAGACACATGGTGCTATAGCTTTTGTCTAGATAAGATTTCAAGTGTTTTCACCCAGAATTATAGTAAAGAGATGCATTTATAACCAGAATTATAGTAAAGAGATGCATTTATAACCATCAGGGAATACTGGATCTTGGATTCTGTGTTCTTTGACATCTGTTAGTAAATATCTTACTACCTTCACTGGCTTTAGGGTATTCATTGTTTACCTGTGGCACAGCAAAAAATATCTCCCATATTTTCAGGGGGGAAATTCTGTGTCTGACTATCATGGTTCTGAGAGTTGTTTACAGCCATCTGGCAGAAATTCTTACTTGTACTTCACCTGCAATGATTTGTGTGTCAGGCTTTTTGTCTCTCATGGTGCATGAAGAGGACAAATGAAAGTCCTTTCCCCTGCAATATCTCTCCTGCTCATAAAAGTTACTTTTCCAAACTTTAATTACTGGCATGATATCCTGTCCCCATTCTTACTGTCAAAGGTCTTATTTTGCTTTCTTTTCCAGTTAGATCTTCTTCAAGAGCTTTATGTATTTTAGTCTGTCATAGTTCCTTCGCTGTAAAGAACAAAGATAGCTTTTGTGTTATGCTACAGCTGGCTAGTGTCTTATCTCAATCTGTGTCTTCAGTTTTTTGTATAGAAGTACAGGTGGTTGTATATTTGTTAAAATATCATTGAACATGGTGGCTATAATATATTCGAAAATGCTAACATTCAAACTGGAAGCAAATATTTTGTTTCCTTTTTAGTTGTCAGAGATTGTAATATAATGACATGTAGTAAGCATATTCCCTATTTCAGACTGAGACTGAGGAAGGATCCCAAATTAAGTTATTTTGTACTGCATTTTCCTTACAATTTTGTTGAAACCATTAACATTTTGGTATTATAGAAAGTTTGGGAAAACAAAACAAATAAAAAAGGAAGAGCTATTTCTGTAGAAATGCTGCATAATAAGCACACCCCTCCCCCCCAAAAAATCTCTGGCTTACAACCAGCCTTTATTTCTTACTCATGAGTCTACAGGTCAGCTGTAGCAGCTCTGCTTAAAATGCCAGTTAAGTTCAGGTTTGTCTCACCTTTCTCATTCTGGGACCCATGGAGCAGCACCTACGTATAGCATGCCCTCTCATGGTGTAGGGCAGGAGTGCCAAAGTGACAGCCAAACAATCCAAGCACATTAAAGCCCCGGTTTGATATGACGTATTTTACCTCGCATTACATTGGCCAAGCGAGTCTCATGCAAGCTCTGTCAATGAGGCAGGGCTGTATTCTTCACTCGCAGTGAACAATGGCCAGTGCAGAGAGGAAAGGAAGACTTGTGACCAAGTAATACAATCTATCATAAGTCTGCGTTATGACTCTCTGTCTTCCTCGTATGGAATATGGTAATTGCCAGGGGAAATTTCTAATCATGTATGTCAGTGTACTTAAGAAAAACCATCTTGACTTCTTGGGGTATGTTTCTTCTGTTATTTGATATGTAGTTCTCTACTTCTACTTGTCTTTCATGCCTTCAATTTAGGTCAAAGAATGATATATGTTTCTACCATAATGTATTAGAATTCATATAAAACCACCTAGTAATATGGTTCTTTCTCAAATGAGATTATCACTTTTTTTTTTAAGTAACATGGTGGGTAATTCTACTCACTTCTTTTCTAAATAAGATTATAACTTTTTAAAAACTAACTTGAGCTTTGGCCCACTTCTAAATATAAGAATGAAATAATTATTTCATTAAAACAATAAAACTCCTTTTATCCACAATAGAGCCATACCCTCTTTCCCAAATGAAGATTTTTTAATATTTTTGTATATTTATATTTGTCATTTTTCATTGAGTAAGCCAAAAATATAGATTATACCAATGTTTTAAATGCTCAATATAGTTTTACCTTTATTTCCTCAAAGTTCTCCTTCCCTGTGAAACTTGACATGCCTTATAATTGCTATAACATTTCATAACTTGAAATAATCAAAAGATTGAAAAATCTATGGTTTAGTTTTATACACATTAAACTTTAACAACAAATATGTTCAGTTTTGCCAAATAATACCATCTGCAGATAAGGGGGACTTATGAAGTCACATGAAAGTTCACAGAATAAAATGTAAACTTTGATGTTTGTATTAGAGATTGGCCAAATGGTTTGTGTTCATTCAAACATCCGTGATGTTCGGCTGTTTACAAGTCCCAGGAAATGTGGCACAGCCAACAATCTGTCTTCCAGTGTCAAAGTAAGATGTATGTTCAATCCCATTAAAATTGATGTTGGGCTGAAAAACATGCTGCTTGATTTTGGCTAGATGTGCAAAAATTAATTTTCTTCTGGAATCTAGTATTTGTTTGTTTGTTTTGTTTTTGTTTTCTGTGTGCCAGCTTTGAGAGATGGCGCCTATGAGGGAGGTTAACAGGGTCTCTATAGCTATGACTCCAGGCTAAGGTGAAGCCTCTTTAGCCCCTCCTGACAGCCTGCTCTGGGCTGCAACTGAGCAGCTGGAAACACAGAGCCTAGTTCCAGGAGCTGAGGGAGCCAGTCTTCATATTGCTGTGTTCTATTTTCAACAAGTTTATTGAGATACAATTTATATTCCACAAAGCTTATTTAAAGTGTACAATTCAATGATTTTTCATTTACTTTCAGAGTTGTACAACTATCACCATAGTCTAATTTTAGAACATTTTCACCATCCCCAAAAGAAACCCCCCTATTCATTAGCAGTCACACCCCATCCTGTTCTTACTTCTCCACAACCCTAGGCAACCACAAATCTACTTTCTATCGTTATATATTTGCCAATTCTGGACATTTCATACAACATGTGGTCTTTTGTGACTGGCTTCTTTCACTAAGCATAATGCTTTCAAATTTCATCTATGTTGTAGCATGAATCAGTACTGCATTCCTTTCTATTGCCAAGTAACATTCCATAGTATGGAATACTGTGTTTTGTTTATCCATTCATCAGTGATGGATGTTTGAGTTGTTTCCACTTTTTGACTATTAAAGATAATGCTGCTATGAACTTTTGTGTACAAGTTTTTGTGCACACATATATTTTCAATTCTCTTGGGTATATATATATATATATATATATATATATATATATACACACCTAGAAGTGAAATTGCTCCGTCATGGTAGACTTAGACATTGTAACTCTATGTTTAACTTTTTGAAGAGCTGCCAAATTGTTTTCCAATGTGGATGCGCCATTTTACAATTCCACCAGCAATGAGTGAGGGTTCTAATTTAAATACATCCTTGCTAACATTGTTCTTGTCGGTCTTTTTTTAATTAATTAATTAATTTATTTATATTTATTTTTGGCTGCGTTGGGTCTTTGTTTCTGTGCGAGGGCTTTCTCCAATTGCGGCGAGCGGGGCCACTCTTCATCACGGTGCGCGGGCCTCTCACTGTCGCGGCCTCTCCCGTTGCGGAGCACAGGCTCCAGACGCGCAGGCTCAGTAGTTGTGGTGCACGGGCTTAGTTGCTCCGCGGCATGTGGGATCTTCCCAGACCAGGGCTTGAACCCGTGTTCCCTGCATTGGCAGGCAGATTCTTAACCACTGTGCCACCAGGGAAGCCCCTTGTCGGTCTTTTTGATTATAGCCATTCTAGTAGGTGTGAAGTGGTACCCCACTATGACTTTGATTTACATTTCCCTAATTACTAATGGTGTTGAGCATCTTTTCATGTTCTTATTAGCTATTCATATATTTTCTTTGAAACAACATCTGCTCCTTTTCCCGTTTTTAAAATCAAGGTTTTTTTTTTGTTATGTTATATCCGTTCCTTATGTATTCTGAATATAAGTCCCTTATCAGATATAGGATTTGTAAATATTATCTTACATTCTATTGGTTGTCTTCTCACTTCCTTGATGATGTCATTTGAAACACAAAAAGTTTAATTATTATGAAGTCAAATTTATTTTTTCTTTTATTTCAAATTTCATCTTTTATGCTTTTGGTGTCATATTTAAAAAATCATTGCCTAACCCAAGGTCACAAAGATTTACTACTGTGTTTTCATCTAAGATCTTTATAGTTTTGACTCATATTTAGATCTGCGATCCACTTTGAGTTAGTTTTTGTTTGTGATGTAAGGTAGGTGTCTAACTTCACTCAGTTGTCCCATACCATTTGTTGAAAGACTATTCCCTCCCATTGAATTGTCTTGACCCCTTTGTCTAAGATCAACTGGCCGTAAATATTTATTTATGACCATTTATTTTTGGACTCTCAATCCTATTCCACTGACCTGTATGTCTGTTTACACTGTCTAGGTTTTTATAGCTTTGTAGTAAGTTTTAAAATCAGCAGTGTGAGTCCACTAACTTAGTTCTTCTTTTCAAGATTGTTTTGGCTGTTGTGGGTCCCTTGCAACTCAGCCTGATTCTTAAAGTCAAAACGGAAAGCTCTTTTTAGCCCATTTTCTTTTTTGTTTGTTTGCTTTTTGCCTGAATCACACATAGAAAGCCTAGTAAATTATCTCATTAAATGAATGGAATGGGGGGCTTCCCTGGTGGTGCAGTGGTTGAGAATCTGCCTGCTAAAGCAGGGGACACGGGTTTGAGCCCTGGTCTGGGAAGATCCCACATGCCGCGGAGCAACTAGGCCCATGAGCCACAACTACTGAGCCTGCGCGTCTGGAGCCTGTGTTCCGCAATGGGAGAGGCCACGATAATGAGAGGCCCGCACACCGCAATGAAGAGTGGCCCCCGCACAGAAACAAAGACCCAACACAGCCAAAAATAAATAAATAAATAAAAACATGTTAATTCATTAAAAAAAAAAAAAAAAAGAACTGCAAGGTTTGAACATGTGTAAAAACAGATTGTTTTTAAAAAAAAAAAAAATGAATGGCATGGATGTGTTTGAGGGAAGAGTTGTTGAATATAAATATACATATACATATGTTCAAATACTAAAATATCTCCAAGCTTTAGATATTATCATAAAATTCTTGCTTAAGGAAAAGTATGTATTTGAATTTCATACTCTAATAACCCTAACACCTAATTCGTGTGGCAGCTTATTTATCTCCTTGCACTAAAATATTAACTGAAGCAGTAGTTGTAAATTAACATCCATGTGAACATAATTAGGTTTGGAAGGGCACAAGCCACATGACATCAAGAGTTTACAGAAAAGAGCAAATCCCACTTCTACCCACTACTGTTATTCTTACTTTGAACTTTTAACTATGCAAACTTGTTTTGTGAAGAAACATGATTATTTCCTTAAAACCAGAGAAGAGCGGTCATATAAATAATACATAGGGGACTTCCCTGGTGGCACAGTGGTTAAGAATCCACCTGCCAATGCAGGGGACATGGGTTTGAGCCCTGGTCCGGGAAGATCCCACATGCTGCAGAGCAACTAAGCCCGTGCGCCACAACTACCAAGCCTGCGCTCTAGAGCCCGCGAGCCACAACTACTGAGCCTGCGTGGCACAACTACTGAAGCCCTCTCACTCTAGGGCCCGTGCTCTGCAACAAGAGAAGCCACCGCAATGAGAAGCCTGTGCATCACAATGAAGAGTAGCCCCCACTCGCCACAAGTAGAGAAAACCCGCACGCAGCAAAGAAGACCCAACGCAGCCAAAATAATAACAACAACAATAATAATAATAATACACACAACTGGGGAAATGGCTGCTGGTTTCATGTTTTGCCCAACAACCACGGTCTTTCTTTGGATCTGAGTTTGTTTATTTATTTATTTTTTCCCTTCTTTTATTTTTTTTTAATAGATCTTTATTGGAGTTTAACTGCTTCACAATACTGCACTAGCCTCTGTCACACAGCAAAGTGAATCAGCCGCATGCACATATACATCCCCATATCCCCTCCCTCTTGAGACTCCCTCCCACCCTCCCTATCCCACCCCTCTAGGTGGTCACAAAGCACCGAGCTGATCTCCCTGTGCTATGCATCTGCTTCCCACTAGCTATTTTACCTTTGGTGGTGTATATATGTCGATGCTACTCTCACTTCGCCCCAGCTTCCCCCTTCCCCCCTCCGTGTCCTCAAGTCCATTTTCTGTGTCTACATCTTTATTCCTGCACTGCCACTAGGTTCATCAGTACCTTTTTTTTTTTTTTTTTAGATTTCATATATATGTGTAGCATACAGTATTTGTTTTTCTCTTTCTTTTCTCTTTACTTCACTCTGTACGACAGACTCTAGGTCCATCCACCTCACTACAAATAACTCAATTTCATTTCTTTTTAGGGCTGAGTAATATCCCATTGTATATATGTGCCACATGTTCTTTATCCATTCCTCTGTCGATGGACACTTAGGTTGCTTCCATGTCCTGGCTATTGTAAGTAGTGCTGCAATGAACATTGTGGTACATGAGTCTTTTTGAGTTACGGTTTTCTCAGGGTATGTGCCCAGTAGTGGGATTGCTGGGTCATATGGTAGTCCTATTTTTAGATTTTTAAGGAACCTCCATACTGTTCTCCGTAATGGTTATATCAATTTACATTCCCACCAACAGTGCAGGAGAGTTCCCTTTTCACCACACCCTTTCCAGCATTTATTGTTTCTAGATTTTTTGATAATGGCCATTCTGACTGGTATGAGGTGATACCTATTGTAGTTTTGATTTGCATTTCTCTAATAATTAGTGATGTTGAGCATCCTTTCATGTGCCGCTTGGCCATCTGTATGTCTTCTTTGGTGAAATCTCTATTTAGGTCTTCTGCCCATTTTTTAATTGGATTGTTTGTTTTTTTGATATAGAGCTGCATGAGCTGTTTATATTTTGGAGATTAATCCTTTGTTGTTTCATTTGCAAATATTTTCTCCCATTCTGAGGGTTGTCTTTTCATCTTGTTTATGGTTTCCTTTGCTGTGCAAAAGCTTTTAAGTTTAATTAGGTCCCATTTGTTTATTTTTTATTTTATTTTCATTTCTCTAGGAGGTGGGTCAAAAAAGATCTTGCTGTGGTTTAGGTCAAAGAGTGTTTTTCCTATGTTTTCCTGTAAGAGTTTTATAGTGTCTGGTCTTACATTTAGGTCTTTAATCCATTTTGAGTTTATTTTTGTGTATGGTGTTAGGTAGTGTTCTGTATCTGAGTTTATTTAGGTAGCAAAAGTATTATGGAGAGGCTTTCATAATAGCCCTAAAATTTTAATAGCCTCACCTCTCCATTCCCGAAGTTAAAGCATTTATGCTGTAAAACTTGGAATCCATTGTCCACACTTTCTTTATTACATGGGACTTTCTTTTTTATTTAGATTGTGTCCTACTGCCAAGTTTGTTATTTTCATCTGTCTTTCCTCTTTTTCATAATAGTTATGCAGAAGTTTTCTAGCTGAGTATAATTCACTGTCTTATTCCTTTGGTAAGTCTTTTTCAGTGGTAAATTATTAAGAAGTACTTCTGGCATATGTAGTAAACCTTTGGCAGATAATCAGTATTTGATCAGACTTTTTAAGGAAGATGCTTTGAGGGCATTTCAAAAACAAGATTTTGTTGTTATTTTTTCTGACTCAGGCCTTTTTATGGTAGAGTTGCCAGAAATGCCATAAATCTCAAAAAGGCCATTCTTGTCCTAAACTGATTGACCCTTCAGTGCTACATCCTCAGCTAGCTCAGGCGTCCTACTGGACCTCACTGCCATTCTCTGAATAATTTATGTGATTTACAATGCCTTGTAAAAAACACTGAAACATCTCTGCGTGCAACTTGTTTGCTTTTGAAAGTGACATCTTTTCATAGTAGTGGAAAGTTGCTGAAAAACTTTTCTGAAACATTATGTTCTTCCATTCATACTCAGGTGACTGTGGCTCAGTTATCAGTGACCTCAATTTTCTGCCCTGTTGTTTTTCATATTAAAAAATACATGTGGGCAGTCTCTTCACAAAGTCACACATTAAATAGCACTACCCAATAGATCATTATTCTGTGTGCACTCTGCCATTACCAGTGATTACCTGACTTTTGGAAATAAGGAGAACATTATGAGCATCTACTGAGATATTAAAAGCTGTAATATTATTAATGTTTCTTAGGGTCAGCTGGAATGTTTACATTGTAGCTATGATGGTGACTCAGAGAGTGACATGTATGGTTGGTAAGTGGCCTTTGTCAAGCCTTCACGATGGCCTGATAATAATAAAGAAGGTAAATGAGGAAAATACCATATGTGAGATAGCCATTTGTAAAGAAGACTGAGCACATATGAAGTGCTCTGCCCTACATAGAACATAAGGAGATGCAGCGGACCTGCCAGTGTGGGTGGCTTATCATTTAAATTAGATGTCCAGGGAAAATACTGAAAAGCATTAACCAAAAAGGAGAGGCACATAAATTGTTGGCAGAGAAATTCAGATGTCTGGATCATCAACACCAATACATGTTTAAATAAAAATGTTTTCTTATCAAAAACCTGGAATAAATAAAACAAAATCATTCCTAGTCTTCTTCAGAGGAACAATTGTTTTTACTATTTGGAAAATGTAATCAAGATGATTACATGGATGTAATTATCAGCAAAAGCAATTGCTTCGAGAACATAAGAAACTTGTGTGTTTAAGTGTTGAACAAGGATTTTGTATGGAACAAGAAATGATGTTGATAAGATTGTGTATGCTTGTTTAAGACCATTGTTTTCTGAAATTCACGTCTTAGAACAAGTATTTAGACAAATTGAAAACGCAAAGTAAGGTAATGTTTACAAAATGTCTGTCACAGTGTCCAGTAAGCACTTACTAAGTGTTATCTATTCTCATCATCATAATTACTATTAATATCATCATTATTATTATTTCTTCTAACACATAGCTACAGTTGTGTTCAGTCAAGTAGTTATTGATTTACATGAAGGTCTTCATCAAAGGTAACAGAAATAAAAAACATCTTACTACTCAATGTATTATCCCCGTCTTTGTACCCTGTTTTAGTACTTCAGTTGCAAATGGTTCACAGTTAACTTTGATTATTTTATAGCAAGCACAGAAATAGTTATCAAAAAACCTAGTTTCTAGTCCTACTTTACCACTCACTATCGTGTGACCTAGAATGAGTCTTATTTTCTCTAGGCCACAGTTAAAATCGATGGTATTTATGAGTACCTTTCTTATCTAATATTCTAAGGGGTAGCTCAAGGGGCAGAATTGCAGGAAAAGTTTTATAATATATTGCATTCACTTTAATCTGTCCTTGGAAATCACCTCACTTCTGCCCCAAGCAAGTTCCGCATCTAGTTTAAAAGTGTCATTTCACTGAGTAGTACTGCGGGCTGCAGAAACTACCATTGCAGTGTGTAATGGATATCAAACATTTACTAAGGATAAAAACCTGCCTTAACCTGCTTGAAACCAAAAACTGAACTTTTGGAAACTATTCTATAACAGAGAGATAGATACCCGTTGTCTTTAAACTATCTTTTACTATTTGCAGTACCTTTGACCTTCATGCGAATTTTATAGCAAACCAAGTCAAACTTTTTTCGACTGTTTATCCCTGAGCAGTACTATCTGATATGAATAGTATTCCATCAAAATGCGTTCTTTTTCCTGAGGAGGTCTTGCTATAATACATCATCAGAATGACAGCCAGTGTATTATACATTACAATAAAACATCCCCAGAGCAAAGGTACATGTGATGATGAATTATGCTAATATCTTATTGTCGTTATGTTATCAGCACTCAGATAGTGATTTAGTGAGATACATCATCAGTGAGAGATTATCTGATTTCATATTACTCAAAAAATGACACCATCATGGAAAACTGCAAGCAGATTCAGTTGATTAATAGGGTTGGTGATATTCTAGTGCCAGAAGTCATATATAGTGGTATATTAAAATGTCCTTTGAAACTGAAAACAAGTTAAAGAAAGATAAGTCTATGAGGTGAGATTATAAAAGCACTGTCAATTTAAATACTATTACTGTAGACAGGGTGGAGAGTTAAGTATAAACCAAAAGTCATCATTTGGCCTTTCTTCAAACATTTGACAAAGATTTTGTTCTACTTAATTATCTTTAAGAAACCTTGAGAACTTCTTATAAGAAGCTGTATGTCATAAGACTACTGGTTATCCAATATATCTGCAGTATACAGGTGACACTTTGTGATGATATATGCATTATGCCCCAAGTCACTGAACCAATCAGACATATCACAAAACTTGTTGAGTAACAACTAATTTATTCAGGATATAAGCTGATCACTTTTGTTCCACGACCTTCTTTTGCACAGGATCTTGCACACATTAGGCACTCAAAAGATACTTACTAAACTGAATTAACGAGTCTCTTATAACATTCTATATTATATTCCAAAGCACAAAATAATGTCTGATGCCAAACTGTTAGATTAAAAGAGCCAGACACCATGGATTGCAAATAGAAAAAACTTCATTTTTCTTGGCACTGCTGCTTCTATCATGATCATAAAAGCTGGAATTTCTTCCCCACAGCTGTCTGTATAAGATCTCTGACCCATTCATAGTCAGAGGGGTTATGGGAAGAAGACTAGGTAAGCTGAAGGATAGATCTCACTTAATTGGTACGCTCTTGATCTGGCATTGATGATTTGAGCTTCCTGGGTAATTAAAACTAACTCTGTCATTACTTTCATAGCTTCTTTGGGGACCCCTCCCAATCACTACACATATCTTTCCTGAAGATTTACTAAAAAAGTCTGTGCCTTTTAGAGCTCATGATCATTTTGTTAGTCTGTTTTCCAGCTGTTCACCTCTCTGTTGACATCTTACACTTTTGGACAAAGTGCCTTTGAAAAAAAAACCCAAGCAGGCCCCATCCCACAAGGCCCATGTCTGATTCAAAGATAGACTCCTTTGCCCTGCTGTTAGTGAAAACATAGCTTATAACAATTACAATAACTAACTTTTACGGAGTGCATACTATGGTCCAGGCATTGTTTACATGTATTAACTTATTCAACTTTCTCAAGAAGAGAAGGTATGATTATCCTCATTTTTACAGATGAAAAAACGGAGCCATAGAGGTATTAATTTAACCAAAGTTACAAGATCTGGAGATGAGAGAGCCAAGACTCAAGCCTTGGTGGTCTGAGCTCTACTGTGCATGCTCCTAATTACAACACTAAATTGTAGGTTTTATATTCATGCTAAATGCTAAATTCATTTTTAGAACTACATACCAGTGTTCTCTCCTTAGAACAGGTACCAACCAGCCAGAGTCTCACCTTTAAGCTTTTCCAGGCATGGATCAAAACAAGTGCCTTGTATTCCACCAAACTCCAATGGCAAATAAAAATTCTCCCAGTGTTCCTATCAAGTCCCTCACTAGACTTGACGTAAGGGGGTGCCTCAACACTCCAACTACATTCTCCAAACATAGTTATTTCCATCCAAGCCTCTTCAGTGATCTGGTTACTGAGCAACAGGTGACAAAACCAGTGATTTTGTTCCTTTGCTTTTGAATCTCTCTTATAAAGCCTTGTTGTAATGTAGGAGAGGTTTGTAATGTAGGACACTTACTGTGTATTATTTTTTTCTCCTTGGCCTTTTTGGGCCTTGGCTATAATTGAGATAGAAAGAGCCCTACTTTAATATCCTTTTACAAAAATAAGGACCATTTTCTGTAACCTGAAAGATAAGGATATGAGAGTAAACTGCTTCTAGGAATGAGTGGGTATGTCTCTTCGTCAGTAGTAAAAACCTTAAAAGATGGATGTGTTCCAGACCTCAAGAAATGTTTCAGGGTCATGAAAGGAGTTTTTACTTCGGCTGATTTATGTGTGCAATTTCAATAGGGCCGCCTGTTCTAGATTGCTTCCAGGGATCCACTGGTTAGATCATGATGAAGTTGGTATCAACCTGTCAGGGTGCAATTTGGCTTGGAGGTGTGTTATCAATTTCCAGAGCATCTAATGTACTCGACTGAACGGACAGGATGTGGGGCACTCTGCATCCCAGCAATCATTGTGTCAGTCTGTCGCACACGTTGTTAGAGTGTTGCCAGTCTTCCCCTGCAAAGTGCTTCCATTTAAAACTTCCCAAGAATACTCCCAAAATAGGTTGAACGAGTATTCTGACCCCTGTTATACACTGCAGCTGTCCTTAGTTTTATTGGCATGTTAAATGAATTATTGTTAAATTATGTTTATTTCATTTAAATGTAAACATGTTAAATTATTAATGAATTTTTAAGATAAAAGCAAAGCATTAAAAATAGCCAGTGTATATGTTTCTTTTATTCATTTATTTACTAATAAAGAAATAGTCATTGTCTTTAGAAGAAAAAAAGTTAGTGACAAGCAAGCTGCTTCACAATCTAATTCTTGACGTAAAGGTTTTTTGTGAAACTGTTTTGCCACCTACAAATTCTTCTTCCTTGTGGGAAATTTACCTCTACTTGTCTTTTGCCTCTAAAAGTTGCAAGAGGACACTTTAGTGCTTCAAAAGGTGAAACAATGTTTCAAGATAACACAATAAAGTTAATATGTAAAGCTCTTTACATTTATGGAATATTTTATTCATAATACTTTATTGAATGTTGACAAAAGGAAAGCAGAATTATATAATGGAAATATCACTGGTTGGAAGGCAGAGGCCTGCATCCAAGTCTTAGATCTGGCACTTTTGCTGGCCACGTTGCCCTGGATAGTTTTCCTGCCTGCCTTTTCTGATCTTCATTTTCTTTGACTGAAAATGGTGGCAACTGTTTTTATTAGCAGTAAGTAAACTGAGTATAGGATCTGCGCCTTATTTATCTTTGCGTCCACAGGTTCCAGCCCAGTGTCTGGCAATAAATGCTTCATGATGAGTAAATAAACCCATGAGGAATTATTATCTTCCATTTACAGATGAGCAGAGTGATTCCCCAAAAGCTTCAGTGACCTAGTGTTACACAGCCAGTGAGGAAAATGCCATGAGAACAGCATTTCTTACAGTTGTGAGAACAGGATCAAATTCTGGGAGTTCTGACACATGTGGAGTTCTCTTCATAGCACTAGAAGAGAATACCCAGGTGTATATAGACAGTAGATTTCAGAAGCATACACTTCAGGGTGTTCCACTGGAGAACTAGTTTATTCTCCCTCACTCCCTGCAGATACTTACAATTAGCAACAAATATTGATACTATGATGCCTTCTCTCTTGGTGGAGATAAAGAACACATAACAGATATAGCACGTTGTTTCCCCTTTTGAAATGACAGACATTTTTTCTTATGAGTGTATCCTGCACAGTGTTTAGTGTAGAGACTAAATATGAAAAGAAATAATACTAATAATTACTCTTACATGAACTAAGCACTGTCACAGCATTTTAGATGCATTCTCTTCTTTAATCTACAAAACATCCCTATAAGTTACTGTCATTATCTTCTCTTTACAGCTGAGAAAATTGAGGTATGGAGAGGTAAGGAAATTTGCCAAAGGGCCCACAGCTCCTAAGTAGCAGAGGCAGGATTCAGATCTAAGCAGTACAACCTGAGAGCCTGAGCTCTTAACCTCTACACTTTACTGTCCTGGACAGTAAATAGAGAAGTGTAGGACACACAAAAAGGATCCTGATACGCAGTTCCCAAATGCAACTCAGAAATTGAAACTTAGCAAGAACACAAGGCCTGGAAGAATATACTATGCCTCACAGAAAAACCAAGGAATGTCTAGAACACATGAAAATTAATCCCTTTTGCAGCTATTTCTCTTATGCCACAATGTACTGTAACACATGTTCAGGTAAGCATTTAACTAAATATCAATATATTTTGTCTGAACTTGCATTTGACTAGAGCAAATACCCTCAGTTTTCAAGGGATGGCAGAAATATTAATTCTGTGGCAACTGTCGTAGCCCAGGTTCCCAAGAAAACAGAGCCTCAGAAAAGAATTTAAAATGATGAGGCTTTATTTGGGAGGTACCAACCAGAGCATCTAGACAGAGGGAGAACAGAGGTGAGACAAGGAAGAATGTGGGGAGATGCCACAACAGACCTCTGTGCTTGCTACTTCTTCACACGGACCATGAAAAAAAAGCGATTGAGAGACGTGTCCACTAACCATGCAAAACTTCTCCAGATGGGTTGCATGGAGAAACCATGCTTGAAATCATTCGTGGCAAGAAGGAAGAAGGAGGAATTTCTCTGTGCATCTCCTTCCTGACTCCTGTTTCCGTTGGCCAGTGTTCACCGTATTCTGAGTTAATTCCCCCATGCTTCCAAGCTGAGTGAACTGGCACCTTCAATGACCACATGAGATGTCAGGTTTCACATTCTTCAGTGTGGTGTATCATTCGAGTCCAGAATGGTGGAAGTCACAAATTCTGAGCCTATCCCTGATGGAACTGAATGCGCAGAGGTGGACTTGGCATTCCCAAGGCAAGGGCCCGGTCAGCCCTCAGGGGTGGCATCAATGGTCCACGAGGCAGATGAGAGTGACAGAAGCTGACACATTCCCTAATACTTACGAAACTTTTAGGAAATCAGCTTCTTCAACTCAGCTGAACAGAATATCAAAAGTCAAGGCCACTAAGAAAGAACCGTCTCCTTTAACATATGACAACATCTAAGTGTGGGGTATAGAGGAAAAAGAAATGCAAACATACACACACACAATACACGTATACAAGATATGCATACAAATATGTATATTATGTATATAATTTTCTTCAATATCACGAAATATTTAGTACTGCATATTATAATCCAACCACAACAAATGGATTTTCAGAAAAACAATTCTGAAAAGATGTGGGTTTTCAGAGCCAGTATTCCATTGGTGGTAGACCATGGCAGGCCAGGCCTCACACAGCAGGGAGAAGAGTGCAAAAGGCATTAGGAAGGAAAAGAATGTTAGGAAACCTCGCACAGGCCACATCACAGGCCAAAGGCCAGGAGGCAGGTGGGTTGTGTCATAGGGTGAAGAAAAGGGTTTCCCTGTTGGTGAGCAGAGCATAGTATCCAGAGCATCTGGCAGCAGGTCATGAAGGTAGTCCAGGAAGGCAAGCAACCTGTGCTAGTCACAGTTAACGGATTTTAGGGTCAAGAAGTCCTTGTATGGGGGTAGTAGTGGCCCCAGAGCTTAAGAAAGAGCTTGTATGCTAGTGATGGCTGAGTATTCCTTCTTGGGGAGATCAGAGGGTATGAGGGCAGAGAATCAGATTAAAGGGCCAGACAAGTCATTCAGTTACTTATTTTCCTGAATTAGAGTACACTGACAGCTAGTGATTTTTTTTAGCAAAAATTTATTGAGCACTTATTATATCTGATATTTAATATATATCTCAGACTAGCAACAAATACAAAAATTCTGTAATTTATTGTGTATTTTGATAGTCTAACATAGTTCTCACAATCATAGACCATCTGCATATATAATTTCGTTTTAAATAGTAAAATTTAATATTACCATTTGTATTTGTCCGATAATGATTACCTACCTTCTTGACTGTTGTACAGTATAATTTATACTTATTTGATATTCACATTTACGTGTAATCCCTTCCTCCTTCTTTTCCATCCCCCATCAAGTGTAATGCAGTCAACTCCTTAAATGATAAGTGGTAGAAATATTCTATAGCGATACCTAGCCATTTCCCCAAATATATAAATTGAGTGCCAAGTTGAAAATAATGTAAAGTATCTACATTCCTAGTTCAGTGTTCTCAAAAGTAGCCCTTCCTGACAGCTGGCAAGAGTATCCTTCTCTGACAGTCTGACCGTTACACTCCAATTAAATATAAAAACAGATCTGAATCTTTTTCACCCAGTTGTACTGTCAAGGATAGTATAACTTGACTGTCATATAGAGCTCCTTAAATCAGCCTGCCAAGAAAATATGATTGTAGTACAGATTTTAGCATTCAGAAATATACACTCCCCTTTCACTTACACAGATTTTGAGGGTCAAAGCTATGCATTTTTATCAGATATTTTATTATCTTTCAACCTTTGTGAAGATCAGTGTATTAGAATAGAGAAAACTTTTTCTCCTTTACTGCTGAAGTGATTTGGTAGAAGGGAAACACTAATGAGGAATTTTTTTATTACTTACTGAAATTTTCCATTGGACAAAATGAGAAAGTTTTATTTTAAAAAAAGATGGATGCAATATTTAAATTCCATAATACTTTTGGAAACTAAGCATCTGTTCAAAATAGATGAGTATTTAGAAAAGGGATAAAAGTGTGGAGTTTTGGATTTTCTTAGAAACATGATGCTTCCAAGAAGAGTCGCAGCATGTTTCAGCAAAAATTTAAACCCTAAGAGCCCTGACTTATAAATCTAAGCAAAGAGAGAAACTTTTAGAAGTAGATTTTTTTCCATTTATTTTAAATGTAATATAGTTCTTATTATAATTCCTAAAAATGATGAGTTTTTAGTATTTTTCTGTGACATAATGGGTACAGCAACCTAATCACTCTTTCTCTTATTATTGTCATTCCAATGGTTATACTTTTAGAGGGTGGCATGCAAGTCATCCTGGCTTTGACTCCCATGGGTTGATTGAATCACATTACGTTTTTTAACCAGTTAGATCGTAAACTTCATCATTTAACACAGTGAACTACTAAAACCTCTAGGACTTTCTCTTCAAACTACAAAGTCCTAAATGAAGATATCCAAGTTTAATACAGTTAAGCTATCATCCCATTTTATCATCATCAACGTGCGCACCCGCTGTACTAAATGTAAGATGTCTCTTTTTCCTTGAATTATAAAAGTTAATCTTCCCTTTTTAAGAGATACTTAGGAGAGGGAGGGTGGAATCATTTTAGGGCTCATGAAAGTGAAAGATTGACAGCACTGGCTGAAGTCAGACAGAAAGCAGTCAGCCCTGGGGAAGCATTGCTGACAGCCACGCTAGTGCACTACAACGCTGGCATGAAACTTCCTCTAGATTCCAGGAAGAAGCCATTGGGGAAGAGCCTGCCAATAACGTAAAACTGGGCCAAATTGTTCTGGTTGTGGACTGTTAGCAAAAGTCTACCCAAGACTAACTGAAGATGACCAAGCTCATGTTTCAAATGAAAAATATGAGCATAGCCATCCTCAAATGAAAGGAGCTTTCCTGCAAATTAAGATGCCATTTTTTTTTTAATAGTATTTTGGGTTTAACATCTCAGGTATTTTTCTACAAGTAGATTTTTTCTTCCTGAATTATCAGAGCTGTGCTTTAAGTTCAGTTTTGTTTACCAGAAAGATATGACAACAAGTTTAATGCTGTGAAAGATGTTTACTTAGAGCAATAATATGACAAGCAGAACTGAATAGATAGCAACTTGCACATCACATAAAGCTTTCCAACCAACACTGGCTTTAAAATCACCAGTGAACTAAAAAACAAAACAAAACATAAAATTAAAACCAAGGGTATAGATGAAAACCACCATGTCAAAAACACAATCAAATATATCATCTTCTTTTGTGCTTAAATGATGGATGAAGCTTATGGTAACCATAACCACTGTTTTTGATGCCTTGAATTGCTTCAGAAACTTGACCTTCAGTTTATTTCTCTGGAGTATAACATTGAGCCCATGTGAAGTCTTTTCCCCTGATCAAATTTGTTGTCAGAAGGGGAAAAACAACTAAAAATTGATCCTATAGAATTTCATAAATGACAACACTGGAAAACAACCTTTCTGAGTGAATTTTCTTTCTTCTACCTAGTATACATATATATGTGAGAAAAAGTTGGACATTTGTCCTTCTTCCTTTCAGATAAACTGCTTAAACTATGAATTTAATATAGACTAAAGCGCACAAAAATCACTATGGATTAAATAGGGAAAAGGTAGAATTTTTTAAACATGGCATTATTAATTTTAAATATCATAAGAAATCTTCCTAGTCTAATTAGCAGGTCCTTAGAGGATTTTCCCTAATACATAAATTTAAAGTGTGTATAAATGATGCTTCAGGATGGTCCTTGAGAATTTTACAAAATTAGTTTTTTAATATTCTTCCCTCAACTTTGTTTACATATAATTAATATGGACTCTCCATTTAGATATGTTAAGCAGAGTAAATGTCATCCTATTATTCTCTGGAACATGGCGAATAACTAATCAGAGAAATTGAAATAGATGTCTTTCATGTATAAAAACTTGGTGCTGTATGTGACTATTATAGGATTATTGAGTAATGCTACTAACTTCCTAGAGATGGCAAGATGTTCCTGTTTCTGCTCTTGCCTCTATCTGTCCCCTATTCCCCATCCACAATGCAGCCAAAGTGATCTAAAAATAACAAAACCCCTATTTTTATCACCCCATTGCTTGAAGTCTTTCAATGGCTCTCCATTGCCAAAAGAAAAGGTCCAGATCCTTTAAATGCCTTAGGAATCCTTCATGATCTTTTAAGCCCTTCGTGATCACTGCCTTGCTCACTTCTCTAGCCTCTATCTCTCCCCGCTCCCTCATCTCACACTCTACTCTCCAATTGCACTCGAATTCTCTCAGTACCTATAAATCTGTTATACTTTCTCTTGTGTACCTGCTCTTTTCCCTGCCTGGACCAGTCTTTCCTCCCCCCATCCCTGATCTCCTTTCTTTTATTCATCTAACTCCAATCTTCCATAAGGTCCAAGCCTAGACATCATTTTTTCTTGAAAGCCTTCCCTGACTCTCCCCTATCATGGCATCTGTCATATTTCATAACATCCTTTAATATGTGTCACCAACTAGATGATAAGCACTGTCATGATCTTATGCTATATCTCCAACTCCTTTAATATTAATAGAGTATCTATTATGCTCAGACTCATTTCTAAGCTCTGAAAAAATAGCAAAGAATCAAGTGAAGTCAAAGTTCAAATTGTATTCTGAACACACAACAAATATTTGTTGGCAAGAACAGTAAAAGAAAACAGGACAGTAGAGAACAAAAGAAGAAAAAAATGAAGTCGAGAAGAGTGTACAGAGTGAAATAAGAAAGAACGAGGAGACATCCAAGGTAAAATGGAAAGGGCTCATAAAAGTTCAAGTTGATCTCTTAAAAGACCCCACCCACAACTAGATAGGCTCTCGTTCATTTAAAACTTTGCCTTTGTGATATTATTTGAAGGTGGTAGAGATGGTTCCTTGCTTCATTCTACCTGTAGCAAGTACATCCATATTCTGTCACGTTATGCCATTCAGCGTTCCAGCGATGTCCTCCAGAGCCATCTGCTGTCCACAATGAACAAGGCTTCAGAACCCAAATGATATATTTAAGCCTGAGCAAAACAAGCTGGAAGCTTATTCTAAAAGCATTGATTTTCCAAAATTTATTCACTGGGAAAATCTGCTGTAAAACAGTGAATATGTTATGCAAGTAAAATTAGACCTTTCAACCTGCTTGGTATGACGCATGGTTGCACACACTTATTGCAGGTGATTCTGCCAAAATTAAAAGTAATTTCATTTTTTTATTAGACATTTAGTGCAAAAGGTCAGAAAAGACGTTTAGGATCCCTGTCATCTCTTATACTTAAAAAATTTTTTTTGACTTATTTACAGCATCTTTTTACCATGTGATGCAGATCTTTAAGCCACAACAAAATTAGAGTGAAAACAAACAAATCAAACCAAATTGTGTATAATTTTGCATACAGAAACCATGACAGATGCATCCGAATTGTAAAATCCTGTTTTCTAGGAACACATTTCAGGTTATGGTGACATTATGAAGCCCCATTGCCTACTGTTTTAAATGTCTAACCAAGCCTTCAGTGACATGGCTATTGTTGATGTTTCCAACTTCACGGCCACTGGCTTCCTCCTTGGACTCTAATGGACAGCAATTTTAGGCAACTTGCAATTCCTGGAACATATTATGCTGTTCCACCCCTCTGTGCTTGGAACTCACTGTTCTCTCTGAAAGGAGGCCCTGGCCTCTTTGTCTTACTCATCAAACTCCTACTTTTCTTCTAACTCTGTCAGAAACATTACCTTTATCGTGACGCCTTTCTGCTTCTCCCCATAGCCATCCCAAACAGCTGACCCTCCGTTTTTGCTGCCAGATGCATCTTGTACAGACTTCTGTTAGAGCCCCTACCCTCTGTGCTGCCATTATTCGTTTATGTCGATGTCTTTCCTACTGTAACACGATCTCCCTGAGGACAGGGAGGACGTCTTTGTGATTCGAGCCCTGGCATGTGAGATGTGTTTTGAAAAAATGTTGGATCATGCCACCTTCAGCACCTCTCTGGGCAATGCCCTTTATCAACTGAAAATTTCGAGTGGGAAATTTCCTTTATTTTCCTTATCATTAACCAAGTTCGTAATGATGACTAAGAAGGAACGAAGAAGGGAAATTTGAATTCCACTTACACAGTATGGTTCCGAGACTGTGCTTTTCATTTTACCTGATTTGCCTAATTCATCCCTTCCAGTCATCCCCTCAGCAAATAATCATTAAATTCCTACTATAATCAAAGCACCATGCTAAATACTATAAAGTAGATTACAAAGAAGAATAAAGGCCCCTCCAAGATTTTTATAACCTTTCTGGGAAGACAGTACATTCACAATTTAAAAAGCCAAAGAGTACATAGAAGGTATTTGTTGGTAAATGCCAAATGAAGCAAGCAGACGCTGGGTGTTATAGGCAGGCAGAAGAGAAGTAATCACTTCAGTCATGGACAAAACAGCACCGGAGGAAAAACTGACAAGACAGCATTCCATGCTGGAACAATGGAATGAACCAAGGTTTGTATAAATTGGCTCTACTAAGAACCTGAAGATATAAGAAACCTGTTCTCCATATTTTAATCATTTTATCCCAACTTTAAAACTTATTGGGAATACTAGCATTTTAATCATTCTCTCAGCCAAAGTCTACCTTTAAAATAGAATTTATTTGCATTAAACCTTGTTTTGGTATTTCCAGTTCCAGGTACTTCCAGATTTTTCTCAAGTTCTTACCCACCTTTGGATGTGAGCCCCTCAGCCTTGTCCTTCCCACCGAGCAAAGCTCTCTCAGTCTTTCAGAAGACTGTGCCCTCTCCTCTGTTGAGTGTTCATCAGTCTGAGTAGCTGGTCCCAAACAGACTGCCCCTAAAGATGTCATTATGTCATCTTGCCTCGCCTCCTCAGGTTACGCTCAGAGCTAGCCTTTCTGAAAATGGGTAATTTGAGGTCACGGTTCCTCTCTGAACTGATACAGCACAACACTGCACGTGACAGCTACAAGAGGAGACCTGCTTCTCAGATATGTTCAGTCAGAGCACTGTGGATCTGTCAAGAGTCTGATTTAATGTATAAAGTGCCTGTGGGCATAACAGTGACACAGCGAGCAACTGAGCTCGGCACTAACCCTTTCTGCTACGTTTCCTCAGGCAGAAGTGGAGGTGGTCCCTTCTGTTTTAACTCGCTGGGGTATTACGTGTTTCGACAAATCATAGAGTATTAAACGTCACATGAACTGCAAAATCACACAGTCCAACCCCTCAATTTACAGAGAATCTGCAACTTGCCCAAGATCACACGACAAATTACAGAAAAAAGAGAGATTAGAAGCCAGGGGTTTTGCTTCACAGTCGCTTTCTCACTCCACATTGTACACTTTCGCTCCAAAGCAGGCACCCCTGGGTTTATGAGAATCACCACTGTGTATGCCCCGGAGTCCTAAACACTTTGTCCATCCTTTCTGAATATTTGTTTTCAAACAGGGTTTCCAAATAATACTAGTATAAATACAGACATACCTCATTTTATGCAATCTCTTTTCCTAAAGACAGGATCTGAATTTTTTCCCCAAATAAACAGCATCCAACTGTAGATGGAGATGGATGGTATAAGTATTAATCAGTGCTTTTTATTATCATTATTCTCACAGGACAACTGATAAGAAAGCAAAGTATTCGCTCTTTAGTGGTATACATCAGTTTGAGGCTATTCAGATAAAAATGCTTTTAAACACTCAAGTGTTATATGCATGAAGAATTATATTATCATTTTATATATTATATTAATGTTTAATGTATTAAATGTCTCGATATTAATGGCCCAAAATAATTAATCCTTTATTCCCCTTTATGATTTATGTGGGACATTTTTAGAAAACTATTACTTCTATGCTAATTTCCATAGGTCTTTGCCATAAAAACTATAGATGAAAACTTTAAGAAAACTTCATTAAAGTACACTGGGGAAGAAGTAGGGGGGTAGCTAGGCTTCTGAAGAACTGGATTAAAATGAAAAGAGAGAGAGAGAGAGAGAGGAGAGAGGGGTGACATAAGGAAGAGTGGTACTGTCCAGAGAAAAGTAGGAGTAGTATTTTTAACTCTGTTAGTATCAGCTATCCTCTTGGGACCTTACCATACAGTATATTTGTAAAATCATAATGAATGATAGATTGGTTTTTTTTCAATTGCCTTTCCTGTCAGTGGTTATCTACACTCAGATACAATGACAATTCTCATAATAATGTATATGATTAATTCTCCCACATGATAGTAACATTGTGTCCTACTTCATCTACCTTATAAAATGGAGAAGAAAATCTAATTTAACAGATAACCCCCAGAATAGTGGTATTCACTTAATGATGTAGCAACTATATTCCCATCGAAAGAGGGTACTGAGAAATAGAGGGCAGTGAATTATTTTAGGGAGCAATTTAAGAGAAAGCAGGTAAAGGATTCTAATTCTTGAGGCTTTGAACAGCACGATAAGCACCACTGCATTAAAGGAACAAAACAATTAGCATTCACTGAGCTGTTTATACATTTAGACAGTGAATAAAATGGACTGCAGTTTTAGGTAGATGGTGTGAGGCGAGAAAAATGAGAAAGTCTTTCCATAGTTAAGAATTTCTTTTAGAGAGTGGATGGAAAACGAAGCTGATGAGGAATTAGCTACTCATGTTTATTTGAAGTCGTTTCTCACCTGTCCTATTCCTTATGAAAAACACAGTGAAAGTAAATTTCAGAAGTAGATAATTGTTTCATCATCAGAACAGGGAGATTGGGTTAAAGTTAGAGTAGGGCCGGGGGAATCGCAATGCCTGCAGGAGCCAGGAGGACACTGGAAATAGGTCAAGTGTGTCTGATGAAAGACTTGGTGAAATAGTAGAGTGGCGTGGTGGTGCTCTGGAGAGCCCATGGCCTGTCTAAAGGCATTTAGATTCACTTGAAAAAAAACTTAGCCATGAAAAACCTAACTGCAGGCCTATTTCAGCCAAGGTCAAACAGTTTGTGAGTTCTGGATTCGTAAAATCCAAGACCTTGAGACCTCAGTGAATACCCACACAGGAACAAGAAACAACTGTTCAGAAGTCTTTGTTTTACATAAAAATGCTAAAATGGTGTATTTCATATGTTTGTGGCCTAAAACAATGCTAGTTACCATAAATTTGTACAGTACTGGTTATCCTATAAAAATTGGTTATTATTAACCAATGACTTACATTTTAAAAATACTATGCCAAAAAGAGTCTTTTGCTTATAGCAAAAGTATCTCAGTCTAACACCTATGAATCCCATGATACTGATGCAGTCTTGTGTGTATCTACATGTGCATTTTTGAGGGAAAAGGTTTGTACCTTTTTGTACCTACAAAGAGAAGAGAAACACCCAGGAAAAGGAAAGAAATCCAGAGAGAATCATTATCAGGCAGGTCCATCTGTAGGCAGAAATCTGGGTGCCGTAGATCATGTTCAGCCATAGATAATGTTCTTTGATGACAGAGTTCTACCTATGAAAGAATAAGAGGAATGAGATATGTCTTCAGTCTTGGAAGGTCACTGGTGGGGCAATAGCAGGAACGTAGACATGGGACCAAACTCACTGGACCAAGATACACAGATTTCCTCAAACTGCACAAGACAAGGTCTAAATTATAGGAACTGAGTCAGAGCCTGTCCCTCAGCAGAATTGGTGCCTCTGGTTTGAGAAGATCACCCCTGAGCCTGGACACTGTAGGGGGTGGCTCAGTGACTCGAGATGAGTGAACTGGGATGCTGGTCTGGGCTGGAAGCCGAGCAGGTCCAAAAATAAGACAAATTTAAATACATGAATTAAGGAGACAAATAATATTTGCTAAGTGCCTACCATGTTTTGACAGCTAAGAGATGCTTCATTTGTACTATCTCATTTAATTCCTTTAATAAATTATACCTAGAAGCCAAAATATGAGAAGCTTTCTTCTTTACAAAAGAATTCATTGCATCATGGTCCTCAGTATTTCTTCAAGGAAGGACAGATATTATCCCCATATTTCAGAAGAGCATAAAACTTCACAAAGTACCAAAGTTGCCCTAGATCAGCAAATTTCAGTGAAGGAGGAGAGTACATGCCCCTCTGAGAGGGGGTGGGGATGTCATTTTAAAAGATTTGCACAAGATAATATTTGTGCATTATAATATTTTAATTTGTTGATTTGGGAATACAAACTACAAAGAGATGCTCAGAGACGGGTTTATTTCTCAAGATCAGTAATTCTCAAGAGAAAGAAGAATATCCCCTTAATGAGAGTTGTTTGTATTAACTACTCTGTTGTGAGATCTTTCTGTGATTTGCTATGACTTCCCAGGACACCGTAACAAATTGAGGCAGAACACCCCAAAATGCTGATTCCCCCATTAGCGCTCCCAGGCCACTCTGCCAGAGATAATCCCACTGACAAGAAAGTATAATGTAAAGTGATCTTTCAGGAAACACATTAATGCCTCTTTCACTAAGTTTCCTCATAATGAGTTTTCCAAATAACTAATGGTTACTCGTTAACAGTATTTTAACCTATAAAGAATTTAAAAAAAGGGGGGAAAAGCAATATATTGGTTCCATCCCATACCTTCCTAAAATGTATTATTCATGCTGTTGCCTTCTTAAACAAAAGTGGTTATTTTAACTCTTCCTTACCACTCAAGATGGTCACTGTGACCATTGACCTGGGATATATAAGAGTGTCCTTGTCTCCTTTGCTATCTGTCATCAGGCTATCTGTTCACACAGTTTAGGTACCAACTCATATGGCCTATCTCCTTACAATATAATCTGAGCTGAGACACTGCAGGCAAATATTAAAACTCATTATAGTTTACTATTTTATGATCATTGAATCAAGTCCCCTCATTCTGCATATCTGAAATAAAAGACTCAGAGTTAAGACTTGCCCATGGTCACACAATGGATTATGGTAGAGCTGCGTCTCACTTAGAATTTAAAGCTCATAAGGAAAAACATTATTTAGTCAAAATTGCCATTAGGAATTCCTTAAACTAATCTTTAAGCATGGTATATATGTTTTCTGTACTATAATTTTTATACTCATTGGAGTTTGGGTACTACAGCAATAGATGGAGGAAATAAAAGGAAAGTCTGCTGGCAAATTGGTGTCTATTCAAATCATTTGCCTTGAAGATAACCATCAAATCCATTGAATGAGAAATGAGATTTTTATTGTGTTCTTCTTTCTCAATGGAATTTTTCCATTTGGTTTTAGTATTAAGCCTCTGTAACCTTACTATATTTCAACTGATTGTTCCCTCTGCTGAAGATCAGAGGATTAAGTTCTAAAACTCAGATGTGAGTTAAACACAACTATAATACAACTCCATGAGGGGTACAGAGTTTACAGGCACACAGGGCTCCTGGTTCCCCCTTTAGCACTTTTTCTGCTACAATCTCCCTACCTAGTTATTAGAAATCAAGCTCTGGATATGACTTGAAAAACAGAAAAAAGGTTTGCTAACAAACTTCTCAGTAGTGATATCCAGTTTGCTTACTTCCTGTTTCTCCTTTGTTCCCTAAGTGATTAAGCTTGCTGCATAAGGGGGGTATTAGTAACTGAGAAGACTTTTGAGTTACATTCAGCCATTTTGATTAGTATCTTTGGTAACTTCTTTTTTCTCACAAACATATGGCAAAGCAACATGTAATGTTCCAATGATTGTGATTTCAAATTTAAAGTACTATTTGTTCATTCCTGAAACCTGAAACAAACATCTGGTGGTTAACACTTTGAGAAAAAAAGAAAGTACCTTAGTGCATTACCTCTGTCTATGATTCAAGATCATGGGCAAAAATAAGTAGATGAGATAAAGCCACAGGAGTTTGTTGGTCCATTCAATTAAAAAAAAAAATCTTTTTTAAAGAACTAAACTGTAAAGTAGGAGTTTCCTCTAAAGTAGGAAAGACAGTACAGACCATACAGTAACCTTAAGTACATCTTCCTTTCTGTCTCATCTTGCACTTAGATATAAACTATATCTAGTATAGATCCTCCCATTAGAAAAAAAGATTTGAATGCTTTCTTATCTCCATCCCATATATGCTCAGAATTATTGCAGTTTGTGCATACTGTCAGGTTCATGTTACCATGCATTTTTGTTAATGAGAATAGTATCTCCTACATTAAAACTTCTGTGCCAATTTTTCATACTTAATATTTTAAGATTTATTCTAACTTACACTTTCCATTACAATATGACACTTGGGGAAAAAAACCTGAAATAAAGATGTACTGTCCTTTTTGCATTGTTGCTCATCTTAGGGAAAAAATTTTGGTTTTTTTAATGGGGGGAGTGTATTAGTCTATTAGGGATGTCATAACAAAATACCATAGACTGGGTGGCTCAAATAATAAAAATTTATTTTTCACAGTTATGGAGGCTGGACATCCAAATTCAGGGTATCGGCAGTTTGGGCTTCTCCTGAGACCTCTCTGTTTGGCTTGCAGGTGGTCACCTTCTTGCTGTGTCCTCACACGGCCTTTTCCCTGTGCCTGCACACCTCTGGTGTCTCTTCACCTTCTAAGAAGGACACCAGTCATATTGGATTAGGGCCCACCCTCGTGACCTCATTTAATTTTATTACCTCTTCAAAGGCCCTAGCTCCAGATTACAGTCACATGGAAGGTTAGTGCTTCAACATATGAATTCTGGGGGGAACACAATTCAGTCCATAACATGTAGCAATGCTTATTAATCAAACATTCTGTAATATCTTCCCCTTGAGGAAAAAAGTAAAATCTTAGGAAGGAAAGTGATAAAGTTATCATTTATATGTGATACCAAGTTATAGGAAATATAAATGTATATGTGACTCATTTATATGAGATGTCATTTATAAGTGAATGCACATAAAATAACCCTTAACTCTGTTGTTCAGCCTGTCTCAATAGAACTCACAAAGATTTATGTAGCAAAGGAACAGCCCAGCAGTCTAGCAAGTCACACTTCCACGTACTGTTTGCCAGAAGAGACCAAGAAATATCCAGATTCAGAAATGCTCGATGAGACTGCTCCTCTTGCATCTGCTCTGAGGTCAAATCTACAGATTTGGTATTCATTCTCTGGAAGTGTGGCTTCCATATTTGAAAGAAACCTGAGCCTGACTTAAGTGGCTTGCAATAGCCAGGACATGGAAGCAACCTAAGTGTCCATCAACAGATGAATGGATAAAGAAGATGTGGCACATATATACAATGGAATATTACTCAGCCATAAAAAGAAACGAAATTGAGTTATTTGTGGTGAGGTGGATGGACCTAGAGTCTGTCGTACAGAGTGAAGTAAGTCAGAAAGAGAAAAACAAATACCGTGTGCTAACACATATATATGGAATCTAAGAAAAAAAAAAAAGGTCATGAAGAACCTAGGGGCAAGATGGGAATAAAGACACAGACCTACTAGAGAATGGACTTGAGGATATGGGGAGGGGGAAGGGTAAGCTGGGACGAAGTGAGAGAGTGGCATGGACATATATACACTACCAAACGTAAAATAGATAGCTAGTGGGAAGCAGCCGCATAGCACAGGGAGATCAGCTCGGTGCTTTGTGACCACCTAGAGGGGTGGGATAGGGAGGGTGGGAGGGAGGGAGACACAAGAGGGAAGAGATATGGGAACATATGTATATGTATAACTGATTCACTTTGTTATAAAGCAGAAACTAACACACCATTGTAAAGCAATTCTACTCCAATAAAGATGTTTAAAAAAAAAAAAAAGCAGAGCCACAAGCCTGAGGAGCTTCGGCCACAACACACACTAAAACAAAGGCTGCTGCAGTGCGAGTGCACGAATACAAGTCGGAATAGCCTCGTCCCTCCTGCGGCATAGACCACCTAGTTTTTTCAGAACACTGTGTTCTGTTGGATCACTTACAATGTTCCCATTTCTGAATTATTTTAATGCCCTGGGTTAAGGGTTGCCAAATGTAGTAAATAAAAATATAGGATGCCCAGTTAAATTTGAATTGCAGGTAAACAATGAATATCTTTTTAGTATGAATATGTCTCATGCAATATTTGGGACGTACTTATACCAAAAAATAATTCCTGTATGGGACATACTAATACAAAAAAAAAATGTATTTGTTATTTATCTGAAATTCAAATTTAACTGTGGGTCCTATATTTTATCTGGCAACTCTACTTGGGGTTTAAGAATGAATCCTCCCCTTCCCGGACTCACCACCCTCTTAAACTTCCATCACCAACTTTGCAAATTTAACTTCCTGCTCTTAATTTGGTGCTGCCCCAAAAGGTGAAAACCCCAGGTTTCAGGCTCCCTTCTGTTATACTACTGTGATATGCGGTTATAGATACTCTGTGTTAAAACATGAAAGTTAGTTTGGCCCAAATTTCGCCCATGCTGAAATATTTGCATCTTTATAGCAATGTTCCACAATACTACTGTGATAACATTAGTTGACACTATGTGCTTAACAGTGTGGGGAAGAGTCTCAAAATCTCTAAACCTTGGGCTCAGTCTGCTCACCTGTGAAAGGAGGGGACTGAATTCAAGGTATTTCCCCCCAAGTTTCCTTTTAAGAATTCCTTGCCACAAGTCTTTAAAGTGAGGTTCTGTTAATGTTCTCATTTGCCTTGTGAAACCTAATTATTCCTATTTCGGGTGAATCTCTTTTCCCTTCAAGGAAGTGGTGTTTAGATTACTAAATAAGTAGTGTTTTGGTTACTCGATTAACGGCTTCCTCTTTAAAGATGTTCCCCCTGAATTCCTCAAGGGCCAGAGAATGCACCCTTTGTTTCCCTCCACCCCACTCACCCTAACACCAGACTTTGAGCACTGCGGGTGATCAGATGGTGTGGTCCTGAAAGTGCTGATAATGATGAAACAATTCCATCGTGGTGGGTTTTCGGACTGTCGAAAATCATTTGCTGGGAGCAGAAGCCCTCTCCGCGGGGTAGGAGACCGGCGTCTGGGAGCCGCTCGTTGTCCTCTTCCGCCATCTAGTGGCGCCAGGGTTGCTCTCCTTCGCTCAACTTGCTGTTCAGAGCTGCAGATTTCAAAAATTGTAAATCAAATGCGTGAAGAGTTTTATTCTTGTCATTACAGTAAGAAGGGACTTATAGAGTGTTTTGAGAGATAAAATGTAATGTGTTGATAAAAAACTAAGTATAACGCAATAGGCGACTTTAGTACCTGAACAGTATAGACTAAATTCATGCAATTTAGTCTCTTTAATATGTTCAAATGTTAACTTGACCATAGAACAAAAATGTAGACTAAAGAGTTGGAAGATATCTTTTTCAGGGGCTTTTGTATAATGTTCAAGGATTTTTAAATTTCAAAGAAACGTAATCGTAGCAGATGAAAAAGAGCGAAAGGGAAATGAAATAAAGTTCTGATAAACGTTAAATTGTTTAGAGAAAAATCTCAGTTCTGTATTTAACCATTTGATTTCAATTAAGTTAGAATTTATTATCATTATTATTTATACATGCAATACAATGTTTAATGAATGTTGAGTGATATTTAGCTTTAATGTCCTATCATCTGGAACATTCTTCAAATGGCATGATAGTGAATTTAATTGTGTGATTCTAAAGTGAAAATAAATTTCTCTAATGAATGAAATAAAATATTTCTGAAGTGTGACTTATTTCCCATTAAAGCTGTTTTCACTGAATAACTATTATAGGAAATATATTTCTGACATTTTAACATTATTCTGGTTTCTTTTTATTTTTATTTAAAATGCCAATGCTATCATGCAGTGTTTAGGTCTTTCTCATAAAATATATTTAATTGCAATGCCACTTCAATCTTTAGTACACCTGTGACCCAACTGAAAAAGTCTCCAATTTGTTTTCCAGGGTGGGAAAATACCCATAAGGTGGACAGCCCCAGAAGCTATTGCCTACAGAAAATTCTCCTCGGCAAGTGATGCATGGAGCTATGGCATTGTCATGTGGGAGGTCATGTCCTATGGAGAGAGACCTTACTGGGAAATGTCTAACCAAGACGTAAGTGCCACCCATAGTTAAACTGCCATTTTATGAATGCAGACATATTAGCATTGATGGGGAAATAACGCCTTTTGCCCTCACTCAAATTAGCCCTTATCTTCCTGAGAGTTGTCAGGGTCTGTGGCCAAACTTGAGCAGCCTTTCACTCTGAGCTGTATTTGGTGTCATAAGGGCCAGCTGATGGACTTTGTCACGTAAGTACCTGATCTATGTCTTACATCTGATACTTCCACATATATCACTCTAAGGTAGTGTGACTGTGCTCATGCAATAGCCTTGGGCTACAGGTGACAAAAAACAATGAATAATGTTTACTTTTCATTTCTTCCTTAGAGCAATTTCATGTACCACTGTAAAGAGCAAACTAATTTAGACTAGATATCCCTTAGTAGAAAAAGACTGAATGCTTTCAGGCAATGGATTATCAATATGTGTCATCTAGTACGGCTCTTTTGAGATACGTGACCCTCTTTGCAATCTGTTTTGTTTCCGTTTTATCTGTAAAAACTACCTTGGTGGCTAATAATACTATAGAACAGGATAGTTAACACACCTTTGACCTCTATGGGACTGTCCAAGGTAGTAGAGATGGTAGTCAAAATATACTAGTATCCTGACAATGCAAGTAAATGTGCTGTCAGAGCTGCAAATATATTTTAATATCCCACTCCCTCATCCCAGAATTGAGACTTTGTCTACTCATTTGCCTCCTCCAAGTATCTAATGGTTTCTGAGACAATGGCAATGGGAAGTCAGCTCTAATGGGATTCTGAATGTTCATAAGGGGAAACAAAGACTCTATGACTATAGAAAATCCCTAAACGCAGTCAACTCCTGTCACATCTCTTCTCTGTTTTCCATTCAATTGCTTGAGCCTCCCCTCCACACCTCACACTCATTACTTTACCCCCACCTCAAGTTGTCCAGGTATCTTAAGGGTTTGTTCAGCGACAGAGAAGGTTTATCCTTTTTGAATGCCAGACACAGAGAAGACTGGGTTTTGGTTAGCTCACCACGGCTACTGTTTCTCCCTGCCTTGGAGTGTTGCTTTAGAAGCTGGGTCCTGCTCAGTCCTGTAGGTGCCTACTGACTCTGCGGAGAATCCAGGTCCAGAAACCTACATGGCAGCCGGTTCAAGGTCATAAAACACTGCTCAACCTTGCTCTTTAAAGCACATCATCAAAACACAAAGCCAGGTGGCTCGGTCCTGCAGAACATTTGCCCTTAAGTACAGAGTACGCCATAATCAGCAGCCTTTGCTCCACTCCCAACACTTAGACTTTTGGGATCCAGGTCATTTGCCTAGAGTTTACTGTCCTTCAGGGAATTTTATTTGAAGGACCTCGTTGCTCTTTCCTGTCTCTGGGCCTTGTTTGGGGCAACTTGTGACCACCTCTCCAGCTCTTCTTAAAATTGAATCCCAGAAGCAGAAATTCATCCCTTCTCTCCCAAAAAGAACTCATCTTTATTTAACCAGTTATCCAAGGTAATAGAAGCCCTGGATTCAGTCACCATAGTTCCTGCTCTACTCTTAACCCAAGATAACGCTTGCCTGCCTGTCCTACTTTGACATGACTAAAATAGGCCATTCAAGCAAATCTCTAGAATAAAAAGTCCTCCTCCAGATGAGTTAAAGTCTTCACTGCACAGAAGAGCCCTCAGTTCAAGTGCCCTCCTTAACTGGTACTCCATTTAGTCCTTGTCTTAACCTGTTTCCTGACAGACGTAAAATAAAAAATTGCCTAACTCAGAGGACTCCAAACTTTACTAATAATACATCCTTGCCAGTAAAAAGTTCTTGAGCATTCACAACTGACACATGTATACTCATTTGCACATTGTATACAAGTACTACTGTACTAATATATTCATTTTTCATTAAAAAATATTCATTGGGTGCCTTCTCTGTTTCAGGAAGCGGAGATACAACAGAAAACAAGTGTTACACCTGGAAGGGACCATAAAGATTATCTAGTCCAACCCGAGTTGAACTTGATTATGAAACTGAGGCTTAGAGAAATGACATGATTTCCCTAGAATCACATAGTAAGTGCTTTGACAGTGATATTAGACAACAATTCTAATAACCTTTTAGAAGACTATGGGCAAGGAGAAGAGAAGAGGGGATAACTGCCTCTTTCATGGTGGTTTAGTTCACAGTCTATGGGCCAGTGATTTCTTGCCCTCATTGAGTTTATATTCTAGCAAGAGGGAAACAGAGTTTAAACAAAGGAAATCAGTAAAATATATAATATGTAACCTGATAATCACTGCTTCGGGGGAGAAAAGCAAGAAAGGAGGATAAGAAATGCTAGGGGTTTGATTTTAAATATATTATATGTATTGCCAAATACATTTGTAACAGTCATTTCATTATGGCCATAAAAGTCATAGTCATTCTTATTAGACATGCATAAATAGTCTTTCTTACAATAGGATGAGACAAATAAACATAAAGAGAAGTTCTATTATTTTTCCTGCCTCCTGGAATACCATCTTGCTGCCTGGGGTACATTGTACCACCAATTTGGTAACCACGGCCATCGTTATGTAGACTATAATTCAACAATGAAAGTGCCTCAGTTTCATGACCAATAAATACAATGAAAGGAGTAGGTTAAATGGTTTTTAATATCCCTTTTGACAGTAACATGGTATGGTTTTATAATCTCTGGAGAAATAGTTTTATCATACTTGTCTCAGCAAAAGAATGATTCAGATTGTTCTTTTCTCAAGTTTAGGAATCTCTGTGGAGGTACAGGAAATCCGATAGGACTTCCACAGAGCAGAGCATGTACAAGTGAAGATACCAGACTGCAAGACAGATTTTCTAGGAGAGCAGCCTCTGAGAGAAAAAGCCCAAATGTGTGGTTTCCAACACAGACCCCCATGTAAATTGTTCTTAACTGTTGCCTAGCGTAGTCCAAACCCTGTTGTCAACTCCTCCCTTCCTGGATCGTGCCCAACAGTTCACCCAGCCATTCTGGCCATGTGTGTTGATGATCTGTGTCCAAGATGACCATTTACAGAGCCATTCTGTCTATTAAACCTCATTTGGCCACAAAGACTATATCTGGAATCAGAAGAAGTTGCTGCAGCCAGGAATAGACTCCTGGACATTAAGCCCATCCTCATTCATTCAGGGTTGCCAATGCCCACAGCACAAGGCTGAATGCTCCCTCCACCCAGAGCTTGGTTGTTCTTCAAGGACCAGGTAAGGGCTAAGCTGGTTATTTTCATGGTCTTTGAGTGGCTACCAAAGAATATGCAAGCAAGAATCTGAAAAGAGGAGAACAAAAAGTTCTGGGAAAAATAAATAAAAAGCCAAACCCTCTAGGTCCTCAGATCAATACAAGAGGAGAGGAAAGTACTAAGAGCTAAAATCTTTTATGTATCTTGTGAATATTTTTTGCTGCTGCAGTAGAGTTGAAATTCTGTTTAGTTTAACATATTGGAAGTCAGCGTATCTGTGACAGATCCTGAAACCAGAATTTCTGTTTGGAAGCAGAAATAGCTTAATCAAAACTTTCCAAGCTGCTCTCTCCAAATATTAGTTATTTCCTGTTTGTCCTGCATTTCTCATGTTTGATCGAAGTTCAGTCTTGTGTTTGACTTTATGCAACCAAGGTGTATTTTAAATAAAGAAAGTCATTTTTAGACAGTAAAAATTCAACTATGCTCTGTTTTAATATTTTGTATTTTTATTACATTTTGGTGAGTTTAATTTATGGGCTTAGTTGAATATGGAATGTTAACATGCTTTAGGATTTTAAATGAGTTTAGGAAATTTCAGATAGTTTTCATGAGATAGTCCCTCCATTCTGCAGACTGTGGCATATTTCATTGCAATGAACGATTCTGAGTTTGCATAATCTATTTTCGTGAATAATATAATGATTTTCCCAAAGGTCGGTGGTAATGTACATTAGGAATGTACATAAGGAAATGAGAAAACACAGAGTACCCAGGACTAGTCCATAAAAGACATACCAAACATAACAGTAGGTGCCATCTGCTTAGCCTTTCAGCAGTTTGAACACATGCCAGTCACTGGGCATGTGGATGGGGATGGAGAACTGGAAAATCCAGCCCCTGCTGCCAAGGAGCCCTCTGTGTAGGGGAGGAGATGAAGTTCTGGCATTTCTAAGTCTTGCCCCTGCCCCCAAGTAGAATGTACACTCCTCAAGAGTGGACCTCAGGCCTTCTTTTCCTTTTTAATATAAACAACATTGTGTGAATGCAACATAGCTATTTTTTAGCATATGCCAAAAAAGCATGCATACTCTATTATTCAAGGTACTTTTGATTATAAATGACAGAAACTCAATGTGAACTAACTTAAGTAAAAATAAATTTTTTCATTCATGAGACTAAGAAGGAGTTGAGCAGTGCTATATCTCGGGGATCTGCAGGATTTTTAGTGCTTCCCAAGCACTAGGTCCATTGACCTCATTTTCTCCTATTGCAAAGGTCTTCTTCTTTGCTTTATTCTTCTTTATGCTCCAGGGTTCAGCATTCCAGCTTAGCAACCTCAGCAGAATGAAACCTTCTCTCTGTGAAAATTCATACACCAATCCCAGAGAAGACTGGTTGGCTGTGTTAGGGCTCTACCCAACTCTGAACCAAAACCATGCCAGGGAATGGACACTAGGATCGGCCCAGCAAGGTTTAGGTACCAGCATGTGCATTCGGAGGTGGGTGGAGCATTGTGGTTGGCAATTTCCCCATAATCACATGGAGTGAGGAAGGAAGTCCCCGAAGGAAAGCAGTTGTGCTGCCAGAGATATACTATAGTATTCTTTTCTGTGCATTGTTTTCAAGAGCAGTTTTATTTATTGCAGTATCAAATGGCACCAAAATATTAACACTGTGCATCATTATATTCTAGTGCGGCAGCAGGTGTAGTGGAAAGATCATGAGAGCTTTAGAGGAGGGTTTCACAACCTCGGAACTATTGTTGGGCCAAATAATCCTTTGCTGTGGTATGCGGGCAAGGGTGCTGTCCTGTGCATCTTTCACGCCATCCCCGGCCTCTACCCACTAGGTGCGAGTAGCACCCTCCCAGTCATGACAACCGAAACTGCCCCCAAACATTGCCCAGTCAGAGATGGGGTATAAAAATCACTCCCAGTTAGAAGCCACTGCTTTAGAGCTAGAAAGATCGGAGTTGAAATCCCAGCTCTGCAGTTCACGGGCCATGTACTCTTAGGCAAGGGGTTTCAGCTTTCTGAGACACTGTCTATAATGGGGTTCAAAATACTCAACTGCAGGATTTGAAAAAGTGAAAGATAATATATATAAAGCACCTGGTACATAGAAGGTATTTAATTAATCAATGGTAATAATCATAGCTTGCAATTTCTGAATTTATTATGAGCCAAGTATTTTAGGATATTGGCTCATTTAATCCTCAGAATAATTCTTTAAGATAGATACTCTTTTTACTCCCATTTGTAGATACGAGGCTTTCTAGAAAGTTTAAACAACTTACCCAAGGTTACTAGATGGTTAACGATGGAACTGAAGTTGAAGCCCCCTACTTACTCTTAAGTGCATGCTTTTACCCTCTGAGCTATACCGTAGAAGTCTAATTTTCAAAGGAGTCACCATACCACGCAAGCTCTACGTAATGAGATCAAAGCATCTTTAAGTATGTATGCCACTGTATCACAAGAGAAATGTTTTCATTGTTTCCTGTCAGCAAAAGAATGTGGATTGACTCACTATTGTTTGGAACTATAAATCTTTTCTGCAGTATTTTTTTGTCTTGATGTTAAAAATTTATAAAATGTACTATATTTATTATATTTCTTAAAAATATTTAAGGCAGTAGCTTAAAATAAAATTCTAATCATCAATATATTTAGCCTATTACCAGAAACATGTCACAGGCACATTGAAGGTGTATAGTTCCTTGCTGTTTTCTAGCATTTTTTTCTTTTTTTTTAAGGTATTGCAGGATAATGTTCTATGTTATTTTCATCCAAGTTCAAAATAATTGTTGTTTACTACATAATAGGAGTACATTGTAATGCTAGAAGCTACACTGGCTCCAAAGAGGACACCAAGGGCACTGCAGTTCTCCCAACACTTACACTGTGTAATGTAAGCAAAACATGAACAGCAGGCAACATTAAATAATCAAATCCCCACAGAGCTAATATGTAGGAAAAAAACTAGCACCACATAAATGAGAGGCAACTTAGCTCAAACTTAGCTCAAACTAATGATCTGAATGCAAGACTGGAGACTTGGATTTTGTTTTTTTCCCTGACATGCTGCTGTTTTAGAAAAAAAAGAAAGAATGAATGAATGAAAAAGAAAGAATGAAAAAGAAAGGAAGGGAGGAAGGAAGGAAGGAAAGGAGGAAGGGAGGAAGGGAGGGAGGGAAGGAAGGATTCACCTTGAAGCAATTTGAAGCCCAAATGCCTTCTAGGTATGGTATCATTTAGGTATATGCTACTCAGCTAGTTCAGTTTCCCAAAAAGAGAACCACTATCAGAGAACATCTCGTTTGAGGTTTAGTAGGAAACATGATACTGCCTCAGTGTTTTGGGGGTTTTTTTCTCCTTACTTTTCAAAAGCTTTTATATAATAGTGAGTTTTGCTTTAGATTGCTTTCTGAAACTTACCTGAAGAAAAAAATTAGAGTTCAGCTTTAGGATACTTTTTTATATAGATGATGTGGTTGGAAATAACCTTTTGACCTTACCTGAATTGATCCCTCTTTTCAAAATTTGAGAAGGAAGAAAATAACCTTTTACCATGTTTCGTATTTGTCTTCATAATTTTATAACCTTTCTCAATTATAGGTCAGTATTGCAGCCAAGAATGGTGGATGTGTAGAATCCACTTACCTCAAATGCAGTATAATTTTATGACTCAGAGAGTCCAGTCATTTCCAATTTTTGTCACTGATTAGATTTTCCAAACGCTACTTTATTATGTAATGGTCCTTGTGTAATGATCTGTGTAAGATACAGTAAACTGCTAAAGGCCCATTCCCATTATTTCAACCTTCCATATTACAGAGGGAATTTTTGTACTTGTTTGATTATGTTTCTACCAAAGTAATTTTCAAAATGACCTTCTTTTTCTCAATTTTTCAATAATTCCTACTATTGGTACACAGGCAAGGGCAACATTTTAATTAAATACACACTAATTACACTAACATGATGCATGTCTGTTACAGAGGTAAGAGTAATAGGGAATATTATAAGATTCAATCAATCACCGTTGTAAGTAATTCAAATAGTAAGGTTTCAAGTAGAGGAAACCAATAACCAGTATGCTACTAACACAGTTTAATTTTCAAGGGAATTTTTTTTCTAAATGACCACAAAGCAGAATATATATACATACCAGCAACATTCTCATAAAAAATTAATTATACCTTCAATTTCTATTTGGAAGAAATTTACAGTCTACTGCTCTTATAATTTTTATAATTATTTTTTTCTCTTTAAAGCATATTTACAAAGAGGGCTTTTTTTTTTCTTTTTTTTTGCCAATTAGGACAAATATCTTGTTTTTATTATGTTCATCTATAAAATGTAGAAAATGCCAGATTGTTACAGTAAAGGGAGTTCTTATAAGATGCTAGATTCTATATCTTTTTTTAAACATTTATTTTTTATTGAAGTATAGTTGAATTACAATGTTGTGTTAGTTACTGCTATACAGCAAAGTGACTCAGTTATACATATATATACATTCTTTTCCTTTATGGTTTATCCCAGGATATTGAATATAGTTCCCTGTGCTATACAGTAGGACCTTGTTGTTATCCATTCTGTATATACCATCTGCTAATCCCAAACTCCCAATCCAACCCTCTCCCAGCTCCCTCCCTCTTGGCAACCACCAGTCTATTCTCTATGTCCCTGATTCTGTTTCTGTTTCATAGATAGGTTCATTTGTGTCATTTTTTAGATTCCACATATAAGTGATATCACATGGTATTTGTCTTTCTTTTTCTGACTTACTTCACTTAGTATAATAATCTCTAATTGCATCCATGTTGCTGCAATTGGCATTATTTTGTTCTTCTTTATGGCTGAGTAGTATTCCATTGTATATATGTACCACATCTTCTTTATCCATTCATCTGTCAATGGACATTTAGGTTGGTTCCATGTCTTGGCTATTGTGAATAGTGCTGCTATGAACATAGGGGTGCATGTATCTTTTTGAATTATAGTTTTGTCTGGATATATGCCCAGGAATGGGATTGTGGATCATATGGTAATTCGATTTTTAGTTTTCTGAGGAACCTCCATATGGTTTTCCACAGTGGCTGCACCAACTTACATTCCCACCAACACTATGAAAGGGTTCCCTTTTCTCCACACCCTCTCCAGCATTTGTTATTTGTAGACTTTTTAATGATGGTCATTCTGTCTGGCATGAGGTGATACTTCACTGCAGTTTTGATTTGCATTTCTCTAATAATTAGTGATGTTGAGCATCTTTTCATGTGCCTATTGGCCATCTGTATTTCTTCTTTGGAGAAATATCTCAAAGAGGATATTTTTAAATCCCCTTTTCCTTTGTACTCATAAACTATTTTTCCATAGCTTTCCGATATTTTTAGTGGGCCCAGGAAATATGTTATTAAAGTTGCCTATTATCTTTCTAAAATTGAAATGATGCATCAGTGAAGAAATATCTGGTGTTTTCCTAGAGAGTGCTTGGGAAAATGGGCCTGAGTTTTAAGAACACTGTCTTCTTAAAGAAACAATTATTTCAGAAAAGTAGATTTGGAATGTGTGTTTATATTTCCAAAAAGTATACTTTGTTGAGGGGAACTGGCATAGTAGTGAACATCATGGTTCCCCATAAGAACAAAAAATTTTACAATTTGTATGGAAACACAAAAGACCCCAAATAGCCAAAGCAATTTTGAGAAAGAAAAATGGAGCTGGAGGAATCAGGCTCCCTGACTTCAGACTATACTACAAAGCTACAGTAATCAAGACAGTATGGTACTGGCACAAAAACAGAAATATAGATCAATGGAATAGGATAGAAAGCCCAGAGATAAACCCACGCACCTATGGTCACCTAATCTACGACAAAAGAGGCAAGAATATACGATGGAGAAAAGACAGCCTCTTCAATAAGTGGTGCCTGGAAAACTGGACAGCTGCATGTAAAAGAATGAAAGTAGAACACTCCCTAACATCATACACAAAAATAAACTCAAAATGGATTAAAGACCTAAATGTAAGACCAGACACTATAAAACTCTTAGAGGAATACTTAGGAATAACACTCTTTGACATAAACCACAGCAATATCTTTTTTGACCCACCTCCTAGAGTAATGGAAATAAAAACAAAATAAATAAATGGGACCTAATTAAACTTAAAGCTTTTGCATAGCAAAGGAAACCATAAACAAGATGAAAAGACAACCCTCAGAATGGAAGAAAATATTTTCCAATGAAGCAGCTGACAAGGGATTAATCTACAAAATATACAAATAACTCATGCAGCTCAATATCAAAAAAACAAACAACCCAAGCAAAAAGTGGGCAGAAAACCTAAATAGACATTTTCCCATAGAAGAAATGCAGATGTCCAAGAGGCACATGAAAAGATGCTCAACATCACTATTAGAGAAATGCAGATCAAAGCTACAATGAGATATCACCTCGCACCAGTCAGAATGGCCATCATCAAAAAATCTACAAACAATATAAATGCTGGAGAGGGTGTGGAGAAAAGGGAACTCTCTTGTACTGTTGTTGGGAATATAAATTGATACAGCCACTATGGAGAATAGTATGGAGGTTCCTTAAAAAACTAAAAATAGAGCTACCATATGACCCTGACGAATGTACCCTGAGAAAACCATAATTCAAAAAGACACATGCACCACAATGTTCATTGCAGCACTGTTTACAAAAGCCAGGTCATGGAAACAACCTAAATGTCCATCAACAGATGAATGGATAAAGAAGATATGTGGTACACATATACAATGGAATATTACTCAGCCATAAAAAGGAATGAAATTCGGTCATTTGTAGAGATGTGGATGGACCTAGAGTCTGTCGTACAGAGTGAAGTAAGTCAGAAGAGAAAAAGAAATATCGTATATTAATGCATATATGTGGAATCTAGAAAAATGGTACAGATGAACCTATTTGCAGGGCAGAAATAGAGACACAGACATAGAGAATGGACATGTGGACATAGGAGAATGGGGAGAGGGGCTGGGATGAATTGGGAATTGTGATTGACATATATACACTACCATGTGTAAAATAGATAGCTAGTGGGAACCTGCTGTATAGCACAGGAAGCTCAGCTCCATGCTCTTTGGTGACCAAGATGGGTGGGATGAGGGGTTGGGAAGGAGGTCCAAGATGGGGGGGATATATGTATACATATAGCTGATTCACTTTGTTGTACATCAGAAACTAACACAATATTGTAAAGCAACTATACCCCAATTAAAAAACCAAAACAAAAACATCATGGTTCCCCAAATCTTCCTAGTCTTAGTTTACTGGGACATAGTCTGTCCCTATCTGGATTTTTGTCTCTCTGCACCAGGAGCCCTGTGGGAAACAGTCCTTTCAAAGGAAGCTAAATCTAGATCTGGACGCTACAGAACTTGGAGATCAACAGATGTTGCCAGAGGTCCTGCAGATTAAGCCTTCAGTTTCACTGACTCTAGAAACATAGCTTTTTGAGCTGAAAAGTACAATCACAAGTACTGAATCCAGTTTCCTTTTCTTAATGAGGAGACAGAGACTTTCCTAAGAGCAGAGGTTGTTTAGGACAGCGATGCAGTTTAGGTGACTCCTTCACTAATGCTCTTTCCACTACTTAAAAACTGAAGCATAGTTGCTTAGAAGGTGTTAATTATCTCAGTCTCAAGAAGTGTGACTTTTGGGAATCCCTTGGTGGTCCAGTGTTTAGGACTCAGCACTTTCACTGCTGAGGGCCCGAGTTCAATCCCTGGCTGGGAAACTAAGATCCCACAAGCCGTGTGATGTGGCCAAAAAAAAAAAAGGTGTGACTTTCAACTGTTAGGGCTAAAGATTTTCCAAACCATAAATCATATCATCAGCAACCTTTTAACCTATGAATCCTACACTTCATATTTTCCCCCATTTTGTCCACTCATTCAACAATCTGAAAGGTGGTAACCTACTAAAGACAAGCACTCTCCATTTTTATAGATCCTTGACATTCTATTTCAACTTCCAAAAAATGAGGTTAGAGAACTGTCTTAAGTGTAAGGTTTTAAGAAATTCTTCATCTTAAAGTTTGAAAGGAAATCTTAGGTTTCCATGCCCTAATGATTTAAATTATAAATTAGCTTCGGAAAAATTGTTTTCTTTCTGTATCTTATTCTTTCATCACTCTGTCCCCCTTTTTTTCTAATGTACGCTGAATTTCATTTGGATTTTGATTGTTTTTCACTGAATTATAAATTCTGTATGTTGAAAAGTATTGACTAAGAAAATAGATATAATATTATAAATGTTATTGACTTATAACTACTTCTTTCCTTTCTTTTTTTCTTGTCTTCTTCCTATGCAGACACAATCATTATATTGCATATCAGGAAAATACATTACCAGTGTTTTCAGTATTACTGTTTTATAAACCTAAATGTCCTAATATCTATAAGTAATCACTATCACAAAAAGTAAGGATATACTGGGAGTCTTTGCTTCACCATCCCCCTTCAACCTGAAATTAAGGTTGATGAATTAAATTCATCAACACAGCCATCATGACTATTTAGAGGGAAGATAGAAGTAAAATCATTTCACAGTCCATTTACTAGTGTACATTTCAGCCCTTGCTAAAATTTTGAGACAGTTTCTTTTAAAATAACTTTTTAAATAACTAAATTCAACGTGCTTCTCTTTAGGAGTTGTTTAGCAGTGTTATAATAATGTGATTCCCTGCACAGCCCAAGCAGTCCTTGTTCAATAGTATTGTTCAGGGATATCTCAGTGTCTTCATATTGACTGTCTACTCCTTGTTTGCCTAGTTTAATAAAAGGTGCACATTGCCTGCTTTGATTCAGAAACTGTCAACACAATTGGAAAACTCATCAGATTCAGCAAGAGCAGAACAGTCTGCTATGTGTCCCAACTGAGTCTTGTGTAGATTCTAGGCTGCTAAAAATTGCAGTGTCATTGACAAGGAACCAGTACGATCTATTTAGAATAACCAGCCAGGTTTTAGATGATAATTTCTGACAGAATCTAATTTCTTCTACCTCTGCATAGAAGTTATCACTGCAGTCATTTTCATATTTTTTCACTTTGTTTTAATTTTCTTCTTACATTTTAAAATAAGGGTATAACCTTGTATAACTCTTCTCCAAAGGATGACAGCCTACAGCTATAATAAAACCATACTGTTAACAAAATTCTCTCTAGTTAATTATCACCCCTTCATATCCTAAAACAATAAACCTCATTTAGTCTTTTAGACAAAACACCCCATATGCTCCTGGCTCCCTGTCAGTCCTTGACTAGGGAATCAGAAATACCTATAAAACAAAACTTCCCATAAAAGACATGTTAATGAAGATAAAGGTTAATATAAAGCTTTCGTAGATCACATATATGACAATTGGAGCTCACTCTTTGACTTGACAAGGCATTGTTTTAGATGCTGGGAACATATGGAAAAAAGAAACAGTTCCTGCTCTTGAACTCAGCTTGCCCAGCTGAGAGACTGCAAGTGTTTTGTAGTGGCCAAAGCAAAGGGGAAACAGGATGCAGCCAGAGGTGAGGACTGAGAGCCAGGGTCATGGTGAGCCACTGCAGAATTTCAGGAACATGATCACAGTTTCACATCAGCAGGATTGCTTTGGGTGCACTACGGGAGATGATTGAGGGAGGAAAAGGGGAGACAAAAAGACTAGTTAGGCGGCTGTTGCAGTGATCAAAATGAAAAATAAATCATTTGAAGAGAGGATTAAAACTGGAGCAGATTTAAAATATATGAAGGTGGTGGAATCAACGTGTCTTAAGTTAATTTTGAGCACCCGGAAAGGCAAAGGCCCAGATGACTCCCTGATCTCTGACCTAAATCACTGGAAAAAGAATGGTACTCTTTTCAGAGGACAGAATGCCAAAGCAGGGGCTTTCCTGGTGGGGCAGTGGTTAAGAATCTGCCTGCCAATGCAGGGGACACGGGTTTGAGCCCTGGTCCGGGAAGATCCCACATGCCGCGGAGCAACTAAGCCCGTGCGCCACAACTACTGAGCCTGTGCTCTAGAGCCCATGAGCCACAACTACTGAGCCCACATGCCACAACTACTGAAGCTCGCACGCCGCAACTACTGAAGCCAGCATGCATACAGCCCATGCTCCGCAACAAGAGAAGCCACTGCAATGAGAAGCCCGCGTACCGCAAAGAAGAGTAGGCCCTGCTCGCCGCAGCTAGAGAAAGCCCGCACGCAGCAACGAAGACCCAACACAGCCAAAAATAAAGTTAATTGATTAATTAATTAATTTAATTAATGCCAAAGCAGGAACAGGGTTAGTTTTGAACAAAAAAAATCATGGCACCTATATGACAACTTTATGAAGTGGTATGTCCCATAGACAATAGATGGAGAAATCTGGAGAGAAAGCTGAGCTGGAGCTGCAAGCATAAAAGTCATGAGCAAGTAGGTGAGAGGGAAAGCATGGAGTGTGTAAATGTGTAAGGGAGGCTCAAGAGCTAATTCTGGGAGAAAGGGTCAGGTATGTGGCTCAAGACTCAGGACAGATTTTTCTCTATCACTATCATGATTCAGAGGCTACCAAGGTGATAATATTAGTCCATTCTTCAGGGCGTTATTAGCTATGTGATATTGACCCAATCTGTTCATTAGTTTGAGCTTCAGTTTTCTTACCTACAAAATATGTAGAACCACACTCACATAGGTATCTTGAGATCTAAATAAGGTAAGCTGTGTTAAAACACCTAGCCCGGAAATTGACATATAATAAGCTCTCAAAGTTTTATATGTTACTTGAATCCGAAACCAGAAAGATCATAGAAAATTTAACTCATGGTCACTCCAGCCCCAAAATTGCTTCTCCTCCTTTGTCTTCTATCTTTACTAGTTGACCAAGCCAAAAACCTAGAAGTCATTCTTCTCTTCTCCCTCTACTTCCATACCCAATTTCACCCTAATCCCGCATTCCTGTCAGATCAGTCTATTTCTTGTACCCCACGCCCACTACTTTCACTAAGGCCATCCTGACCTCTCTCCTGGATCACTGCAAGCCTCCTTCAGGCTTCCCACGCCCTCCGATGCACTCTTCACATTGCAGCCAGAGTGAGCTTCCAAAAGACAAATCTAATGTCATTTACTTGCTAAAACCCTTTGCATAAAGTCTGTATTTATAGCATGCAAAATCATTCATGATCTCAAGAAAATAGTTTTTACTTAACCTTTGAGCCTCAAATCTCACCATTCCTCTCTTTGAAGACTCTATTCTAGCTGCAGAAATCTACTTTCACTCCCTGATCAGGTCACATCTCCTCTCTTGGACCCATCTAGTCTAGTTGACCCTGCTACCTTCTACATTCAGTTCACCTCCTCTGAGAAGCCTCCCCACGGCTGGGTTAGGTACTCCTCTGAAAAGTTTCCATAACTCCCTGTTCTACATGGCACTTACCATATTCAGACATCTTGGTCACCTTCGCTAGATTATACATTTCCTAAAGACAGAAATATTTCTTACTCATTATGTTATCCCTTATACACGGTATGCTCAATAGTATATTTTAAGTGATTAATATATATCTGTTTGGATAAATAAATTAAAAATCCATTAGAAAGATGTTGTGTCTTTTAACCATCTTCATGAATCATATTGCTTAAATCTCTTCTCTAGCTACCTTCAAAACCGGAATTTTTACGTGCGTGATCTTCAACAAATTAAACCTCTCTGTGTTTAAGTTCCTTGTCTGTAAACTGAGGATAACAATAGTATCTACCTCATAGTATTACTGTAAGGATTAAAAGAGTTGATGCATGTAAATCATTTAGAAATGGCACCTGGAAATTTCCAAGAGCTCTCAGTAATTGTTAGCTGTTATTATTATTGTCACTGTTGTTACTGTTGTTATTAATATTTTCCTATAAGGTGGGAACTTCATGTTTGACATCTGTCATGAACCAGGGCTCAGGACATATTTCACAAAGTCACAAGTTAAAGGACAGAGGAAGCTTTAAAGCCAGAGGTCAGCAAGAAGCAATGTCATGAGTCCCTGAACCTCCCACTCTCCCCACAGAAAGGCATTCTGGGACCAGACATGTTGCTGAACACATTATGGATAAACGTTCCAGGTGAAGGACCACACTTTCTTGTCACTCTGTCTTCTTAGAGGCCAATCATGACAGCAACTTTGTCAAAAGAGAGTAAACAGCCTGCTTGACACCAAGAAGGCTGGATGTGAGTGTCAGCTGTTTATAGGAGTTGTCTGGAAAAGTCAGCTCCCCAGCAGCTAAGGACTTTTGGGTAAATGGGAAATAGTAAACCTTCTGGACAGGAGTAAGAAACCACCAGTCTTTACAGGAAGTTGACGTTGGGTCCAGTGCCCTCTGTCTTAGAAAAGAGCAAGGCCCAATCTCACCTGGCCGTTGTCTAGCCAAACCAGGGAGAAATTATATAATTTTGAACAATACTACTTGATACCCCAGTTTTTTTATTTTATTTCCTTCTGAGGTACTTCAAATGCTGTCATGGTTCTGCTTTGAATCCATCTTGGGTAGCTTGAGACTCCAGGTTTTCTAAGAGTCTGCTCTCTATCAAGACAAATCCCAAAATTTCTTCTAATAGCTTTTGTTTTTGTCAATAACATTTATTAATGTGTCAGGCACCATACTAAGGGAAGAGAATACAAAATATAGGGACATAATTCCTTCTTTTAAGTATGTTTAGCCTGAGAGGAAGCAGATGAAATATTACAATACAATGTAACAGATGAAATAATAGAAATGTGTGCAGGACTCATAAGCACTCAGAAATTACTCTGCTCAGCCAGAGATTACATTTTGCAAACTACGAAGTAAATATGTTTTTGATTTACCCAGAATATAAAGCTTAGGATCCAAGTAAAAACATTGAAACCCAATTAGCAGATGTATGACAATAGATAAAATGGTAATCATCACTCCTAAAATTACATCAGTTGATATAAAATTGGAGAGGAAGATGTTATCATGAGAACTGAAAAGCATTCCTGGGGAATGGCCAGAGGAAAAGTTTGGAAGCTAAAAGGAACAAAGTTCAAATTTCAGCTCTGCCACCTATGCTGTGTGAATTTAGGCAAGTTTCCTAACATCTCTGAGTCTAAATTTTCTCATTTAAAAATAGGGATAATAATAACTACCATATTGAGTTATTTTAAGCAGTAAATGAAGAAAACTATGCAAAGCATCTAGCACATGATGCTCAATAAAGGCAGCTAATTTTTTTCTCAGACTATAACTTCACTTGTCATCTATTTTATTCTATGCACTTATAATTAGGTAACTGTGAAATCTACTAGAGAGCTCTCCTGGGGTGGTATTTTAAAGTCTTTCTATAATGGAGTTCTATCCTATTTTTCTTAGTTACTTTTCAAAACTATCCACAGTAGTTTTGATGCATTATAAGCATTTTTATACACATCCTGTTTTACTAAAATGTGTTGCAAAATGTCTTAAAATTCAAGCCTAGTTGGTAGCAAAAGTAGTCAGAAAACAGATAAGAAAAAATCCTATTCAATAATGGAATATAAAATGAACAGAAAAAAAGCTAGTATCCTGACAGGTTAAAGTGTTTTGGTCACAAAGACACAGATGGGATTATGAGAAATTCCCTATTACTAAAAAAGCTAAAGCTTAGCAGTTAAGAGGTTCCTGAAGGCATATTTTTGCTTCTTTTTACAGACTGCCTCTAGCATAAATTATAGATATTTTAGAGTCATGTCAAATAGTGTCAATTAAAAAAGAAATTAAAATGAGATGTGGTTTTTTTTAATTATTATAGAAAATGAAAGTGTGTAGATGGTGGTAAAATAAAGAGAGCACTGATAACAATATTTACACTTACATTTTTGCATTTCTGTTGTTGGCACAGGGAAGAGGTAAGCTTGAATTGTGCCTGTCTTTAAATATTCGTCTGTCCCTCAATTTTCCCACATCAAAAATGGGGGAAATATCAACGGAAAAGCTTGGGTCCTAGCCCACCAGACACCTCCATTTTGAGGGGCAGGGGGAAGATGCCTACACAGGACCATAAGATGCACCTTTTAAAAGACTTTCATTTCTCCTCACAAGGTGGCATTTTGGGGGGGGTGGGGGGCGGGGCTGGGGATTTCAGAGAGCCTGCCCTGCTTTAGGCAAATCCTGAGCAACAATCCTTTAAAAACTCTCCCAGAGAACCACCTAGTCTACAAAAATGTGGTTCCAGTTCAGTGCCGTCTCTATGCAAAGTTTTTCTTTTTAACTGTTTTGTTAAACTTTAACAATTGGGAAATTTTGAAAACTGCTTTACACACTTCCTTGCCTTCTTAAAATAAAAGCAGATGAATGTTAAAAAAAAAAAAAAGGGTAAATAAACCCTTTCCTTTGTCTTTCTCCCAGAGATAATGTAAGAATAGTCACGTGATTACCTTTGAACACTTTATTAAAAAATAAGCTACATAAATTCCAGGTCAACTTTATTGCATTGTTAGGAAATTCCCAGTGGGTAGTATATTAAACAGATAAATAGATAAATATCTTACCTTATCTTGTATGTGATTTCCTAAGTACAAAAAAAAAAAAAAAATACAGTTATCTTGTTGTTACTCTTAACTTTGGCTTCTTATCCTGTCCCTAAAGCTACACTGTCCTATAGAGTAGCCACTTGCCACATGTGGCTATTTAAAATTTAAGGTCAATTAATTAAACTAAAACTAAAAATTCAGTTCCTCAGTCTTACTAGCCACATTTCAAATTCTCAATAGCCACATGTGACTACTTGCCACCATGTTGGACAGAGAGAACATTTCCGTCATCACAGAAAGTTCTATTGGAGAGTACTGGCCCAGAGGGTACTCAGGCTGAATGTCCTGTTGCTCTGTGACCTTAAGCTGGGCACTGATAGCATTTCAAAGATTAAATGACCTTAGAAGTTCTGAAAGGACTTCATAATCACGTCAGTGTCAGACTAAGGGAAAGACAGACGTGAGTGAAGAATTAAAGAGGCAGGGACTTCCCTGGTGGCACAGTGGTTAAGACTCTGCACTCCCGATGCAGGGGGCCTGGGTTCGATCCCTGGTCAGGGAACTAGATCCCACGTGCATGCCACAACTAAGAGGTTGCATGCCGCAACTAAGACCCAGCGCAACCAAATAAATAAAATAAAGAATTAAATAGACAATAAAGAAGAAAGAAGGAAGGATGGCTACAAAAAGAATACACACTGACATTATTATAAAAGGATAAAAAATGAATCAGGAATACAGTGCTTCTGCAGAAGTACAGTTTTACTTAAAACACTTGTCACATGTGGTTTGTATTAAATGCATCAATCTTAGACTAACTTCCTGATGTCCTAACTGGGTTTTGAGGCATTCCAGCTAAATCACACAAAAACTATTTCTGGATATTGGAATGAAATTTAACCTCCCATATGTATACCACAAGTTTAAAAAAAATATTTTTCCACTCAAAGGGGGTCAGCAGATGCTACGAAGATACTTGCAATTCTTGTTCACAACTTTCGTATTTATCCTTGTCTGGACCACGTGTACTCACAAGTAGTTTTCATGCTTACCAGTGTTTTGGCTTCCACTTCCCGTATAAAAGGAATTATAACTTAGCATATGTATTATTTGTCCCCAAAAGTAAGAGAATAACCTGTGTATGTTTGCATTTAGGTCATTCTGTCCATTGAAGAAGGTTACAGACTTCCAGCTCCCATGGGCTGTCCAGCATCTCTACACCAGCTGATGCTCCATTGCTGGCAGAAGGAGAGAAATCACAGACCAAAATTTACTGACATTGTCAACTTCCTTGACAAGCTGATCCGCAATCCCAGTGCCCTTCACACCCTGGTAGAGGACATCCTTGTGTAAGATGCATAATGTTGATTTTTCCCCTTGACAATCATAATTTCTTTCAGGCTGTAGACAAGACTAACAGGTAAAGAGGAGAAAGTTTGCCTTGATAACTGTCTAGTTGTCTACCTTTTAGAATATTCTGTATAAACCATATTTTATTTATCAGCTGAAAAAGCAGTTTATTAACATTTTAAAAAATGATTTTTTTCCACAAGAAAACAGGTTCCCCTTTCCTTTTGTCCATATCTAATCTTTCTGAATGACTTTTTAAATATTTTTTCCTGTGTGGGTCTATGGTATTTCTAATTCCTTTCTTGACTTACTGATTTTCTTCTTACCTTTATAAGAAGAAAATCTTATGTGTGTGTGTGTGTGTGTGTGTGCAGCCCCTTTAATTTTCTTGTCCATTCTATATTCTATTCCTCTCTTTGAAATGGCAAGCAAGACAGGGGCAATTTGTGAATCAGCCAGGAGCAAGGATGTCTCCTGCTGATATGATCACACCCAGCTGTTGTTACTTTCCATTGCTAAGACCAGAAAAAGACAGATGACAAGAAAATGAAAGCACTCATCCACCATTTTATAAAAGTCAGTAGCATTGAGAGATCTACCCACTTCTCTCTGAAAAGCAATTATAAGAGGGAGAGTAGAAGAAAAAAAAACACTGCCATCTATGTCTGAACATGTAACATTTAAAATATTGTTAAGTTGAAAATATATTTCTTTAAGCCAAATTGGACTTAAAAATAACCAAATCATTTTCAAAGCTTACTTTTCTGACTCAGGAGATGGCCAATAGGATATACAAATGTTCAACTTTAGGTCACAAGTTCAAGTCAGTGCAGGTTTTAGTGACAATAAAGCCAAAGGCTCTTCAAGAACTACTTGAAACAGACCTCAGTTCATAGCAGAGCATAGAAGAGTTCACCTCTAAATCACTAATTGGCAGCCTCAGTAAAGTGAAGCCAAGCATGAAATAGCTAGAGAATAAACTGTTATTCTAGCCTGTCTTCCCTAAAGCAGTCCAGCACAGGAAGCTGTAATGGTGGGAGTGGGCGTGGGGGCCATTTTGAATTTTATCATAAAAGCAATGGGCAGCCATTGAAGGATTTTAAGCAAGAGAATGGCATGATCACATTTGCATTTCTGAAAGATCACTCTAGGGCTGATTTAAACTAAAAGTGTAAAACAAGGAACAAGACGGGAAACAGAGACAGTTATATGTTTTCAGCAATCCAAGCTAGGAAAGGTCAGGGCCTGACTTATGAAATGAGAATAAGTTTGGATTCAGGAGATAAGAAAATAGATTTATTACTAGACAAGGAAAACGAATGTGTCTTGGTCATTGAGTGAACAAGGAAGGAGGAGAAAAGAATCAAGATATTTGTGAGGTTTCTTTCTTAGACAAGTTGGTTGATGGTATTACCACTGAGAGAGAGGGAGAAGGACAAGTTTTTGGAATAGAAATGAGACCATTTCGTGCATATTGAGTGGAAGATTCCTGTGGGGCATCTAAGTGAAGATATCCAGTAGGCACTTATATTTATATAGGTTGAACTCAGTTAAAAAGATCTGGGCTAAAGATGTAGATTTGGAGATCATCAGCATATTGATTGTACCTGAAGCTTTATGCGTAGTTAAGATAACCCATGGAGAATATAAAGAATGAAAAGAGATAGGAAAAGAATGCAAACCTTTGGAACACCAAGATTTAAGAAATGAGTTGAAGAAGTGTACCCAAAGGAGACTGAGAAAGAAGAGCCAGACCGGTAATGAGGAAAACAGGGAAAGCACAGAATCCTAGAAGCCAAAAAAAGGAGACAGTTCCAAGGAGTTTAATGTCCAAGGCTTTATGAAGCTCCCTTAAGATAAAAATGAAGTGTGTCCACTGGATTTAGCAACTATGTGTTTAGGTTTCATGGGTGGCCTTTGCAAGAGCATTTTCACTAGCATCATGTAAGACAAACTCAATGGGGGAGGAGTGAGTGTGAGGTCAGAGAGAGGAGCTATACACAGTACCAAGTCCAGTACTGTTTTCTCAAAAAATCTGTATCTGAAAAGAAAGAGAAGTGATTAGAGAAAATGTTTCTTGTGTTTTGTTTTTATGTGTTTTATTGAGGAGATGAACATGCTTTAATAATGAAGAGAAAGAACTATTAGAAAGGGATCGTGGAGTGAGTCTGAAATCATTTAATCTGGGCCTCTTGTGGTTTAGGGTCAACGGACTCCACAGCCAGTGCCCGTCAACAGAGCTCTCTGAATGTTCTATGGCTGTAGACGCAGGCAGGTAAGAGCCTTCTTTTTGAAGAAAAGCAGATAAAAGAATTTCTTCCGTGCTTTTTCAAGATAATGAATCTTCATCATATTTGGAAAACAATGATAAAGAATTTAAGATGAGAAAATATCAAAAAGTCCAAATGATCCAGAGGTAAAGTCAACATGAGGGCTGGTGACAGAGGGCCAGAAGTTATGGTTTAACTGGGTGGGCAGTCATCCAGTGGACAGGCCAGAGAAAGGCAGGCTCCGCGATGGCGCTGCCACACGTGGGCCAGGAGTTGGGCTTTATATAAAGTTGGCAGTTTGATTCAGTTCTAAAGTCCAATCTCTGGGACTTCCCTGGCGGTCCAGTGGTTAAAGACTTCGCCTTCCAATGCAAGGGGTGTGGGTTCGATCCCTGGTTGGGGAGCTAAGATCCCACATGCCTCGTGGCCAAAAAACCAAAACATAAAGCAGAAGCAATATTGTAACAAATTCAGTAAAGACTTTAAAAATGGTCCACATTAAAAAAAAAAAAATTCTAAAAAAAAAAAAGTCTAATCTCTGGGGGACCAAATGGAAGTTTTTGTGACTGATTTGCTATCCTTGTTTCTGACAAAGACATATGTGCTACCCTTAATATACTCTTGTTTGGGAAACAAAAAGAACCAGAGTTCTAAGGGTATCATGCCTGAACCTTGACCAGTATTCTTGTTTTCAAAGCAGCCTGAGTGGGTTTCCCTTGTCCACCCCCTCACCCGCAATGCCACCCACCTACCCGGATCCCAGAGCACTGAGACCGTTTAGGGAGAAGAGATGTGGTAGATTGAAGGACGGCAATGTTAGCTACAGAATGCCTGGTTTGTTTTATGCTTACAAAACTGTGACATTGCCACTCCATCCCCCAAATTCCAAAGCCCAGTCACTTGTCCCAGAGTGATGTTGGACTAAGGAAACATGATGGGGTATAGAATTGCAGTCTTTCCTCCCATGTATCTCTCAAGCAGGTAAAGGAGTCTAAGAGTATAATTCGCAGCAGCTCTTATTAAACTCTCCTGTACGCTCCTTTTCTCTAGTATCCCCAAACTCCCAAGGTTCTCTCACACTCCTATACTGACATAACTCTCTCACCCACTAGGTCCCCATGGTTTTTATTCCACTCTAATTGCTTTTTTTCTCAAGAATTCACCTGAGAAGGTTTTATCCATTCTCTTGACAGAATAGTAAGAGGGGAAGAAATTAAGGTGACAAAGAGGGGAGAGGAAAGCTGAGAAACCCACAGCTTCATCATTTTATACCAGCATATTGGAAATTTCATAGACCTTATATCTGTAATTTTTCTTTCAAAAGACAGAATACCCAGTAGAAAAAAAAACTGTTGGTCAGAGAAGGTTTTTATTATTTAGAACAACCACTCCAAATAATGCTGACATTCTTGTGCCTGACACACTCCCATGGGAGTATTCAGAGCTCTGTGAAGTCCCCAACCTTCTTGCTTTCTCTGCTACTCAAGAAAGCATATGGATATATAAGTGAATGTAATGATATAAGTACAACCTTAAATCCGATTGATTGTAAAAAATAATTTGAGAAAGTACCTTAGTAATATAGGCAGTCATCCTTTCATGCATGAATTTCAAACTACCTTCATTTTCATTTACAGTACAATGATGCCTTATAACCTCCTTTCAAAGAAATATCTGTAGCTGTCACAGCCCCTGGGAAAAGGGCCCAGCTTGAGACCAAGGCTACATGGAGAACGACATCAGGAGCGGTGCCCGGCCACACCCTTTGAAACACCTCTTCTCCCTTTCCCTGACCCTCAGGATCAACCCAGAGGCAAGCATATTGCCATGGAATCCAGAGTCACATCTGGGGCCCGGTAGTTTAATAGCACAAAGTAGATTGATGACTATATGGCTGTCTCTTCACCCAGCCCTACCTTCCCCACCCTACCTACATCATCCTATACACTCACCCTCCAACCTCTTAACCCCCACCCCTGTTTCTTCCATACACCATAGCCTACTGAGTGCACTAGGTTGAAGTCAGCTGGACAGTGCCTTTTGGACAACGCTGCAGTGTAATAGGAAAATAACTCTTTCTTCCAATCCTGCTCCAGATCCCCAGCATGTCACTGATAAGAATTTTATAGATTATGGGCTCCTCGACAACATCAGCTAAAAGGTAGCATTCCGAAACAGGCAACAGTTGACCAGATGAACCAGTACATGACAGAAATCATATTCCACCCAGGCCAAGGCACATAGGAATATTCTCACTACCTGCTAGGCCATAATTAAGGATCTTAGAATATTTTAGCTCTTAGGAACTGGAACCACGACTTTCCTTAGTACGTGTAAATTTACTGTTGAACTTTCAAGCACTTGGCTTCTGGTAATATGTGAATCATGAAGGTAAGGAAAAGCTCAAACCAGTATCATCTGCTTTAGAGAACTGCAAGTAACCATTATAAGACTAAATGGTACTGCCTCCCTCCATCCAATTAATAAAGTACCTGTAATGCTGTCTTCTGAGGGCAATAACTTTCAACAGTTTGTTAGAAATGTTTCCATTCATTTTTTTTTTAATTAACTATCAGCATTTTAATTAATTAATTTATTTATTTATTTTTGGCTGTGTTGGGTCTTCGTTTCTGTGCGAGGGCTTTCTCTAGTTGTGGCAAGCGGGGGCCACTCTTCATCGCGGTGCGCGGGCCTCTCACTATCGCGGCCTCTCTTGTTGCGGAGCACAGGCTCCAGACGCGCAGGCTCAGTAGTTGTGGCTCACGGACCTAGTTGAAAAATATGGAACGCTTCACGAGTTTGCGTGTCATCCTCGCGCAGGGGCCATGCTAATCTTCTCTGTATCGTTCCAATTTTAGTATATGTGCTGCCGAAGCGAGCACTTTACATTCATTTTGAAAACATCTTGCTAAGTGCTGCCTAGGCTGTCCATAATCATCACTTACTAAATTGTTTACCTCTATAAACCAAGTCATGGACAACTTGTTCTGTTTAATTTTTGTAACTAGCAGTTTTAATGTTGTTTTTCCTGACAGAGAAATAACTGGCTGGCCAAAACTAGTGTTGTAACTGAGTGATAAGCAAAGCTTTGCAGAAGGAAGACAGAATATTAAATATTCATCAGGAAGTGTGAAACTTCTACCCATTAGAAAATCTAAATTCAATTCACATGAACTGTTGCCACAATATAATACTACTAATGTTAATACCAGTACTAATGTTGATACATGTTCTATTAATCATTATCAACAATAACTATTACTGCTATTTGTTGAGAGCCTACTATGTGCCAGTCATTGTAGTAGGCACTTTCATCTGTCATGTCATGTAATCCTCACTGTTATTATCTCCATCCCTCATGTAAGCAAACAGAGACTCAAAGAGGCTAAATTTCCCAGGGGTACACAGCAAGTAATTACTAGATCAGGAATTTGAATGAGGTCCACCAACTGCAAAGTCCTTGTTCTTTCCACTACACAGTATACAATCACCACACTGTTTATGATTATAGGAAAAGAGGATACGTTTTTGCATCTCCAGATAGATTTTCTCTGGACTTATCAGACTTCATCAATGGAGTATATTAAAATTCCAAAAAGAATTTGTAGCAGAGCACAGCCTATTATTTTATGTTCTGCTAAACAAATACAAGGATGTAGAAAATGAGTATGCCCTCTTTCATGGGAATAAGAAGCAAACACATAATCTGTATATTCCCCCAACTTTCTCCTACAATGCTCGGCCACTTGAAGAACATTACTTGAAAAAAGAAAGTAGTAACTACAACAAAATAAAGAAATGAGGAAACTATGGCAGCAACATAGTTCCACATTTACGTCCTCAAGCATTTTTGTAGTTTGAATTTTTCCAGTGTTGGCAAATGTGTGCTTTGCTTCTTTTCCTTGTTATGGCCGACATTACTAACCATCACAGCACTCCTTCTCACTGAGCCCAGATGCTGCCTCTGTATCCTTTTTAAGACCGCATTTTGATAACCACTGGCAATGAATTGTAGTTGGCATGTGATATGAAATCTATTTCTGTCCCTGTATTATTTACCCACAAAAAATAGGCTTTCCTTGAGGTTCAGTGATCTGTTACTCTGACTATAGTGACCATGTGCTAAGAACTCTACTCAGAATGTGGGAGAAATTTAAACAGTATTATTCCCACCCTGTATCTATCCTTCCTAATGTTGAAACACGTCTATAATTTTAAAATTTGCTTTGAATTTCACTCCTTCATACTTTTTACCAATTATCAGCCTTATTATGAGAATTAAATAATCATGTCAATAAAAAAACCTGAAGACTTACTGAAAATAAGAGGCTGACAAAAAATAACTCACGCTCCCAATTTAGCACTGAGGAGAGGCAGATTGTTTGGAACAAAGAGATATGGCCCACAGGCATGAAATAGTCACAAGATTTATGGCATGTTTCTATGCCCTTAGAATTTTATAACATCTTGTGCAAAATTTTAAAAGAATATCAAAATTGTTTCATTAACTTGTGTTCAAGTTGACGATTAGGCCTATTTGTGGGGAGGGCAATGTTTTATTTTTTAATCTAATTAGATAAATTCTTCCTTCGAAGGTTAGGTAGGTAGTTTGTATAGTAAATAGTGTGAAGTGTAGTCCCTTAGTCATGAGATGAGAAACTCATGTAAAAACAGTGATATTGAATAAGATAAATGTTGCTGTTGTGGTTCTAGGTCCCTTGACCCTGTGCTGCCCCATTCTCCTGTAACTGCCTCTTCCTTCACTCTGAAACCTATCAAGAGAGAGATAAGCAAACATTTTTGCAATGTGAGGAATAAACTAAATAAACAGCATATTCATTAATAGGCTGACCATTATAGCAATAAGCTCTTACTCTTCCATTTAATGAGTTAAATGAAAGTAGATTATTCATCATGAATCAGCCATTGTGTCATGGACCAAACTTTTCTGTAGAGAATATTCAAATCTAAATTATCACTTATTATTAAAGATGATACAAATAGATGGAGAGATATACCATGTTCTTGGATTGGAAGAATAAACATTGTGAAAATGACTCTGCTACCCAAAGCAATCTACAGATTCAATGCAATCCCTATCAAACTACCACTGGCATTTTTCACAGAACTAGAACAAAAAATTTCACAATTTGTATGGAAACACAAAAGACCCCGAATAGCCAAAGCAATCTTGAGAACGAAAAATGGAGCTGGAGGAATCAGGCTCCCTGACTTCAGACTATATTACAAAGCTACAGTAATCAAGACAGTTTGGTACTGGCACAAAAACAGAAATATAGATCAATGGAACAGGATAGAAAGCCCAGAGATAAGCCCACGCACATATGGTCACCTTATCTTTGATAAAGGAGGCAAGCATATACAGTGGAGAAAAGACAGCCTCTTCAATAAGTGGTGCTGGGAAAATTGGACAGGTACATGTAAAAGTATGAAATTAGAACACTCCCTAACACCATACACAAAAATAAACTCAAAATGGATTAAAGACCTAAGTGTAAGGCCAGACACTATCAAACTCTTAGAGGAAAACATAGGCAGAACACTGTATGACATAAGTCACAGCAAGATCCTTTTTGACCCAGGTCCTAGAGAAATGGAAATAAAAACACAAATAAACAAATGGGACCTAATGAAACTTAAAAGCTTTTGCACAGCAAAGGAAACCATAAACAAGACCAAAAGACAACCCTCAGAATGGGAGAAAATATTTGCAAATGAAGCAACGGACAAAGGATTAATCTCCAAGATTTACAAGCAGCTCATGCAGCTCAATAACAAAAAAACAAACAACCCAATCCAAAAATGGGCAGAAGACCTAAATAGACATTTCTCCAAAGAAGAGATACAGATTGCCAACAGACACATGAAAGAATGCTCAACATCATTAATCATTAGAGAAATGCAAATCAAAACTACAATGAGGTATCATCTCACACCGGTCAGAATGGCCATCATCAAAAAATCTAGAAACAATAAATGCTGGAGAGGGTGTGGAGAAAAGGGAACACTCTTGCACTGTTGGTGGGAATGTAAATTGATACAGCCACTATGGAGAACAGTATGGAGGTTCCTTAAAAGACTAAAAATAGAACTACCATATGACCCAGCAATCCCACTACTGGGCATATACCCTGAGAAAACCATAATTCAGAAAGAGTCATGTACCAAAATATTCATTGCAGCTCTGTTTACAATAGCCAGGACATGGAAGCAACCTAGGTGTCCATCATCGGATGAATGGATAAAGAAGATGTGGCACATATATACAATGGAATATTACTCAGCCATAAAAAGAAATGAAATGGAGGTGTTTGTAATGAGGTGGATGGAGTTAGAGTCTGTCATACAGAGTGAAGTAAGTCAGAAAGAGAAAAACAAATACAGTATGCTAACACATATATATGGAATCTAAGGGAAAAAAAAAAAAAAGAGGTCATGAAGAACCTAGTGGCAAGATGGGAATAAAGACACAGACCTACTAGAGAATGGACTTGAGGATATGGGGAGGGGGAGGGGTGAGATGTGACAGGGTGAGAGAGTGTCATGGACATATATACACTACCAAATGTAAAATAGATAACTAGTGGGAAGCAGCCGCATAGCACAGGGAGATCAGCTCGGTGCTTTGTGACCACCTAGAGGGGTGGGATAGGGAGGGTGGGAGGGAGGGAGATGCAAGAGGGAAGAGATATGGCAACGTATGTATATGTGTAACTGATTCACTTTGTTGTAAAGCAGAAGCTAGCACACCATTGTAAAGCAATTATACTTCAATAAAGATGTTTTTAAAAAATAAATAAATAAATAAATAAATAAATAAATTATCACTTATTTAATGAATTCCTTTAATACTTTCAGCATTGTACTAAGGCCTACAGAAAATAGAAAGATATATGAGATATGATTCCTGCCATCAGGGAGTTTTAACTTACTCTTTAAAAAAAAATTCTTCTGTCTTATGGATTTTTCCCAAGGAAGTAATTCAACTGAAGCATAAAGATACATGTTCTATGATTATATAATCATGTGTAATAACTTTAATAAGGTTGCTAGCAATTTAAGAGTCTGACTCAGGGAATTAACAAATTATTAAGCATCAACATACAGAATACTATACACTCACTTGAATATTAGTTATGAAGACCACTGACATATAGAAAATATTCATCAGTATGTGAAATAAAGGCAATACAGAATAGAATGGACCCTATCTGTACAGTTCTGCTAACCATATATAAATGTAAGAGCTAGGAAGAAGTTATGTTAGAGTGGTAAGGGGAGAAAAGCCTTCAAGCATGTGATAGTTTCATATTAAAACAAGATCCATAAATAAATAAATAAACAAACAAGATCCTACCTTGGAATAGTGTTTCTCAAAGTATAACTTTTCTTGAATCATTTTTAATAGGTCTCTTACTTTTATATTTACATGATGAATATAAAATATGGAAAACTTTTGAGGATAAAAACCTTCCTGCTTTTTAATGGCAGTTTTGATACCTACTGGTAACCTAAGAACTTTCTAAATTAAAATACTAATACTATTATGAACTCAAAGTGCTCATTAGAATCCAGACTTCTTGGCTCTATAAGTGCTATTCATTTTCACATATTTAGATATATTGAGAGTATGTGTTTATTGCACCTTAAACTATACTATTACCTATTCTAGCTCTACCGCAGCCCTTTCTCTAATCTAAATTGACCATAATTTGTACCTGGAAGAATTTCCTAATTCTACCCCCTCCTCATTTTTCTGAGGAAAGTAGTAGACCTTTGAACTTCTACAATATGTACTTTTTTAATGTGAGGTTTTGCTGTAAAGACATTTCTCAGGTGGGAAGCTCTCACTAATCACCAAATAGCAGAAATTTCTACATGCTCAGCAAATAGCAGACTGAATTTATCATTGTACATGGTTGATAAGAAAGGGCATTTATTGTTTATTAGGTAATATTCCAGAGAATTCATGTGAGGGTGATGGCACCCAACCCTCAAAGCCAGAAAATAGCAGCATTTTTCAACTTCGTTATAAGGTGAAAGAAAAGTTATTGCACAGTGGCTGTGAACAATGAGGGAATGCTGACCTTCCTAAATCAACTGTCAGTGCGGTGGTATAAAGGCCAAAGAGTAACTAGGTTACTAAAGATGTGTGGAGAGAAAGGGAATTATGGTATTGAAACATTCTAGGAGCAAATAGTGGATGCTTTTCAACAGAGAAATAGGCCATTAAAGTCATTTAGTATACAGAATGTCCTTCCATGACCTTTCTATACTAAGGACATAAAATTAGCAAATTACATTTCCACTCACCAATTATATGAATTGTGAAAGCTCAAGAGTTATTCCAGCATTATCTCAGGAGAGAGAAGTGGAAGTTATTTGACTATGTCTGTGCATAAGAATGGCATAGGAGTATGAAGGGAAAGTCACCTAAACAGATCCTTTTAGTTTGGTTCAGTTTCAACAGATTTCTCAGACAAGTAATTAAAAGACGTGAGAGCCACAGTGTTTTGAAATAAGACATTCAGCTTCCTAATGTATATTGTTTTATTTATGTTAATAAGCAATAAGGATACCCTGGGCATTTTGATATTTAAACTTGGTCAGTGAACTTACTACAGCACTATTTCCTAAAGTATGTTCTGTAGGAAACTGGTCAGATAATTTAGGAAAATAGTGCAGAAGCTATTTTGAATCCTCTTATGTATTCATACTGCACATTAGGATAGTGAAGACTCTAAAAAACGCCACAATTAAAAACCCTGTTTAATTCTGTTTGCCATGGAGAACTTTATTGTTTTTATTGATATATGAACTTTTATTTATTTGATAACTCTTATTAATATAAACACCCCTAGGAAACTAAGAAATATAGCAACCGTTAAAGTGTTTATTGGTAGATGCCATGATAGCTTTTCAACCTTTGAACATAACTAAACTTTGTTTAGGGTCAAATCATGAATCATTCTGATATTAATTAGAATGAAACAGCCCATAATCAAATAGCATTGCAGTTTTTAGTACAGGAAAATAAAATGTGGCTTTACAGCCTCCAAAATAGGAAATATGGTAACAGAATTGAGTAGTGGTAAAAAGGACACAAGTCACTGTGAAGAGTAACCAGACTCCATATGGACTACAGTATAATCACAAGATACATGCATTTAGTTTATGCAAATTTCAATTATATAGAAAGAGCAATAATCCCTGGATTTCCCTGTCATCCTTCTTCACCCCCCGCCCACCTTCAACTAGAATCCAGTTTAGAAAAGTAGAAGTCAATGTAGAATCAAAGAAAAACCAAAGAAATGAATTTTAGGTCTTTAGTAGGGACTTTGTCCTAAACAATTCCAAGGGGCGTCTTTCAGGGTCTTCAGGAGTCATACAGTGTACAACTTGTATGCCCATGTATTATGTACATCTCTGGCTTTTGTGCTCCTAAAGACCCGAGTCCTGGTGATATACCTATATGTATCTATGTCTGTATATTCACACATTCACTAGCCTTTCCAAAATAATACCTTTATATTATCTTTATATTAAAACTACAAAAATATCCCCAACTGGAATGCCCTTCTGCATCAGATCTTAGGAACAGAAATACAGATTTCTGTATCACTTACTTTAAGATCCATCAATGACAGATTCCTTTTTCTTGTTAACCCAAGCTTGCATTGATTTTGCTTTAGTTTTGTGCTTTATTAATATCTGTGCTTTGGGCTGTATTACCCTATATATACTTGGATGTATGTAAATCTTATTCATGCAGTTGAGCTCTATGACAGCAGAAATTACTTTTTAATAAATAATAAATTCTTGTTGAATGTTTGAGGACAAATAAATGGAGCCTTGATCAATGAATTCACCATAAAAAAAAAAAGGGGCTATCATAGCAACTGTGAAAAAGGGGACTTCCTTGGTGGCGCAGTGGTTAAGAATCTGCCTGCCAATTCAGGGGACATGGGTTCGATCCCTGGTCTGGGAAGATCCCACATGCCGCAAAGCAACTAAGCCTGTGCGCCACAACTACTGAGCCTGCGCTCTAGAGCCCACGTGCTGCAACTACTGAAGCCCGCCCGCCTAGAGCCCGTGCTCCTCAACAAGAGAAGCCACCACAATGAGAAGCCCGCGCACTGCAACGAAGAGTAGCCCCCGCTCACCACAACTAGAGAAAGCCCGCGCGCAGCAATGAAGACCCAACGCAGCCAAAAATAAATTTAAAAAATTTTTTTAAATGTGAAAAAGGCCAAAGGGCATAGATTCAGTGGCAGGTCAGAAAGCGTATGAGTGAATAGCCTGTGGCTAGTTACTTTCTTTTGGAGTATTCCTCAAATTTGAAAACAGAATTTCATGCAAGAGAAAAAAGTAAACAGAAGTTAGCAAGATGTGGGTTTTCTCAAGATACATCAAGTATAAGACCTAGTAGTGGCAAAAAGCAGGAAAAGACAAAAGAAACTGACAAGTGAAACTGACCAGGTATAAGTGGCTGATTTGAATATGATGGAAAAATTTTAAATCTCTAGTTTTCTATGGAGGATGAAAACATTTGATGTAAGAATACTGTAAAATTTAAAAATAAAGTTGGGTATTTTTTGCTTTATCTGGCTTTTAAATGGTCTCCATGCTTGTTTGTTTGTTTTTTCCTTGTAGAATGCCAGACTCCCCTGGTGAAGTTCCCGAATATCCTTTGTTTGTGACGGTCGGTGACTGGCTGGATTCTATAAAGATGGGGCAATATAAGAATAACTTCGTGGCAGCAGGGTTTACAACTTTTGACCTCATTTCAAGAATGAGCATTGAGTAAGTGGTGCTATGTTTATTACTATATTTAGATGCTCCACTCAGGAGATTATAAATTCAAATACTATATCAAGAACACCATGGTTAAACTTCCTTCCCTAATACTAGGATGGTGTTTCTACATCTTTCCTCACCATTTCTGTCAATCATTCTAGTGAAAGTTGGACATTACACTTTTAACTATTTTCCTTTGAAAGAATATATTTAATTCAAAAAACGATTTAAAATTTTAAATGCTTTCTAAAATGCATATTACTCTTGTTCACATCATAGACTTTACATCAACATAGTTTTACCTTAGCAAATTATTTTTGACTTATGTATACTAAATCAATTCCTATTACTTTCATCAAATGTAATAATTGTAATAATACAATATTATGTTATCTCAGAGCTTTTTCTCTATGTTATAATGGTCCAGCATTTTTCCACTTTCTCAAATGCTATCCTTTCATGGGTGCAGTGAAAATGCTCAACATGTGCTTAAAAGAAAGATACTAAAACTAGTAGGTGAAGCCATATGAAATTGCCATTGTTGTAAAATAGTAATGGCAATTTCATACTGTTCAACATAATACAATGGCATTTTTTCAGATTATTGAAAGACCATGACAATTAAAATGGAGTCCACATTATACTTTCTATCCTACATGCTATTTTGCTAATACTGTTGAAAATTTATATAATTACATAAAATCCTTGGGCTTATGAAATATCTGAACATTACATCGGTACCTGAATTCTTTGTACCCTTAAATCTGAGGTTGACCTGATGCATTCTCTGGCACCAGGGTAAAGAAAAAGGTAACGAACTCCTGTTGTTCATTTATATCTCTGCTTAAACTCTCATTTTACCAGGTATACAATTTTTGGCAAATCTGACATGGGGCACATTTACCATATCTAAATGTTTATTTCCTCTCTGTCATACTTACCAGATCTAAATGTTCATATTCTCTTTCTCTCTCTCTCTCTCTCTCTCTCTCTCTCAATCTCTCACAGTGATATTAGAAGAATTGGAGTCATACTCATTGGACACCAGAGACGAATAGTCAGCAGTATACAGACTTTACGTTTACACATGATGCACATACAGGAGAAGGGATTTCATGTATGAAAGTACTACAAGCACCTGTGTTTTGTGCCTCAGCATTTCTAAAATGAAAGATATCCTCTCTACTACCCTCTCTTCTGATTCTCCAAACATCGCTTCACAAACTGCAGTCTCCCGTCAGACTACGGGCACACACCCTTTGTTTATGCTTCCAACCTGGATTTAAAAATCACTCACCATAGCTCCTCTCTGAATAACCTGCAAAAAAACCCTGGCCCACTGCAGATTATCATTACACAATGGTAAATAACTCAGCATGGATGTGTAACTTTGTATAATTGTATTTCGGAAGTGTTCAAGGACTTAACCCAAAGGAATTTGGGGTTAATGATGTATTTAGAGTTTGATGGTAGATTAAAAAGAAAGAGTTGACCTTTCATGTTTTGTGATCAAGTAGCTTCCAAACTGACATGAATATTTATTTTTTAGATAATTATATTCAACTCTGTGGGTCATATCATTACTCTATCCTATAATACTTTACCTGTCGAGGCCTGATGTTGTTAGAATTATTTGCAGAAAAGACCAGTGAATTCTTGTCAAGTGTGACTGTGGTGAGAAGGAAGTTATCAGGGAGGGTGAGGGAGAAACATACTGTGCTTTTAAAACTTAAGTCTTGGTTTGTCTTTTTTTTAAATTAACTTTATAGTGTCCTACATATTTCGTAGTAGGTGGTAGTTTAGAGGCTTTCCCCTCTAATTTTTTACTAACTACAGTATATTTCTCTGCTACCTTATGAAGATCACCCCTGGAAAGACCAAGAGTGAGTCCATTGCTCTAAAGGCTATAAATAGAGTAAAGCATGGAATAAATCCATGACTGTTTCCTTGGTTCATCTTCACAAGTTTGCAAGAGTAATTATCAAAGCATTAAGAAAATTAATTATTCTGAGCAGAATTGCTTTGAATAAAAGATCTACGATTATAGCCTTAGATTAAACGTAAAAAGATTTTAACTTAAACAGAATTTTATGATAGTTATATGGTGGCCCAAGAAAATAAACACATCGAGCTGTCTAATATTGGTACATTTTGCAAGTTTAAGAATTTTTATGTTTTGTTCGTAAAAATAAGTTACACGAACATGCTGAGCTGTTTTCCAAACCTCCCAAGAGACAAGTATGCCGTTGCATGCACCAAAGCGGGTATAAACGGATCTAGCACGTGAGCATATATGAATTGTGTGTAACCTGAGTCCTTGATACAGTAACATAAAAATGTAAACACAGCTGAGGTGTGTTGTTGCCATAATCTTCTGGAGGCTGCAAAAACAGGCAAATATACTTTTCATTGAATTAAGCTGAGTCAGCTTATCAAAACAGTAATGTCGTATGAACAAATTCAATTATAAAATCAGCTGTTCCCTGTGAAACTAAAAAAATGACTGCTGTGCTAGGTGGAAGAGTAGTGAGAATGTCTTAAGAGAAAAAAAAGAGCAGGTTGTCTGAAGATGCTGATTTAATATAAAAATTAAGTTTTATTTGATCTCACAGATAAAGGTGCCCTACCCACATCCTCAAGTTCCTACCTAAATTACATTTTTTGGTGATAGTAGTTTTCTTGCTATAAAGGAGTCTCGATTTTTCTTTTTTCCTATTTTAAGATTTGTTGATTGTCCCATTAGACTAGACCCTTCCACATATTTTCTTTTGTTGATTTATCTTCTGATTTTTGCCTACCACAGCTAAAATTTTCTCATTCCAAAAAAAACAGAGAGAGCTAGAAGGAAGAGTCTTTAAAATATTCCTTAAAGTACAATAAAAAAGAAAAAAGTGGGAAATCCATCACTTTTTAAGTAAGTGTGTCAGAAATAGCTAGCAACATTTTCCAGCCATCACCTGCATGGTCATGCATCCCTCACAGACTGTCTGCAGTTTGCTTGATACATTTACACAAATCTGGATACATTTAGAGGAAATATAAAATTTCCATATTTACTTATCTTCAAATATATATTAAATAAGAACAGATGTAAAGCAGATTAAATTTATTAATCATATATATATTTATTTTTATAATACAACAAAAAACGTATTTAGAAAATAAGGAATAGAATAATTATGGTCTTCCATAGGACTCTGTCACCAACATCTGTATACTTTGATGAAATAAATTCTATAAAGTATTTAAACTTCTATGGGATGGGCATTCAGTGCTTGCAAGATTTAAATTCTCTGTTAAGAATTTTTTTCTTCGAAAATCCAATGATCCTATTCTATATCTGGTTAATTCATACTTTTTTTTCCTTCCCAAACATCTTTCTGTAGTATTATAAAACTGCCTTTTCACTTTGTCTCTTACCCCCAATCCTCTTTAAAATTTACATTTATATTACATTTATATTTTTTGCAACTGTAAGCATGATAATCTTTAGTGTAAATTTGAACCTCATCATGGTCAGAGCAAGGTATGCAAGATTAAACAGAAACATTAAAAAATAAGTATATCTATTTCTTTACTGCCTACCAATCACAGATTTGAAAATTTTACATGAAATAGTTTGAGATTTACTAGTGCACATATTCAGTAATTAAAGCTGTTTAATATTCATAACATAGAATGTAATGATAGAAAGAAAATGAGTAACTTCCATAAATCACAAGCCTCCAAAAATAATCTTTAATAACTAAAATATGCATATATAGTCATGTACCTGCTTTATTTTAAATTTCCTAGTCTATACTACTGAGGGGCTTTTTAGATTTTGAAAATCAGACAGCTGAAGGAACCATTTTTTAAAATTTTCTACGTGGTCAGTTTCCAGTCTATAGTCAACTCATTATCTCATAGTATATATAAGACATAATTGGGAAAAAATGTAAAAACAATGTACAATCAAGAAGAGAGATTAGATATGTAAATCATTACACTAAAAAAGCCATCAGAAGTTGCAAAGCTCTTGGCTTAACAAGAATCAAGAATTACAGCACTTTTGCACTGAGTTATAACTTGATAAATAAGTTATGCATGCCATAATCAAGAAAGATTTATCTTATTTCACTCTGTATTACTCTTTAAAATCTATCCAACTAAGTACCTGAAAAAAAATTTTTCCAGCCACAGCTTTAAGGCCCAACTCAGCCCATGAATGGAAAACAAATCCAAATTTAATCCTTGAAAATCAGTCTTTACAGGAGATCTTCTGAAGATGTGGTTAAGAATGAATTACATTACCTATCTCCCAACCACAATTTTCTTAAAAAGCCATTTTTATGTCTTTCCCTACCAAATTTCTACTCTGTAAAGCAGTCAGTTAAATCTCTTATCTCAAAATGTTCACCAATACTAGGTATTTTGGGTCCTACCACATTAATGGGAGCATTTATACATACAGAGGTACGAATTCTGGCTTTTCATTAACTGGAAATTAAGTGCTTTGGAAAGTAATTTCAAAATGGATGAAGATGATCCTTTCCTACTGCTTTAGCTAGGGAAATGTGTTATTAATTTAAATGAAATTAATATTTTATGAATCAAAAAATGTTATTATCAACTCACAGTTGTCATACATGTCTTTATATAACAAAGAGATTAGAAGAAGATGTAATCACTTCGTTTAGTATCATCAACTTAACTTTTCCAAGTTCAGATTCCATTAAGTATCAAAGACTCATATTAACTTTCGATCCAAAAATATTTTAGTGCTTTTTATATGAAGACTCCAAAAGGTAGAGGAGCACACTGGGTCAAATTGATGGTACTCTTCCATTAGAACACTGGGCACTGAAGTCATCCAGCTTTTGGTTTTTATGATCAACATTTTCAACAGATTTTCAATTTTTTATAATAATGTTCAATAAAGGTAGTGTAAACTTTAGTTCATTTTAACAAATATCTATAAGGTGTCTCCTACATGCATAAAATTTTATGGCAAAGATGAGTTTGACTGTAGACTCCTTACGTTCAAGTAACTCTTAAGCTTAAAACTTAGAGGTTAGAGCCTATTTGCTATGTTTGCTGTGATTGCCATGTCACTAAGGGTTAGTTCTTTCCACAGAACAAAAATACATTGAATAAATAAAACCTTGTCCAGTGTGAAATAAAACCTTGTAAAAAAAAAAACCTTGTCCTATGGAAAGAAATATCTTGGACCTCAAATTTTCCATAGAACCCTCCACACTTCCTCTGGCAGAAGGGAGCACACTTGCTGGATTCTCTAAGAGAATCTCTCTTGTTAACAGCTGATCCTCTTCAGGAGTCACATACTTCTATTGTCCAGTGGCATACTTTTCAGTTCAGGTGTAGACTCACTACCTCAAAGGTACTTCCAGTTAGAAAACATCAGCCATTTTTCAAAAACAATTCTGGGGTAATCTCTTGCCCAAGCCGATTCACTGGCCTTAGCAAATGTAATAATGAGTATACAGCTGAAATGGTTGCATAAAATTCTTTCAAACATGATATATTTAACAAAGGAAAGAGATGATTACTCATGACCAGAGCGCATATATTACTAGATGAAATAAAGGAAAAGAAAAATCTTGTATTCCAGAAGAATAAATACCCCATCTTTCTCTTACTATTCCCTTAAAAAGATAAGTATTAGACAAGTGTTTCAAAGATTTCTGAGGATAAAATATATTTTTTTTGTTATAAGAGGATGTGACGTGATATACATGTCTCCTGGGGGAAAAAGGCCAAAAGATCCAGAAGAAGATGCAAGTCATCAAAATGTAGTTTTAACTAATCCTCTTTCTTCTGACTAATAATTGTATACAATATCAAATTAATGATGGATTTAAATAAAATGTTTAAAAAAGAATATTTACATCTTAATTGGAAGACTTAGGTTCTTTGCTCTTAATTCAAAAGAAGTAACAAAAACCTGGTTGGCATTGGCTGTTTTGGGATATTAGAATAGATTTAAAAGTCTATTTTAGCTTATCAGTATTGATTCAAAATTATTGTATTTAAAAGTGATACAAAAAATTAAAAGTAAACTTTTCAATTACTATGGATAGCAGAGCACTACTAAAAAATAGACTTCATCTTTTGGAAAAGAACCTGGCAAATACAAAGTGTTGTATTTCTCTTAATGCTACCAAGTCACTTCCATTTTATTACACTTTTGCACTTATCCATTGAAAGCAAAGTTTCTTTCTAAACAAAATAAAGAAGGTTCTTACTTGAATTTCCACACTAGTTTATCAGAATACCAAATCTCTGTATTCTTAAGGGAATTTTTGATTTATTTCATTTAAAAGGGAAGATCTCAAAGAAGAATTCCACTACCTTTTAGACCTAATTCATCCTTAAGAATATAAAAAGCGACGAAAGATCTCTTTTAAATGTAATGATATAAAGATGTGGTATCTACTTTTGATTAGAAAATAAAGTACAGATTAATAACACAATTTCCTGGGAGTTGTAGAAAAGTACCAGAATTAGTGAAAATCTCCTCTCAAGTAAAGCTCTGTTCTTATCCATATTCCTCCATTATTTGTAACCTCTGGCTAATCTTTAATTTGTCATGATAAACTTACTGTTGGTTAAGATAATGTTATCAACTCAAACTGTAAATCACAACAACTGAGATATGACTTTAAGGTGTTCAACAAAATAATAAAAGGACAACCCTACTTCAGGATTCTAATTTAGTTAGCATCAGAGTCTCCATCTCATTAGAGAGAGGTTGAAGGGAGAACTGTCTTTATTCCAAAATAATACATTATTTTAAAGAAAACTCCAAGGACAGGAGAACCTTCATTTTTCATATATCTAAATCAAATTTTATATTTAGTTAGGCATTATTAACTTTGAAGATAGATGTCCTTGTTTTCATTAGTTAAATATGAGCTTTCATGGCAAGCAAAATTGATGTGAACATTACTATACAAGTTTTTCTATGTTTATAGATCATCATCCTTAGAACAGTCTTAATTTGCCTTTTTTCTTGAAAGACCAAATATCATTTAACTTTTTGAAATCCTGATAGATGGAGTGAATAGTGCTAAATCATAAAGATGAATAAACAATACACTTTCAAGATTTTTACCTAATTTAAAATGTCCTCTTCTATTGCTTTTATAATAAATTAAAAGTCTCTCTTCCACATTTAGTAATTTGTAGAATGAAATCTATGCATTTAGATAGAAATTGTTTTTCTAAAATTTTCACATAAACACATCTTCACTCAGAGAGAAGCCAGAATATAATTAATTATATTAGTTCATTTTTCAAAGTAGTAGCTGTTGCTCTTTTTAGAATTATTTACCCAGTATTATCATTTTTTAAGTTGTAATGAAGTTTTTACTTAACTGTGCATGTTTTATTTATTGCCACATAGTACTGCTTAAATAAATCTGCTTAAAATTGTTGTCTTTAGAAGCTCTATGACAAAATTAATGACCACTCATTTGATAACAGACTTGTAACTGAACAAGCTATTTTATGTTGATGTGATTGATGTGAGCATTGTTAAAACCAATTTGTTTGAAAATCCATTGGTATTTTATCTAGAGCTATTATTGCAATATCTTCAAAAGTATCTTTAAAACAATACTGACAATATAATAATAATATTCGTGGACAATATAAAAATAAACAGTGACTGAGGCTTTTTAAAATTTCTGCACTGCTTGGAAAATAAGGTTTAACTTGCATAAATGTTTGTCATGGAAGTTTTTAATTTGCTTTAATGTGATGTTGTTCTCCCTATGCCATATATATGTATTTAAAGAAAATTGTATTAATATATTTATACAATGCAAAAATCTCATTTTCTTCTTACAGATATGGAGTTTTGATATAATTTTACGTGTTTTAGGCCTCCAAGAGAAAAAAATCAAAATGTGAGATGGGGGCATTTTTTTTTTTGGTGGGGCACAATACCTGAGCATTCCTAACAAACATGAATATGGGTAACACTGGACTTTAAAGATTACTATATGTGCTTTATTTATGATACATTATTAATAATTTTGTTAATCATACTTCATCGTTAGATTGTGTCATTGGAAATTTGAATAACTGCACATTTTTCACAAACTATACTTAGGTTAATTTTGTATGCAGTATAAACTTCGACAGCTTAATTTTGACTTTTGATGGAATAATTGTTAATTAACAGTCTATGTTTCCTAAAATGTTAGTTATACCTTCTAAAATAACCTTATTTTTTAAAAAAATCAGAGGCAGAGCATGAATGCAGAACATGAAAATGGACCAAGTTCCATTAAAACTGAGGAAAAGGCCAAAAGGTAATACAAAGAGGAGTTTGTGTTAAAACTATTAATTACCTCATTAAAAAAAAACAAAAAATTAATAGAAAACTGTTTGAAAATTATGTCATGTTACTCTTACTGGTAATTTTGAAGCTGAAATGTGTTTTGAGGATGAGAATCTCTAATATAAATAAGTCCACTAATATTTGTTAAAATATGTATTGCTATATAAAATTAGAAAGAAATCTTACCAAAATATCAAAAATTTAAATTTATTTTTTAAAAGTATATTAACAGACTGAATGATCACAATTATTAACATTTCCATACTAATAGTTCTTTTGATTTCTAAGACATATATAATTAAGAATTTGCCTCCCCAAAATTGAATATTAGACTGTCAAAGCACTTAATACATATCACTCCTATTAATAAAGAGTTTTTCCTTCTGCTTTATTAAATGTAAAAACTGTATACATAAGATGCAGGTAAAAATAATTGAGTTGAAAGGGTAGTCTTTTTGAATCAATTTATGCTTTTATACAGATACATAAATTTTACACATAGTCTTAGATGTTTAAACAATACAGTACCTACATATTAGTTGTACATTATATCTTATGATCTCTAAATGCTTATATTCTTTCAAGGAGATTGCCTTCTCTTTTCAGTTGTTTTAAGTATTAAAAAAAAAAAAAAAGGACTGCTTTATATATTTCCATTCAGTCTCTCTAATATTGCTTGTAACCTTCCAATTCTAAGAGAAGTTGCAGCTAAAATCCATAACATAGTGGTTAGAAATTATTATTTTTGAAGCTACTGCTCTTATCTAACACCAGTCATATATTCCATAAAGTCTTCTGGAAAGAGCAAAGTCTTTTACTTTCTCATGAATGGAAATACAAAAAGAAAGTCCTCCATTTGACTTTGTATATTCAAAGTACTGTAGTGAACATGTATTTTTATAGTTACTTTTCCACTGTTTACTGTTTATTCAATTTTTAAATTTCACCAAATGGGATACTTCAAACAAAGGTGAAAAGCCATTCCATTTTTGCATCAATTGCTTATTTTCTTTGGAGTCTCCAAAAATTCCTTTCAGGAAGCAAAACATTCCCTCTCCCACCTCACAACTTTGATCACTCTACCATTAAATGAAATAGTTAGGTGTCTGTATTTTAATATAAAGAATAGCAACAACAAAAAAATTATGGTTTGTCCAGTTAAAGCTATTTACGCTATGGGGAACAGATATAATAAACAAACAAACACAATTAAATCAAGTGTGTTTGCTAGTCCAAAACTGTATAATTCCTAATTTTAAAAATAGTATATATACATATATACTGATTTACTTTAAATGTATATTTATCCATAAGTCCATTCATTCATTAACTAATGCTTACTAAACATTATCTTGTACAAGTGTCCTATTCTCAACACAGAGGGCACAAATCGACCAAGACAAGCAAAAGCCCCTGTCTCATGGAATTGACCTTCTAGTGGTAAAGACACACAATGAAGAAGTACTGATAAGTGCTATGCTGAAAATTAAATTAATATTGTTACATAGCATGACCGTGGCTTCTTTATATTAAGTGGTAAGGGAAGTCTTCTCTGAGGATGTGATATTTAAGCCGATGTATGAAAAGCATGAAGGAACCAGTCATGAGAAAATCTGGGGGAATTCCAGGCAGAAGGAATAGTTTAATGTGTGAGAGTTTAGAGTGTTTGAGGGTAGAGAGAACAGTGTGCTTGGTACACAGTTGATGAGCCAGAGAGAGGCAAAAATGAGATGGGGGTCAAAGAATATTTATGAGGCTACTACAGTAGTTTAAGCAAAAAAGAAAAAAAAGGTGGCTTTTGTTAGAGAAGAAGTAGTGAAGATGGAGAGAAGTGGATGGATGTCGGGTATGTTTGAAGACAGGGCTTGCTAATGGATTGGCCCTGAGGGATGAAGAGAGAAAAATTGAAGATAAATTCTACGTTTGAAAAATAAGAAATGTAGTCAGTGGTGGTGCAGGAGAAGCAGGTTTGGAGGGAAAAAAATCAGGAGTTTGGTTTTAGCCATGTAATGCCTGAGATGCCTGTTAGATATTCAAATGGAGATATCGAGCAGACAGTTGTATATAAGAGTTCCAAGGAGCTATCAGGGCTAGACATCAAGATTTAGAAGCCATCAATATATATATGGTATTTAATGTTTTTAAATCACCTGGGAAAAGCCTGTAAGATAGAGAAGTAGGCCTTGATTGAGATCTGGGGCATGTCAATGTAGAAGTTAGGTGGAGAATTAGAAACCAGCAGAGGACCCTGAGGAGTGTAAGGTAAGGTAGAGAACAAAAAAACCAATTGGCCATCTGTATTAAATGCATTAAGAAGCCAAGTTTAAAGTAAAGAAATGGCCATTGGGCTTGGCAACATGGAAGTTTCTGATGATTTTGACAAGGGCAGTCTCTATGAAGTAGTGAAGTCAAAGCCTGATTGAAGTGGATTGAGAAGATACTTTAGAAAAGAAGGTGGAGTCAGTATCTATAAACAACTCTTTCAAGAAGTTTTACCATAAGAAAGCAAGAGGAACAGGGCAGTAGCTGAGTAGCTGGAAGTAGATATGGGGTCAAGAAAGGTGTGTGTGTGTGTGTGTGTGTGTGTTTAGAGAAAGGATGCTAGGGAATATTTATATATGAATGAGAATGATCTGGTAGAAAGGGGAAAACTGATTATGCAAGAGAGAATTTAATTAGAAAAGGCTTTGAGAAGTAGAAGGGTTAGGATTCATAGCATAAGTTGGAAGGTTAGTTTTTGATAGGAGGAGACAGAACTACAATGGGAGGGAAGGCAGAGTGTGTAATATGCAGATAGGTTGGTAGATTTGTGGTAGAAAGGGAAGGATGTTACTGTGTGAGTAGTCTTACTTTACCAAGAGGAAATAAAAGTCCATATAGGGAGTGGGATGCAGGTATAGGCTGAAGGAGAGATGTGTAAGTAGTTGGAAAGGGGGAACACACACACACACACACACACACATATATGTGCATATATAAACATAGTCAATGGGGATTTGTATGTAATACACCACAGGAAAAAGACCTATTGTATAAAATATATTAAAGCCATTTTACTAAATATTTTTGAGACATCTTATTTGGAAGACCTGAAACTGAATTCTGAGCTGTTCCAAGGATGCTGATAACAGTCCTCTTTCCATAATGTAGAGATTAAGTGAGGACTTCTCAATGCCATAGATACTTCCCATGTTTTGTTATTTTTGTCTACTACAGTGTAAAAGACAGAAACATCTTGTAGCCATTCTAATTCAAAGCTTATGAAAATTAGTTGAATGCTAAAAGATGTGTATTGTATATTCAAGCTGTCAATTTTCTCAAAACACTATTTTGAGAGGGCTTGAGCCCCCATCTGAAATTAAAATAAATAAATAAAGGTAATCAGGCTCTAATCATTTGGTAAAACAATATTTTATTTTGTTTTGTTTTCATATAAAAACATCTGTCATTTAGGAGAAACACAAGGGCGATATTTTTTTTTTCATTGTGCCCTCTCTATCCTATAGGAAGGCTGTGACTTTTTCATTGTGCTTGGAGCTTTATTTCTGGATAGGCTGTATGTAATTCAGTGTGTTGGAATTTATACGTGCATATTTATTCTTTGGATTTGATGTAAAATTAGACTGTGAATAATGGAATAAGATTGCTCTCCATTTTTTTATGTTTTAGCATAGCCAAAAATATAAAGATATATGTGTACATATAAATATGCATTTGATTAAACTCAATATTTAAATGGCCATATCAAGTATTAAATGGTAGATTTGACAGTTGCAGTGTATTGAAAATAAAAAAATTATAAAAATCTTTGTAGCACAAATCCTAAAAAGTTTATTATTTAAATACTAAATAGTACATTTATATTAAATGCCTAGATAACAACTGTCTAGGTTGAGACACTTAGTCCCTCATAGAGTAATATTTGACTAATGATAAACTGCAGCTGAAAACATTTTTTCTTCCTATGATTTTTAAAATGTATCTTTGTAACCTGTCATAAAGTTATTTATCATTAATTATGGATTTAGCACTGTACCCATCTACTCTTGCAAAAAGGGGAAAAGATCTGTTTGTGAGAATAAGGAAGTGCAGCACTGCATTATTGTTTCTCTTTAGTATTACATCACTATTTAGAGCTTCTATATATGCCTTTCACTCAGGTTCCTTACACAGCCTATGTTTTTTCTGGTTGTATCACAATATGGTAGAAAGATAAACACAGTAAGAGGGTGTTAACAATAGAACTGCAATCCTACCTATTATCTACTTCACTATGACAGTGAAGTAGTCCAGACTTACTTGAAGGTGGTATTGTTTTCATCTTATAAAATCGACTGTAATATTATGATGTTCCATGTATATTTTCACATGCTGGCATGCTTACAAGTTATAGTGTTATAGAATGCTCAGCTCTCAATGAGGGATTGTTTGCGGTGAATTGCATTACATATGTCATCTATCTATTTGCTGAAAGAATATGGTGTTTAGCAAAACTACCTGCTGAGCAACATAAGATTTTTGTACAAAGTACAAGTTACTAATTATTGTATTTTATTTTTCTATGATTTCCTAAGAGGCATTATCAGGGTCTTACAGATGGAGTAAGCCTGTTTATTAAAATATCTATTAGCAAATAAAAGTTACAGTTCTGGTGGTTGAAGTGTATTTGTATTGTGTTGATCATATTTAATGTAATTTATCTTTTAGTCTATTAAATCTAGATGCTCTCTACATATATTAGTAATTTTGGAGACAAAATCATAGCTATAATTTTTCACAATAATATCATTAAGGTCAAGACATAAATTCACACAAGTCACTATAAATAATTAGTACATATTTTTATAGTGATTTTATATCAGCAAAATATTTTGTGAGATTCAAGTGAATTAAATTGTTCATTGCATAGGTAGTACTGTATACAAATTGCAGATGACTGAAAGATACACATAATGTACAACAGTTCAACAGCTTTAGACTATCAATATTCATTACAAAAACATCCAGTAAATTACCAATCATGGATTTTCTATATTTTTTAAAAGTTGCTGGTAAGAAAATACATTAAAAGTATCCTGAATTAATCAGAATAGCACTGTACTCATTATATCTCACTCTTCTCTCTTTTAGAATTCTTACCACAGTTCCAAAAGCCAGTATGAAATTTAAACTGGTAATAAAGTACTTGAAACTTTCTTTCCTTATACAGGTATCTTAAGAAGCCTCCATAAAATTAAGTACCATTTTTAAAGCTTCTTATTCTCATAATAAGGAGACCCAAACTAACTTCTTAAATCAAGTAAAACCAATTTTTATGCTGAGCCTTGAGTGTATTGTTGAGAGCTGTTTTGATTGGCAAAGCACCAAAACAGCAGATTCAACCATATGAAGTATTTACTTTTTTTAAGATGGTTAGTTTCAAAACTGACATTTTCTAGATTATTGAGTAGATTGTGGGTTTCATGACCACTATTTCATCTCTAATAATACGAAACCAACACATCAACTACACTTATCTAAGGTAACTATTTACTTAGCTAAATTTTTGTAAGAGAATTATGTACCTTAAGATAACTATTCACTTAGCAAATTTTTAAAAAAGAATTATGTTATCTGCTTAAATTGACTGAAAAGTTGGATATCCAATCTCTCCATTTCATTTCCAGTGTTCACCAAATGTTTTGTACTAAGCAAAAACAGAACTCAACCTAGGGGCAGAAAATATCAACTCCAAACAGGAAAAATAGTCTATACACTAAAGTTTCCTGAAACATAAGATTTCTACTTAGCTCTAAGGAAAAAAAAAAAAAAAGGTCAAAATCCGGCTGTAAGCACTTAGCTTCCAACTTTTATCAAAGTGAGTCACAATACCCAGACACACAGAAAAGTAATTAATACCTCATTGTAAATTCATTCAGGGTCAGAAGTTAAAGGACCACATTTAAAAATCTTACCTATATAATAAAAATTGCAGGACAAAGGAAGATAGGAAATTGTTTATTGAACACCTACTATGTGCCAAACATACATACCTCTGTTACCTACTTATTCCTCAAAACCCCCAGATGAGATATTTAGTGTCTTTTTGAAGGTTAAGAAACTGAACAACAGAGCAGCGTTAATTGGCCTAAGGCTACACAATAAGGCAGAATATATTTCCCTACTCCATTTCTTCAAGGACATTGGTAAGTAAGTTCTTTCGGACGCAACTACAGGTTATTTTTGTTTTTGTGTTTTGTTAGTTTTCATCTTTCAACAAGAGTCACTAGCCCAGAACATTTTCTTTTCCATTGTAAAAATAACAGAACCGCATTTGAAAATTTGGAAAATAAAATAAAATGCATCCCATGATCATGCAAATACAGCCTTTCCCCCATTATTACTTTTATATAATTCCTTCTAGTCTCTTTTTTCACCCTCTTAATCCACTTAATAAGCCGAAATTGATAGGCCAAAGAACAGGTAGGGTAGTAAACATAACACTAGGTAGTTGGAGGGGGTAAAGAATCTCATACTCCTGGCTAACAAAGGAGATAAATCATTTACTATTACTATAATACCCCAGAGCAATTTAAGAGGGTGGCTAACTTTAAGCATACTGATTCCTGACCACCTTCTGATTTGATTCTGGGGACTGTACTCTAATCGCAGGAGATTATGCCTCGTGGAAATCTCTTCAGGAGATCAGACAGCTCAGAAACCAGGTTCAGGCAGACTTCCTTCGCCGAATAAAGCCTGTGAGTTTATCTCCTCTCCCTGCCCGCATGAACGGTTTTGCTTCTCCAGGACTCCGGGGTCTGAGGCCTAACAGCCTGGAAAAGGGTGGATGCGATGGGCAACCAGGAAATCCCGGCGTACTTCTCGCCCTAGAGCTCATAGTCGGGTCCCGCACTTGTCGCCACCACGCTGCGCCCATGCTCGACGTCGACGCAGACTCCTCAGCGCTCTGGGCGCCACAAGGTGCGCCTTTCCCTGTGAGCCGACTTTCCTGAGAGGGCGGAGAGACCGCGCGGCGAGAAACGTCCGAAGCCAACGCGGACGCCAAACACTTCCCAGCAGGCTGTGCGCGAGCCTACAACTCCCATTATGCTCCACCGGGGACAGCGCGGCTCCTCGCTGGGAGGCTGCAGTTCACCCCTTCAACCTCGCTTACACTTCTTCAATACGCCTCGCTTTGCCTCTGGCATTTGGGGGAGCTCTTCAATCCCTTAACAGGAGCACGGCGGCTGACGCGCTGAGACCTCTGAGGAGGCGTGGCTCCGCACCGGAAGAACCTCCGGTTGCCCGGGGAACGCCACGCACCACGGCGCCTGACCCGCCACTGATGCTTGGGCTGAGGCGGAGGCTACCCCCTCACCCAACTTGCGGAGGCGGCTTTGCTCAGGCCCAGGGATCCTTTCTATGGAGGCCTAGAGAGGAAGGCTGAGGGACGCCCGCACCAGATTCCCATCGCAGAGACGGATACGAGCGAGTGCGTCCATTCCTGTTCTTCAGCAGCTCCCGGGCCCGCAGGACTAACCTCAAAGACCAGGTATCTCCCCAACCCCAATTTTTGTATCCAGCGCCACCCCCCAGTCCCCTCCGCCGCCAATTTTAGAATTGCTCTTCCTCATGTTTTTCACTCCGTGTGGTTGTTTCTAATGTGTGAGAACTAGAAAAGAAGAAGTGGGCTATGGACCCCAGAAAACTCATGGAACTGCTTTGGGTGAATTTTTGTTTGATTGGATGGTTTTAACACTGCCCGATTTGGGCCTCTTTGCTGTGTGGGAAGTATAATTGAAATTTCATCATCAAAAACTGAAAGCTGAATAAAAATATTTATTGGGTAGTGAGAGTGTGCTATAATTCACTCTAGAAACATTTTTAAAGTTACAAAGTACCATTCATGGTGTTTTCTTTGCTCGACCACTCTCTCTCTGTGTAGCCTACCTTCCAAGCTCGTAACTGGGTAACATCCTAATTCTTCAGGACTTTTATGGCAACAAGTTAAAAACAAAAACAAAAAACCTTTAAAAAGCAGATTCTGGGACTTCCCTGGTGGTCCAATGGTTAAGACTCCTCGCTTCCACTGCAGGGGGCCGGGTTCAATCCCTTGTTGGGGAACTAGGATTCCCTCTTGACGCCTGGAGGGGCCAAAAAAAGGAAAGAAAGAAAAGAAAAAAAAGCCGTTCCTCAGATAACAGCCAAGAGAATTTGATTGGCTGGTTTGCAGAGAGAGGAAAACAGTAAAATAAGAAACTGGAAAGGTAAATTGGAGCCAGATTGTGAACAACTTTAAAAGCTATGCATGGAAGTTTAGACTTTATTCTAAAATCCTGAAGTTCTCAATAGTGACTGTACATCAGAAACACTGTGTAGCTTTTTAAAATACAGATGCCCTGATTCCATCTTCAGAAATACTAATCCAATTAGCTGACTCCAGTGTGCAGCCAGGACCGAGAATCATGGCTATAGGAGTAGGTTGCTACAGAAAACTTTCACTGTATCTCCTCCTGTGCACTTAGGACATGGTTAATGAATGTCGAGTGACTTAAATTATCTTCTATTTCCTTATTTCATGCATGCAAAAAGTAAATTTATAAAGATGTATAATTACTAAGAAATAGAAGCATATATAAGGCTATATGATAGTTGTTTATAAAGCAACTTCAATAAATGTAATTATATCTTTTAGAACAACTGGCTTCTCTTTTAAATTGTATATCCCACAGTATTTCAATAACAAGCATCAGGTGTTTGATAATCCATGAAAAGGGGACGGAAAATCACAATCCGATGTTCTATGAAAAAATGAATATTCAAGTACCAAGCTTTTTGACAATCAGTGCTTTATCGTAGATGCCCAGAGGGGGATGATATGAGAAGTGGTCATATTTTTTTAAAACCTATTCAAAATTGTATGGGAATTGGAAAACAAGATATAAACCTATATCAATATGCTTAGTACAATTAATAACAAAGTGGGTAATAGCAAATTTACTTTGAATTAAAATGGTCTGTGTGAATTGTTTCATGATATCAGAAGGCTAACTTAAAATAGATTCTACAAATGCCTATCCCTAAGCTGAGATTTAAAGGAATGGGTTGAGTGAGATTTGAATCTCCAACACAAGGAGAAAAGTCGATTCAAGAGGCACAAATGGAGTACCTGAAATCAAACCCATCCCTTGGGTAAGACAACTGTGGCCCCGTGTTTGGGTGGGATGCTTCACCTTCTCTTTTCTGCACATCATTGGAATTCAGTTTTAAAATTTCTGTCCATAATGATCTCTGAAGGGACCTAAGCAAAACTAATGATGCAGCCACCTTTCAGATGCAGTTGTCTTGGAAGCTTCTTATTTTTTAAGTTGCTGCATCCTCACATCCTTCAAGGTATGGTCTTGCCTTTTTGGTGTGGAATAAAAAATACTGAATGAGCTGTAAGATGACAAGCTTCTGGAACCTTAGATGGAGATGAGAATAAATCAATTAAATGAAACTGATATTTAGAGGTTTTTATTTTGGTTTTTTTTTTTTTTAAGAGAACTTTGAAAATGGTGGTTTGGAGAGTAATAGGAAATGTTTGGAATACAGATGTATTGTAGTTACTGCTGTAGCAGTCTCTGCAGCAGTTGAGGGCTGGCAAAAGTGGTATCTCTCTTCTCCCACCACAAAATAATGTTTTGGGAGGTGGGGGTGGTGATGGACTGAAAGGAAGAACCTTTGGAAAGTTTCATTTGGAGACCTGAAGTCTAAATCTAACAGTACCTTAGAAGGGTATGAATAGCCATAAAGTTACATAGCCAGCAACACATCATCAGCAGTTTTATTTGACTTCAAAATGCTTATGTTTGGATTACTGATGGAGTTTTTTTGAAAGTTTGCATTGGAAGGATTTTTTTTTCCAAAGAAAGAATTGATAAACAAATGAACACTTCAGGGACAAGTTAACAAAGAAACTTTTATGGTATTTGAGAAAATGAGATGAAAATGTAAGATTGGTATTTACATTCATATTCTTTACTAGTACACTAGTTAAAATTCTTTTAAAATGATACTTAACAGGATAGTTCATGTAAGTTATAGTTTCAAAGAAACAGGTATTTATTAAGGTTCAAATTGTGTGTGTGTTTTATACATAACCTTCTTCCCAAATGGATTTGTGGTGACTTACAAAGATATACGTAAGGACTAAGGAAAAATTAAGATAAATATATCAGTTAGGATTTTTTGTTTCTGTTGATAGAAGACATAACCTAAACTGGATATAATCAAGCAAAGAAACAAAAATGGTGAATTTAATGTTTATTACTTTGTATTATTGCAAACTACAATGGGGCTGGCTTTAGAAAAAGATTTGACCAGTGGCTCAAATGATGTAGCCAAAATCTCAGTTTTTCTCTGTTATTCTGGTCTGCCTTCTACTTTCTAAGCTTCAGCATCAGGCTTCACATGAATGCCATTGCCCATACATTGTTCCAGATTTCCAGAAAAGGCTGCAGATATTCTCAAGTATCACAAATGGCAGACTCCACATGATTCTGAGTTTAACCACATTTTCTTCTTAAGTATTATATGTTACGATGAGAAATGTACAGTTATTTCAAGGGCATTATTCTGTGTTGCCAGGGGTTATTATCCGCCAATCTGCATTTCAGTTAAGTCTCCTTTCTGGTAATCAGCTTAAACTCTGTTTACTAAATGCAGAGCTACATTGACCTGGTTTTCACAATATCACTGTGTCTTTAAATTCTGAAATTTGGGATACATATGCTCATATTTTCTATTCTTAAGGTGCCTGTGGGTAATATATCTTTTTTTTTTTTTCCTGACTTGCAGCTGGTTTGTAAATACTTGACTCACATTATGGGATTGCTAGACAGACTTTCAGGCTTGCTTGGCCTGAGGAAGAAGGAGGTTCATGTTTTGTGCCTTGGGCTGGATAATAGTGGCAAAACAACAATCATTAATAAACTTAAACCTTCAAACGTAAGTATATTTATTAGATACTTTGTGTATTTTCTTTTTTTTTTCTTTTTTATAAAGGATTGTTTTTATTTTTATTTATTTTTTATAATCCATTATTTTTTTTTTGTTGGAGTAAAATTGCTTTACAATGTTGTGTTAGTTTCTGCTGCACAGTGAAGTGAATCAGCTATATGTATACCTATATCCCCTCCCTCTTGAACCTCCCTCTCCTGCTTCTCCCCCCATCTAGGTCATCACAGAGCACCAAGCTGAGCTCCCTGTGCTATACAGCAGGTTCCCACTAGCTATCTATTTTACAAGTGGTAGTGTATTTATGTCAAACCTAATCTCCCAAGTCGTCCCACCCTCCCCTTCCCCTCATATCCACATGTCCGTTCTCTACATCTACGTCTCTATTCCTGCCCTACAAATAGGTCCATCTATACCATTTTTCGAGATTCCACATATATGCATTAATACACAATATTTGTTCTTCTCTTTCTGGCTTACTTCACTCTGTATGACAGACTCTCGGTCCATCCACATGTCACAAAGGAACCAATTTTGTTCCTTTTTATGGCTGAGTAATATTCCGTTCTATATATGTACCACATCTTCTTTATCCATTCATCTGTCATTGGACATTTAGATTGTTTCCATGTCCTGGCTCTTCTAAATAGTGCTGCAATGAATATTGGGGTGCATGTGTCCTTTTGAATTATGGTTTTCTCTGGGTATATGCCCAGTAGTGGGATTGCTGGGTCATATGGTAGTTCTATTTTCAGTTTTTTAAGGAACCTCCATACTGTTCTCCATAGTGGCTGTATCAATTAACATTCCCACCAACAGTGCAAGAGGGTTCCCTTTTCTCCACACCCTCTCCAGCATTTATTGTTTCTAGATTTTTTGATGATGGCCATTCTGACTGGTGTGAGGTGATACCTCATTGTAGTTTTGATTTGCATTTCTCTAGTAATTAGTAATGTTGAGCATATTTTCATGTGCCTCTTGGCCATCTGTATGTCTTCTTTTGTGAAGTGTCCATTTAGGTCTTCTGCCCATTTTTTAATTGGGTTGTTTGTTTTTTTGATATTGAGCTGCATGAGCTGTTTATATATTTTGGAGATTAATCCTTTGTCTATTGTTTCATTTGCAAATATTTTCTCCCATTCTGAGGGTTGTCTTTCTGTCTTGTTTATGGTTTCCTTTGCTGTGCAAAAGCTTTTAAGTTTAATTTGGTCCCATTTGTTTATTTTTGTTTTTATTTTCATTACTCTAGGAGGTGGGTAAAAAACGATCTTGCTGTGGTTTCTGTCAAAGAGTGTGTTTCCTATGTTTTCCTCTGAGAGTTTTATAGTGTCTGGTCTTACATTTAGGTCTTTAATCCATTTGGAGTTTATTTTTGTGTATGGTGTTAGGGAATGTTCTAATTTCATTCTTTTACATGTAGCTGTCCAGATTTCCCAGCACCACTTATTGAAGAGACTGTCTTTTCTCCATTGTATGTTCTTGCCTCCTTTGTCATAGTTTAGGTGATCACAGGTGCGTGGGTTTATCTCTGGGCTTTCTATCCTGCACCATTGATCTATATTTCTGTTTTTGTGCCAGTACCATACTGCCTTGATTACTGTAGCTTTGTAGTATGGTTTGAAGTTGGATAGCCTGATTCCTCCAGCTCCATTTTTCTTTCTCAAGATTGCTTTGGCTATTCAGGGTCTTTTGCGTTTCCATACGAATTGTAAAATTTTTTGTTCTATTTCTGTGAAGAATGCCATTGGTAGTTTGATAGGGATTGCATTGAATCCATAGATTGCTTTGAGTAGTCATTTTTGCAATATTGATTCTTCCAATCCAAGAACATGGTATATTTCTCCATCTGTTTATGTCATCTTTGATTTCTTTCATCAATGTTTTATAGTTTTCTAAGTACAAGTCTTTTACCTCCTTAGGTAGTAGGTTTATTCCTAGGTATTTTATTCTTTTTGTTGCGATGGTAAATGGGATTGTTTCCTTGATTTCTCTTTCTGATTTTTTGTTGTTAGTGTACAGGAATGCCAGAGATTTCTGTGCATTAATTTTGTATCCTGCAACCTTACCAAATTCATTGATTAGTTCTAGTAGTTTTCTGGTGGCATCTTTAGGATTTTCTATGCATACTGTCATGTCATCTGCAAACAGTGACAGTTTTACTTCTTCTTTTCCAATTTGTGTTCCTTTTATTTCTTTTACTTCTCTGATTGCCGTGGCTAGAACTTCCAAAACTATGTTGAATAAGAGTGGCAAGAGTGGCCGTCCTTGTCTTGTTCCTGGTCTTAGTGGAAATGCTTTCTGTTTTTCACCATTGAGTATGATGTTGGCTGTGGGTTTGTCGTATATGGCCTTTATTACATTGAGGTAGGTTCCCTCTGTGCCCATTTTCTGGAGGGTTTTTATCATAAATCGGTGTTGAATTTTGTCAAAAGCTTTCTCTGCATCTATTGAGATGATCATATGGTCTTTATTCCTTAATTTGTTAATATGGTGTATCACATTGATTGATTTGCATATATTGAAGAATCCTTGCGTTCCTGGGATAAATCCCACTTGATCATTATGTATGATCCTTTTAATGTGTTGTTGGATTCTGTTTGCTAGTATTTTGTTGAGGATTTTTGCATCTATGTTCATTAGTGATACTAGTCTGTAATTTTATTTTTTTTGTGGTATCTTTTGTCTGGCTTTGGTATCAGGGTGATGGTGGCTTTGCAGAACAAATTTGGAAGTGTTCCTCCCTCTACAATTTTTTGGAAGATTTTGAGAAGGATTGTTGTTAGCTCTTCTCTAAATGTCTGATAGAATTTGCCTGTGAAGCCACCTGGTCCTGGACTTCTGTTTGTTGGAAGATTTTTAATTACAGTTTCAATTTCATTACTTGTGATAGGTCTGTTTATATTTTCTAATTCTTCCTGGTTCACTCTTGGAAAATTGTACCTTTCCAAGAATTTGTCCATTTCTTCGTGGTTGTCCATTCTACTGGCATATAGTTGTTTGTAGTAGTCTCTTATAATCCTTTTTATTTCTGCGGTGTCAGAAGTGATTTCTCCTTTTTCATTTCTAATTTTACTGATTTGCGTCCTCTCTCTTTTTTTCTTGATGAGTCTGGCTAAAGTTTTATCAATTTTGTTTATCTTCTCGAAGAACCAACTTTTAATTTTATTGATCTTTGCTATTGTTTTCTTCATTTCTATTTCATTTATTTCTGCTCTGATCTTTATGATTTCTTTCCTTCTACTGATTTTGGGGTTTCTTTGTCCTTCTTTCTCTAGTTGCTTTAGGTGTAAGGTTAGATTGTTTGAGAGTTTTCTTGTTTCTTGAGGTGAGATTGAATTGCTATAAACTTCCCTCTTAGAACTGCTTTTGCTGCATCCCATAGATTTTGGGTCACAGTGTCTTCGTTGTCATTTGTTTCTATGTATTTTTTAAATTTCTCCTTTGATTTCTTCAGTGATCTCTTGATTATTTAGTAGTGCACTGTTTAGCCTCCCTGTATTTGTATTTTTTACGGTTTTTTTCTGTAATTGATTTCCAGTCTCATAGCGTTGTGGTCAGAAAAGATGCTTGATACGATTTCAGTTTTCTTAAATTTACTGAGGCTTGATTTGTGACCCAAGATGTGAACTTTCCTGGAGAATGTTCCGTGTGCACTTGAGAAGAAAGTGTATTCTGCCACTTTCAGATGGAATGTCCTATAAATATCAATTAAATCTATCTGGTCTGTTGTGTCATTTAAAGCTTGTGTTTCCTTATTTATCTTCTGCTTGGATGATCTGTCCATTGGTGTAAGTGGGGTGTTCAAGTCCCGTACTATTATTGTGTTACTGTCTATTTCCCCTTTTTTGGTTGTTAGCATTTGCCTTATGTACTGAGGTGCTCCTATGTTGGGTGCATAAATATTTATAATTGTTATATCTTCTTCTTGGATTGATCCCTTGATCATTATGTAGTGTCCTTCCTTATCTCTTGTAACAGTCTTTATTTTAAAGTCTATTTTATCTGATATGAGTATAGCTACTCCAGCTTTCTTTTGATTTCCATTTGTGTGGAATATCTTTTTCCATCCCTTCACTTTCAGTCTGTATGTGTCCCTAGGTCTGAAGTGGGTCTCTTGTAGACAGCATATATATGGTCTTGTTTGGTATACATTCAACCAGTCTGTGTCTTTTAGTTGGAGCATTGAATCTATTTACATTCAAGGTTATTATCGATATCTATGTTCCTACTACCATTTTCTTAATTGTTTTGGGTTTGTTTTTGTGGGTCTTTTTCTTCTCGTGTTTCCCGCCTAGAGAAGTTCCTTTAGCATTTGCTGTAAAGCTGGTTTGGTGGTGTGAATTCTGTTAGCTTTTGCTTGTCTGAAAAGCTTTTGATTTTGCCATTGAATCTGAATGAGATCCTTGCTGGGTAGAGTAATCTTGGTTGTAGGTTTTTCTCTTTCATCCCTTTAAGTGTATCCTGCCACTCCCTTCTGGCCTGCAGAGTTTCTGCTGAAAAATTAGCTGATAACCTTATGGGCATTCCTTTGTATGTTATTTTTTGCTTTTCCCTTGCTGCTTTTAATATTTTTTCTTTGAATTTAATTTTTGTTAGTTTGATTAATATGTGTCTTGGTGTGTTTCTTCTAGGGTTTATCCTGTATGGCACTCTCTGTGCTTCCTGGACTTGGGTGACTATTTCCTTTCCCATGTTACAGTAGTTTTCCACTGTAATCTCTTCAAATATTTTCGCAGACCCTTTCTTTCTCTCTTCTTCTTCTGAGACCCCTATAATTCGAATGTTGGTGTGTTTAGTGTTGTCCCATAGGTCTCTAAGATTGTCTTCAATTCTTTTCTTTCTTTTTTCCTTATTCTGTTCCTTGGCAGTTATTTCCACCATTCTGTCTTCCAGCTCACTTATTTGTTCTTCTGCCTCAGTTATTCTGTTATTGATTCCTTCTAGTGTATTTTTCATTTCAGTTATTGTGCTGTTCATCTCTGTTTATTTGTTCTTTAGTTCTTCTAGATCTTTATTAAACATTTCTTGTATTTTCTCAGTCTGTGCCTCCATTCTATTTCTGAGATTCTGGATCATCTTTACTATCATTACTCTGAATTCTTTTTAGGTAGGTTGCCTATTTCCTCTTCATTTATTTGGGCTTGTAGGTTTTTACCTTGCTCCTTCATCTGCAACATATTTTTTTGTCTTCCCTTTTTTTTTTTTTTTGATGGGTGGGATTGTGTTCCTGTTTTACTGGTTGTTTGGTCTGAGGCGTCCAGCACTTGAGTTTGTAGGCTGTTGGGTAGAGCTGGGTCTTGGTGCCAAGATGAGGACCTCTGGGAGACCTCACTCCAATGAATATTCCCTGGGGTCTGAGGTTCTCTGTTAGTCCAGTGGTTCGGACTCGAAGCTCCCACTGCAGGAGCTCTGGCCTGACCCCCATCTTGTGAACCAAGATCCCGCATGATGTGTGGGGCGGCAAAAAAAAAAAAAAGAAGAAAAGGAGCAGAACAATAACAAAGAGTGAAAAATAAAATTAGATTAGAAAACTAACAGATATGTTAGAAAGAATAAGAATATAGTTGAAACAACAACGGAAGGTAAAACAGAACCACAATAGTGAAAAAGAGGAGAAAAAGAAAAAAAAATCGGAAAAAGCCGTGGCTGTGGGGGGCGGGGCTTAGGCAACGGCGGGTTTTAGGTGGGGGCGGGGCCTATGCTTAGGACCAACAGAGCAGGAAAAGGCCCTGCCGGGGCTGGGTGGGTGGGGCGGTGAGTCTTAGGCTCAATGCAGCAGGAGGAGCCTCAGCAGGACGGGCCCAGGCAGTGCCTCTGGCCTTGGAGGGTGGAGGACCTGGTCCAGGACCCCAGCAGGCTCACTGGGCCCGAGTGGGCAGGGGAAATGCTAAGCATGTTCCCCCCAATCCTCTGATCCTGGAAGGCCCCTCCCCATTGGCCTCTCTTCTCCCCCCTCCCTCCCTCCTATGCCCCTGGGACCCACATGGCCAGAGGAGATCCTGGAAGGCAGAGGACCAGACCCAGAAGCCCAGCAGGCTTCCTGGGGCCAAGTGGGCGGGGGAAATGCCCACAGTGCCTTCCGTGATCCCCTGGCCCTGGATGGTCTGCCTCTCCTCCTCTTCCCCTCTCCTCCCTCCCTCCCATGCTCCTAGGACCCACAAGGCTGGAGGGGGCCCTGGAGATCAGAGCACCAGGCCTGGGAGCCCAGCAGGCTTCCCGGGGCCCAAGTGGGTTGGGGGGAAATGCCGGCCGCACCTCCCCTGATCCTCCAGCCCCAGAGGGCCCCTCCCTCCCGCCTCTCCTCCTCTCCCCCTGCCTCCCTCCTATGCTGCTAGGACCCACGTAGCCCAGAGCGGGCCTTGGAGCCCAGCAAGCTTCCTGCAGCCGAGTGGCCAGGGCAAAGACCTGTCGCACTTCCCTGATCCTCCGGTCTGGGAGGGCTCCTCCCGCCCACCTCTCCTCTTCTTCCCCTCGCCTCCCTCCTATGGCTCTAGGACCAACGGGGCCTCGGAGGGTGGAGGACCCTGCTGAGGAGCCCTGAAGGCTTCCCAGGGCCCGATTGGGCAAGGGAGACGCTAGACGTGCTCCCCCTGATCCTCTGAGCCCCCGAAGCTCCCTCCGGGCATGGGAACCCCTCCCCTCTCCCAGCCACCCCTCAGGTGCGCCAGTCCTGTCCGGCCTCCACTTCTTCTCCCCCCTCACTCCCCCCTCATCCTACCCAGTCGTTTGGGGGTTCCTCCCATCTCCTTGGGCGTTGAGGTCCCCCACCAGTGTCCGGCAGGCACCCTAGTTGTGGGGAGACGTGAACTCCGCATCCTCTCCTGCCGCCATCTTGACTCCGCCCCTGTATTTTCTGCTAAAGAAAGATAAGGCCCGATTATTTTGTTTGCCATTATAACTTCATTATCATGTTATGAAATCTTGTTAAATTTGTGGTACCTTAAATTAATAAGCATCAGCCAGCCATAATTTGCAGTGTATTTTATGCAGATAGGTAGGTAAATCTTTATTATTTAAACTGGAATATTTTCCAAATGTCTTTTCTTCTCAGAAGATCTTCACAAATTTGTGGAGTTTACTTTCAGGTAGCATTGCCTTCTTTTTGGCCCTCTCTTTACAAGAAGAGCAAAACAAAGAGAAAGGTGAATCATTTTTATAGGTTCTATGGATAATTAGACAGTTTCCCAGGAGTGTGGTATGCATATCAGTAGTAGCAAGCAAGATGACTTTGAGTCATTTAAGTAGTAAGTACTTGAACATATTATTTTAATAACTGAAATATATATAAAGCTAGCACATGCACCACATAATGCATGAGTTACAGTTAGGTTCTGCTACATATAAAGAAAACCCACATAACAGTAGACTAAATAAGATACTTATTTTTCTGTCATCTAAATAAGTCCAGAAGAGGTATTCCAAGGCTGCTGTGGCAGCTGCATGGTCCAGGCATCTTCCATCTTTCTGCTTTGCTATCCTTAGTGCCTGGTTTTCTTCAAGATCCTCAAGATCTCCACATAGCCACCTTAGTTAACTATCTTATCTATATTCTAAATCACAGGGATGAGAAAAGAACAGGGCAAAAGAATAAGCCTTCTTGCTAAATAAGCCCTCTTTAAAGAGCTTACCTAGAAGCCCCAACTAATGACTCTTTTACCTCACTGGCTACCCCTATCTGTAAATGAGGCTGGATTTTTTTTTTATTAAGCAGGACATATTGCTGCTTCCATTAGTAATAGGGGTCCTGTAAGTATGAAAGAAGAGGAGAGTGGATATTGGGTAGACAGCTAACATTCACAGTTGTAAGTACTTTTATCTAGGTAAAAACCGTTAGTCAATCAATGAAAAATGCTGAGTAAAAAAATAATATAGACTGCATACAGACAGAACAAAAATTAGCAAGCTGGTACTCCTAATGACTGAATGGCTGGAGAGCGGGAAGCATTGCTCCTAAATATGGTCATTGAAGGTGGACTTCAGTGCCTCCAAACAGTGCTTCAGGTTGAGCAGAATGAGAAGCCTTACTGCCTTTTTTTTTTTTTTTTCCTCCCAACGGCTTCAGTTATACTTCCGTTTAGTTCGAGATTGCTTTGGAATTACAAAAATGCCATTATTTCTTTTCTTCTGGTCATCATTCCCTTCTTCTACATGAGTGAGTTCGCCATGTGAAAACAACTAATTGCTGGTGTATTTTCAGGTGGGAGTTTGTTTGAGGCAGCCGTGATAAGAAGTTGAAAATGGATTTGCAAAGCAATTTAGGTGTTTTAAGGGGCTCCCCAGCCAAGCTGGAAATCAGCTGAGATGTACGTGCTGAAGTCAGGCAGAGATGAAAACTAGCAGTTTTATTGAAAAAGGTCATTTTGGAGGGCAAGGTTTAGGTCTGGCCAGAGGACTTGCTAACACTCTATAAGTTATGATTCGTGTCCCAAAATTCAAGCTTTCCTCCTCAGGGAAAGATTCTGCTCATCTAGGTTTACTGCATGGTTAAGAACAGATGAGAATGCACAGTTTCAAGAAGCACGTGGCTCTCAAAGAGACAGAGACAAAGAGAGAGGCAGAACCAAGGATGTCGGTTTCCATTTCATAAACTGAGAAGTCAAAGAAGTCTCTTTTTTTTTCCATTTGAAGAGGAATAAATTTGGAGAGGGGAGATAGAGTAACTAGAAGTATTATTTTAATGGATTTCTCTCTATATAGAAGCAGAGAAAAAGAGATTCTTCCCCAATAAGGAAAAGAACAGGTCAGAAAGTCTGTATACATTGGAGTCTGTCTCCTGACCTAGGTGATTATGAGAAATTTCTTTAACAGTCCTTGAGAGGAAGATATAGCATCCTACCCAATTGAGTGGGGTCTGAATTGAATTTAGAGAATGATGGATGTATGGTAAAAATAGAACCACATGCAGCTGTGCTTGGGTCCATAATTAGTTCCATGGATCAGCTATCAGCAGATCAACCTGGGCTAATAGTTAAACTTAGTGGCATTTCTGCAGGTAAGGCTGTGAGCAAGATTATAAGGAAATTCTTTAGGTAAGGTCCTATCATATAGGAGATATTTCCATTTTTCTCCACATGAAGGAATATCCTCAAAAGTAATTTTTTTGTAAAAGTAGTCTCAAATAAGTACAAAATGATTGAAACCAGAGCCACAGTTAATAGCCCCAAAGTGGACCAGCCCCCCCAGTGCCTGCTATACTCAAATTGGCAGAAATAACATTCAAAGAACAAAACAGAAATTACATTATCTTTTTCCATCATCCCCAACAGTATAGTGATTTTCTGTCCCAAGACATGGTTATTACCATAAGGATAATCTTTGATATGATATGGATGGGAACAGCTTTCTTCTCTAAACATTATTGGTCATTTGGGGCAGAAGGAGAAGGAGGCAGCATAAGCTCAGTCTATCATCTTGAAATATTCTAATATCCCAATTTCAGACTAGTCTTGTGAAAGATCTACTATCCTGCCTAACACACCACATTAGTCAGGGAGAGTCCTCAGGAAAACCTGGGCTTGCAGCCAATAAGTAAGGCTTTTTAATTAATCTTCTTTTGCTTTCCAACATACCTATCTCTCTGCTACCTCTGATGAATTATGGAACTAGCCTAGACTATGTCCAGGGCTATTTTTAAGAAGATAGCCTAATTTCTGACACCACTTCCTGAGCCTTAATCTTTAGGCAACTATCCTATCTCCTGAGAACAATTGACCTCTACATCCTGAGAGCGGAGTAAGTTGCTTTACTTTAAAAAAATTTAAAAAACAACTTGGTGATAATAGCCAAGAGGACACTTGAAATGGGACTTCTTAAAAGCCCCAAAACCTCTGTCATTCAGGCACAGATATAACACTTGCTTCCTCCCTACCTTTGAACTCAAGAAAAGTTTCTTGTGAGCTTACATCCACTGTGAGAAATTCATTATTTTTAATGAATTAAGGTGAATAATAGAAATCTACAATGCTCTATTAGGAAATGTCTTGCAAAAGAAATCGCAAATCTCATTTTATAGTAGTCTCTTATTTTTGGGGGGTAAAATCAGTTTCTAGATAACAAGATACTTCCTGAACCCAAACTAGTTTTTAATATTAAGCTGTCCTAATGTTCACTTATTGTTAATGTACTGAGGTTGCTGATCTAGGTTTTCTAAACTGATGAATAGAGAGAGAGGAGGTACATTTTAACTTGATAACTTTCCAAGAACCTGATCGTAGCTGTCATTTTCTTGAGATGTGCTCTGTAAACACCTTTCTTCTAAAATTCCCACTTTTGCCCCACTCCCCAACATAAATGCTCTCATTCTATCACATCATCCAGTTTTATATTCTTAACATTTAAAACAATCTGAAATTACCTTGCATATACAGTTGTTTATTAAATTTTTCCTCATTATAAAATTAAATTCCATAAGAGTATAGATCTTGTATTGTTCAGTACTGAATCCCAGATACCTAGAATATTGCTTAGTAGTTAAATGTATTTTTGGACAAATGGACTGATGGGTGATTTTTTTAATTTTTATTTTTGGGCAGGGAGAAATGATCGATAGCACCAAGGATATCATTTTTAGCAGTCTTAATAAAGCTAACCAAATAGGGCCTCTCTTAGAAATCTTGTTCTACTCTTATTGATGTTGGTCTATCCCTGGGCTGTCTCAGATAGCCTAGTCCACTTAAGTAATAATTCCTGTGCCCTTTGCTTGCTTTGTAAGCATTCCCTGTCCAATTTAGAGAATTACCAAATGTATTTGTTCCTGGATAGAGCAGAGGAAAGTTAATCGGTGGAGACTATTTCGGAATTGTTTAGAGGAAAATCTGGAAGTACCAGCCCACATATCTTGTCCTATCCTGATTAATTTGTGGAGTTTCTTCTTTCTAATTATCTTCCAATAGAACTTTAGAAGTGAGGGGAAGAAAAGAAAGTTGATTAATTTTATCCCTATTAAAACAGCAAGTTAAAGGGTAGCTTCTCTGGAAACAGAGTTTGTGAAGAAACTGGGTGATTGTGAAGAGGCTAGGCCAATTTCTAATTACAGTTCACTGAAGACAAAGCTATTCATCTGAGGTATATTTTCTGAGATTTCTTTAAACTTTTAACTTTTTTATTATTATGTTTTTCCTAATAATAATAGCTGATGATTTTATCACATGATTGGCACATGAAAATCCATAAAATCAAAACAGTGTTGCATTTTGGGACAACAAAAATTAGGAAACTCTTTATTCCAAAGTTCGTTGTGCAATGAAAGACCCCTAAGGTATGAGGCAGGATTCTGAGTAGCAGGAGATAAAATCTGTCTAACATAAACAAAAAGAGAGATATTTTTGGAAGAATACTAGGCAGCTCACAGGATGAAAGGAAAAGCTGAATAAACAAATCTCAGAAAACCAAGAGCAGGGCAGCTCTGGGAGGTCTTTTCACTAACACATTACTATTAAGGTGACCAAGCTACAGTGACTTTTCACCTTCTGTCTTTCGATTTGAATTTTAAATTTTCAGGAGTAGACTACCGAAGTGAACATAATGATGTGGAGCAACAATTTCCCCTCTACTTCTGTTTTTACATAAAAGCAACAAGATGAAGTGAAAGGAAATTTTTTTAACTTACACTTTGGGCAGTATGGAGAAAATTGGGGAATGAAACTGAAATCAGTGAGAGTGTAATTCTAATAATAGCAAACATTAGTTGAGCGTTTACTATGGACCAGACACTATGTTGAGTATTTTGCATCCATTAACTTATTTAATTCACATGATAACATTATGAGTTAAGGATAGTAATAATATATTTTACATTTGGGAAAATTAAGGCTTAGAGCAGCGGTCCCAGACCTTTTTGGTACCAGGGACCAGTTTCATGGAAGACAGTTTTTCCACAGGGGGGGTTGGGGGGGTTGGGGGGGATGGTTCAGGCGGTAATGCAAGCGATGGGGAGTGATGGGGAGCGGCATATGAAGCTTCGCTCACTCACCCGCCACTCACCTCCTGCTGTGTGGCCCGGATCCTAACAGGCCATGGACTGCTACCGGTCCAAGGCCCGGGATTGGGGACCCCTGGCTTAGAGAAGTTAAGTAACTTGTTTAGGTAGTATATTAGCAATTAGGAGTAATCAGGAGGCTGTCGTAGTAATCTGAAGCAAGAAACGATAAGAGCCTGAGCTAAGTTAGTGAGATAGAACCAATAAAGCTTAGAGAACGGTTGTATAGGGAATGTAAAAAGGGGAGGAGTTGAGAATAAATCCTAGGCATCTGGGTCAGAAAATGAATGGATTTTTGTTCAAAAGGAGAAAGTTTTGATGATAGAAGTATTATGATGCATTTGATGAGCTAACTTGTCCATTTAAGGCCTTTTACTTGCCTGTGGGATGTGTCAGCAGGTCTCCCACTATACTCTTACCCCCTTGCAATCTCTTTTCCACACAGTTCCCACCATGACCTTCAAGGCCCTACCTATCTTCTTGGTTACATACAGCTCTTTCCCTTACTAAATATACTTTAGACATACAGGCCTTCTACTTTTTCTGAGTGGTGAGTTCCTCCCCGCCTTGAGGTCATGCCCTGGCTAATTCCTTTGACTGGAATGTTCTTTGCCAAGATCTTGTCATAGCTTTTCCCCTTCTTAACATTCACTCCTGGGTGAGATGTCCCCTCATCAGAGAGGCTCTTCTATACTAACCCTCCTCTGCCCCATTGCCTCCCACCCTCAATCACCTTTCATTGCACTGAGCACTGCCCAAAATTGTATTCACTTGTAACTCAGTTGTTTATTGCTGTTTACCTCCTCCAGATTATAAATTCCATGAGAGCAGGGACCATGTATATTCACCATCTACACATGAGGACAGTCCTCTGTAGCATATATAAACTCAATAAGTATGAAAGATTAGAAAGTCCTATATGTGAGCTGAAGGAGACTTATGAAACCACTTTAAGTCCGTGGTAACTTGCAGCAAGCCACAAAATGTGAATGTGAAGACACACATGCAGATTTATAATTAGTAAACCTTAAACTTTATAAAAAATTCACACACAGTGATCTCATTGCAAAATTTATAATTTTGTTTAATCCTGTCATCTCCTTAGTGGCAGATTTTAGAGCTGGAAAATCTGGGTGCTTTTTTTTTAACCTGAGGAATAATTCATCTTTCTAAACTTTGTCTTCTCTTTTAAAGGCTCAATCTCAAGATATAGTTCCAACGATAGGATTCAGCATAGAGAAATTCAAATCGTCAAGGTAATTCATTTTATTAAACTTGTGATTAAGAAGTTGTGGGTGAAAAATGATATTAGATCTACATAATTATTCCTCCTACTCTTAGAAAAAAGTAATTTGCTATTTCAGAAGCCCATAGATGTTAAAATATTTGTACCACTACCTCTGGATTATTCTAAAGAATTTAGAGTTTAGATAAACTCTTGACAACCTCACTAGCAAAGGAAATATCTTTTTTATATGTTAGTCATTGTAAAAATCATATTTATATTCAAAAAAATTCATTCTATGGCACTTGTACTTGAAAGCTGGCCCAAGTTGAATATTGTATATTCAAGGGTGGTTTCTTTGATTGAAAACGATTTAAGATTTTAAGTAAAAGTTACACTTTTACTACCTTATAATGTAGTCATGTTTTTTCATTTTGTTTGTTTTGTTTTATAGTTTGTCTTTTACAGTGTTTGACATGTCAGGTCAAGGAAGATACAGAAATCTCTGGGAACACTATTATAAGTAAGTATGTTTGTGAATGTTGGTAAACTAGATGATTATATTTTAATAACCAGTAATGATTAGAAATCCAAATGATTACATGGGCTAGGTTGCAATGTTTATTCTTTATATAATTTAAGTATACTTCCTAATTTTTAAAAAAAGTATAATCATACTTCACATTATTTCTCAAATGCTTCAGATTCTTCCTGACCTTGCATATGTTGTTCTGTCCGTTTTTAATGTCCTATTCTACCCTACTTCTCTGCAACTTAAGGTTAATATATTTGTTCTTTAAGGACTAGCTCAAAAGTCACCTCCTCTATGAAGGATTCCACTGTTTTGCCCAGTTATTCTGTCCCCCGTGTTGACACGGTACTTCGTCCATTCATATCTCTTGAATCGTATTTATTACATCTTAAACTCATGTACCATAGCTGCCTCCCTAGTGGGATTATGAACTCCTCAAGGGCAGGGATTTTTTTTTATTCAGTATTTCTTCAAGACCAAGTATGATTCCGGCCAGATAGATCAGTATATACTTACTGTATAAATTTAGTTAAAATAACAGCACTAATAGTTGATCCATGTGTTCTACAAGCAATTCTAAACAAGATATTTTTAGCATGTGCAAATCAAGTGCTCACCAATTTCTTCAGATTAACAGCTGTCAAGTTGCTAGGATCCAAGTGTGTTATACCTTCTCAAGATTTGCATGCGATGTTAAAATAAATTCATTAAACTTGTAATATTGCTAGGACTTCTTCATTTAAGATGAGTGTAACTCACTTTTGGAGTCTGAAATTTATAAACAGTATCTCTTCACTAAATGCACTTTTGTCCTTATGAACTCTTGTCTTGAAATGGTGTGTGATGACTGCCAGATCAGATTTTAATTTTCATTGGCTAATTCTTTCATGCTAATGTGGGGACAAATATTGTATTCTTTGGGTAGGAACCAAAGGAGATTTATTCCAGATATTCTTTTCATATTGAAGGCCTATTTAAATCATATAGAGCCAGAGGACCTCTGAGGTAGAAAGAGAAGAATGCTTCAGATTTGAGGGCCAGTTTGGAAAAGAAAGGGTGGAATGTTTGTGGTATCCTGCAATAAATTCTCTGGGGGAAATGTGAGGTGTTTTTGTTTTTAAGGAAACCTCAGTTTTCAGTATAGGATTTTTTTATTCTTCTTCCAATTAGTAGGTAAACAATTCTTTTTTCTAAAAAAAAAAATGTATTTACTTTAGTTACTTTAAAAAAATGTAACATTTATTTTAATTACAGAAAACATAATACTGCATAAAAAATAGTACTTCAAAAAAGGAAGCTTTTTTTCTGACTTTAAATTCTTTTTCTTCAAAATCTTTTTGGACAAAGTTAATGAATTCAGGAATATTATAGGTACATTGTAGATGGAATGCTAAGTATGGTTACTGTTGAGAAGTCTACAGTAATAGTAAATTTATTTCCTCTATCTCTATACTTTTCTGATTGTGAAAGGACAAGTGCATTTTAATCTGTTAGACTGAAAGAGGTTAAAAAGATTAATTAAGTCTACTGTTGGCAAAATAATCCACTCTTGTAGTGAGAATGTAACATCTTTCTTAGGATAATTTATCAATATCTGTTAAAATGAAAAATGTTCATGCCTTACAGCCATAATTTTTGCTTTCAGAAAAGTACAGTATGCCTAGGACTACTGGGCAAAGATACACAGAGAAGAATGTGTGTTGAGAATTATTTACAATGACATTTTTTCATATCTCAATTATATGAAGAAAAAAATTATTCTTAATAAAAGTATGTGCTTAATATATATGGAGAGAGAAGAAAATTCTTAGTGGAATATGTACCGCACCATTAATAGCATTTGTTTTGGGAATAAGATTATAAAGGAAGTTTAGTTTGTCATTTGTATGACTCTGTAATGTTAATTATTGCATAATTTTTGCATATTACTCTTAGAATATAAAAAAAGTAATAAAGCATAAAATATAAGGAGTGCCTATTTGGAAAGGAGTTAATGTTTGGAAAATATAGAAAAGAATATTTAAACATTGTTTCCTGTAAATCTCACTACTAATAAATTTACCATTGTTAATCTTTTGGGTATGTTTCTTCTATTTTGAAATATATAATATACACTTTACATAATTGAGAAAGGAGCCTAAAATATGTACCATGTACTATATAGTTTTTCAGTTAACATTCTATGATAAGGGTGAATCAGGAAAAACATAGAAAGGATGTAACTCTCATGGCGGCCTAATATTTTTTCATATTCCTGTGCCCAAATTTGCTTAATCATTTCTCTATTTTTGGACATAAAGACTGTTCTCAGTTTTTAAAGATTATAAGCAATTCTTCAGTTAACATATTACTGTATAAATCTTTGTCATACTTCATGTTTCCTTAGTATAAATTCCATAAATGAAATTACTGGCTCAAAGTGAACATTTTTAAAGCTCTTGATAGATATTTCCAATTATATCCGTTTCTATATCCACTAGTAAAATGTGACTGTGATAATCTGCATTCATTTTTTAAATGATAGGAGAAAATGGTATTAAAAAGTTGTTTTATTTTTATATGCATGTGGTTACTAATGGCATTGAACTTTAAAATCTTAATTTATGATTACACTGAGTCACAAAAAATATATAAATGTCCAATAAATATATGAAAATATATTGAACTTAATGAGCAATTAACAAAATGCAAAGTAAAATAATATGCTGTTAGGATGGTAAAAAATTGAAAAGAATGATAAGAGCCATGCTGGCAAGGGAGTGGGAAAAGTGCTGGTAGTAGTATAAATTGATATAACATTTCCAGAGGATAATTTGTCAATGTTTATCTAAACATTTAAATTTTGTATGTATTCCTGGAAATTTTATTCCTAAGAACAGATCTTAAAGTATCAAGAAATTTTTTAAATGTATTTAGGAGAATGTTTATCCCAAAGTTTTTCATAGTAATGAAAATTGGAAGTAACCTATGAAGTCCAAAAATAGAAGTTTGGTACAATATTTAATGACACGTCCATTATACATTATAATCATTAAAAGAAAGATGGGAAGGAAATCAGTGATTTTTGAAGTGCCGCTGTGATCTATAAGTGAATCCTTATACCATTTCAGTGGCTGGTTATCAGCTTAAAAGTCAAATAGAATAAAATAAAAGCTCTTTGTAAGTATTGTCTCAGGAGACTATTTCAAATATATTTACATATACTTATGTGTCTAACTGCATCTTAATGTAAAATATATTTCTCACTACGGTTATGGTAAAAAATATTTGAGAAACACTGGTGTAGAGCTTTAATGTTTCATATAAAAGTAGTTCAAACTATACTGCAAAAAAAGATCAGGGAAATGTACATATATTTCAGAAAGGCAGTATAAAACAGCAGGATTCCATTTAAATACAGATGTAGATATTCATATATGAATATATACAAAGGAAATGTTGAAAATGATTTACATGAAAATATTAATGGTTGTATCTGTGTAATAGGATTATGGTTTTACTTGTTATTTTTTAAAATTATGAAATGTCACTAAATTTACCATATTATGATCCAAATGAAAAGAAATTATTTTACATGAAATATGACTAACATGGTTAATATATTAATTACTCATATAAACTAATAAGAAATAGCACCAAAGCCTGTAATGTATAAATGGACATAGGACATGAAGACATAACACACAGGTTAGGAATTGCAAATGGATAGTAAACATAGAAAAATGTTCAAGTTTATCTTTAATATTTCTCATTCTTTATATTATACAGAGAAGGACAAGCCATTATTTTTGTCATTGATAGTAGTGATAGATTAAGAATGGTTGTGGCCAAAGAAGAACTTGATACTCTTCTGAATCATCCAGGTATATGTGTGTGTCTTTCAGTCCGTGATGTCTGTGCTTTGGGGTCTGTTTATGTATGATGTTTTGTTCTTTGGTGTAAGCAAAATGTGTTGTTTACACTGTGTGATCTTTTATTTAAAATTTTTGAATTTTACAACATATTAATTATGCAGAATTAACAATATCTTTACTTGCAATACCATATATTTTTTAAATTTCAAAGCTTTTTGCAATGTTTTTATTTCCCTGAAAATGAAAATGCCCTTTTTTTCTGATTATGTAAGTAATGTGTCAATAGCAAAATATGTGGATGGAAAAAGAGTAAGGAAGAAAGTAAAAATCGATGTTTCAACACATTAAAATTTTTTTGGTTACCATCTTTTTACGTGTGTGTGTGTGTGTGTGTGTGTTTGTGATCACAGCATTTCTTAGATATTTATTGTGGGAATTATTTTAAAACAGATCTTTTCTGTTTTTAAACTACTCCCAGCCCTCCAATCCTCTTTGAAGATATCAGTATTAACAATTTGGTACTTTTTCTTTCATACCTTTGTCTATATTTCATATCATATATACATACACAAACATATACAGGTACCAAAGATACATACAGTCGCCCTTGGTATCTATGGGAGATTGGTTCTAGGATCCCCGAGGATACCAAAAGCTGTGGTTGCTCACGTCCCTTATATAAAATGGTGTAGTATTTGCATAGAATCTATGCGCATCCTCCCATATACTTTAAATAATCTCTAGATTGCTTATAATACCTAAGAAAATATAAATACTATGTAAATAATGCCAGTGCATGGTAAATTCAAGTTTTGCTTTTGGGAACTTTCTGTAATTTTTTCCCGGAGTATTTTCCATTCACAGTTGGTCGAATTTGTGGGTGTGGAGTCCATGGATACAGAGGGCAAACTGTACAGGGTTGGGCGCTATGAGAACTGTCATCGTTATTTACTAGACGGGATCATATTCTGTACACTCTTCTGCATCTTCCTCTTCTCAAATAACACTGCGTGATGGAAATCCTTTCAAGTCAAATTGCATATATATAATTATTCTTTTTAATGATGCCTAATATGCCATACTGTGAATGTACCAAAGTTTATTCAATCATTCACCTGTTGCTAGATATTCTTTTTTTCCCCACAGTAAGTTTTCCAGTAGTATTGTGGAACTCTGCATTTCTAGCCTTACTCATGCAAAAAGATTTTAAGTGGCCTTTGTACCCTTGTTTTTAGAAAAGGACTTCTAACAATTCTTGCTGCTTAACCATAATATCTTTGGTATTTTTACTGGACAACCTCAAGTTTATTCAAGTATTTGGGGGGGAAATTATCCAGCCTGCACTTTTTATGTGACTTTTTCACTTTTAAAAACTTAGTCTTTTATCTGGGTTGAGAAGGCACTTTTGATTCTACATTCCCTTTTTTGTTAATCTTTCCACTTTCTCCCCAAAAAGTGTTTTGACGTTGACCAAAAAATGAAATAGTTCCTACAAAATCTGCTTTAAATACCGTGGGAACCTTGGTTTCCTCAACTGAAGCCTTGCCCATGTATCTTTATGTACTTACTGATGCATTTATTTTATAGGTTAGATTCCCAAAGGAGGGATTGCTCAGCTGAAACATATATGAAGTTTTTTTTTTAATTGAAGTATAAGTTGTAATACAGTGAAATGCTCAGATCTTAAGTATATAGTTCTGTAATTTTGACAAATACATACACTCATGTAACTACATTCCCAATCAAGAAACAGAACATTTTCATCACCTCAGAAAGTTCCTTCATGCCCCTTTCCAATCAACACCCCACACCTGGAAACAGAGGAACTACTAATTTGATTTTGATCCCCAGAATTTTGCCTATTCTACAATTTCATATAAATGAGGGGAAAGGTACATACATTTTTGTGCCTAGGTTTTTTCATTCAGCATAATGTTTTGGGGAGTCACCCATGTTGTTGTATCACTTGTTTACTGCTTTTACTTGCTTTGTAATATTCTATTATGTGAATATACCACAGTTTGTTTATCCAGTCTCTTGTTGATTAATATCTGGGCTGTTTCTAGTTCAGGGCAATTATGAATAAAGCTGGTGTGAACATTTTTTTGAGATATAATTCACATATAATATTATATCAGTTTCAGGTATTCAGCATAATGATTTGATATTTGTATATACAGTTGGCCCCTTGAACAACTGGGGTTTGAACTGCACAGGTTCACTTATATGCAGGTTTTTTTCAAATAATGGTACAGTAGTACTACATGATTCGAAGTTGATTGAATCCATGAATGTGGAACCGCAGATACAGAGGGTTGGTAACGAAGTTATTCACAGATTTTTGACTGTGCAGGGGTCGGAGCCCCACCCCCACATTGTGCCAGGGTCAACTGTATTATGAAATGATCACTGTGATAAGTCTAGTTAACATCTATTTTTTTTACGACACATAGAGTTTTTTTTTCATGGGTTGAGAACTTTTAAGATCTATTCTTAGCAACTTTCAAATACACAGTACAGTATTACTAACTGTAGTCACCATGCTATACATTACATCTCGTGAATTATTTGATGACTGGAAGTTTGTGCTTTTTGGCCCCTTTCACCCATCTCAAGCTCCCTCCACCCCAGCCGCCTCTGGCAACAGCCAGTTTCTTCTCTGCATCTATCGGTTTGTTGTGTTTTGTTTTCTTCAGATTCCACATGTAAGTGAGATCATATGATATTTGTCTTTCTCTGACTTATTTCACTTAGCATAATGGGTTTCATTTTGTCATTTTCTATCTTGCGATGGCCTCCCCTGATTTTGTATTAGGGCTGTAGAGACCTCATAAAATGAATTGAAGAGTATTTACTCCTCCTCTTTTCATTTTTTTATCTTTTGGATTTCTGTAGAATTGGTATTATTTCTTACTTAAACATTAAAATAGAATCTACCAATGAAGCCATCTGGGTCAGGATTTTGTGTGTATGTTGGGGGCATGAATTATAAATTCAGTTTCTTTAAAAGATGTAAGGCTATTAAAGTTCTGTATTTCTTCTTGGGTCACTTTCGGTAATTTGTGACTGAATTTGTTCATTTGTTAACTTATCTAAGTTGTGAAATTTATTGGCATAAAATTGTTTGTAACATCCTCTCATTATCATTTTAATGTCTGTAAGACCTGTATGATATACATATCTTCTTTCATTTCTAATACTGGCAATTTATGTTTCCTCCCGTTTTTCTTGCTACATCTTTTAAAGAGTTTATGGTTTTATTAGTTTTCCAAGAACCAGTTTTAGGTTTTGGCACTTTCCTCTGTGGGTGTGTCTTTTTAAAATTTCATTAATTTCTGCTCTTTTTTTATTAAGAACTTTCGTTTCTATTATGAACTTTCTGTATTTAAATTGAATCTCATTTTATCTTTTTCAGATGGAAGTGGAAATCGTTGATTTTACACCTTTCTTTTCTAATAAAGCATTTTACACCTTTGTTTTATAATAAAAGCATTTAAAGCACTACATATTTTCTGAATATTTAGCTATATCTCACAAATTTTGGTATATTTCTTTTCTTTATTATTTGGCTCAAAGTATTTTCCAGGCTTACCTTGTAAATTCTTCTTTGATGCTTGGATTATTTAGTAGTGTATTATTATTTAATTTCCCAAATATTTGGGAATTTTCTAGGTATCTTTTTGTGATTGATTTCTGATTTAATTCCATGTGATCAAAGAACCTATTCTGCATGATTTTTATTCTTAGAAATATATGACCTAACATATACGATTGAGTGTGGTGAATGTTCCATCTGCAATTACATAGAATGTATATCTTGCTGTTCTTGGGTGAAGAGTTCAATAAATGTCAGTTGATAGTGTTATTCACATCTTCCACATCCTTCCTTTATTGAGGTATAGTTGATGTGTTAATACAATATCATATAAGTTTCAGGTGTACAACATAGTGATTCACAATTTTTAAAAGTTATGTTCCATTTATAGTTAATATAAAATATTGGCTATATTCCCTGTGTTGTACAATATATTCTTGTAGCTCATTTATTTTATACATAGTAGTTTGAACCTCTTAATCCCCTACCCCATCTTGCTCCTCCACCCTTCCCTCTCCTGAGTGGTGACCACTAGTTTGGCCCTATGTCTGCGAGTCTGTTCCTTTTATGTTATATTCACTAGCTTGTCGTATTTTTTAGATTCCACGTGTAAGTGATATAATACAGTATTTGCCTTTCTCTGTCTGACTTATTTCACTCAGCATAATACCCTTCAAGTCCATCCATGTTGCAAATGGCGATATTTAATTCCTTTTCATGGCTGAGTAGTATGCCATTGTATATACGTACTACATCTTCTTTATCCATTCATCTGCTGATGGACACATAGGTTGCTTTCATATCTTGGCAATTATGAACACTAGGGTGCATGTATCATTTCAAATTAGTGTTTGGGGTTTTTTTTTAATAAATACCCAAGAGTGGAATTGCTGACTCATATGACAGTTCTATTTTTAGTTTTCTGAAAAACCTCCATACTGTTTTCCGTAGTGGCTGCACCAATTTACATTCCAACCAGCAGTGTACAAAGGTTCCCTTTTCTCTACATCCACACCAACATTTGTTATTTGTGTTCTTTTTGATGATAGCCATTCTGACAGGTGTGAGGTGATATCTTATTGCAATTTTAATTTGCATTTCTCAGATGATTAACGGTGTTGAGCATCTTTTCATGTGCCTGTTGGTGAGCTGTATATCTTCTTTGGAAAAATGTCTGTTCAATCTTCTGACCATTTTTTAATTGGGTTGTTTGTTATTTTGATGTTGAGTTGTATGAGCTGTTCATATAGTTTGGATATTAACCCCTATTGGTCATATCATTTGCAAATAAGTTCTGCCGTTCAGTAGGTTGTCTTTTCATTTTTGTCAGTGGTTTCCTTTGTTGTGCAAAAGCTCTTAACTTTAATTAGGTCCCACTTGTTTGTTTTTGCTTTTATTTCCTTTGATTTAGGAGACAGATCCAAAAAAATATTGCTACGATTTATGTCAAAGAGTGTTCTGCCTGTTTTCTCTTCTAAGAGTTTTATGATTTCAGGTAGGCTTTAATCAATTTTGAGTTTATTTTTAGATATAGTGTTAGAGAATGTTCTAATTTCATTCTTTTACATGTAGCTGTCCAGTTTTCCCAGAACCACTTATTGAAGAGACTGTCTTTTCTCCAATGTATATTCTTGCCTCCTGTGTTTTAGATTAAATGACCATAAGTGCATGTGTTTATTTCTGGGCTCTCTATCCTAATGTGGTGTATCACAAGGATCAGTGGATCCTTCCACTGATCCACGTGTCTGTTTTTTTGCCAGTACTATACTGTTCTGATTACTGTAGCTTTGCAGTATAGTCTGAAATCAGGGATCATGACTCCTCCAGTTCTGTTCTTCTTTCCCAAGATTCTTTTGACTATTCAGGGTCTTCTGTGTTTCCATACAAATTTTTTAATTATTTGTTCTGGTTCTGTGAAAAATGCCATTGGTATTTTGACAGGGATTGCACTGAATCTGTATTTTGTCTTGGGTAGTATGGTCACTTTAACAATATTAATTTTTGCAATCCATGAATACAGTGTATCTTTCCACTTGTTTATGTTATCTTCAGTTTCTTTCATCAGCATGTTATAGTTTTCTGAGTACAGGTCTTTTACCTCCTTAGGTAGGTTTATTCATAGGTATTTTATTCTTTTTGATGCAGTTGTAAATAGAATTGTTTCCTTATTTTCTCTTTCTGATAGTTCATTGTTAGTGTGTAGAAATGCAACAGATTTCTTTATATTAATTTTGTATCCTGAAAATTTACTGAATTCACTGATGAGCCCTAGTAGTTTTGTGGGTGCATCTTTGGGATTTTCTATGTATAGGATCATGCCATCTGCAAACAGATCCTTGTGATAGTTTTACTTCTTCCTTTCCAATTTGGATTCCTTTTATTTCTTTTTCTTGTCTGACTACTGTTGCTAGGACTTCCAAAACTGTTTTGTATGAAAGTGGTGAGAGTGGGCATCCTTGTCTTGTTCTTGATCTTAGAGGAAATGCTGTCAGCTTTTCACCATGGAGTATGATGTTAGCTGTGTACTTGTCATATGTGGCCTTTATTATGTTGAGGTATGTTCCTTCTGTACCCACTCTCTAGAGAGTTTTATAATCATTAATGAATATTGAATTTATTTCAAAGCTTTTTCTGCATCTATTGAGATGATCATATGGTTTTTATTCTTGAACTTGTTAATGTGGTGTATCACAATGATTGATTTGTTGGTATTGAAAAATCCTTTCATCCCTGGGTTGAATCCCACTTGATCATGATTCTTTTGATGTATTGTTGCATTGGTTTGCTAATATTTTGTTGAGGATTTTTGCATGTATGTTCATCAGTGATATTGGCCTGTAATTTTGTGTGTGTGTGTGTGTGTGTGTGCGTGTGTGATATCTTTGTCTGGTTTTGTTATTAGGGTGGTGCTAACCTCATAGAATGAGTTTGGAAGCGTTCCTTCCTTTGCACATTTTGGAATAGTTTGAGAAAGATAGGTGTTAATTCATCTCTAAATATTTGATAAAGTGCACCTGTAAAGCCACCTGGTCCTAGATTTATATTTGTTGGGATTTTATTTTTACTACTGACTCAATTTTATTACTGGTAATTGGTCTGTTCATATTTTCTATTTCTTCTTGGCTCAGTCTTGGGAGACTGTACATTTCTAGAAATTTGTCCAGTTTTTCCAGGTTATCCATTTTATTGGCATATAGTTGCTCAAAGTAGTCTCTTATGATCCTTTGTATTTCTATGGTGTTGGTTTTAACTTCTTTTTCATTTCTTATTTTATTGATTTGGGCCCTCTTCATTTTTTTCTTAATGAGTCTGGCTAAAGGTGTATCAATTTTGTTTATCTTTCAAAGAACTAACTTTTAGTTTCATTGATGTTTCCTATTGCCTTTTTAGTCTCTATTTCATTTATGTCTGCTCTGATCTTTACTATTTCCTTCCTTCTGCTAACTTTCAGCTTTGTTCTTCTTTTTCTAATTCTTTTAGGTGGTAGGTTAGGTTGTTTATTTGAGATTTTTCTTGTTTCCTGAGGTAAGCTTGTATCAATATAAACTTACCTGTTAGAACTGCTTTTGTTGTGTCACATAGATTTTGGATCCTTGTGTTTTCATTTTCACTTGTCTCCAGGTATTTTTTGATTTCCTCTTTGATTCCTTCAGTGATCCATCAGTTGGTTGGTAGCATATTGTTTAGCCTCCATGTGTTTCTGTTTTTTGCAATTTTTTTTTCTTGCAGTGATTTCTAGTCTCATAACATTGTAGTTGGAAAATATGCTAGATATGATTTAAGTTTTCATAAATTTACTGAGGCCTAACATGTGATTTATCCTGGAGAATGTTTCATGTGTACTTGAAAAGAATGTGTATTCTCCTGCTTTCGGGTGGAATGTCGTGTATATATCTATTACGTCCATTGATCTAATGTGTCTTTTAAGGCTAGTATTTCCGTATTGACTTTCTTTCTGAATGATCTGTCCATTGATGGAAGGGGCAGTTAAAGACCCCTACTATTATTGTGTTACTGTCAATTTCTATATTTACATCTGTCAATATTTGCTTTATGTGTTTAAGTGCTTCTATGTCGGGTGCATATATATTTACAATTGTTATATCTCCTTGGATTGATTCCTTTATCATTATGTAATGTCCTTCTTTGTCTCTTATAACAGTCTTCATTTTGAAGTCTATTTTGTCTGATATTGCTTTCCTTGCTTTCTTTTGATTTCCATTTTTGTATGGAATACCTTTTTCCATTCCCTCACTTTCAGCCTGTGTGTGTCTTTAGATCTGAAGTAAGTCTCTTGTAGGCAGCATATGTACAGGTCTTCTTTTTGTATCCATTCAGCCATTCTATGTCTTTTGAGTGGAGCACTTAAGTCATTTGCATTTAAAGTAATTATTAATATATATATGTTCTTATTGCCATTTTATTCATTGTTTTAGGTTATTTTCATATCTCTTTTTTGTTCCTTTCTTCTTTTCTCTTCTCTTGTGATTTGATGACTCTCTTTAGTGCTATATTTAGACTCCTTTTTTTGTGTGTATGTCTATTATAGATTTTTGGTTTGTGGTTACCATGATCTGTGATATATATCATGGTATATATATGTATGTATGTATATGCATATATGTATGTTTGTTTTAAGTTGCTGATATCTTACTTTCAAATGCATTTTAACAAGCCTGCATTTGTACTCTCCTCCCCTCATGATTACTGTTGTTGATATCATATTTTGCATCTAATTGTTTTGTGTATCCCTTAACTGCTTATTGAGGATATAGATGCTTTTACTACTTTTGTCTTTTAACATTCTACTACCTTTGTACATAGATGGTTTCTTATCTTTGCTATACATTTGCCTTTACTGATGAGCTTTTTCCATTCATGCTTTTCATCTTTCTCATTATGTCTTTTTCTTGTTCACTTGGGGAAGTTCCTTTAATATTTCTTGTAAAGCTGTTTTGGTGGTGCTGAACTCTTTTAGCTTTTGCTTGTTTGTGAAACTTTTGATCTCTCCATCAGATCTGAATGAGAACTTTACAGGGTGGAATATTCTTGGTTGTAGGTCTTTCGCTTTATCACTTTAAATATATCCTGCCACTCCTTTCTAGCCTTCAGAGTTTCTGCTGAAAAGTCAGCTGATAGCCCTATGGGACTTCTGCTATATGTTACTTATTGCTTTTCTCTTGCTGCTTTTAATATTCTCTCTTTATCTTTAATTTTTGCCATTTTAATTACAATGTCTTGGTGTGTTCCTCTTTGAGTTAGTCATGTATGGAACTTTGTATTTCCTGGACTTGGATGTCTGTTTCCTTTCCCAGGTTAGGGAAGTTTTTCAGCCATTATGCCTTCAAATATGTTCTCAGGCCTTTTCTCTATCTCTTCTTTTTCTGGTACCCCCATAATGCAAATATTAGTGTGCTTGATGTTGTCACAGAGGTCTCTTAAACTGTTCTCATGTTTTTTCATTCTGTTTTCTTTTTTCTGTTCCACATCAGTGGTTTCCACTACTCTATCTTCCAGGTCGCTGATCTGTTCCTCTGTATCATTTAGTCTACCGTTGATTCCTTCTAGTATTTTTCATTTCAGTTATTGTATTCTTCATCTCTGGTTGTTCTTTATATTTTCTAACTCTTCGTTAAAAACTTCTAATTTCTCTCTCTGTGCATCCATTCTTCTCCTGAGTTCTTTGATCACCTTTATGATCACTACCCTAAGCTCCTTCTCAAGTAGACTTCCTTGCTCCACTTCACTTAGTTCTTCTTTTGGAGTTTTATTTTGTTCTTTTGTTTGGAACATGTTGTTCTGTCACTTCATTTTCCCTAACTTTCTGTTTTTATTTTTGTGTATCTGATAGGTTGGTTATATTCACCAACCTTGAAGAAGTGACCTTTTGTAAGAGATGTCTTATGCATCTCAACAGTACACTCCTCTCTTGTCACCAGAGCTATATGCTCTAGGGGTTCCCCCTCTATGAGGCTGTATGGGTCCTTCTGTTGTGTCGGGCTAACTGTGTGGGTAGTTTGGTAGGCCTGGTTGGCTCCTGGTTCATTGGTTGCCAGGTCCTGCTTTGTGTGGAGGCTGATGGCCACTGGTTGGCAGGATCAGCTCTCAAGGTAGCTGACTGCATAAACTCAAGAGGCTCTAGGGCTACAGCTGGTTTACTGGTGGGTGGAGTCAGGGTCCAGGAGACCCTGGGGCTGTTGCCTGCCCACTGGTGGCTGAAGCCACGTCCTGGAGCTAGTGCTGGCCTACTGGCAGGCAGAACCAAGTCCTGGGTTCTGGTTGCAGGGCCCAGGGGTCCCAGAGCAGGTGTTGAGTCACTGGTTGGGCGGGGGGGCCAGTTCCTGACACAGTTGGGTATGGGGCCCAGGGTGTCTTGAAGCTTGTGTTCACCTGCTAGTGGGCAGGACCAGGGCCCAGCCAGTCCCAGAGCAGGGTCTGGCCAGGGCAAGGCTGGGATAAGCTAGAGAAGGATTCCAAAATGAGCTTACTGGTACCAGTGTCCACGTGGTACAACGAGTTCCCCAAAATGGCTGCCTCCAGTGTCTTTGTCCCCAGGGTGAGCTTTACCTCTCCAAGATCAGCAAGTAGATCTGACCCAGGTTCCTATCAAATTACTGCTTCTTCCCAGAGTCCTGAAGCCCATGAGAGTTTGTGTGCACCCTTTAAGAGTGAAGTCTCTATTTCCCCCAGTTCTCTGGGTCTCCCAAAAGTGAGCCCTGCTGGCCTTCAAAGACAAATGCTCTGGGGATTCATCTTCCCAGTGCAGGACCCCTGGGCTCAGGTGCCTAGCATGGGACTCAGATCTGTCCCTCCTTTGGGAGAACCTCTGCAGTTATAATTATTCACTCATTTATGGCTCGCCTACCCAGGGGTATAGGATTTGACTATATCTCGACTCCACCCCTCCTACCCATCACATTGTGATTTCTTCTTTATACATTTCGTTGTAGAATATCCTTTCTGATATGTTCTGGTCTTTTTCATTGATAGCTATTCTGCAAACAGTTGTGATTTTGGTGTGCCCATGAGAGGAAGTGAACTCCATTTTGCACCTGAGAGAGTAGAGAATAAACTGCCTGGGGACAGTCCGGGAAATGAAGGCTCTGTGCTGCGGTTTAAGATAATCATCTGGGACAGGCAGCAGCACAGCCAGGCATCAGATGTCAGGGGGTGTGGACAGGGAGCCTTTTCCTCCCACAGACGCCACCCAAAGTTGCTTCCTCATTCAGTCCTGTGGAAAACAATCACACATCTCCCACAATCTTATTGAAGTTTTTTGTCTACTTGTCTATCAATTTCTAAAAGAGGGGTATTGAAGTGTCCACTATGATTGTGAATTTATTTGATTTTCCCTTTAATACTCTCAAATGTTGCTTTATGTATTTGGAAGCTTGTCTATTAGATACACACTTAAAATTGTTTTGTTTTCTTGATTGATTCACCTTTTTATAATTTTTAAATGCCTTTCTTTTTCTTTGCTAGTACCCTTTGTCTTGAATACTACTTTGTATGATGTTGGTGTAGCCATGCCAGCTTTCTTACACTTAAGCATATGCATAATATGTTTTGCAAGCCTTTTACTTTCAACTTGTTTGTGTCCTTATGTTCAAAGTGTGCTTCTTGTAAACTTCATATCTTACTTTTTTATCTACTCTGAAATTCTCTGCTCCAGGATAAATTCCAGCTGGACTAAATATTTAAATATAAAAATTACACTATTACAGCAGTGGAAGAAACTATGGGAGAATTTTTAAAATAGAAATTTACATATCCTTTGACCCAGCAATTCCACTTCTCAAATTTATCCTATAGATGTTCTGGCCCCTGTACAAATTTTTGTATGTACAAGTTTATTCATTATAACATTGCTTATAGTTGTAAATATTGGCAACAACACAAATACATCTCAGTTGGGTACTAGATAAATAAATTATGGTACGTAGTACTGAAAGACAGGACATTCACAACTGTTAAGATAATGATGAAACTGCTCTGTATGTACTGATATGGGACAACCTCCAAGCTATGAAATTAAGTGAAAAGCAAAAGGTGTAAAATAGTGAGAATAGTCTGCTGTAAGAATAATATATAATAATTGTTTACAAATCTGTAAAATATTCGTAAAAAGATGCCAAGAAACAGATGATGATATGGGTTGCCTCTTCCAGGGAGAACAGGTGTGTGGACTAGGACAAAGGTGGGAGGGAGGAGATGCTTTTGCTGCATACAATTTTGTCTCTTCTGAGTTTTGAACTGTTTAAATGTATTATGTATTCAAAAGTAAAAAAAATGCTCCCCAAATTGTAACAAGGTAAAAACATCTTGTTAAAGTATCTAGGTTACTTATAATGCTGCAACTAAAATATAAAACCAGGATCCATTTTATACTCCTTCTACTTCTGTTTGAAGTTGGCCTCTTTTTTGTTGACAGTAAAAATGAAACCCCAAATGTTTGACCCTTTTCTAGGTGCTGTTCAGTAACTGTTTAATGAGCCCCCCACTCCCACCTCATCCATCTTTGGTTTACAGTTCCAACCAGAGGGCAGATAATCTTAGGAAGAGGTAGTTTTAAAATTCTCCTGTCGCTCAAATACATGCTTCACAGTATATGTCTTTAAATGTTTATGTATGTGTGATATGGGAAGAAGTGATTGGAAAACAATTTCAGTGGATTACAGTTTTAAGGATTTGGGAGAAAGTAACCCAAAAAGCTGGAAATGTGATGATAGTCTTATTTTCTCTTTTAGATATTAAGCACCGCCGAATACCAATCTTATTCTTTGCAAACAAAATGGATCTTAGAGATGCAGTGACATCTGTAAAAGTGTCTCAATTGCTGTGTTTAGAGAACATCAAAGATAAACCATGGCATATTTGGTAAAGTTTTATATTTACTTTTCATTTTATCATTCTGAAAAAAATCTCCAAACTTTTAGGTTTTTTTCCAAGCTCACTTTATAAGTGGTAGGATGTAAGGTAAAGATTTTGTTTTATAGAATTGTGGCTTGCAGGTATTCATTAATATATTACTGTTAAAACCTTTTCAAATCTTTTCAGGGCTAGACAAATAAAAACAACTCTTTAAAAGAACAACTTAACCCACTTACTCACCCAACTTCAGCCACACTGATTTCCTTCTGCACATTGAATCAGCCAACCACAGTCCCACCTCAAGGTGTTTGTACTTGTTACTCCCTTTGTCGGAATCATTCTTTAAAATAATTTTCCTGCTTGTTATTTCACTTCCTTCAGGAAAGAGACCTCTCTTAATAACTCTGAAACATCACTATACCTTACCCCTGTCTCTTGTTTTTTCCTTACTTTGCTTTACTTTTGTATTGCCATATGACCCCTTCTTCTTTTCTTTTTTGTTTTATAGTCTGTCTTCCTACACTAGTGCATTAGTACCATGAGAGCTGGGATTTCATTGATTTTGTTTACTCTGTAACCCCCAGAATAGTAATGGTACCTGCTACTTAGTAGATACACAATAAGTATTTGTTGATATGAATAAATAGAAATGCAAAAATTAATCTTATTTGGACATACTAATAAGGTTGAACTCTTAAATAATTAGTGTCTGAAATTATTGTACATTGTTTATTTGGAAAGCAGTTTCTTACTAATATATTTAACTCCAGTGTGCCTTTCTAACAAAATATTCTAACAAGGATAACCAGAAGTTATATATTAGTATTTTAAAGCGTACCACTACCTTATGTTAAATTAACCTTCCTTCTATCCACCTGCTTACCTCTCCGTGCTGGAAGATATCCTTCTCTTGCCATTTTCCCCCTTTTTATAAGAACATATCTATAGAGAAAGGCTGAACACAAAACAAGGAAGTGGTAGAGCTCAGAGAAGAACTTTAAGAGGTAACCTTCGTGCTGAAAAGAGAAGAGCTTGAGAAAGCCCTTGAAAGTTTTCTGTACCCAAGGCTGCATATCTCAAGTAAAACCCTCCTTACTTTGGAAATCAGAGGAAAAGTCAGTGTTTACTAAATGATTCTTGAGTTGGAATTTGAGGTTTTGTGGTATTTGGTTGGTGAAGAAAGGAGGGACTTGGAGTAGAGAAATATCTTAAGATAGAACCTTTGTATTTTTGTATATCATACTTAAATTGATAACATCTGAAGTAGAATAATTTTTAATTTTTGCATTAAGTGTTGTGATTGCTTTGATAGAAAGTACAACGTTCAAAACATGGATCTAATTAGTAAAAGATGCAGTCCTCTTAATTTCAAAGTAGAAATTAATTTTACAAATTGAAAAATCTCTTTCTACTTAAAATAATTAGTAATTGAATTTTAACAGATTTATTGTGACATCTGAATAGTTTTTAGTGAGAGAAAAAAGTAACACCTGATGCTAAAAGGATATGGACTTATAACATATTGCCAGTTTCTATATTACACAACTTATAGAAGAATACCAAGTTTTTCTTCTGAATTTATCTAAAATTTTGACTTCTCCTTAATTCAAACTGGACATCTCACTACATTCCAATTAGTGTTTCACTTGTTAAGTTTGTTTTTTATCTTTTGCAATGTTTTTAAAGCATGTATGAAATTAAAAATACATTTATCCATTAATTTTAGAGAAAGAAAGTAGCACTCAGTGATACAGAGATAAAATATTGCATCTCTCTTGTCTTAGGTACAAGTAAATTTGGTCAGTAAAGAAGAGCTCATAGAGAAGTATAGTCTGGAAAATTAAAGGAAAAATTTTTTGGTTTATTTTTGACCAGTGTACTAAACATATAGTCAACTCTGATTTTCAGGTCTGATTGTGTTATTGTTCTTCCAGTGTGTTCTTTGACTAAGTCCCTGGTGTGGTATATGTACGTATTTGCTTTTTAACTATCTTGTGAGGGAGACAGATAATAAAACAGGTAAATAGATGTATAAAATGTCAGTTGGGAGGATGAAAAAAAATGAAGTAGAATAGTAAGAGAAAGAATAATGGATGTGGTCCCTCTCTGAGATCTAATTGAAGTCAGGGAACAATTCACACAAAGGTTTAGAGGAATAACTTTCCAGATAGAGAGGCCAGCAAGTGAAAAGGCTCTTGGATGAGAATGTGCCTGGTGTTTTCTAGGAACAACAAGAAGTCCACGCTGGCTGGAACAGAGAGATCTAGGGCGAAATTGTAGATGAGGCCACTGAGAAATAACCAGGGGCCATGTCACATAGGGCCTTGTAGGAAATGGTAAAGACTTTGGCTTTTATTCCAATTACAAGTCTTATGATTTATTTGAAAGGAAAGGTAGAATTTAAACATTTGGGAATTATTAGGAAAAGATGCAGGGTTTTTAGTAGGGTAGTGACACCTCCACCAAAGGGGAAGGATTTCTTCATGGTACTGTACTCTTGTTTGGGACTAGAAGTTTGTGATAAAATCAATACATTGATCTTACTTGATATAAGTATTTCAGTTACTGATGTTTTGCCATTAATATAGGTAATCCATAGTTTGCTTTGAATAATTGTGTATCTCATGCTGTTTGTTTCTGTCTTCCTATTTTAAAATAATTCTATGATAAGTCATATTCTTAGTCTAACAAGTAATTCCTTGGAAATAATTTCTGTTTTGATTAGAATCCAATTAACAGCTTTAAGGTAATTGAGTACATTTTAAAATCATGCTTCAGCACACTAAAAGGAACCCTAATCATTCAGAAAATCTAATTATGTATACTAATTGTTATTATACGATTATATTTTGAAAGGAAATAACTATATCAGAACATGTATGAGAAGCTATTAGTCTGAGTCTTTGAAAAGGATTACTTGATACCCTAAAAATCTTCTGCATTTTATTATTTTAGTTTATATAACTTTTTATTATTTATAAAATAATGTCACAGTAAGGATTTAGGTTTACTCTCAAGAATGGAAAGACAATGAAAAGACCCTGTGTTCAGTGTTTTATATCCATATCTCAAATATTTAATTCTTACAATAATCACCTGAAACCAGTGGTGATATTCCCCCATTTTACAGAGGCAGAAACTGAAGGCGGAAGAGTTAAACAACCTATCCAGGTTTTTGAAGCCAATAAATAAAAAACTATGGTTGAAATCTCCTGGTATTTTTTTATTCTACCAGTTTACCAAAGTTACAATTACAGGTTTATGCCTTTTAGATATCAAACTTCATGTCAAATAAAGTCACTCCGTCCTATGGCGAAATTACAACCTAAGTATAGCATTTCTAATAAATAAATGCTGTTGAATCATTGGGGCTGGTAGGGTGGTGTATTCTATAACACTTTTCCGCTACTGCGACAATAACTCAAAGTGTATGTTTCGTTAATGCCAGTCTGAGTAATATTCCTAGAATAGTAACTTTTTAGTGATACACTTTTCCAAATGTCCATATAAACTATGAATAATTTTCTCATGTCTTGCTCCTGAACACTTAGACTTTTATATTCTATATATATTCAGTTTCAGTGCTTAGCCAGTTTTGCTCAGATATGTTAGTAGAATATATTAATTTGCTATATGGCAAAATTGTAATTATTTATTCTTATAGTTTTATGATGTAATGAAATGGATTTTTTTTTACGGATTTTATTGCAGTGCTAGTGATGCCATAAAAGGAGAAGGATTACAAGAAGGTGTAGACTGGCTTCAAGGTACATCACAAAATACTGTGCATCTTCAGCCTTTGTTTCCCTTCCATTCACGTTTTCTTTCCTCTTTTACATTTTATTTTTATTATATCACTGCCTTTCTTCCTCTTGTTTCCATTTATTTCTGCTATCAGAAAAAACAATACAGTAAGTATCCAATACCTTGCTCCATTTACTTCAATTACATTTTTATAAAGGATTTATTTAAATAAAGTGCTTACATCAACATACATGACATCTCTAGAAAATAATTTTAATTTATGGCAACAAATTTCTGTCAGATCTAGTAATAGAAGCACCTTTGAAGTTTGGGACAAATTTTAGACCTTACTGTCAATAACTAAAAATAAATCTTCATGGCATGTATCATTCAAGAATCATGCTATACTCCATATGTAGCTCCATTTATTCATGGCGTGTTTATACAACTTTTAATACTCATATTTAGTATTATATATACTGGTATTCTATTAATGTTTTGTAATCACAGGTCTATTTGTTATTCATCACAATAGCTATCATAAATTAAGATATATTGCTTTACAACGGTGTGTTAGTTTCTGCTTTATAACAAACTGATTCACTTTGTTATAAAGCAGAAACTAACACACCATTGTAAAGCAATTATACTCCAATAAAGATGTTTAAAAAAAAAAAAGATATATCATTTTTCCTAAGGTTACATTGTCTACTAGACACAGGAATGGATTGAAGCACAGTGACCCACAGAGAGCAACAAAATGTGAATGTGAATGAAACCAAGTTCTATAGGTCCTTCTTATTACAGGACCCTTGAAGGTCAGGCCAAAAAATTTCCATTTTTGAGCAAGACAGTTGAGGATGATTTCTATTAGGAATCTCCCTACCCTGAACAAGGGTGAATAACAAGAGATTATAAATTCTAGCTGTAGTCTTGTGGCTATAAATTTAATTTCTTCTACACAACCCTTTTAATTCCAGTCATTTGTGTTTTTTTTTTCTCTTCTGTATGTCATAGTGGATCTAAGAGTAGCCTGCTTGTCCATACATAAAGAGACATGGTATTTCTTTGGTTCAAAGTACTAAATGTACATCTGATAAATATTTCTATGTGTTATTAGTAAAATGTGGTGTTTTAGTTAACTGCACAGACCATTGTTTTTTTTTTCCCTTTTGTGTTGTCATCATGACATTTACCATTAAACTGCAAAGAACCTTCTAGTTATATTTTACAATTAAGTGAGACTTAACTGAGAACCTCTAGTAGTTCTCAGAAGAGCTAGTGGGATTTTTCTGTGAACACACCAACTTCATTTCCTAGACTGTGCAAAGAAGTGGTCAAAGTGACCACTCTGGGACTGATTCCCACGTAAAACAGATAGGTTACAGAGGAACATTACAGAGAAGACACTAGAAGCATATTTTCAGCCCTTATTTCTTATTTTACAAGTGCTTATTATTGTTCACAGTGGAGATATAGCATGGATGGAAACCCCACAATTGCTCATAATATAGTAATTCAAAGCACAGTACTTACTGAAAATAGGTTGATGGTCATCTGGATTTTAAATTGTAGATCTCTCTCTTTTTTTGGGGGGGGGGTGTTATTTTGTCTGTAACAATGAGGCCACTAGGTGTCAGTAACGATCCAACATCACAGTGCCACTTGCCAACTCTGGTCTTACCTAATTTTTGTGTCTTTGACTTTTCTGATCCATTATCTTTGCATCTTACCTCCCAAGTCTTTGTAAGAAGGATACTTTATTGGAAAAATTTTTGTGCCCTTGTGTTACCATATTATTTTATGTAACCTTTACAACAATTCTCTGCAAAGTAAGTAGTAGTATCCCCATTTTATGTGGTCAGCGTGGAATAGTAGTAAAAAGCACTTGGGCTTTCAAGTCTAGCAGATTTATTCCACTACTTATTAATTATTAACTAATGTCTCTAATTATCTTATAAAAATAATTTTCTTCATCTGTAAAATTAAAAAATAAAATTTCAAAAATTGCCATACAGATTAAATGAAATACTGTATGTGTTAAAGTGCCTACCATAAGAAAGCACTCAAAAAGTGTTAAATTTACCCTTTTACCTAACTTCTCTATTTAGTAGAGGAGGAAACTTAGTATGTAGATTTAAAAGTATATCAGTTTGGTTTTGAGTAGGAGATCCTTTGTTCATAATTTCTGTGTAACAGTAAATAGTTTACATTTTTGATGCTCCTAACTGTCTCTCTGGATTTGAAAAGAGGGGAAAACCTATATTGCAAAATAGGTAGCAGTAAATATAGGAGACTAGTCTGTGCCTGTAACTGTTAACTTATTAGCCAAAAGTTTTTCTGTAAATCTGTGAAAGATGTTCTGAACTTATATCTCTTCATTTTCCTTGCAAAATTCTGAAATTTCCTAGCATAATAAACCAGAAGGCCTCTGGTTCATTTTGGACCAGTTTAATCTTATTATTTTAAGTTTAAGGTTGAAAAATTGGGGGTAAAGCATTAAATGACACATTTTGTGCCACGATTCCATTCTCTTTTGGAAGGATTCTCAATAATTACCTATGCATTACAGCCCAAAGACAAGAACCCATGAGTAGACTGTGAAATATTTTTTAAAACCACCAGAGAATATACAGAAACCATTGCAGAGGTAAAGAGAGATCTTTATAAAAACAAATCCTCTCACGTGACTAATGAAACTTATTCATTCTATCACTTTATCTGTATGTGAAAAGTTAATAATGCTTCCAGGTTTTAATATAAGAATTTTATAAACTATGCATATGAGTATTCCAATGAAAGACCGAGGATTGAACACACACTTAGTTTCATCCCCTCTTCAGATCTCACTAACAGTAAAGAGACTTTTGTTTAAAGCCATTTAACCCAAAAAGAATGGGAGCGACAAAAAATGGCAACCAAATTTTGGAAGCCAAATATCTGATGAATGTTGAATAACTTAACAGACCTGAGAAAGCGGAATTCGAAGCTAGCACTGGAGAAAGCTGGAAAGCATCCTAATTTACATTGCAAATCCCCTCAAAGGCTCAGAAATTGAAGGAAATTGGAAATAAGGATGAGGTGAGACGGAAAGGAGAAGACAGTTATACATCCTTGCCCCAAAAGCAGATTGAAGTTTCATTCTTTGCAGAGAGTCAAATAGTATCCCTGGACTGGAGAACACCAAGCACAAGTGTATGTTGGCATGCTGAACTGAAAATGAGGAGCAACGGAAAGTTTCATACTGAAGGTTATAACTGTCTTCTGCCTTCTCCTATTTCTCCTAGAAGACACTGGCAATAGGTAGGAGATAGCAAGTCAACTTTGAGGAGTCAGACCAGACTAAGAGAAAAGACCTAAAGGTGTTAACATCAGAAATTCTCAAGGAAATGGCTTAGCTAGATACACTAGACTGAAGATCACTTTTGACAAGCCTCACACATGTAACAAAATTCCAATCAGCTTTATCGTGTTCACTCATACATATGAGAAGATAGCAAAAGATCACCAAGTATTTGAAGATCAAAACATTAGAATTATGGAACATAAACAAAAAAAGCAGATTAGAAGAAGACTATTTAGGGAGAACATTTCAAAAAACTATTAGAGTAGCTTCAAAGAGATAAGATAGAATGTATTACTTTCATGAATATGACAAGAATACTACTTGAAAAAGAACAAAGAACCAAAAAAATGAGTTCTTGGAAAATAATAATAGAATAGTAGAAATGGAAAACTCAATAAAAAGAAGATAAAAAAGAGACAATCTCTCAGAAGGTGCAAAAAAGACAAAGAATGGAAAGAAAAGATAAAGTAAGGAGTCATTTTAGGAGGCTCAATAACCTAATAAGAAGTTCTAAAAGAGAGAACAGAGGAAAATAGAGGGGAGAAAGTCATCAAATAAATCATCAAACAGTATTTTCCAGAACCGAATGATGAGTTTTTAGTTGCAAGGCCCCTTGAGAGCCCAATGCAGTGGATGAAAATATTCCCACACCAAGGTGCATCATTATTAAAATCAACACTGGAAGACAGTGGAAGATTCTACAAGTTTCCTGAGAAGAAAATAAGAGGTTTCATCTAGAGGATAAGGAAACAAAGTAGCAACAGACTTCTCACCAGCAACACTTGGAAGCAAAGCCTGGAAGAATCTAAGGAGAAAATAATATTCACCAGCAGTATCAGTGTATTATAACTGTATAATTAAGACCTCTTCAGCCATGTAAAGTCTCAAGAGTTCACTTTCTATACCATTTACTAAGGTAGCCACTGAGGTGTACTGATCAAAAACAAAAGAATAAACCAACAAGAAAAAATAAGGGAAATAGGAAAATCTGCACAAGAGAGTTGGGAACTAATCCCTAGGATGATAGTGGAGATCCTAGAGTGATAATGAAAGATCTCATATGAAAATAACTGGGCAAACATGGAGAACAACTGGTTCAGATTAAAGAGTTTTGCACAAGACTAAGGGAGAGTTCTTCAAGAAGGTGAAATTGATCGACTGTGTATTAGGCTTCATAATAGTAAAGGTTGAAACAGGGTGAGAGTAGTGGGATTGAATTAATGTTAAGTATATTTTTTAAAAAAAGCTAAGGCAGGGTTGGGGATGAAGAACAATTAATAACTGCAGGGAAAACAAAATGTAGTAGAAGAAAGGAAAAGTAACTGGGGTATATCACTCGTTTCAGCTGTGACTAGCATTCACATAGTCATCCTATTGATGACTACATTACTGTGTTAGGAAAATGGGAGTATTGGTCACATGATGAGCGTGGCAGAAGAACGGTGTACAAGCGTGTGAGAACCGAAGCCCCTTATTACATTGAAGGAACTGATATTTCAAGAAGTAATAATACAAGCATATTATTTAGACATACACAGGTAATTACCTAAAAGGGAGTTGAAAGTAGTTGCCTGTGAAAGGAGAAAGAGGGGATGAGGCAAGGGACTGTTTTTTTTAATACAAGCCTTGTAGAACTAGTTGATTTTAATTAGGTGCATGTACAATGACAAAAATAAAAACTATAGTGTGAATTGTGCTTTTAAAAAGAAAAACGTGTACACATAGGTTTCTACCATGTTCTTATAGATATGTCTTGGATTACTTTAGAGAATGGGTTTTGCCCTGTAGAGACTGATAATTTTTTATTTGGTTTTTATTATCAGATCAGATCCAGGCTGTGAAGACATGAAAAGATAGTATTTGGAAACCTCAACAATTTTCAATTCAAGGAATATATATTAAGGCAAACTGAATACTTTAAATTTTTTGAAAGTTGTTTTTACATCTAAGAATACTTGATAATCTTCTGCTTGCATTTTTGGACTCTGAATGAGGTTTTTAAGAACATAAGACTTCAGGGATGCTAATCTGGCCATTAATTATATGAAAACTAAATGTTTCCTGAAGGTCTCCCTCCCCAGAATTATCAACTTCTTGAAAGGTCTACATTTGATTGTAATTAGAATGTGTAAAGTCAGAGTTATCTCAGTATCTCATCTTGATTTATGATATCTTTAATGCATTTTATTTTTTTAATTGTCTTCTAAAAACTTAGCTTATGATATGACTTTGTAGTATGATTGTGCTTGTGAAAAAGAACTTGTAAATATTTATAAGGGACCATGGGTAATTAATATATATTAAAGTTTTGCTATATGTCACCATCAATAAAACATAAAATGTAATATACAAACTAGTGTGCTTTATATGCTGAAAAGAATAATGCTGTGTTAATATGGGATTTGCTGTTTTACTGTCAAACATTTGTAAATTACCTGAGACCAAGTTAAGCTGAATTTATTTATTCAGTGAATAAAACACTGAATAAATAAATGAAACATCTCTGTACCTATTACTAGTTTGGCATTGTCCTAGGCAATGGTGATACAAGGTAAATAAAACGTATTCCTAATCCTCAGAGAACTTAAAATTTAATGAGGGAGAATTTGAGAATCTTTTTATACAGAGTATCTAATTTTATTTCATTGGCTGACTGAAAATATTGCATTTTAAGATTAAGAGGTATAAAAATGAATTAATGTGATTCTTCATAATTATTACAACTGACTTATTCTTTCTTCCTTTAAAATGTCTCCAGTTTACTGCAGTACTTTGTTAAAATAGACTGTGACTCACCAACTCTGTTTTTCCTGAGCATAAACTGCTACAAAAATGTTTTTTAGAATTTTAAACATATCTCTGCCATCTACTGTATGCAAATTGTGTTACTTCTCACAACTTAAAGACCGCTTATAATTGTAAACTCTAAATAGAAGCTTTCATTTTTAATTAATCACTGGGAAACAGTGGATAGAGCAATGGTGTAAATCCTAAAAAATATTACATATAAAGAAAAACTGTAATATACAATGTGTAACATCATAAATATCATTAGCTGTGAAAATGATAAAAACAGAAGACAAAAGGTAAGTGAGTAATAAAGGTGTATTATGATAACTACAGTAGTGGTATGTTTCACAGAGATTTGAATAAAATAATTTTAAAACTACAGTAAAAGTTCTATAATTCAGTTTCTCTTAGTCCAGAAATCCCAGTGATTTCGAATTTGGCATATTGAAAGTTATCCAGAATATTCCAGTGATCCAGCATTTTAGCTAGCTTGCCAGCCTCTCATAAATTGTTTTGATGAAGATACAAAGTGAGTCTCATTAATCTAGAGCTGCCTCAAATATAAAAAAGACATGAAGATGAAAACACTGTAATTCAACAAAAAATACCTAATATGCTATAACTATTTTAGGAGGATGGAGAAAAGGGTGTTTTAAGAGAATTCAAATCCTCATCTACCATAAGGTAACAATAACAATAATAAAAGCTATCACTATATTTTGAGCAAGATATTATTACATGTATGGGATTTTGCATCATATAATCCTCATAATAGCCTTATGTAGTAGATTCTAGTGTTTGTTTTATAGACAAGGAAACTGAGGCCTAAAAAAAGGTTGTTTAAGGTCACAGAGCTAGTAAATGGTGGTGCTGGGATTCAGAACCAAACAATCTGTTTAAAATGGATGATTCAAGAGCTAAGAGTATTACTGATTTTAGAAATATAGAGGTATCTGCCATAAGAATAGCTAAAAGGATGGGAAAAATCTCTCACTGGGGTGGGAGACCAGGATTGGGGTGCTGGAGGTCAGGGACAAGGGACTGCTGTTTTTTTCTTTTTGCTTGTTTTAAGTCTATTAACACTTCAAAATTTAAACTCTGGGCAGGAATGACTATGATAAAAATAATTCTTGAAATTATGTTGATTTGTTGATGCTAAATTAGTATTCCACAAACTACAGTAATTCACACCTATGCAAATATGTAGAAGAGAGCTTACTAACTGCTTCCTTTGTTTTCATGACCTCCAGATCTAGTTTATAGTCTATAAACATCCATTCGTACTCTACATTTTCATGTAAAGATTATGTAGAAGCAAGTTGGGCTACAGTGGTCACAGCACGCCATGTGTGTATACACTGAGGTTATTGCATTTGTATTTAACATATTATGCAATTAAAATTTATTGCATTAAAGCTCAAGCAAGTGTTTTTTTATGTTTAGACATCACTGTGTTAACAAAGTTTAATTCATTAAGCTCCACATTTCAATGTGACACCTCATAAAATGTTCAAAAGTTAGCCTATTGTATGTTTTGCATTTAAATATTTATAATGTGGCCCTATTCAGCCTGTGCCTTATAAATCACAAAAGAGCTGAGTTGTATATATTTTTCATTTATAGGTTGTCTGCTAAAAATTATGAATTGCCTTCTGATTACTTAAGTTATTTTTTTCCCACCGTATTGTGATTTCCATAAATATATGTAGTTACTCTAGAGAAAACTTAAGGCAAATACATTCTGCATGTAACTCCGGTACATTAAAATACTGTAGCATTTTAACTGATTTGCTTTCTGATTTTTCCTTCTTGCTTCTTAGTTAAAAAATAAATAAAACCAATATTAAATGCTCACTTAAACGGATGTTAAAATAGGTTTGTTCATTTCTGTGACTGGAAGGAAATACTTTGACTGAGAAATGGTTATGGTGTTTAATTAAATGTTTCAAGTAACTTATTTATTACATTTTTATTGTGAATCTTTCTCATTAAGGATGTTCCTTCTGGGGTTTGCAAGGAACTGCCTCAGGACCATTACTGATTCTTCCCTCTGATCATTCGATTTTAATGCCACACTTGGCAGCTTCATCAACATATAGTATTAAGCTTTTCTCTGGTGATTTAGAATAAACCAAAAAGGACAAATTTAATTCTTCACCAAATTTCAAGTCACCAAGTAATGCTAGAAGTCATAGAGGAGTAGGAGGTACTTTGAAAATAAAATTTGGTTAGAAATATGGTAGTAATAATTAACATTTTTGTGGTTTTTACTATGTGCCAGGCACTTTCTAAGCATTTTATATATGTATATTAATTCATTTAATCATCATAACATAATATATATATAATGGATAACTAATAAGAACCTGCTGTATAAGAAAATAAATAAAATTCAAAAAAATCATCATAACAACTCTATGAGGTAGGCGCTATTATCTCTATTATGTAGGTCACGGGTCAGCAAACTACTAATCTGTCTTTGTATGGCCCTTGAGCTAATAATGGTTTTACATTTTTAAAGCGTTATTTAAAAAAAAAAAAAGGCAACAGATACCGTACGTGGCCCACAGAACATGAAATTATTTACTGTCTGGGGCTTTACATAAAAACTTTGCCGACTCCTATCTTAGATGATGAAAGTGAGGCAAAGGAGGTTAAGTAACTTGCCTACAGTCCCATTGCAAATAAACAGAAGACCCCAGATTTTGAGTCTAGACTATCTGGCTCCAGAATTTGTGTTCTTAACCTCTACAAGGTTTCTTGAAGAGCTAAAGAGCATTCTAAAATGGAATAGAACAATTTGAAATTACTTCTTTCTTAAATAATTATATTAAAGATGAAAAATTAGATGCAAATAGCTGAAAAGTAATGCTCATTGAAATCCTTTTTTCCCCTCCAGTTATATTGATGTCTTGGCCCTCTGACGTCTTTTTCCTTCCTTTTCTTTAAATGGGTGGCAACAGATGGGGCTGATTGTGAAACATCAGACATGTTAATGTTTCAAAGTTTAATCACACACAGATTATCCCCAAACATCTGGCTTGGTCTTCCAGATTTCTCAGTGACTTTTACCAATATTTTGAGTTAACTGATAACTAGTGTTGACAGTCTTGAAACGTGGTAAAATGTAGACGCATTAATAATCCAATTTGTGGATATGCATTTTAAGTTGTGACCCCAAGTAACAACTATAGCTAAAAATATTTTCTTAATTGCAAATATTTTATGGCTTTGCCTCAGTGTTTTAATTTTTGCCATTTGACTATTGGAATAGCATATATCCATAAAGGCCTAGGCCCAGAAATCAGTGTGTATGTGTGTGTGTGTGTGTGTGTGTGTCTCATTCTCTTTTGGAAAACTTTATAAACTCTTCCAATTATTTAATGAAATGTTATAATGTTACAGTAAAATATTACTGAGATAGGTTTACATTTCCTCTAATTGAGAGTAATCATTAATGTTGGAGTTAAAGCCAATTTCACATTAAGCTCTATTTTCTTAGGCTCAGTGTGTGCGTGTGTGTGTACATCAGAATGCACCATCCTAAGGTCATAGGAAGCTCTCACTTCACTCATTTTAGTGATCACTAACTATTTCCCCAGGGCTTTCTTGGGAAGGTTTATAGATATATCCTACAGATACGTTATTCTTTCTGTGTTGTAGGGTTTTTTATTTTGTTTGTTTTTGTGATGCTCTTAAATGTGATACATCAGTTCTTGCTGTTTCTGGAAACTATATTATCTACTTGATAGAGTTTTTACTGCATTTTTTAGATGCTGGATTATTAGTGTATTAAGTACTGTCCACTAATTCCGTGAGCTTAATTTATAGATTCACAACATATCGCTTATCCCTTTTTACATTGTAAAACCCCCATACTGTGACTAATTTTATTTCATTTATACATAGCAGGACAAAATTTCTTAAGAACAAACAAAATGATTTCCAAGACCCTATATCAACATGGTATCTTGTTAATGTTAAAATTTGTTTTTCTCATTTGAAATACATCTAACACAGAACTATTTTTTAAATATTAATGCTATGTTTGCTGATTAAAAAGTGTGTTGGTCTCTATAAAGGCAAGAGGCAGTATTTTTCTACTAATTAGACCTTCAGATGTAACAAGCAGATATATCAATACTTATCACAGAACTTGTCTATGTGGGAAATGGGTATAAACTTAAGAAATAGACTATAGTTCTTTCTTAAAGAGATCAGGACAATTCTGAGGCTTCGCCTCCATATCAGGAGGTCTTAGTCTTTTTTAGGAATAGGAATAGGGCTTGCCCTACAGTAGAATAGGATTCAAGCAGCAACTTTGTCTAGGAAGCCTACAATTGTATTTCCTTTTAATATAAGAGTATTACTAGTGCCACAAAGAAGACTTTATTTGCATTTAAAGATTATACAGTACTCGGTATTTAACTTAATACATCTTTATTTTTATTAGATTTATTTAAATATCTGTCTTACGTATCCTACCTTCCAGAAGAAAACTGAGGAAGAGTATCTACATCCTAAGGTCACATCATAATAAAATGAAAAACCGTAATGCTAAGTGTCTTATTCTAAGGAAACTTTGAGGTTATTCTCTTAACTCATGGTTAGTTTTTATTTTTTTCATCTCTTTTTCTTTAGCCTTACTTCAAATTGTTCTTCAAAAGGCATAAGTTAATATCGATATATATGCATTTATTAAGATAATCCTCTAATCAACTACAATCAGAAAAAATTTTTCATAGTGTAACTCAAGTGTAAACTCTCTAATTATAAAGGAGGTACCCAAATCCTTACCTTCTCTTCCTTCTTACAGAAAATAGTATGGAGTGGGAGGGTTCAGTGGTGCCCTGGATAAAACTCAGATCTGGGCTAACTCACAGAAAAATCATGATTTCAGATTGCTTCCAAGTCCTTGTAGCTATCACTGAGTAGATGGCTCTCTAAAATTGATAGCACATTTGCTTATTCCAGTAAACCCGGGTCACAACTTGGAAGCCAGAATGTGAACACATTAGGGAGGGATTGACATGGCTCTGCGTAATAATGTAAATCACTTCACAGACTATCTTATATTTAGAAAAATTGTTTCCCTCAAAATTATTCTAGAATTTGACTCAGTACTTATTTTAGAGACATGTGCATAACCTTGATTTGCAAGGGCAATAATTGTGTCTTGAATGTTTGAGTCTTTACCATAATCCTTTATTGAGGAAGCTGATGCATTTCATCTTCCTTTTTTACACATCCTAGTCACTCTTGTTTTGAATATCCACTCACCACCTAAGATCCTTTTCTCTGCTGGTTTCTGTCCTAAGTGTTTTCTAAGCAAGTATATCAGTTCCTAGGGTTCCCTATGGAAAGTCTTAACATATTCTATTTAATTGAACCATATGGCATTGCCATTTTGTAGGCCCAAAGCAGCTGAATGATAGCACTTTCATATGGTTCAGTTAAAGTCACCTGGAAACTTCTGAACAGCTTAATTTTTCAGTAAGTGTCAAAGAAATCAATACCTAAGCAGCCACAACCTAGGCTGGCCCAAAAAAGACCTGTGGTTTTTTTGGCCACAATACTTTGTAGTTCCATGCCTCAAACCAAACCAGTAATCTGAGGGATTTCTTAATTTTTAAGGTATATATCATTTCAGACACATTTTATGAGCCATTTCAGATTCTCTCAGACTCACCATCTCTTGTTTCAGCTGCCACTGCTTGTAGGCTCCAGCCAACTATATGTAGGTGCAGAGCACCCTATTTTTGTTCCCATGCCCCCACCCCTACCATTCCAAAACACACATAACCCAGCAGGGGAACCATTGACAGGTGGTAGACAAGAACTAGTGAATAAATTCTTCCCTCTTTCTATTTTTCCTGTCAATCATGGACAGTCTAGAGACTCACCATATATAGCTTCTGGGATGATTACTCTGACTCTAACAATTAGTCACACTTAGCAGCGACCAGCTCAGTAACACCTCGCATTGCCACTCTCCTAACCTGCTTCATTCTCCTTTCCCATAACTTTACTTCCTAATAAATTAATACAGAGTCTCTCTGCCTCAGCAATGCTTTCTGAGGAACCCAGGCTATATCCAACAATATTCTCAAATTTTCATCAGTCACCTATGGCAGAATACATGCTCAAGTTTGAGAAGTATTCCCCTTGGACTTTTCTTTTTTCATTTTTATGTTTTAAATGTTTTTAATATTTATTTTATATTGGAGTAGAGTTGATTAACAATGTTGTGTTAGTTTCAGGTGTACAGCAAAGTGATTCAGTTATACATATACAAACATCTATTCTTTTTCAAATTCTTTTCCGATTCACGTTATTACAGAATATTGAGCCGAGTTTCCTGTGCTATATAGTAGGTCCTTGTTGGTTATCTATTTTAAATATAGCAGTGTGTACATGTCAATACCAAACTCCCAATCTATCCCTCCCCCCACCCCGGATAACCATATGTTCGTTTTCTAAGTCTGTGAGTCTGTTTCTGTTTTGTAAATAAATTCATTTGTATCACTTTTTTTTTTTTAGATTCTACATATAAGTGGTATCATATGATATTTGTCTTTCTCTGTCTGACTTACTTCACTTAGTATGTTAATATCCAGGTCCATCCATGCTGCTGCAAAGGACATTATATCATTCTTTTTAATTGCTGAGTAATATTCCATTGTGTATATATATACCACAACTTTGTTTATCCATTCATCTGTCAATGGACATTTAGGTTGCTTCCATGTCTTGGCAATTGTAAACAGCACTTCAGTGAACAGGGGTGCATGTATACTTTCGAACCATGTTTTTCTCTGGATATATGCCCAGGAGTGGGATTGCTAGATCATATAGTAGCTCTCTTTAAAGTTTTTTAAGGAACCTCCATACTATTCTCCATAGTGGTTGTACCAATTTACATTCCCACCAACAGTGTAGGAGGTTTCCCTTTTCTCCACACCCTTTCCAGCATTTATTGTTTGTAGACTTTTTGATGATGGTACTTCTGACTGGTGTGAGGTGATATCTCATGGTAGTTTTGATTTGCATTTCTCTAATAATTAGTGATGTTGAGCATCTTTTCATGTGCCTCTTGGCCATCCGTTTGTCTTCTTTGGAGAGATGTCTATTTAGGTCTTCTGCCAATTTTTTGATTGGGTTGTTGGTTTTTTTGGTATTGAGCCACATGAGCTGTTTGTAAATTTTGGAGATTAATCCCTTGTTGGTCACATCATTTGCAAATATTTTTTCCCATTCTCTAGGTTGTCTTTTCGTTTTGTTTATGGTTTCTTTTGCTGTGCAAAAGCTTTTGAGTTTAATTAGGTCCCATTTGGTTTTTTTGTTTGTTTGTTCTTATTTCCATTACTCTAGGAGACGGCTTGAAGAAGATATTGCCGCAATTTATGTCAGAGTATTCTGCCTATGTTGTCCTCTAAGAGTTTTATAGTATCTGATCCTACATTTAGGTCTTTAGCCCATTTTGAGTTTATTTTTTTGTATGGTGTTAAAGAATGTTCTAATTTCATTTTTTTTACATATAGCTGTCCAGTTTTTTTTTCCCTGGGTCCTGGTGCACACATGACCTTGTGTGTGTCCTCCAAGAGTGGAGTTTCTGTTTCCCCCAGTCCTGTGGAAGAATTCCTGCGATCAAACCCCTCTGGCCTTCAAAGCCAAATTCTCTGGGGGCTCTTCCTCCCATTTCCAGGCCTCCAAGCTAGGGAGCCTGATGTAGAGCTCAGAACTTTCACTTCTGTGGGAGAACTTCTGTGGTATAATTATTTTGCAGTTTGTGGGTCACCCACCCGGCGGGTATGGGATTTGATTTTGTCACGATTGCGCCCCTTCTACTGTCTCATTGTGGTTTCTTCTTTGTCTTTGGTTGTAGGGTATCTTTTTTGGTGGTTCCAGCATTTTTCTGTCAATGGTTGTTCAGCAATTAGTTGATTTTGATTCATCTTCTCCATAAGAAGATGTGAGCTCATGTCCTACTCTGCCATCTTGTCACCAGGATCATCATTTTTTAAATAGACTTTATTTTTAGAGCAAATTTAAGTTCACAGCAAAACTGAGCAGAAGATACAGAGATTTCCTACATAACTACTGCCCCCACGTAACGCATATATCCTCCCACACTGTCCACATCCTGAAGCCCTAGGATTTTGAAGCACGTAAAAGTCACCCTCAAGTGAGCATAGTGATAAACAGTTGATCAAAAGCTACCTTGGAAGTTCTGGCTCTGGGTAAGTTAGAGTAAGTACACTCCATCCTATCCCCACCGAATGCAACCATAAAACCTGCATAGACCAGCTATTTGAATGCATGGACCAGCTACTTGAGGACTCTGAGTAGCAGTCAGATTGAAGAAGACCAGAATTTAACATACCACAAGACCAACAGTGAGTTTACCCATTTTTTCCCCTTTGGTAGCCCCTCTACTTGGGCTTAAGGCTGCTGAAAACCCAGAATTGAGAATCTGTGCAGACAGAGCTCCAGAGAAAACCTGATTTTGGCTCAAAGAGTGGGAAGGGAGTCTCCTAATGACCAGCAAAAATTAAGAAAATACTCCATTTTCTTTTTCTATGTTTTCTTGTACACCAGCTCTCAAACAATCTGAGGGTGTCAGCAGCAGCAACAGTAGCAACAGTGGCAGTGGCAAACCCACAGACACCTAAAATTCTGAGGAAAGGGAACCTTCGTGTACAATCACAGGAGCTGTGGTCCCAAGAGGATGTGGTAAATCCCATTGCTTTTGTTCTCTCTGTCTTCCCACTGCTTGGCCCCAGACGGGCATATTCATAGGAAGTGTATGGTGGAGCAGGGCACATAAAGCCTCAGCTTTCTAGCTGGGAGGTTAAAAAAAAAAAAAAAAGTGGGGGGAGCCCCAGGAACTAAAGTACAGAGGAGATTGGGAGAGGGAAGAGATCAGCAAAGTAACCCCATAAAGTTGCTTATGAAATCTCAGTCTTGCCCTCAGTGTGGGTCTGAGTCCAAACAGCATACACAGACTTTGAGAAGTAAACTATGACCCAAATCCAAGATTAGCTACTGGGTGGCTCACACATGGCCTAGATATGAATAAAAGTCTGGAGGTTTTTGAAAACAGAAATAACATTGAAATATGACTCCCACAAGTCTGGTTGGAACTTTTGGCCTGAATCTAACCAGAATGAAGGCCTGCTAAAGAAAAATTATCAATAATCTCCATAGAATTTAAATAAGAGGGATTTCCCTAGTGGTGCAATGGTTAAGAATCTGCCTGCCAATGCAGGGGACACGGGTTCGATCCCTGGTCTGGGTATAGTTGAATTACAATTACAATGTTGTGTTAATTACTGCTGTATGGCAAAGTGACTCAGTTGTATATGTATATGCGTTCTTTTTTTTTTTTTTTTTTTTAAACATCTTTATTGAAGTATAATTGCTTTACAATGGTGTGCTAGCTTCTGCTTTACAACAAAGTGAATCAGTTACACATATACATATGTTGCCATATCTCTTCCCTCTTGCATCTCCCTCCCTCCCACCCTCCCTATCCCACCCCTCTAGGTGGTCACAAAGCACCGAGCTGATCTCCCTGTGCTATGCGGCTGCTTCCCACTAGTTATCTATTTTACATTTGGTAGTGTATATATGTCCATGACACTCTCTCACCCTGTCACATCTCACCCCTCCCCCTCCCCATATCCTCAAGTCCATTCTCTAGTAGGTCTGTGTCTTTATTCCCATCTTGCCACTAGGTTCTTCATGACCTCTTTTTTTTTTTTTTCCCGTAGATTCCATATATATGTGTTAGCATACTGTATTTGTTTTTCTCTTTCTGACTTACTTCACTCTGTATGACAGACTCTAACTCCATCCACCTCATTACAAACACCTCCATTTCATTTCTTTTTATGGCTGAGTAATATTCCATTGTATATATGTGCCACATCTTCTTTATCCATTCATCCGATGATGGACACCTAGGTTGCTTCCATGTCCTGGCTATTGTAAACAGAGCTGCAATGAATATTTTGGTACATGACTCTTTCTGAATTATGGTTTTCTCAGGGTATATGCCCAGTAGTGGGATTGCTGGGTCATATGGTAGTTCTATTTTTAGTTTTTTAAGGAACCTCCATACTGTTCTCCATAGTGGCTGTATCAATTTACATTCCCACCAACAGTGCAAGAGTGTTCCCTTTTCTCCACACCCTCTCCAGCATTTATTGTTTCTAGATTTTTTGATGATGGCCATTCTGACCGGTGTGAGATGATACCTCATTGTAGTTTTGATTTGCATTTCTCTAATGATTAAAGATGTTGAGCATTCTTTCATGTGTCTGTTGGCAATCTGTATCTCTTCTTTGGAGAAATGTCTATTTAGGTCTTCTGCCCATTTTTGGATTGGGTTGTTTGTTTTTTTGTTATTGAGCTGCATGAGCTGCTTGTAAATCTTGGAGATTAATCCTTTGTCCGTTGCTTCATTTGCAAATATTTTCTCCCATTCTGAGGGTTGTCTTTTGGTCTTGTTTATGGTTTCCTTTGCTGTGCAAAAGCTTTTAAGTTTCATTAGGTCCCATTTGTTTATTTGTGTTTTTATTTCCATTTCTCTAGGACCTGGGTCAAAAAGGATCTTGCTGTGACTTATGTCATACAGTGTTCTGCCTATGTTTTCCTCTAAGAGTTTGATAGTGTCTGGCCTTACACTTAGGTCTTTAATCCATTTTGAGTTTATTTTTGTGTATGGTGTTAGGGAGTGTTCTAATTTCATACTTTTACATGTACCTGTCCAATTTTCCCAGCACCACTTATTGAAGAGGCTGTCTTTTCTCCACTGTATATGCTTGCCTCCTTTATCAAAGATAAGGTGACCATATGTGCGTGGGCTTATCTCTGGGCTTTCTATCCTGTTCCATTGATCTATATTTCTGTTTTTGTGCCAGTACCAAACTGTCTTGATTACTGTAGCTTTGTAATATAGTCTGAAGTCAGGGAGCCTGATTCCTCCAGCTCCATTTTTCGTTCTCAAGATTGCTTTGGCTATTCGGGGTCTTTTGTGTTTCCATACAAATTGTGAAATTTTTTGTTCTAGTTCTGTGAAAAATGCCAGTGGTAGTTTGTTAGGGATTGCATTGAATCTGTAGATTGCTTTGGGTAGCAGAGTCATTTTCACAATGTTTATTCTTCCAATCCAAGAACATGGTATATCTCTCCATCTATTTGTATCATCTTTAATTTCTTTCATCAGTGTCCTATAATTTTCTGCATACAGGTCTTTTGTCTCCTTAGGTAGGTTTATTCCTAGGTATTTTATTCTTTTTGTTGCAATGGTAAACGGGAGTGTTTTCTTAATTTCACTTTCAGATTTTTCATCATTAGTATACAGGAATGCAAGAGATTTCTGTGCATTAATTTTGTATCCTGCTACTTTACCAAATTCATTGATTAGCTCTAGTAGTTTTCTGGTAGCATCTTTTGGATTCTCTATGTATAGTATCATGTCATCTGCAAACAGTGACAACTTTACTTCTTCTTTTCCGATTTGGATTCCTTTTATTTCTTTTTCGTCTCTGATTGCTGTGGCTAACACTTCCAAAACTATGTTGAATAATAGTGGTGAGAGTGGGCAACCTTGTCTTGTTCCTGATCTTAGTGGAAATGGTTTCAGTTTTTCACCATTGAGGACAATGTTGGCTGTGGGTTTGTCATATACGGCCTTTATTATGTTGAGGAAAGTTCCCTCTATGCCTACTTTCTGCAGGACTTTTATCATAAATGGGTGTTGAATTTTGTCGAAAGCTTTCTCTGCATCTATTGAGATGATCATATGGTTTTTCTCCTTCAATTTGTTAATATGATGTATCACGTTGATTGATTTGCGTATATTGAAGAATCCTTGCATTCCTGGAATAAACCCCACTTGATCATGGTGTATGATCCTTTTAATGTGCTGTTGGATTCTGTTTGCTAGTATTTTGTTGAGGATTTTTGCATCTATGTTCATCAGTGATATTGGCCTGTAGTTTTCTTTCTTTGTGACATCTTTGCCTGGTTTTGGTATCAGGGTGATGGTGGCCTCGTAGAATGAGTTGGGGAGTGTTCCTCCCTCTGCAATATTTTGGAAGAGTTTGAGAAGGATAGGTGTTAGCTCTTCTCTAAATGTTTGATAGAATTCGCCTGTGAAGCCATCTGGTCCTGGGCTTTTGTGTGTTGGAAGATTTTTAATCACAGTTTCAATTTCAGTGCTTGTGATTGGTCTGTTCATGTTTTCTATTTCTTCCTGGTTCAGTCTCGGCAGGTTGTGCATTTCTAAGAATCTGTCCATTTCTTCCAGGTTGTCCATTTTATTAGCATAGAGTTGCTTGTAGTAATCTCTTATGATCGTTTGTATTTCTGCAGTGTCAGTGGTTACTTCTCCTTTTTCATTTCTAATTCTATTAATTTGAGTCTTCTCCTTTTTTCTCTTGATGAGTCTGGCTAATGGTTTATCAATTTTGTTTATCTTCTCAAAGAACCAGCTTTTAGTTTCATTGATTTTTGCTATTGTTTCCTTCATTTCTTTTTCATTTATTTCTGCTCTGATCTTTATGATTTCTTTCCTTCTGCTAGCTTTGGGGTTTTTTTGTTCTTCTTTCTCTAATTGCTTTAGGTGCAAGGTTAGGTTGTTTATTCGAGATGTTTCCTGTTTCTTGATGTAGGCTTGTATTGCTATAAACTTCCCTCTTAGAACTGCTTTTGCTGCATCCCATAGGTTTTGGATCGTCGTGTCTCCATTGTCATTTGTTTCTAGGTATTTTTTGATTTCCCCTTTGATTTCTTCAGTGATCACTTCGTTATTAAGTAGTGTATTGTGTAGCCTCCATGTGTTTGTATTTTTTACAGATCTTTTCCTGTAATTGATATCTAGTCTCATAGCGTTGTGGTCGGAAAAGTGTATATGCGTTCTTGTTCATATTCTTTTCCATTATGGTTTACTACAGGATATTGACTATAGTTCCTCGTGCTATACAGTAGGACCTTGTTGTTTATCCATCCTATATATACCGGATCACATCTGCTAATCCCCAACTCCCAATCCAACCCTCTCCCACCTCCCTCCCCCTTGGCAACCACCAGTCTATTCTCTATGTCCTTGACTGTTTCTGTTTTATAAATATGTTCATTTGTGTCATTTTAGATTCTACATATAAGTGATATCATATGGTATTTGTCTCTCTCATTCTGACTTACTTCACTTAGTATGATAATCTCTAGTTGCATCCATGTTGCTGCAAATGGCATTATTTCATTCCTTTTTATGGCTGAGTAGTATTCCATTGTATATATGTACATCTTCTTTATCCATTCATCTGTCAATGAACATTTAGGTTGTTTCCATGTCTTGGCTATTGTGAATAGTGCTGCTATAAACATAGGAGTGCATGTATATTTTTGAGTTATATAGTTTTGTCTGGATATATGCCCAGGAGTAGGATTGCTGGAACATATGGTAATTTTTTAGTTTTCTGAGGAACCTCCATACTGTTTTCCACAGTGGCTGAGCCAACTTACATTCCCACCAACAGTGTAGGAAGGTTCCCTTTTCTCCACACCCTCTCCAGCATTTGTTATTTGTAGATTTTTTAATGACAGCCACTCTGACACGTGTGAGGTGGACCTCATTGTAGTTTTGATGTGCATTTCTCTAATAATTAGTGATGTTGAGCATCTTTTCATGTGCCTATTGGCCATCTGTATTTCTTCTTTGGAGAAATGTCTCTTTAGGTCTTATGCCCATTTTTTAAAATAAATTTATTTATTTATTTATTTTGGGCTGCATTGGGGTCTTCATTGCTGCACGTGGCTTTCTCTAGTTGCCGCAAGCAGGGCTACTCTCTGTTGCAGTGCGTGGGCTTCTCATTGCGGTGGCTTCTCTTGTTGCGGAGCTCGGGCTCTAGGCGTGCGGGCTTCAGTAGGTGTGGCTCGCGGGCTCTAGAGCGCAGGCTCAGTAGTTGTGGCGCACGGGCTTAGTTGTGGCATGTGGGATCTTCCCGGACCAGGGCTCAAACCCATGTCCCCTGCATTGGCAGGCGGATTCTTAACCACTGAGCCACCAGGGATGCCCCTATGCCCATTTTTTGATTGGTTTGTTTTTGTTTTTCTGATATTGAACCACACGAGCTGTCTGTAAATTTTTTAGATTAATCCCTTGTCAGTCGCATCATTTGCAAATATTTTCTCCCATTCTGTAGGCTATCTTTTAGTTTTGTTTATGGTTTCCTTTGCTGTGCAAAAGCTTGTAAGTTTGATTAGGGTCCATTTGTTTATTTTCGTTTTTATTTCTATTGCCTGGGAAGACTGACCTAAGAAAACATTGGTACAATTTATGTCAGAGACTGTTTTGCCTATGTTCTCTTCTAGGAGTTTTATGGTGTCATGTCTTATGTTTAAGTCTTTAAGCTATTTTGAGTTTATTTTTGTGTGTGGTGAGAGGGCGTGTTCTAACTTCATTGATTTACATGTGACTGTCCAACTTTCCCAACACCACTTGCTGAAGAGTTTGTCTTTTTCCCATTGTATATTCTTGCCTCCTTTGTTGAAGATTAATTGATCATAGGTGTGTGGGTTTATTTCTTGGCTCTCTATTCTCTTCCATTGATCTGTATGTCTGTTTTTGTGCTAATACCATGCTGTTTTGATTATTGTAGCTTTGTAGTATTGTCTGAAGTCTGGGATGGTTATGCCTCCTGCTTTGTTCTTTTTCTTCAGGATTACTTTGGCAATTCTGGGTCTTTTATGGTTCCATATGAATTTTAGGATTATTTGTTCTAGTACTGTGGAAAAGGTCATGGGTAATTTGGTAGGGATCACATTAAATCTGTAGATTGCTTTGGGTAGTATGGCCATTTTTACAATATTAATTCTTCAATCCAAGAGCATGGGATATCTTTCCATTTCTTTCAATCATCTTCAATTTCCTTTATTAATGTTTTATAGTTCTCAGTGTATAAGTCTTTCACCTCCTTGGTGAGGTTTATTCCTAAGTACAAAATTACTTGTTATGTGAAAAACCAGAAAACTGACCCATTCTCAAGGGAAAAGATAATGGAGGTCAATACTGTGAAGACTCAAATGGAATGATCAGATAAGGACTTTAAGGCAGCTATAATATCTCAATGAGGCAAAGGAAAACCTGCTTATAACAAATGAAAAGATAGGAATTTCAGCAGAAAAATAGAAAATATAAAAAGAAAGTAAATGAAATTCTAGAACTGAAAAACACAATATCTGACATTAAAAAAATCATAGAAATCATTCATTTCATAGAATGAAAATGACAGAGAAAATAAGCAGTGAACTCGAAGATACAGATCAATAGAAAGTGTTCCATCTGAAAAAGAGAGAGCAAGAAATATTGAAAAAAAATCATCAGTGCTTCAGGATCCTGTGGGATAATATCAAAATTTTAAAAATATATGTAATAGAGTCCCACAGGGATAGGAAAGAGAGAATGGGACAGAATATATTTTTGAAGAAATAATGGGTGAAAAATTCCTAAATTGAATGAAATATATAATTTATAGATTCAAAAAGCTTAGCAAACCCCAAATAGGGTTAATACAAAACAAACAAAAAACTAGGTGTATGAGAGCAAATTGTTGGGACTTCCCTGGTGGCACAGTGGTTAAGAGTCCGCCTGCCAATGCAGGGGACATGGGTTTGATCCCTGGTCCGGGAAAATCCCACATGCCGCGGAGCAAGTAAGCCTGTGCACCACAACTACTGAGCCTGCGCTCTAGAGCCCGCAAGCCACAACTGCTGAGCCCGTGTGCCACAACTACTGAAGCCCACGTGCCTAGAGCCCATGCTCCACAACAAGAGAAGCCACTGCAATGAGAAGCCCACACACCGCAACGAAGAGTAGCCCCTGCTCTCCGCAACTAGAGAAAGCCCGCGCACAGCAACGAAGACCCAACACAGCCAAAAATAAATTAATTAATTTTAAAAAAAGAAAGAAAAAATTCCTTTAAAAAAATAGCAAATTGTTGAAAACTGAAGAAAATCTCAGAAACATCGGGGTGAGGGGGTAGAAATCAACATTATATACAAAGTAACAGTGTTACAAACTACTGTGGATTTCTTATCAGGAACAATCTGTGCCAGGAAACAGTAGTACAATATCTTTAAAGTATTGAGAGAAAAAAAAAATGTTGAACCAGAATTCTAAGATAGAAAACTAAGAAAAAATTTCACCATTATATCTGCACTACTATAAGAAATGTTCTTCAGGCTGAAGGGAGATGATACTAAAGGGAAACTAATTTTCAGGAAACAATGAAAACCAATTAAATGGTAAATATTTGGGTAAATGTAAAAGACTTTTTTCTTTAATGTCCTTATGTTTAAAGCAAATGTTTAAAGCAAAAAGTGTAGCATATTCTTATGGGTTTTGTAATGTATGTAGAGGTAATACAAATGACATATGACACTGCAATATAACTGATGCAGGTGGCTTATAAAGGACCTAAACAGCTTCAAAACTTCTACATTTTACATGGAGTGATAGAGTAATAATTCTAGTAGACAGTGTAAATTAAGGATGTGTATTGTAATTCCTAGAGCATCTATTTTCAAAATTTAAGAGGTATGTTAAAAAGCCAATAAATTAAAATGGATTTCATCAAGTGATCCAAGTAAACATCATCTGCAGTGGGACAAACTGAAATCATGTACACCAGCCATGAGAAGAGCATGACATTACTTTTGTGGTATTTGTATGAAAAATGCATAGCCTGACTCTAAGCACAAGGAAACACCACACACCCAAATGGAGGACTGTCCCTGTAACATTCAAAAGTGTAACAGTCATGAAAGTCAAGGAAAGACTGGCACTTCTACAGAATGAAGGAGACTAAAGATACTTGACAACTAAATGTAATATGTGATTCTGGATTGGATCACTTTGCTGTGATGAACATAAACGAGACAATTAGCAAAATGTGAATGGGGCCAGAGGATAAGATGGTAAAATATAGTAACATTAATTTCTTGATTTTGAGGGTTGTGTTGTGGCTATTTAGGATTTTAACAGAATGGTCATATTTGTAAGTTATATCAATACATCAAAGTATTTAGGGGTGATAGGACATCATTTTGAAATCATACTTTCAAATGATTCAGGGAATAAAAAAGGGTCTTTGTACTATTCTTGTAGTTTTTCAATAAGTATGAAATAATTTCAAAATGAAAATTATCTTTAGATAAAAATAATTTTATACAAAATAGTAATATAGAGTAAGTGACATTTTACATAAGAAGAACCAGAATAGAATACAGTAGATTTGAGTAATTTATTTTCAAAAAAGAAAGTCTAAAATTGTATAACATAAAAATCAACGGCCTGAATATGTTGACAACTGCAAACAGTATGGGAAATGTGAATATATTTATTATATGAGTTACAGATCTCTTGAAATTTGTAGATATACTATTAGACAATACAGCACTACTGCCAATTTTTAGAGGAAAAAAAGCACTTTAACCACTAATCATAAACATGGACCAGGTGACTTCCTGGATTTCACAACAGAAATAATATCAACCTGACAAGTTAGAGTGAATTCAGTGTAATAGCTGTGAAAAAGGCAATTTATACAAGAATGCCAAACAAATGTCAAACTGTTTGGTTCTTGTATACACTTGATTTTGGTCCTAAATTAGATATTTGGTTAGTAGTAAGACTTCTCCATCCTGATTTACTGGTCTAACCTGTCTCAGTCAGTAATTGGCAGACATAAACTCAGATTATGTAAGTCGAGTTAGGATCAGTGCAGCAGTTTCTCTACTTGCATATTTCTCATACTTTATTATTGTCGTCTACTTTTTAATTATGCAATTATTTTAAAGAATGAAGCAAGTAGTTCACTTAGAGGTAGTTTCATATTAACATACCAAAGCCCTTGAATATCCTTATGTTACACATAGTATTTGATGATTCACAATGTAGTAGCACCCACTGACTGTAATGTCTCCTCACCAAATCAGATAGCAGATATTAATTATATGTCTACTGTTGGCCCAGTGTTGTATGCACTCCTGTTGGGCTTTGATACTGCTTTCTGACAAGTGTGACATTTCTAATATAAATGTTTCAACAGGTGTTTTAACTGGTTGTGGTTGCAGGACTTTCTGATCCATGTTTCTGGAGCCTGATTTGTGAAATCTATCCCTGGCCTCAAGTACAGCCTACCCAAGTGATACAGTTAGACACTTTCTTCTCCCCTTTTCCCATGTACGTATTTCTCACTTTTCAAATTTATCACACTGCCCTGTAGTTTGTAACTGTCACTTAGTTCTGTTCTCCTTTTTTGAGACAATGTCTTGAGGGTGGATCACATTGTGTATTCCAATCGCCAAACACAGGGCCTGGAACAGGTAGAATGTTTATTGAACAGGTAGAAGGCCATAAAATAACTTTGTAGATGGGATATTGTTTTTTGTTTTGTGGTTTTTAAAAATATATATTCCTCCCACCAACTTTCCTAATCAAGTTTGAGGCAGCTAACACTAGAAGAATGACTACTAGGTTAATGATCTTGATTTAGACTCTATCTAGATCTTTATTTCAGAATTTTCCATTTTCTTATTTTTTGTTTTGTTTTGTTTTTCTGAAATGTAGACTGATTAATAAACTTTTCAGTAAATACATAATTTTTAAAAATTTCTCTGTCTACCTTCCTTACCTACTAAGGAAGAGTTTTCCAGTAGCTACTTTTTAAATTTTATTAAAAGATGCTTTTTATTTCTAAGCTAGATTGTGTTTTATTTAAGCTGCAGAGACTACATATACCTACAGAATATCTTTAAGTGGTAGGAAAAACTAGAATGAAAGTGGCAGAGTTTAAAATGAATAAGTTAATTTCCATTCCCCTCAGACTGCATATGGTTTATAAAGTTCTATATTGTGGTGTGGTCAGCTATTTCATTTGATGATGTACATGATTGATCATTTGAAGTGGAGTTCCTGTTGAACCAGATAGAAATGGAATCATCATTTCTGGAGTTACTTAATCTAAGACCAACTGTGAAATTGATGAAAACAATTTGTTCATTTGATTGTCTTCCAGACTTGATAATTCAAAGTCATATGTCAATATATTCACCTGTAGGAGAAATAAACCAAATGACTTATGATGGAAACTGACTACCCAGAAGTACTTATTTGGGGAGTTGAAAGAAAGAAAAGTAAAGTAGAAGATAGAATGTAGAAATGAATGAAACTTAAGAATGGTTATTAATATGAAATCAGTTACAAGAATTACCTTTTTACTTCGATACTGGAGTCAAAGTATTCCTATTGTAACTTCTTGTCTTCTGTTTTACCTTTTTTTCATAGGTAACTCCTTTTACTATTTACCAATGAAAGGTTGATTGGAAGAGGTGAGGACGGAATTCAGTTGCTAACACAGACTGATGGAAATATTTGATGTAGGCTGCTTTTGTTCATTATTTGCAAAACCAATTAAGTTACAGTTTGATAAATTTTTACAAATTTTTCAAAATGAAAGTGGAGGCATTGAGAATGTACTTACTGCATTTCTAAAAAATCAAAATTGTATCCTCTACAGTAACACTTGATTTTATAAGCTTCATATGGATTTTTTAACTACGTTTAGCAATATTTTTAAATGAAATTTCATGAAAGTTTGTTAATGATATTATTATTTCATAATGGACTATGTAAGATTTCCATAGGTAAGTATCAGTACTTCATCACTCCAGATTATAAACAAAGTGAATAGACTTCTAGCCCATTCTATACAAAGAAAATTCATGCAAAGGAAATAATGCTAATCTCAATTTCAGATTAGGTAAAGTCCCCATTTGAAAACTGTGGCTTATCTTACGTGACAGCATGTATCATTTCCAGCTGCTTTCTCTCTCTAATCAAAACATTTGCTCACAATAACAGCTGCCTCTATGCCTTGCTTTTAAACCATTTGCAGCAAATCAAACTGGGAACGTGTCCATAGTAAGAGAACTCAGGATTCTGGGATATGTCTGTTCTCCAACTTCAAAATAAAAAAAACAAGAAAGCTAATTCACAAACCAATTATCTTTTTCCTCTGAAGCTTTGTTTCATGAGCCCTAATAAACAAAATTTACAATAAACACTAAAATAGTACAGTCCAGAAATTTATAAACAATTGTTCTTTTCAAAATAAATCCATTTAAAATTGTATATCAGATATGTACAATATAGTGCATAACTTCTGTACTCATCAATTATTTTGGGAAAACAGAATATAGGAACTGAGTTTTGCATATAATAGTAAATTATTATTCTGAGCCATTATCTGTGTCATGTGTATGAAGCTGCATTACTAAAAGTTAATAATCTACATATGACTATATTATAGATAGCTTTTGACTCAAACAAAGGACATATCAAACTGAATTGGTAAGAATAACTATTTTGGAATAGATTTTATAATCTATGTTTGCCAAAGAAATCCTTCTTCTATGTATATACCCTTTAGAATACAATGGTTTGGTATTAGCAAATTTTCCACTGTTTTAGAAGAAAATATTTGACTGTTAATGTTATAATTTTTTAAAGCATTCATTTCTCTTCATAAGTATCATCATCAATTTCAAGGGAAGAAAAGAGTAAATGTAATTTAGGTCAGACTAACACATCTTAATTTAAGCATTAAAAGATGTGTGTTTGAAAGATGTCAATCTCCACATGTTCTGGAAATAAAAAACAGACAAACAATACAATAGAACTTCATGCATCCCATAGAAGTCTGAATAACCAATTACTTAAAATTTCACCATCTGCTCTCATTGAAGCAGCAAGACTGAGGCATTTTCCCGTGTTACAAACCATGATAATCAGAATGTAACAGAATGAGAAATGCTAACATCATTTTCCCCCCTTTCTTATTTGCTGTTATGGTTCTTAATGAAAACCTGGGCTATACAAAGGAAAGGGGAGGACGTTTCCCCGCCCCATCTCCTAACTGAGTGCTTATACCCAGTAATAGCTTTTTGCTGCCCTGGGCAGCGTGACATTGCCTCATTTGGCCACGCACAGCTATTATTCTAGGAGGCAGCTAGTGAAGTGCCCCGATCCATCTGCTTGCTTTTCATGGGCTGGTGCTTTCCTTGATGTTGACAGCTGTCTTAGTATTCCTGGGCCACCTGCCACATAGTAAATACTGTGCTCCAACATATATACAGAAGCTTATCCCTCTGGTGGACTTTTTAGAACAAAAAGCTTAACATTTCTAAAATACACTTGCATCTTTGTTGAAATGCTTTGGAGTCAGCACTTTGTCTTTTCTCATACTTTTGAGGAGTACAGTGCTTATGCATTGGGAGTGGGAGTTCAGTTACAGTGTGATGAACTTCAGCTTTTCTCACACATCAAATAAGTATTGAATTGCAGACCTTTTGTGGAAGTCATGGTGGTCACAGGAGGCAGAGGGGAAGAAAGTTATCTCCTCTAGTGAGCCTTCCTGGAACCTTCTAGACTAAGTTGGGGTCCATCCTATTTATACCCATAGAAAGATTTTCCCTGTCCTACCTGCTTTGCTCCTCTGTTTACCCCATCAAACTTGCTCCTTGAGGGAAAGCACTGGTTTTATTCATCACTGTATCTCTAAGAATGAGTGTGTATCTGACACATGGTTGGCACTCAAGGACAGATCCAGATTTTAAGGTATGTGAAGATTTTTGCAATTCCTCTTCAAAGAGAAAGATTTAAAATTAAAAATAAAAATTAGATATAAAAGTGAATGAAGCCGCCACTACTGAAGCCCGCGCGCCTAGAGCCCGTGCTCCGCAACAAGAGAAGCCACAGCAATGAGAAGCCTGCACACCGCAACGAAGAGTAGCCCCTGCTCGCCGCCCCTAGAGAAAGCCCGCACGTAGCAACGAAGACCCAATGCAGCCAAAAATAAATAAGTAAATTTTTTAAAAAGTGAATGAAAAAATAAATCATACAAATTACCAATTTTAAAAGGTTGACTAATACTACAAGTATCACGAAGTCTAGGAAAACAGTATTTTTTCCATTAACTGCCTGGTATACCTCTATAATATTGTTTTTCTTATACTTTTGTTGGTATACTCTTTGATAGCATTTCATATGACAATGATTTTCTAGTATCATTTTCTGTACATAGAATGGAAAGAGAATTCAGTCTTTCCTCAAATTTGGTTGAGTGTATTTATTATTGATAGAAGGGCCAGGTAAACATACAACACTATACACTCACATACACACTCATTGTGGTGATGCTACAGGTTTGTGCCCTACAAACAAAAATTCTGAAAAATTCTATTTTACATGATTTTCATTAAAAAAAAGTTTGCTGCATTTACAATTACAAAAATTATATACACTCCATTGTTGAACATATTACTGTTATGAGAGAAATTACATCAATTAGAAGTGATTCTTTCCATTTTAGTTTTGTCTTCTGATGCCTGAAATAATTTTCTACAACTCTCCTTTTGCTATTATACATTTTGAATCTTGTTTCACCTCCACTACCCACACATATTTTCAGTGTTAGGGGAATTAGGATGCATTTATGTAGTGATAATGTATCCTGGGTGTGTAATGCTTGGTGAGTTGCACAATGGACAAATTGGAATTTAAGCAGTAACAATTATTCTTTGAAGAAGCTGACAACCAAATAAATATATCCTACTAAATCCAAACTAAATGTACCCCCAACGCAAATTTCCCGGCAGATCCCAAAGTGCCCCCAATAACTCCAATACCAACTGACTCTAGGCATAAGGTGATGGAGGGAAAATCCAAGTGGAAAGAGATTGTGGTCTTAATTGCAGTTTAAATGTTTGCTTTTGTAAATTTCATAAACACACACGACCAAGTGATGGCATTCCTGAGTTCACATTGGAAGAGACCGTACCAGTGAGATGCCCTGAAGCTTCAGCTTCATCAGCTTCACAGTAAATATGCTTCTACTGTGGATACTTATTAAATGTCTTCAGAAAAACTGAATGAACAAATGTAGACAACTGTGCTAAATTCGCATCTCTAAGATCCTTACAACTCTAAAATTCAACTTTTTTACAGACTTCCTAACGTAATCTTAGAACTTAGTATTCAGAAATTTGTTATTATGAGTTTAGAATATAAGAATGGAGGACATCTAGGAACTGATAAGTACTTGAAAAGTAAATAAATTAAAATTCAGGAATCATTAATTTATGGTTTTAAGCTAATTTTTCATAGACGAAGTTTGCCTTAGTGGAGGCAGGACACCATGTATACTTACTCACAATTCATTCAAATGCTTTGTTCTACCACAGGCTGGAGATTAGAATATCGTTAGACATTGTTTCCTTCATGAAGCAGTTGCTTTTGAGGAAAAAAAAAATATATATATATATATATACACACATGTATATATATATACACATATGTGTGTATATATATATATATATATATACATGTGTGTATATATATATATATCATGGGTCTGTATTGGACCAACTGTTCATTTTAGGGGCCTCTAATAACATTTATATTATCTTATACCTTTGCAAGCTGTTTATTAATAGAAGGGATTCTAGCTGGATGAACATTAGCATTATTTCTACTACATGTACTATCACCACCAATACTATAGAAAGTTTCTATATGAATGAAGGACTTTACCCATCATGGTTCTGATGCCTTCTCATTTACCAAGGATAGTGGTTATTGAAAAAATATGACTATCACAGCATTCTCCTTAACAGCTATTTTTTAGAGAAATTCCTTTCTTAAAGAAATAGCATTATTAGATAAAACCATAACTCAGTAATAAATCTTACTGGCCCCAGTAAGTTTTTATCCCCAGAAAGACTTCCTGAAAATCTACCCTCTGGGTAGGTATTAGGGTGTAGGGCTTGCTTTGGTCACAGTACAAGTGGTGGACACATCTGGTAGTTATTTAACATTCCTTTGGGGAGATTAATTCCCTAGGCCTTCTTGCTGGAGGGAACGGTTTGCTTCATACTCTCTTTGCTTTCATATTCTCTGGGCTTTCTGGTAAGCTGGCCTTTAATGGAGATTCTTCCCTAAAATAATAAGGCTCGAACTGGAAATTTTACTTGTCTTATTCTAGTGTATTATACTAGCTTTTCCCTTTTTTCTCAGACTCACAGAGAGGGAGGAAAGATTTGCAAAAGAGAAAGTGCTGACTAGCACTTTTGATCCCAGACGATCCCAATCTTGAGGGATCGTCTGGGATGAACCCAGCAGAAGGAAACTAGACTGATTTGACTTTGGTAGGTTAAATTGAGCCAGAACAAATTAGGGTGAGCGGCTTTGGGCTCTGCTGCAGTTAGTAGGGGCTGGAGTGCTTCTGCGAGGCAGCTGTGGTGTGGCAGGGAGGCTCAACAGCCATCAGCTGGTGCTGAAATGACCGGGGGTGTATAGCCATCCAATCGACTCATCAGCAACCTTCTCCTCCCCCAGGACGCCAAAGCCAGAGCGGGGATGACCTCAGGGTACCTTCCTGCCCCTCCCCCAAGTCAAAACTGCCTTGGACATTTCATTTTCATCTCATTTACTTGTATAACATTTTTAGTGAACGGATATTCACTTTTCTGATTTCTACACCCTCACAGGGGCAGCTTGGCTTTAAAACAAAACACCTGCGGTGAATGGGCCCCTTGATATTTTCTCTACTAGCCACTAGGGTATAAAAAACTAAAAAAAAAAAAAGTCGTGCTACTATATTAGTGAAATAAGTCAGACATAGAAGGGCAAATACTACACTATATGGATTCACTTATATTGATGCATCTAAAAAAGTCAAATCCATAGAAGCAGAGAGTGGAAAGGAGGTTGCCAGGGGCTGGAGAAGGGGAAACAGGGCAGTATTATTCCAAGGGTACAAAGTTGATGTTATGCAAGATGAGTAAGTCCTAGAGCTCTACTTACAGCACAGTGCCTATAGTTCACAATACTGCATTGTATACTTAAAACTTTGCTAAGAGGGCAGATCTTACGTCATAAGTGTTTATAATAATAATAAATAAGAGGGTGGGAGGGAACTTCTGGAGGTGATGGATGCTTTTATGGCATAGATTGCCATGATGGTTGCATGGTGTATATTTATCTTCAAACTCATCAAGTTGCATACATTAATTATTACAGCTTTTTGTATGTAACTTTTAAAAAAAACTAAGAAAATCCACACCACTGTATTTAGACATATTTAAAAGCAAATCTTAAGGACCTTTTGGTCTCCAGATTTCAGTGACGTCTGTGTAATGACTACATTTGTTCCAGCATTTACAAGTTTGAATTACACTTGTTTTTGATCAGTGACGTTTTGCAAGAGGGTTCGCCGGGGAGTAGTGTGTAACACGGAGTGTGAGAAATATCAAAACACATCTGGGTTAGAGTAAGTTACTCCACACAGTAGTAAGCCAGCCGAACACGAAACGAGTTGTTGACAGATCTAGACAGGCACCTACGGAGCCCTCCACGTCTAAGACTCGGCCACGGGGTAACCTCATCTTTTGCAGCCCTGCGAAGCTGTTTTAGGAATAGCTGTTCGTTAGCTGAAAAGCAGCCAAGGCCATTCTCCTACCGCAGTTTACCAGGTGTGTTCACAAACTTTAGTTCATGAACTTCTTTCAAAAGTCTGAAAACCGTTCCGTCCATTGGCTGGAGGATAGAAAAACAAATCAGTAATAGGAAGGAAAATTTGAGCGAAAAGACAAACGGGCTGGAGCTCGTTTGGGCGGGAAGCCCGGAGCCTGGCGTAGCGGGGTTGCGCGTCCCCCCGGGTCTCAGGCCAGCGCCGGCAGCGAGGACCCGGCCGGCGGTGGCGGACGGCGGCGGGTCCCGGGCTCGGGGCGGTGCCGCGGCCTCTGGCTCCTCCCGGGGGCGGGCGGGCTGGGGGCAGGAGGAGGAGCCGCCGCACAGCGCGAGAAGTAGCCGCGCTGGGAGCGCATAGCGCCCGCGCTTCTCCTGCCCGAGATGGTCTGAGTCGCGCCGCCCGTCCGCCCGCGCCGAGTCAGTCCTGCCCTCGCCGAGTCCCGCGGCGCCGGTCTCAGGGCGCAGGACACCGTCTCGCGCGTTCCCCGGGGACGGCCGCGGACCGGCTGCCGCGCCGGGGAGATGTCCGGCGGCCGGAGGAGGGGCGGCGCCCCCTGGCACAGCTTCTCCCGGTTCTTCGCTCCCCGAAGCCCTTCCCGGGACAAGGAAGAGGAAGAGGAGGAGAGGCCGGGGACAAGCCAGCCGCCCGCGCCGGGCCGGGGCGCAGCCAGGTGGGAGCTCCGGGGGGGACGTCGGGGGGCCCTGCGCCGACTCGCGGGACGGGGGGCTCCTGGCCCCGGTGCCCGCAGCCAGCCGCTCTCGGCCAGGCTGCGCTCGTCACTTTCTGTTCTTCCTCCATTGCTCAAGTTTCGTCCTTCTCGCCCAGTTCTCGTGCCGCATCGCTTGGTTTGTTAAATCCGGGTGAAGTTCGTGACCCGAGGCCGCGCCAGCCCGCGGGGCGCTCTGCCTCCCCACCTCCCCTCCCCGGATGTGATTCGGTTCCCGTCCCACAGTCGCGTCTGCTCTCCAAGTTCTGCGGCAAAAGCGAGTCCCCCGGCGTCCTGCCGACAGTAATGGGAAACAGTTGTGAGCCGAGCCATCCGCCAGGGCAGAGAGGGCGCGATCCTAAAACCACTTCTGTGGGAAAGGTGACGCTTTGGAGCGCCACCCCCTTGGCTGGGATTTTGCCATTTTATTCATAGTTTCTCAAAATGATTTTTTTTAAAAAAAAGAATGGTGATGCTGAGTTCCCAAGACTCCATCAAAATGTAAAACCCTCGCTAGGCTCATTTACCATTGCCTGACATTTAAATGATGCCGCCCTTCTCTCCCATGTCTCTTCGGAAACATCTGCCTCAAGTTCCCAGACAGATTCCAGAAACCAGGACTCGAGCTGTCTTGGTTTCAGTAATGAAAACTTGCCCCTTCTCTGCAGTCTTTTTTTCCTTCTCCACCTGCTGCTGTGAAATCGAAATTAAAAAAAAAAATTCATGTCTAATAAAACTACCTATTCCTGAGTCCTTTCATCTGTCCCGAGGGAGGAAGAGGGGTTCGTGATATACCACTCGCTGTTTTAAACTTTTGATGGCAAGAGAGGCTTACGGCTCCGTCTTCCCCCAAATTGCACTAGAAGGTCACTCATGTGATTGAAAGGACGCTCTCCAGAAAGCTGTGTTTACTTCAGATGTTAAAGGCTTCGTGGAGGGCTTCAAAGAAAAATGGATAGGAAACAACTGTAACTGTAACTGACCTGATTCCATCAATATTCATTCAGGTCTTGTGATTTGATTCTAGTCGTTTATATGTTCCTCAGTTTCCCTATTTGTGAAACATTTCCGTTATGACCATCTGTTAATAAAATGCCACATCTTTCCAAGAAAGCTCCTATAATATTTGGAAAACTTCTCCTGGGAAGCTTCAGCTATTATTGCCCTATTAAGAGAAAATTTAAAATTCAGAGTTAACACAGTAGTTAAAAATAGTTTTGAAGTCTGACAGGACTCAACCAGAATGTCAGAATGCTGGTGTGGGCAGACAGCCTGTGGTGCCTGCCATCACTGTAACAGCACTAACAGTCTTGGATAATATGGAGGCAGTGTTTAAAAGAAATCCCAAGTAGACTCAGCAAAAGTTGGAAACTTGTGTCAGCGGTAGCAGGGAACAGGCAGACCAATTTCAGGTTTATATCAGAATTGTCCTGAAACCCTGCCTGCTGCCCTGCCCTATTTTGGCTTTTTAGACACTTCTCAAATCTCTTTTCTCTCTGGAACTAACCACTACAGCAACTTGTCTCTTGTCTTCTTACCACTTCTCCATTCTCATCTCCAGAGAGGCACCCACTGTGGCTTTTTGACAATGAGAAATTTAATTGTGCTTATATGAACACTAATTGTGTCCTCATCTTTTTTAGAACTTGCCAGATGTTAAGGGGATAGCAGATAATCCTTTGTGTGGGTGTTTTACCTTTTAAATGAGTTTAAATCTTTCTTTTCAAGGATATAAACAGACACAAAGCCTTTATTGAAAGTTTAATGAAACAAATGGAAACAATGTCCCAGTAACACAACACCCTGGTGTTAACAAGATTGGAAACAGAATTGCGATTTGTCACTGTGATCTTATTTCAAAATGAAGGGGGTTTTGGCTGTTTATTTTAGAGGCAGTAAGAACTTTCGGTTTTAGTGGGAGGCTGGTTTACCTTTTGTACTGGTGATTTTAGATGCAGGGGAGTCTGTTCAGACACGAGGGGCTTGGTGTGGCAGGGATGTAAAGATGACTGAGAAAAAGGTCCTTTCTCTCAAGGAACTGGGAGAAGGGAAGAAGACCACTTGAAAACAGTCATCCTACCATCTATGGTGTGTCTGGCATATTACAATTGACAGAGTACTTTTAATAATATTACACTTTGAGGTTGGACAGACCTGTACAATAAGTATTTTCATTTTACTATAAGAAACAGTTAAAGAAACTTCCCCAAAGTCACACAGCTGCTTTTCAGTTAATGAACAAGTATTAAGTCCTATGCAGTGCCTGCAACTCTGAGCCCCCTTAACATACATTAAGGATTAATCTCTGCATTCTGACTTTTCCATGTACTCAAAACAAAATGCATTCTCTCAAACTTGGGTTGTATAGTCTCTGTTTCTGCACTTCCAGTGTTGGCTTACGTGAATTTTGTGACATAACTTGTGTGTGTACAAATACAAATGGGACATAAGTTCCTTAAGAACAGAATTCCTTAACAATTTCTTAAGAACAGAATTAAAAATTAAACACAAACGTAACCACAAGACCAATAAAAGTAAAATTTACAGCATTATCCTAACAGCTGTTTTTTGGCTACTCACAAAATGCGTATGGTACCAACTGGGACAAACACAAGTTTTTGGGGGGTTGCTAGGACTGTAGCACTGTGTACCATGCCATGATTCAGGTTGTCCAATATTTCCCTATTTGAACCATAGGAAAACTTTTGCTTTTATGGTGTGCTGTGATTTATTTGGGCATCATTTGCTGTGAACACATCATTTTTATATTGTGTTCACAGCTGTTCTCATTAACCTTCAGCAGTTAAAGAAGGCCTGTTTGCATCAACACTGTTGTATATAGGAATTCAGGTGTTGGCAATGGAATTACATTTCAGTACTTATGTCTTGGGTGGTTGACCAGATCCAGGAAGTGTGTATATTAATTTGTTTTAGGTTTTATAGAGATGAAAACTGCAACTGAATTCAATTCACTGCTCTAATGTTTAGCCCAGTTTATGAGCATGCAATGAATGGACTCATTAGAAGTGATGGGGAGAGCAGGGAAGGCTTCATGGTGGAGGTGGTTTTACCTGGGCCTTCAAGGCACTGGTGTTTTCCACAGGTAGAGAATTTAGCCACGAAGAGAGAAACAGGGAGTGGGTCTTCTTGGCTGAGCAAAGGCCTTCAGAGGTTATGATCTCTTGGGGGCTGTATACATTAGTGGGGCAGAGTGAAAGAGGCGTTAAGAAAGCTAGATTAGCGCTGGGCCACAAAGAGTGTTTGGCTCTCGATTTAAAGCTTAGAGAATTTTTGTGAAGGTCTTTTAAACAGATACTGCTAAACTGAAATTTGGAGGACACCTGCCTTCTAATTTTCCCCACTTTGAGAAGATGATTGCTCAGTTTTGTTTCTTTGCTATATCACACATGATGGATGTGTTTAAAATGAGCTCTGTACAATGTTCGTAAACTCGGGAGGGGGATAGTAAGGCGAGAACAGCATTTATCAAGGGCCCACTGTGCACTTCCTCCTGGGCTGGGTACTTTTACTTGCATTGTCTCATTTAAACGTCACTCTCAGCCTGGAAGGTTGGTAGGCTTATCACTATTCTGACAGTTGAGCAAACTGAGGATGATAAGGTTCTTAGGTGTGGACACTGTTGGCATCTTGGGTGGAACAATTCTTTGTTGAACTGGGCTCTCCTGTCCTTTGCAGGACATTTGGCATCTGTAGCCCCACCCACTAATTGCCAGTTGCATCCTCCAGTCATTGGGAGAACTCAAAACACCTCCACCCAGGTGGGTGGCAGGGAGAGTGATAGCACTCCCAGTGGCGAACGATTTACTCCAAATCATGACAGGAGTAAGTTTCAGGGGTGAGATTTGAAATTGGGTCTCTCAGACTCAGAAGCTCTGATTCTTTTTCCACACCAGTCTGCCCACCACCCTGCCGAACTATGCTCCTTCAAAATACATCTGAATATGTAAGTCAGTTGGACCTTTCCTTCCTTTATTCCAGAATGGGTAACGCTGTAGCCCATTTCACATATACTCTTTTTGGCTGTTCCTTTGAGCATCCCAATATAGTGCTATTGATAGAAGGTAAGACAGGATCACTAGACCCAAGGCAGGGCTGTGTCTCATCTTGGTGTCCCCTTTACCTAGCTCAGGTGAGGGAGTGAATCTCTGTTGATGGAGCATTAAAGCACTTATTACTGGCTTTAAGCGAGGGTTAGTACACTCCTACACTTAAAGTGGGCATTTTGAAACATGGGGGGACCATAAAGCTCTCTAGACAGAGTGTTTGGCTATTGATTTAAAGTTCAGAGAATATTTGCTTTTCACCATGGCTGAGTGTGATTGATAAATGCGTAGAGCCAGGATGCTAATGGGATGTAGTGCAGGAGATAGTCTCATAAAAAATGTCAATAATGCCCCTGATACCAGCATGAGAACTGTTGGCCTTCAAGTTAAATGTTGACCACAGCATCAGTTATGTAAGGAAAAGGAGCTTTGTTCTCCGAATTTTTATCATGATTGCATTTTCATTGATTTGAAAGCACTATAGAGAATAATTGGTAACTAGTTTAGTGGAATAAGAGATACCTATGTGGTGTTGAAGGACCACATCTGTAGTTCATGCCTGCAGCAATAAAGATGACTGGAAAATTCCAGAAGTCCTCAGCCCTGTGTATTTTGTGAGAATCTTGAGCTTCCAGGTTAATGGAAAGCACAGAACCTACCTATGGCAGTGGAGTAGAAATATAGACTGTTTTATGGTGTTGAAACCATACTTTTTTTCAAGTGAGATTTCTGACTTTTGGGCTTAACAGGGTGTCTGCCAGATGTCTACCTTGGGGATTCTGTTTCTTGCTGAGGAAATTCCTTGAAAGCTAACTCAATTGTACACTGTAAACGGGTTCAAGTTGCAAGTGTACCTCAAATTGGCCTGCAGTAAATATAATCAGCACTTCTAACTTTGAAAGTTCTGATTAAACAAACATTTTTGGGTTTTTTTTTTTAATCTCAGTGGAAAATATGTAAAAAGGATAATAACACTTTCTGTAAAGTAAGAGGAAAATAATACTCCCTCAGTAAAATATTTTGTTTCCTAACCAGAGTTTTGATGAAATACACTGACATGCAGATATACCAGAAATGCCAGTACAACTGTGGTAGCAAGAAAACATAGGTTGACATAAATTGAAACTCAGGAAAGTAATCCAGGCTCTCTACTGAAAAGAGAGTATCAGCATGAAATAAAAGTTAGAGTCTTATATTTTTTTAGTCTGTTCATTCCATAAATTTGAGTGACTGCTACTTGTCAAGTATGTTGCTAAGGAGTGGGATACAAAGATGAATGAAAGACCAAAACTGCCCTCAGAGAGTTCCTAAATTAATGGAGGAGATAAACATGTATGTCTCTATTTTCCAGATGAGCTCATTATGCGCCAAACATGTATTTGGGGCGTGTGACGTGTGGTTCAGAACGCACGTACTGTATCATGAGGGTCAGACATGGTATGAAGACTTTCTCATACGAAGTGTCCTCTCGCTGCTCTGACCTCTCTGAGCATGGTTTGATGAGCAGCCTTGGCCAAGGCATACTAGTGGGGAGATGTGGCAGTAACTATACCAGCAGGGATGGAAGTGCTTTCCCTCAGTCCCACCTGCTCCTCCTTGACTCAGCAAGTCTTACATGGAGGCAGAAAAGCGCATCCTTTCAAAAATCAGCATTCCAAGTAAGCAGAGATCCTTATACAAAATGGCTTGGTGTTGATAGAGAAATAAGTTGAAGTTTTGTGACCAGAAATAACTAATTCTTACTGTTTATTTGGCAGTTGTGAAGGCCAAGTACTGGTACAACTCCAGCAGGATTACCTCTCAGTGTTTAACCCCTGGGGGTATGTAATTGGAAATATCCCAAAGCAGCGAGAAACAACTGTTTGCTTAGTCAAGTGTTTCTTTTTGCCTGACAGATTAATGATGACAAAACTAAACCACCCTTAACCGGGAGATTGGGATTGAAATATATATACATGAATGAAATATGTAATGAAATAGATAACTAATATGTATGAAATAGATAATAACCTGCTGTATAAAAAATAAATAAAATTCAAAAATTCAAAAATTCAAAAAAAACAAAAACCTAAACCGCCCTTAATGGAGGCCCTAATAAGATCCAAGCCCTATGCTTGGGACTTTAAACATATACATTCACTTAATCCTCAAAGCAACCTTATGAGAGAGGAATCTTTACTCCATTTTACAGATAACATAATTTAAGGCTTGGAGAGGTCCAATAACTAATCAAAAGTGTCAACATCTTGTGGTAGAGTAAGGAGTTGTATTCTCCTTCCTGAATTCAAAGCCTACAGCATTATGTGACTACATCCCCTGCTTAACTTGGGAAGACCCAAACAGAAGGCAGGCCTTGGAAAATGGTATTGAATGGAAATAAAAAACAATGGCATGCAGCTGGATGTCTGCCCAGATGGCCTGGGTAGGTGCTCTGTACAATAAAGAATTTATGGTCCTGGCAGTTGAGAGAGGAAAATATATACACTTATACAGCTTATAAATTTATATTTGAACACATAAAAAGAGTCAATCATCTCCTTCGAAAAAGATACAAATTACGACTAGCAAGATACCATATTCCACCTGTTTGATAATCGAAACTTGAGTTTGTTGGCAGGAACTCTCATACACTACTAGAGGGAGTGTAAATTGATACGCCACTTTGGAGGGCAATTTGACAAGTTCTATCAGTATTATACATTCACATACTCTGATTTAACAGTTCCCTTCTAGGAATTCCATTGGCTGTATACAGTTTGCAAACAGGCCAAAAGTTGCCTCTACAAGTTTAGTCATTGCAGTGTTGTTTTAATTAGCAAAAGATGAAAAATAAAGTGTAATCCCATCAATAGTGGACTAATTGGTAAATTGTGGTATATCCATGTAGTGGAATATTACACAGCTGTCAAAAAGAATGATAAAGCTTTTTATGTACTGATAAGAAAATGTCTCTTAGGTACATTAAGTAAAAAAATAAAAAAAGCAAGATACAAACCACTGTGTATAGTATGCTCCTGTTTGCATATGAAAATGGGGGAGTATGAAAAAAGTCTGTTACTAGTGTTGTGTTAACTACTTAGGGAGGATGAGAGACTGGGTGAATTAATGAGGAACAGGAGGGAGAATTTTCATTTTAGACCTTCTTATACTTAAAAAAAATTATGTGAATTATCTATTTCAGAAAAAAAAAAGACTGGTTATGACCTAGTGAATATCTCTGTATAAAAGAGGAAAAAAGAGAGAGAATTTATAATCCTGAGTTGGCAAAAATTCTCCAAAGAAAGAATGAACTCCATTAACTTGTTCAAGTGAGAAAAGTTATGATTAAGGCTATAAGTAAATGGAATATTTATAATGCAGAATAATTAGATATTTTGATACTTTCTACAGGTATGGGGAAGGCTTATGCATTATTAATCTGCAATGTGAAACTGGGTGGAGTTAACAGAGTGTCAAAAATATCAACTCATTTTTGTGAGATCACCTAAATCATCTGCTTTAAGTAGCAGTGTGACTCTGGGCAGTTCATTAGCTCTCTGTCTTTGATTATAAAGCGAGGCAGGTGGACCTCATTGCTAAGGTCTCTTCCAGCTTTATCATGCCAGCCAAAACTCCATAGGGTAATAGATGTGTACAAAATAAAGAAGTATGCCTTATAGATTAGGAAGACTTTTGTTTTACTGGAAAGGTTACATATGAATATGCATTGGGTATTTCCTCTCTGTAGTTCTAACATTTTCATCAGTTGATTTGAAAACCTCACCAATGTTTTAACAAGAATTCATTTGGTACCACTTGTACCAGGCCCTGTACTAGCCTCTGGGAATCCAGTGCAGCATGGTCTTTGGTTCAAAACACTCCTGCAGTTTTGTGGGGAAGGCAGACATAGCACAAATCTTTCTTTTCCTCTTAAAATAAGTACCAAGGTGTCTCACGGGGCTGTGGAGCATTTAACAGGTGTAGGCCCATTCTTGAGACTCTCTTCTTAGAGGAAACAGTTTTAATCTCATTTAAGCTGTTTCTTCTGGCCTTTCTGTACATGTGTCTATTTACTATTCTTTCTTGATTTGTAAACTTTAGACAGTTTATATTGATTTCTGGTGATGGTAGATGAGGACTTAGCTATTTTACACCTCTTCCCACTTCCCTTTATTCATTCAGCCAAAATAAGAGTTATAATTTTGGGATTAAATCAAAAGTCAACCTTTCCATGTATATAAAATACAGTTTTGTTTAGAGTAGTACAACATGCTTTTGAAGGAGCACATCTTTTATATGTTCTTTATGACAAGTAGCACAAATGGTAGTGCCAGAAATGACATGAAAATGGTATTTGAATGCTCTCACAAATACTAATTTTGTGTGATTTCTACATGATATGTTAAAAATTTCTGCTTTGCTCTTTGTACTAAAATTTATACAAAACATGGATGCTACCCTTAGTGGCAGATCATAATTTTTTATAACTTCCATGCTTCTTATGACAAGGAATGAAATACTTTGAATTTTAAATTTTGATAACTGGGAATAGGTTGGGTGAGATGTAAACTCTCAGCCTTTTATTGTCTTCGTTGTCGAAGCACGAAGGATCATACCCTGGCTGGAGGGGTGGCATTGTGCTGTATTTCAGTCAAAGCTGAAAATATGTATGGTAATAATTTTGATTGTTCCATTGTTCTAGGTAGGCAGATAGGGATCTTATTTGGCAATGTTGTGTTTATTATGATACAGAGAAATTGCCATTATGAAATATTTGTACTGTTAGTATTTAGTTATTTGTCTACTTAAAATTTGCTAGCATTTTTTCACTAACTTGTTTTTATGTTTTAAAATCAACTACAATACTTGTTTTTTCTTCCTTTTGATAGTAATATATGCTTTTCTAAAACAGTTATGAAATTATAAGAAAATCAAAAAGAAAAAAAGCACAACTCATACATAACCCTATCCACCCAGAGACGAGTACTCTTCTTCTAGATCATTTCCTATGTGCATGTCTACATGTATACATATTTTTAGAAAAAGTAGAAGTTCTCTTCAGGATTTTGAAACCTGAATTTTTTTTTCACTTAACAGTGGTGCTTTGTCATTTTCTACAATAGTACATATACTTTTACAAATTATAAAGATAATTTTCACCCTTTAAAAAATCTTAGATGGGTCATTACTTTTCAGAATCTAGTTTGAATATCTAAATGTGTCTCTGCTTACAGAGGGTTTGTATTCCGATGGGAAAGTTATATAGATTTATATATAATGTGCTTTGAAGTAAAATAAAGCCGGGTGAGGGAAGAGGACGTGATGGAAGTAGTGAGTCTGTAATAAGGTATAGAGAGGATGGTCATGAAAGGCCTCTCTATTGGGTAACATTTGACCCAAGACCTGCATGATATTTGGAAGTAAGGACATGAGCAAATCAGAGGAAAGGTCTTTCCAGGAAGAGCGAAGAGCCAGTTCCAAGGTTCTGGGGCAGGACCATGTTGGCACAGATGCCAGAATAGGCAGAGGCAACAGAATGGAAGGGAGCCAGGGGCCAGATGAGGTAGGTCTTGGTAAGGAGTTGAGATGATGAGATTACTTTTTTTAAAAAAAGTAATCACTGGGGCATGGGTTTATATGTATTTGTATGTTTGTATATTCTCACACAGTTTATCAGCTTATTGGCATCCAGAAGAATTGACAGAGGAGGAAGAATTTGAGCTGGAGGCAAGGTCAGCCTTGGTCGGCTCTGAGAAGGCCCAGCCTCACCTGTCCTTGGATCTCCAGTGCTCCTCCCTCAGGACAGTTTGTTGAATGGTACACGAATGGGTGTCCCATTTTAGACAGCAGCTAGAATACTGCTTTGAGTTCATGTCACAGCAAAAGTTCAGGGTATTGATTCTTTTTTTTTTTTTAAAGATATCTTATTACTCTTTTTTTTTAATTTTTATTTATTTATTTATTTATGGCTGTGTTGGGTCTTCGTTTCGTGCGAGGGCTTTCTCTAGTTGCGGCAAGTGGGGGCTACTCTTCATCGCGGTGCGCGGGCCTCTCACCATCGCGGCCTCTCTTGTTGCGGAGCACAGGCTCCAGACGCGCAGGCTCAGTAATTGTGGCTCACGGGCCCAGCTGCTCCGCGGCATGCGGGATCTTCCCAGACCAGGGCTCGAACCCGTGTCCCCTGCATTGGCAGGCAGATTCTCAACCACTGCGCCACCAGAGAAGCCCTCTTTTTTTTTTTTTAATAATTATTTATTTATTTGTTGCACCCGGTCTTAGTTGCGGAGGGGTATTGATTCTTGTGAGGTGGGTCACGAATGTTCAGAATCTGAAGGGTATGAGGAGGAAGACTTTGGGAGAATAGAGCAGTTGCTGATGTCATGTGTAGATGGACAACTCAGGTCACATCAAACAGACTGAGATTCTCTATAGCCTGTGATTAAACTGTAATTATGGGTCTTGTTTTGGGAGCATGTGATGGGAACAGGAAGTAAATAAGCTTCAAGGTGGATACATAAATTATAGGAGAGCGTTGACATTATGGGGAAGGGACTGTCAGAAGCTCTAAGACTGCAAAGCCGTGAAGCTTCATCATCATGTCTATTACCTCTCCTCCTTGCTCCCAGTTTCTCTCCAAAGAGTTCTGAAATTCAGACGCCACATGTTTGGGCTAAAATACATGCTGTTTGTCTTAAAAGTGCAGCATTTTGTTACCTTTTAATTTGAAACCCAGAAATAGCCATAACCACCTGTTTTATATTCTGTTAATAGTCCTTAAAAAAAAAATACAAGTACTACTCTACTGCTGGCAGTCACTGTTTATGAATGGACAGTTTCCAGATGGTTGTTTTGAAATTGTCGGTGTGGAACTGTCTTTATTCCCATAGAAGCAGGGTTGGAGATGCTGGGTGGGATTCCAGGCCAGTGCACAAAAGTCAGTCTAATCCATAATGTACCTGCAGTATAGCAGTGAACAAAGAGAACTCTAGAGCTTGTCATGTGAAGATGTGTTTCTAAGATCCCCAAGGTAGTGTAGATGCCCCAAGGAATGAGCAGACCCTTTGGAAGGTGTGAGGGTACTATATTTAAGGACCCAAGTGAGGGATGAGCGGGAACAGCCCAAGGGAATAGAGGACAGACCCCGGGTTGGCCTCAGTCACTTTGAAATAAGGGACAGTAGAAGTTTCTGCCTCCTTGTTGTAACGCCCTGATATCAGTTTTGACTGAGTTGGTTTCTTGGTCACAGTCTTTTTCTTCCTTTACCACAGAAGCCTCAAGGTTAGTCTCCCTGTTCCTTTTTCCACTTACTCTGCTTATTGAAGGATCATATGGGATTTTAGATCTGGCAGAGTGCTGATCTGACACTTGCAATGTACATATTTGAAAAAATCAGATCCAGAAAGAAGCATTTTGACTGAAGTGCCTTTTGTCCCTAAGGTGCCATCCCTGAAACAGACCTACGTCCGTTTTGTTTTATTTTATGTCTGGCATAAAGTAAGTGGTTGCTTAATGACTGTAAGTTGGATTCCTGGTTTTCAGACATGGTCTAAATATGTTTGCTTCAAAAATGAGGAGCTTCTGTGTCACTTTGACCTTGATATTTATCTGGACCATTTTGAAAGAGTAATTTCCAGAGTTCTGTTAGCTAAGTAAGATGAGGCTATTAAAATTCAAGGTAGTCTTATTTGTGCCTACGTGTGATTATGATTACTGCCCGTCACCCCCTGCCATGAGCAGAATGTGTGCTTTCTAAAAATACTGCTATTGAAATAATTCCCGGGTCCCAAAGGGGTTAAATTGTGAAAGAACAATAGGAAAGGCTTGTCGTCTTTCTTAACATTTGAGATCATCTGAATTCGTAATGTTTCTCTTTCTCTTGTATTTTTGAGAGTCTGAGAGTACCACTCCAAGTCTTTCGAGACTTTTCTGTTAATGTTTCTTCTTCTTCTCCTTCCTCCTCCTCCTAAGTTGACATCTAAGTATGCAGTGTTTTGAGTGTCTTTATAGATTCTGTTCTAATTTTGTGTTTTGTTTGTAAATCAATTGAAAATACCCTTGTTCCTATTGAGTAATTTTCTTCTCACAGCCCTACTCCCCTCTTTATACCTTTAGAGAAAGATGATGCAGGATGAGAGTGGATGGTACATGCTCTAAAGAGACTTATACTAGTATTTCATTAAGGAAAAAAGACTAATGTGTATTATTCCATTGTTCCCAATGGAATAGTGTTTTCTGATTAAGCACACATAACTGGAGACTGTTTAATATCAGTTATTTAAAAAATTCATTTAACAAACAATATTTGAGTGTCTTCACACTGTCAGGCACAATGCTAGGCTCTGGGATACAGCCATGAATGATATCGTTCCTGAGTTAAATGAGTTCAAGTTGTAGTTAGACAAATGGACAACCACCCAGTCATTACCAGCAGAAATGTATGAGGGGTATCACTGAGCGCAGTGGGAGCACAAAAAATACAGGTTAATGGACTTCCCTCGTGGTGCAGTGGTTAAGAATCCGCCTGCCAATGCAGGGGACACGGGTTCGAGCCCTCGTCCGGGAAGATCCCACATGCCGCAGAGCAACTAAGCCCGTGCGCCACAACTACTGAACCTGCGCTCTAGAGCCTGCGAGCCACAACTACTGAGCCCGCGTGCTACAACTACTGAAGCCCGTGTGCCTAGAGCCTGTGCTCTGAAAGAGGAGAAGCCACCGCAGTGAGAAGCCCGCGCACCACAACGAAGAGTAGCCCCCGCTCTCTGCAACTGGAGAAAGCCCGCTCCCAGCAACGAAGACCCAACACAGCCAAAAATAAATAAATAAATGAATAAATTTATTTTAAAAAAATACAGGTTAAGCTAGAACTAAATTGTAAAGGATTAAGAGTTGGACAGGGTGGGGAAGGATGTTGCAGGCAGGAGAAGAAAGTGGTTTGCTGGCATGTGAATTTGGTGCATTCTGAGAATGGGAATTAGTTCTATGTGACAGGTGTGTCTGCGACCAGGAAGTGAATAACTTTCTATATCTATATCAAGGACTCTTCGTTTTATTCATCAGCTGATGGAGATTTATTGAAGGAGTTTTCGAACAGAAGAGTGTCATGGTCAGAGTAACGATCACTTTGACCAGGAAGAATGGATTGAAGCAGTGATCCTGAAGATGTCAGAGACAAATGAAGAAGGGACTCTAGTAATCTGGGAAGGAAGTGGGGAAAGCTTATCTGAAGCAGTGATTTTTATACTTAACCCCAAATTTTAAAATATTGTTTGTTTTAAAACTCAACACATTTTAAAATTTTGATTTAGCAGTAAGATGAGTGAAACATAAACATAGGATATAAGTTTCAGAAAGTTTTACAAAGTGTCAAGTATTACTTCTTTTGTTGATTTCAGCTTTAAATTCTTCAGTTGTTTGCGCAATGCAAAATACTTATGTGCTGACTTACAACTGTGTTTTTCTGGTATTTTGTGTGTGTTTATAGTGTGGAAATGATTATAGCTACTTGAAAATACTGAGTTCTGCCTTAAGTCCCATGGACACCGAGCTGCATTTTCTGCAGAGTTTTTGTATTGGAAAAGACACTTTTACCATTTTCATTTACAATTTCACTAAGGCAGTAAGTTTATAGAATACCCTGTAAACACTCTAAGTATACTTTCAGAAATCTTGAAGCAAGAACTAGGATACTAAAATGCCTATTGTATGTTTAGATAGTTTTTAGGTCATTCAAAATAGATTGTAGTTAGAGAATACACTTATAAAATTACCATAATTAGTAGTATTCATGATTATACTCCAAATTTTTATATCATGATCTTTTTTTTTTTTTTTTTTTTTTTTTTTTTTTATTGAAGTATAATTGCTTTACAATGGTGTGCTAGCTTCTGCTTTACAACAAAGTGAATCAGTTACACATATACATATATTCCCATATCTCTTCCCTCTTGCATCTCCCTCCCTCCCACCCTCCCCATCCCACCCCTCTAGGTGGTCACAAAGCACCGAGCTGATCTCCCTGTGCTATGCGGCTGCTTCCCACTAGTTATCTATTTTACATTTGGTAGTGTATATATGTCCATGACACTCTCTCACCCTGTCACATCTCACCCCTCCCCCTCCCCATATCCTCAAGTCCATTCTCTAGTAGGTCTGTGTCTTTATTCCCATCTTGCCACTAGGTTCTTCATGACCTCTTTTTTTTTTTTTTTTTTTTTTCCCTTAGATTCCATATATATGTGTTAGCATACTGTATTTGTTTTTCTCTTTCTGACTTACTTCACTCTGTATGACAGACTCTAACTCCATCCACCTCATTACAAACACCTCCATTTCATTTCTTTTTATGGCTGAGTAATATTCCATTGTATATATGTGCCACATCTTCTTTATCCATTCATCCGATGATGGACACCTAGGTTGCTTCCATGTCCTGGCTATTGTAAACAGAGCTGCAATGAATATTTTGGTACATGACTCTTTCTGAATTATGGTTTTCTCAGGGTATATGCCCAGTAGTGGGATTGCTGGGTCATATGGTAGTTCTATTTTTAGTTTTTTAAGGAACCTCCATACTGTTCTCCATAGTGGCTGTATCAATTTACATTCCCACCAACAGTGCAAGAGTGTTCCCTTTTCTCCACACCCTCTCCAGCATTTATTGTTTCTAGATTTTTTGATGATGGCCATTCTGACCGGTGTGAGATGATACCTCATTGTAGTTTTGATTTGCATTTCTCTAATGATTAATGATGTTGAGCATTCTTTCATGTGTCTGTTGGCAATCTGTATCTCTTCTTTGGAGAAATGTCTATTTAGGTCTTCTGCCCATTTTTGGATTGGGTTGTTTGTTTTTTTGTTATTGAGCTGCATGAGCTGCTTGTAAATCTTGGAGATTAATCCTTTGTCCGTTGCTTCATTTGCAAATATTTTCTCCCATTCTGAGGGTTGTCTTTTGGTCTTGTTTATGGTTTCCTTTGCTGTGCAAAAGCTTTTAAGTTTCATTAGGTCCCATTTGTTTATTTGTGTTTTTATTTCCATTTCTCTAGGACCTGGGTCAAAAAGGATCTTGCTGTGACTTATGTCATACAGTGTTCTGCCTATGTTTTCCTCTAAGAGTTTGATAGTGTCTGGCCTTACACTTAGGTCTTTAATCCATTTTGAGTTTATTTTTGTGTATGGTGTTAGGGAGTGTTCTAATTTCATACTTTTACATGTACCTGTCCAATTTTCCCAGCACCACTTATTGAAGAGGCTGTCTTTTCTCCACTGTATATGCTTGCCTCCTTTATCAAAGATAAGGTGACCATATGTGCGTGGGCTTATCTCTGGGCTTTCTATCCTGTTCCATTGATCTATATTTCTGTTTTTGTGCCAGTACCAAACTGTCTTGATTACTGTAGCTTTGTAATATAGTCTGAAGTCAGGGAGCCTGATTCCTCCAGCTCCATTTTTCGTTCTCAAGATTGCTTTGGCTATTCGGGGTCTTTTGTGTTTCCATACAAATTGTGACATTTTTTGTTCTAGTTCTGTGAAAAATGCCAGTGGTAGTTTGATAGGGATTGCATTGAATCTGTAGATTGCTTTGGGTAGCAGAGTCATTTTCACAATGTTTATTCTTCCAATCCAAGAACATGGTATATCTCTCCATCTATTTGTATCATCTTTAATTTCTTTCATCAGTGTCCTATAATTTTCTGCATACAGGTCTTTTGTCTCCTTAGGTAGGTTTATTCCTAGGTATTTTATTCTTTTTGTTGCAATGGTAAACGGGAGTGTTTTCTTAATTTCACTTTCAGATTTTTCATCATTAGTATACAGGAATGCAAGAGATTTCTGTGCATTAATTTTGTATCCTGCTACTTTACCAAATTCATTGATTAGCTCTAGTAGTTTTCTGGTAGCATCTTTTGGATTCTCTATGTATAGTATCATGTCATCTGCAAACAGTGACAGCTTTACTTCTTCTTTTCCGATTTGGATTCCTTTTATTTCTTTTTCTTCTCTGATTGCTGTGGCTAACACTTCCAAAACTATGTTGAATAATAGTGGTGAGAGTGGGCAACCTTGTCTTGTTCCTGATCTTAGTGGAAATGGTTTCAGTTTTTCACCATTGAGGACAATGTTGGCTGTGGGTTTGTCATATACGGCCTTTATTATGTTGAGGAAAGTTCCCTCTATGCCTACTTTCTGCAGGACTTTTATCATAAATGGGTGTTGAATTTTGTCAAAAGCTTTCTCTGCATCTATTGAGATGATCATATGGTTTTTCTCCTTCAATTTGTTAATATGATGTATCACGTTGATTGATTTGCGTATATTGAAGAATCCTTGCATTCCTGGAATAAACCCCACTTGATCATGGTGTATGATCCTTTTAATGTGCTGCTGGATTCTGTTTGCTAGTATTTTGTTGAGGATTTTTGCATCTATGTTCATCAGTGATATTGGCCTGTAGTTTTCTTTCTTTGTGACATCTTTGTCTGGTTTTGGTATCAGGGTGATGGTGGCCTCGTAGAATGAGTTGGGGAGTGTTCCTCCCTCTGCAATATTTTGGAAGAGTTTGAGAAGGATAGGTGTTAGCTCTTCTCTAAATGTTTGATAGAATTCGCCTGTGAAGCCATCTGGTCCTGGGCTTTTGTGTGTTGGAAGATTTTTAATTACAGTTTCAATTTCAGTGCTTGTGATTGGTCTGTTCATATTTTCTATTTCTTCCTGGTTCAGTCTCGGCAGGTTGTGCATTTCTAAGAATCTGTCCATTTCTTCCAGGTTGTCCATTTTATTAGCATAGAGTTGCTTGTAGTAATCTCTTATGATCGTTTGTATTTCTGCAGTGTCAGTGGTTACTTCTCCTTTTTCATTTCTAATTCTATTAATTTGAGTCTTCTCCTTTTTTCTCTTGATGAGTCTGGCTAATGGTTTATCAATTTTGTTTATCTTCTCAAAGAACCAGCTTTTAGTTTCATTGATTTTTGCTATTGTTTCCTTCATTTCTTTTTCATTTATTTCTGATCTGATCTTTATGATTTCTTTCCTTCTGCTAGCTTTGGGGTTTTTTTGTTCTTCTTTCTCTAATTGCTTTAGGTGCAAGGTTAGGTTGTTTAGTCGAGATGTTTCCTGTTTCTTGATGTAGGCTTGTATTGCTATAAACTTCCCTCTTAGAACTGCTTTTGCTGCATCCCATAGGTTTTGGATCGTCGTGTCTCCATTGTCATTTGTTTCTAGGTATTTTTTGATTTCCCCTTTGATTTCTTCAGTGATCACTTCGTTATTAAGTAGTGTATTGTGTAGCCTCCATGTGTTTGTATTTTTTACAGATCTTTTCCTGTAATTGATATCTAGTCTCATAGCGTTGTGGTCGGAAAAGATACTTGATACGATTTCAATTTTTTTAAATTTACCAAGGCTTGATTTGTGACCCAAGATATGATCTATCCTGGAGAATGTTCCATGAGCACTTGAGAAAAATGTGTATTCTGTTGTTTTTGGGTGGAATGTCCTATAAATATCAATTAAGTCCATCTTGTTTAATGTATCATTTAAAGCTTGTGTTTCCTTATTTATTTTCATTTTGGATGATCTGTCCATTGGTGAAAGTGGGGTGTTAAAGTCCCCTACTATGATTGTGTTACTGTCGATTTCCCCTTTTATGGCTGTTAGTATTTGCCTTATGTATTGAGGTGCTCCTATGTTGGGTGCATAAATATTTACAATTGTTATACCTTCCTCTTGGATCGATCCCTTGATCATTATATAGTGTCCGTCTTTGTCTCTTGTAATTGTCTTTATTTTAAAGTCTATTTTGTCTGATATGAGAATTGCTACTCCAGCTTTCTTTTGATTTCCATTTGCATGGAATATCTTTTTCCATCCCTTCACTTTCAGTCTGTATATCATGCTCTTTTTATGTGTATTTTGCCAGTCTCTTTTCCTTGATTTGAGCTTAAATAGACAAGTATTAATTGACATTTAATTTAAAAAACCTGAATTGTAAATAACCTTGTGGCAAAAGATTAGCCTAGTAAAATAGGAAAAAAGAGATAAGAACCCACTCACATTTAAAATATTAACCATCTGAAACATTCTTATTTTATAGACATGTACATGTATATAGGTTACAATTCTGTGTTGTACATTATTTTTTCTACTTTTGCTCCTGTTTTTTCCTATGGAATTTCCATGTGTTAAACACATAGCTCACATATTTATCTTATTTACATGCTTGCTTTTTCCTATTGGCATTTAAAAGGCTTAAGAGCATGGCTGTATCTTGTTGGTCCTTGTATTCCTGCATAGAGTCTGAGACTAAATGAAATTTTAATGCATTATATTTTCCAGGTGTTCATGATCTTTTTATTTGTCCCTTCTGTTTTTTGGTTTTTTTATCATTATCATTCATTGCCTGGATTGTATGGATAGAAACTTTAAGTAGCACAAATGTGGCCTCTCTTTGCATCCTGATGTGAGCTACTGACCCCTCCTCCTTTCCATTCCCTCCTGCCAGTCACCACGATTCCGTATGTTTTTCCCCACCCAGTCATTCTCCTGCCTGAAGGCTTCCCAGTGCTTCTCACATTCTGCAACGGGTCCTCTGGTCTCATTCTCATCTTTAGCAGGATTACCTCTGCCTGTCAACAAGATCCTGTGCTCCAGTCTTTTTTTTTTTTTTTAATTTATTTATTTTTGGCTGCATTGGGTCTTCGTTGCTGCACGGGCTTTCTCTAGTTGCGGCGAGCGGGGGCTACTCTTCGTTGTGGTGCGCAGGCTTCTCATTGCGGTGGCTTCTTGTTGCGGAGCACGGGCTCTAGGCGCGCGGGCTTCAGTAGTTGTGACACACGGGCTCAGTAGTTGTGGCTCACGGGCTCTAGAGCGCAGGCTCAGTAGTTGTGGCACACGGGCTTAGTTGCTCCGCGGCATGTGGGATCTTCCCGGACCAGGGCTCGAACCCGTGTCCCCTGCATTGGCAGGCAGATTCTTAACCACTGTGCCACCAGGGAAGTCCCCTGTGCTCCAGTCTTATATTAAAAACAAACAAACAGAACATGGTTTCCCCAAAATGCTGTATTCTCTATCACCTCCGGCCTTTGTACCTCCTCTGTGGGCACTTGACTGAGCAGGCAGAATCACTGCCTCTTGTTTCCTCTGTGCTCCATGACACTTCTTTCATTCAGCAGTTATAACTTGTATCAAGCTGTATTATTTGTTTGTTTGTGTATCAGTCTCCCCTACTAGACTTTTTACAAAGACCTGACCTACTCCTTCTTAAATCCTCAAGGCCTAGCACAATCCCCAGCACATGGTAGAGTGTCATGATAACCTTTAAAGTGGAGCTACTCAATTTGTCTAGGATTATCAAAGTATGAAAAGAAAATAATATGTAAACATAGAGACATAAATATTTAGATCTAAAACGTATGTGTGCCTAATAGGCAAAATAGGTTATTGTGACATCTCATAAGGCATCTGTGAAGGTATTCCAGACAGGACAATTAGAAGTGACTATCTGGAAAATCAGAATTTTAAGGGGCCATCTGGGACACATTTGGGGTTAGATAAACCTGCATCTATTTTGAATATCCCCAGAATTCGCTAGATGACCCTATACATTTATAAAAATTTGCTGAGTAGAAATATATTCCAAATAACACTCAGCATAGGCATTAAAAAAAGATTAGACTGTGGAGAACCTTAATATAGATAAAATCAAAGAAAGGTAACACTTTCCAAGATTATGATAGCTGTACACTGGTGCTCCTTTGTTCAGGTGCATCATTAGTGTGACGCTGGTCGTCAGCATAAGAAAATACAGCGCAGAATGGACTCACAAAAATGTCTGGAGCCTGGATGAGCATTTTCAAATGTGTGTTTCAAGTGTAGAGACTCCTATCAACATCTTCTTAGTATAACACTTTGTATATGAATCTTTTGAGCATTGCAGGTATAAAGGACCTTTCAGTTTTTTCATTAAACACAGAAACTGTATGATTTTAGTAATTCTCTTTTAATTTCAAAAGAAACTGTGGTTTTTATTTTTCAGTGTTGAAAATGAGCCCATGAGCACAAGTCAGAAAAAGGAAAATGTGCTTTCATCAGAAGCAGTAAAGGTATAGTTTTAAATTAATATTATTTTATATCAAGCAAATATGTTTATTAGTTTCTGCTGTTTCTTATTCTTTTAGATTCTGTCATCTCATTTTCCGTTTCAAAAAGAGCATAAAGTCTTATTATTTTATGTGGAACTCCAGCCCAGCTCTACTGGACATTTGCATCTTGGGGTGTGGGTAGGGGGAGAGGACTGAGGAGAGACTTGAGGCAGTGGTGCTCTTGCCCCAGCCTAGCCACTAACCAACTGTGAGGCCTTCGGCTGAGGCATTTAACTTCTTTGTGCCTTGGTTTTCTAATCTGTAAATTGGATCATCTGACCTCCACAGTCTCTTTTTCTCTAGGGACTTCTTTGATTTATGCTGTGTTTTCTCAAATGCTTCTGACAACTAAGAGTGCTTTTGAGGGCGTAGAAGTTAATGACATGTTCGTACATGTCATTAGTATGTGATGATATGTTTGTCGGCTCATATATGAACTGGCTTTCCCTGCATCTATAGGACAAGCATGAAAAGAGTATAAGGTACACTTCTACACAAATAGTTACAGAAAATTGTGATTAAAAATCCTGGAAAACCACTAAACCTTATAACATTTCTTTTTAGTCATAAGTGATTTTGTAGAAATTGGATGTTTGTGTTGTTTGGGGATGTGAGGCCAGGTAGGTGATCAAGTTTTGGTAGCTGTCTCCCATTCACTGAGTTTGGTCCCAGTTACTTTCTTTTTAAACGATTTATGACAGTCAAGGAGAAAGCTTGTGCTTTCCAGGGATTTCTGGGTGCATTAGCTTGGTCAGTGGAAGGACCAGAAAGTCATCTGAATTCTTCATTACTGATATGGGGACTCTTAAACATTATATGAGATCCAAAGACCTTAAATATGGTAAAGACAAAGCTGTATTCATTCTTTATTCCCTCCTTCTCCATCATAGTTAGCAATATAAATATTTTTTTGAAAGAAAAAAAAAAATCAGAATCTGATTTTTTTTTTAAAACTTTATTGAAAGAAAAAAGTCAGGATCACCTTGCTTCCCTTCCCTTTCTTCTTCCTTTGTGAATTTGGCTACTAAATCCTGCTCCCAGGTTTTATAACACCTGCTACCTATTCTGTTTCAGCCAGTCGTTAGCCAGCTTGCTGGTTTACCACTGCATGGGCTCTGTAGCTTCCTCCCTCTTGCTCAGTTTTTACATGTCCTGAGTTGCCTTACTTCAAGATTTTTCCTTCTAATTCTATACGTGCAACCTTGCTCTTGAGTTGCTTCGCAGGAAGTACATATGTTACTTCTGAGATCTCAAACTTCAAAGTTGCTTTGGCTGCCAGCTCTTGTCATTCTCTCTCTTAATCCCTCATTGCCTCTGCACCCACCCTTGAGCTTCAGAGAACCTTCATGTTTTCCCTGCTCTCTTCTCCTCTCTTGGTCTCTACTTGTTTGTCTACTTAGCCTGGAACTGATATGTAACACTTCAGCTATTAATCTCACTGAAAGAAACCTTTAGTCTTCAGACTTGGCCCTCAGACTTTAATTTCCAATAGTCCTGCTTTCCACCTGCAGAGTTTTGCTCCAGAAAGTTACATCTTTGTGGCTTCAGTGTCTATGTGGTGGCAAATATAGTGGCTGGGCCTCCCATGATTATGATCTTTTCTATCCATTCTTAGTATCTTTGTTTGAGTGCCCAGGATAATTTCAGTTTGGGATTTGGGCCCCCAAGTAAACAGGGCTCATGTTGTGAAACTGTTTCTCTTATGGTTTGAGGCCTATAGGATTACTTATACATGGGCAGTTTTGTTAGCCCATGATAGAAAGGGCACCATGGCACTCTCACTGGGGTAGTGTGAGCATTTTGGACCATGTAACTGTATTTTTTTTTTTTTTTTTTTAACTTTCTGGAAATTATTGGTAGGATTTCCTCAACCTCGCTACACAGACCCAGTTGTTCTGGGACCTGCTGCTGCCAGGCATCAAAAATACTTACATTTTGCAGATTATATTCCATTATAGGTTATGACCGGATATTGGGTATAATTGTCTGTGCTATACAGTAAATCCCTGTTGCTTCAATTAAAAAAAGAAAAGAAAAGAAAAAAGTACGTATTTTGATAATATCAATAGTCAGCTGCATACCTAGGGGGAAAGAAAGGTTAGCAACAATATCTATGATCTTATTATTTTAAATAGTCTCATTTAAAGTTTTTTATTTAGCAATTAGCATAAAACACGCATTTACTTTATTTGTAACGAATGGTTTTCTGAAACATAGCACTCCACTGTAATGTGACATTTCTTGCCATGCTTCCATCTTCTTAACCTGAATTTTATGATAATGCCTTCCATGATAAGGAAAAATGTGTACCATTTTTCCTCTCCAGTGTAAAATGTAACAGATTTATGTATAATGAATGTTTTTAGTGCATTTCTTTTTGTATTTGACCTTGAGATACCAAATCAAGATATTGATTGTTTTGTTACAAATTTAAGCTACAAAAAATTAATTATATGTTTCAAACAACTAGAGACTGTAGAACTTTATATTATCTTTGGACATAATTAGATTCTTAGTTCTTAAAATATCATTTATACGCTATACAAATTTTGCTGTCTTGCTAACATTGGAATCTGTTTCTTACATGTGCATCTACCGTTCCACTGAAATATATATTTCTTCTATGTTAATCAGTTTTTGTATCTAGCTGGCAAAATTCCAGATATTTAGTCCATATTCTGTGTTTATTTCTCTATAGGGAATGTAGATTCTTGTCTTGCAGCCTTAGACTCTTGCTGTGTTCATGTCTACTGTTATTTAAAAGAGAGGGAAGGCATGTTATAATGCCTTGCTCCCTTCTGCCTGCTTCAGAGGACTATTCATCCCTTCCTGCCTTCCAAGGCTAAGCTCCCTAAATCCCCCTGCTAGTGGTACTGGTCTCTAATTTCCCACCTTCTTTTGGACTTCGCCTTGCACTACATCCATCTCTCCATCTTCACTGGCTTCCTCTATTTCTCTCTAAATATATAAAATTTAAAAAAATATTTTTTTTTCCTTTCATGGGTCTGGTTTCCTTTCAGGCTATCATTTCATTTTACTGCTACCTTTAACTCAAAGATTTCTTATGAAAGTTTGTCATAATCACTGTTTAATTCTTAATGCTTTCTAATCTGACTCTGGTCTCTCTCCTGGTTCCCTTAGACATTGGAAAACCAGTACTGTGCCTGCCATACATTGTCATAGTTGTTAAATGAGTGAGAGTCATTCCATGAAACCCTGACCTCTTGCTAACATCAGTGGCCTTTTCTTAGTTCTTATTGTATTTAACCAGTTGAGACACTTGATTTTCCAAGTCTTGTCTCCTTTCCAGAAAGTTTCTTTTTTATATTTGCACTTATGGTATTGTACATTCTTGTTTCAATTCCTGCCTCTGGCCATTCCCTTCTGTTTCCTTCACTGATTCTCTTCTGGCTAAATTACTTTTCATGTAGATGTTTCTCAAAGTCCTCAACCCTCCTCACCATCAGTCCTTCAAAGCAGTATCTTCCAATCTTATTACTTCATCTTTTGGCTCTCAGATCTCTACCCGACATCCCTCTTGAGCTCTAGACTTGATTGTCAGAGTTCCAGACATTTCTGCATGGATGGCCTTTGATACCGCAAATTCAGTCTGCCCGAAAGTCTCAATATTTTCAGAGATGTTCTCTCTATATAAATTTGTTTGAGAGATAGAGGTGTTGGGAGGTAGGGAGGATCGTTTAACTGCTTGGGATGGAGGAAGAGCCCTGGGGGTCAAGTACTCCATTTGGAGATTTTCAACCAAACTCTGCTCTTAATCCCGTGTCTCATATTGCCCTAAGTAGTACCTAGTGTCTTCAGATCCTGAGCTTTTCCAGGTGGTCTGCTGACAGTCTGTCTGTAGATTGTTTCCCCCTTATGATCAAAGTTCCCTGTTGCAGACACTTGGGTGGAAGCTTCTTCTGGTCAATTACCATGTCTTCATCTGCTTTTGCCTTCTAAACTTTTTCTGAAATCTCTTATCTGCTAATATCTACTCTCTTCCTCTCCTTGTATTTATAACTTAAAAATAAACCTTTTCTGTCATTTTAGAGTGTTTTGTACAAGAGAAGAAATCAGTGTGTGTGGTTTATCTCCAGTGTTAATCAGAATTCTTATCTCTTTTTCTCTTTATAAATTTATTTATTCATTTATTTAATTTTTGGCTGCAGTGGGTCTTTGCTGCTGCGCGTGGGCTTTCTCTAGCTGCTGAGAGCGGGGGCTACTCTTTGTTGCGGTGCGCAGGCTTCTCATTGCTGTGGCTTCTCTTGTTGCAGAGCACAGGCTCTAGGTGCACGGGCTTCGGTAGTTGTGGCTCACAGGCTCAGTAGTTGTGGCTCGCGGGCTCTAGAGCGCAGGCTCAGTAGTTGTGGCGCATGGACTTAGTTGCTCCGCGGCATGTGGGATCTTCCCGGACCAGGGCTCGAAGCTGGGTCCCCTGCATTGCCAGGCGGATTCTTAACCACTGCGCCACCAGGGAAGTCCAGAATATTTATCTCTTAATAGTTGAGGAAAGTGAATCTCAGAGAGATTGTCACTTGACAAACTCATATTATTATTGAGAAGAGGCAGGAGAATTCAGATGCAGTTCTATACCATAGTGCTTCCCATTTGTGAACTTAATTTGTAAGATATACTTATAAACTTAATTTACCAAAAAGAAATCCTATTAAAAATTAAAAGAGCTGTGGCAGTAAGTCTGTTTTCAGAATGAGTCATGAGCTAAATAAAATGAATTAAATCTGAACCATAGGTTATAGATTTTCCAAACCAGGCCTAAATAACTTGACGATCATTAGGCTTGTTCTCAGTAGCTTGGCGTCTGCTTTATATAAAGTTTAACTCTTGCCCCATTTTAGAATTGTTGCTCATAACTGATCATACAACTTTGGTGAAGGTTCTGGTATTTTTTAAGAGATGTCTGGTTGCTATATGCCTATGATGTTTCTAGGGACAACCGAGGAGTGTCAATCTAGTGCATATTACTGTTAGTTGTTAATAATTCATAACCCTTATTTTTAATATTATCATAAATAATTTACTAAAAAGAGCCACGCTTTTTTTTATAGTTGCCACTGTTCACTGATATGTAAAAATGGAAGAATTGTAGTTCAAGAGTATCTCACTGAATAAAAATAGTCACAAATTGTTCTTTATATCAATGCCTATATTGAGGGTACAGTACTGTTTAGTAAGGTGAATATATTAAATTATGCATTTGTTTATATTTTGATTTGTGTAACTCTTCTTTCCTTATTGGTCTTTTTCAACTCTTTTTTGGCCAGAGGTGAAATGGTAGTCAAATTTAAATATATTAAATGTTTGCATGGTTAGGAGAAATTTAATTACTGAACTAATTTTTAAAAATAAATTATAGCCTTAATGCATGCTTGCTGTCCTTTTTTTCTCAGTGATACAAATAGCAATATGACATCAATTTAATATCAAGATTTAAAAATTTTTCTTTTTCAAACACGGGAACTCTCTTTTTAAAAATTTCAACTATAGTTGGACTTGGAACCCCGTATATAAACAGATTCAAGCAATGCTCCCCTGTTGATGATGGGGATGAGTAGCCTGGAGCCTCAGAGTCAGCCACTATTCCCTTCCTCTGCCAGCCATGACACCTCCTTGGAACAGTTTTAAAATTACACGTGCAGTGATGGAAAGAACACAGTCTTTGGAATCAGACATATCTGGGCTTAAATCCCAGGTCTCCATGTGGTAGCTTTCTAACCTTGGAAAATTTACTCAACCTCTCTGAACTTTGGTTTGCTGCTCTGTAGTGGGAGGTGTCAATCCTTATTTTATAGAAGTGTTTTAGAATTAACTGAGATAACATGTGCTGCACTGCACGATACCCAACACAATTTAGGTACTGAGGAAAAGAGCTGTCTTCTTGCCATATACAGTCTGACTACAACTTAGAATCTAACTCTTTGCTTAAGAATGGTGCTGACTTTTTCTGGGTGAATAGTATGGAAATCAGCTATTAGAAACATTGATTCTCTGTAACATTTGAAAAGAAGACATACATGAACGTATGTATGCACATTGAACTTTAGCTAGAAGTCAAAAACTCTCACCCTTGAGTGCTTCTATAAAGACTGGGTGCTGTCAGGGTGCCTGAAGTGGAGATTGCACTGCATGTTACTGCGCCATTCACATGACCAAAGGGGCTGCCAGGGCTTAAGCCTGTTGATATGGCTGGTGGTGCTCTGGGGCCTTGATATCTCAGAGTTCTTGGATGTTGAATGTATCGCATGGTATCTGGTTTGATTTGCAGCGGCTCCAACCTCTCATAGACCTGGAATAGTCCTACTTTGTGCTGTGGTGGCGTACCTTATGAAAATGGAAACTGGGGATGAAGGCTCATGTACATACTCTAGATTTTTGTGAGTAAATTTGCCTCCCCAGGTGCCAGATACTGATTTGAGAGCTCCAAAAGGCTCTCATAGAATTAAAAACATTTATTATTCTGGCCCAGTGTTTTCGTTGGAGAAGTGTTTATACCATAACAAGAAGGAATGGTTTCCCCCTACGTTATGTCATCTTGTTCTTTTCTCTTCTCACCTTACACACCTGCCCTGGTTGATTTTACCTACATCTTAGCCAATGACAAAAATCACATCTGTCCCTCCAGCCCAATGTGTTCTCCTGAGCTTCAGGGTGATGGAGCCAATTCTTTGATGGACCTTTCCTGTGAAGGTCACTGACTATGAGATTTGATTTACTCAAAGTTGAATTCAGTGTATTTTATCCTAATTTCCTTCTGTTCCTGTATTCCCGGTCCTGCTGAAAGGTGCCACCAGTTACCCAATCTTGATATCAGGGAATGATTCTGCCAAGTAATGTGTTATGGCCAGATATCTTAGGAGAAAACTAACTAGAATTGTCTAGTAAGCAGCTGGGTTTAGTTTATGAATGCCAGATTTTGGTAACTGTAAGTAATCTAGGTAATAGTCCTACTCGTGCTGAAAGCAAAGTTGTTTGCCCTAACCTTGTGGTGACAAGGAAAAATAGGGTGTTAGAGTTGTTTATTGGAAGAACACACACACACACACACACACACGCATGCATGCACGCACGCATATATGTAGGCAGTTTCCATTCTGAAAAGCTTTTGAGTTGTAGTAGGAATTTCCCAGGCAAAGAGGGCAAGGGATAAATGGTCTCAGCAGTGGTAATAGCTTTGTGCAAAGACATACCTGTAGTAAGAGAAAGAGGAAGCAAGAGGGGAGGGGGGAGAAAATAGGCTCCCGTGACTGCCTGGGACCGCATATGGTGACATTAGGCACTGTGAGCGTTGCGAGTGACAAGAGATCGAATCAGAGAGGGGCTAGATCCACCAAGATCTTAAATGCCATGCTAGGGAGTTTAGATTTTATCCTGACAAGGGTGCACAGCCAATGGAGGCCTTTAAGGATGATTAGATTTGAAATCTAAAAGATTGCTTTGGCTTTTGTCTGGAGAGCAGACTGGGGAACTTTAGGAATGGAAGCAAGGAAACAAGTCATTCATTGCTGGCAGTATTCTAGGAGAGAGGTCATGGTGTCCTGATGTTTCATCTGACTTTTTAACAAGTGGGAGTGTTACAGTTTACAGAAAATGGAAGAATGGAGACATAGCATGATTAAGTTCAGTTTTAGATGTATTGAGTTTGAGGTGCCAGTGAAGCATCCAGGTGGGTATGGATGTTGGGTTGATCGTTGGATATACAGTCTGAGTTGAGAATACAAATCTGGCAATCATCTGATTAATCTGTGAGAAATGAGACCTCATAAGAAGATCATGAAGGTAAAGTAGCCCCGGGCTGGAAGTTGGAGAAACATGATATGTAGGGAATGGCTAGAAGGATGTGAACTTGAAGGAGATGGAGAGAGCATTAAGAGAGTTAGAAGGGAAACCTCAGGGTGATGTCATGGAAGCCAAGGAAGATTGGTTTTCAGGATCATATTCAGTCTCACCTCCTGTAGACACATCATATGAGACCAGGGCAGAAAAAAAGTACATTGAATTAGCAAGTAGGACCGTGTCTCTGAGAGATCGTGGTCAGAGCACAACTGGGGCAGAAGCCAAATTGCAGGGGCTCAAGGAGTCACTGGGAGGAAAGGGAAAGAAGATGGTGAGGGTTGGTGACTCCTTTTAAGGAGGTTGGTCGTGAAGGCAGAGGAGAAGGCTGTCCCTGGACTTAGACTTTTGAATGGTGGGCTCGCAGAAGGGGCAGACGAGGAAGTGGGGTTCCTTAGGAGACATCAAGTGTTATGAAGTGGTGCCCTGGTGGATCCTTAGAGGAGGAGTCCTTCATCCCTTTATGGTGAGGGTGAGTGAAGGAAGTGGGACAGATGTGCTGTGAGGCAGGTAGAGGAGGGGTGGAGGCAGGACCATAGGAGAGCATCTCCATGAAGTAGAAGGTAGGTGCCTTTGCTGGGCGAGGGATGGGATGGTGGAGGGGGCGTGGCTTGAGGGGCGTGGCAAAGGTTTGAAATAGCTGCTGTGGAAAATGGGGACTGTTGCAGACTGATTTCCAGCAGAGGCTGTAAATCGTGAATTATTGGCAGCCTACATCTGCATAGTTGTGCATATCCCTGTGGATTTTTAAAGCAAGATGCATTCACTTATGTGGAAAAGATAAAACTGGAATCTTTCCGGGTGGGGATGACCAGAGAACAAACAAAAGAGGCTCTGAGGGTGTTAGCCATATTTGATGGCTGGATAGAAAAGATACGAAAATTTGTGGGAGCTGAAAGGGACAGAGTGAGAGAGGCCAGAAGCTGTGATGAGGCAGGAGGACTGGTGTGGTGGGTGCACCTGGGACAGTGGGTTAAGAGAGCTGGAAAGATGACAGGGTGTGAACACTTGGGAATGCCTGAGATTGAGATTCACAGGCTGGGTGATTATGGGTAAAGACAAGGGTCAGGGGTTGCCAAACTGTGAGGTCCGGCAGAAGTGGAGGTCATCGGAGTTGAGGATGCTAAGGAGCTGCAGGTCAGGGTGTTGTAAGGATTATCCCTGCTGTGTACAGTGAAGGCAGAGCCTGAGCGGGGGAGGATGACCAAGCCAGGTGCTTGAGACACTAAAGGAAGGGCCATCTGGCTCTTCACTATTTCTCACTCAACAGACTCTTTGGTGACACTCTCTACCCCTTGGCCTTCTTGACCTTCTTGACCTTGTTCCCTGTGCCAGTCACCAGGTTGGGACAGCACCGGCCACCTGTTAGAGGCTGATGAAGGAGGTGACAAACTAATGCCAATTAGACCTGAAAATAAGTTCTCACATCCCTAGAATGTAGGCTCTGTGAAAGCAGGGCTCTTGGTATATTTTTTTTTCGCTGTTGGATCAAAGCATATAGAGTAGTATCTCACTGTTCATCATTTATATAAGAATGAATACCTTGGGGCTTCCCTGGTGGTGCAGTGGTTGAGAATCTGCCTGCTAATGCAGGGGACACGGGTTCGAGTCCTGGTCTGGGAAGATGCCACATGCCGCGGAGCAACTAGGCCCATGAGCCACAACTGCTGAGCCTGCGCGTCTGGAGCCTGTGCTCCGCAGCAAGAGAGGCCACGATAGTGAGAGGCCCACGCAACGTGATGAAGAGTGGCCCCCCGCTCACCGCAACTAGAGAAAGCCCTCGCACAGAAACGAAGACCCAACATAGCAATCAATCAATCAATCAATAAATAAATCTTAAAAAAAAAAAAAAAAAGAATGAATACCTTAAAATTTGCATTGACCCCGACTGTTCCTTGGTACACCTGGTCTCAGCCTATTGCTGCATTCCCCCAAACGCTCTTCCAAGTCTTCTCTATTTCGGGAGCTCAGATCCCAGCTCCACCTCTGTGTCCCTTCCTCAGCTAAGCATCTCTCCTCTCACTTTACTGAGGTCAGAGCCACTTGTTGGACCTCGCTCATGGTTTTCTCCCCCTTACAGAATTGCTCAGGCTTTAGCCACTTCCTTATCACTGTAGCTGGAAGAGGAAATGCCCCTACTCCGCTCCAAGGCTCGTGCTTCCCCTTCATTAGAAGTATTAGAGACTGTACTGGTCTCTTCATCTCATCACCTTCTGCTTTCCTTTCTCAAATCCGTCATCCTTCTGTTGTACAGCCGTTACTCCCTTCCCACCAGGTGTAGAGCTGAGCCACAAAACAGGAACAAAAAGTCATTTCTTCTGTCTTGGACCTTAAACTGTCACCTTTTTACCTTTTCTCTAGTTAAAAAAAAAAAAATCTCTCAAAAGTGTTGCCTTCTATTGAATGATTTACCGAGTGTTCCTATTTCTTTGCTCTGTGTTCACTGTTTAACACCTTGCGTTTGGGGCTGTACTCACAAATTCCTGAGCTGTTATGACTATTTCTCCTGCATTCCTAGGGCTTTCCTATGGTCTTCATTCCTTCGTTTATTAGTCCAGCAAGTATTTAAGCACCCCTTATTGTCAGGCACATTTCAAGGTGCTAGAGATAACAGCCATGAATAAAACAGAAAAAAACCCCTGCACTTGTGGCTTTTACTTTCTAGAGGAAGAAACATATTAAATAATATGTGTGTGTGTGAGATGTGTGTATTTGATACTAGCAAGTACAAAGGAGAAAAATAAGGCAGAGAAGGGATATAGGCCGTTTCAGAGTGGAGGAGTTTACTATTTTAGATAGAGTGACTAGGGAAACTTCAAATGAAGAGATGACAGTTAATAAAGGTGTGAAGGTGGTGAGCGGGTGTGAGTCATATAGCTCTGTGGGGGAAGCACATTCTAGGCAGAGAGAAGAGTGAATGCACAATTCCCGAGGGATGAGTGGGCCTCATGTTTTTGAAGAACAGTGAGGAGGACAGTCCTCATCTTTCTTGACCTTACAGTGGCGTTTGGCATTTGCTCCCCTTTGCTTTTGGATATATCCTTCGGCGTTTGCCTTTGGAGACCAGCATTCCGGTGGGATGACTGCTCCAGTTTTGGCCTTCCCCATCTCTTTCACTGATTGTTTTCTTCTTTGTGCCTGCCTTTTAATCTTTTCTCCCCAAGGCTCTTTCGTTGGTCCCCCTTTCCCCTGAACACACTGTGTATCGCCAAATTGTGTTCTTAACTGTGCTCTGACTTCTTCACCAGGGGACCACAGATTCTACACGTTTGACATCTAGTTTGTTGCCTCACCTCCCCCAAACCCCACAAAGGCTCTAATCTCACCTTTCCTTCTATTTCCCGTATCCATTTCTGTCTTAACTACTTAGATAGTTTCCCAATTTAGAAAACTTAATCATCTGTGACTTTGTTATCTGTCACCCTCCACTTCTAATTGGTTATCTTATCGACTTCATTCTCTATCCTCTGTGCCCCAGTCTTCTTCACCCACGGCCCTGCCGTGATAAACGTACTTCACACTTCTGTGTGCTCGACCCAGGCGCTACCTTATGTCTTGAATGCTCTTCTCACCCTTCAGGAGCAAGCTCAGACATCACCTCCTCTGTGTAGTGGATTCTCCCCATCCCCAGCCAAATTAATTTTGTCTTCCATTGTGTCCATATCTCTCCTATGCCCCACACAGTGATATAATGATGAGTATCTTGCTAGACTGTAAGTTCCTTGAAGCCACAGCTGAGTCTTATTAATCATTGTACTTAATGCTTTCCTGTGTTTCCCTGTGTTGGGCACATAGCAAAGAGCATAGATAGATAGACGGATGAATTTGGACCTAAGGACACTGCGTTACAACATATTGAGTATGAAGGGGAAAAAAAATTAAATTCCCAAGATACATATGCCTTCATTAGTAGCCTTTATATGTTATATTCGGAATCCCAACATCTTTGAGGGCAACTGGAATCGATGTTTTGTTAACGTTTGCTTGAATCCCGAGTGCTTTCATTCTAGTACTCATTGGAACGGTGGCAGACAGTCCTGTTGGCGGGTGACATTGGCCCTAGCTTGTGGCAGACTGAACTTCATTGTTGTCTAGGCTGAGGGCAAGCAGCTATTTTATATCACATTTTAAGATGTAGTTATATAAATCCTGGGTTTGTTGTGTTAACTTTGAATAGCAGTGCTCTTTCGTGCTAACTTTTGTCTCTAAATTTAAATAGTTTTTTGGTGGTGTTGTTGAAGGTATTTTCATTACTGATACAAATTTCTCATAAGATTAGTAGGCAGAAATTAAGCAACTAAGGCATTAAAATGCTCTGAAGTACATTTAAGATACAGGGATTCTGGAATAGCAAAGAAGTGATAATTGAGGGGAAGGAGAAACAAGTGATTTTTTTTTTTTTTTAAAGAGCTCCTGACTTATTTATTTATTTATTTACTTTATTCTTTTGGCTGTGTTGGGTCTTCATTTCTATGTGAGGGCTTTCTCTAGTTGCGGCAAGTGGGGGCCACTCTTCATCGCAGTGCGCGGGCCTTTCACTGTCGCGGCCTTTCTTGTTGCGGGGTACATGCTCCAGACGCGCAGGCTCAGTAGTTGTGGTGCACGGGCTTAGTTGCTCCGCGGCATGTGGGATCTTCCCAGACCAGGGCTGGAACCTGTGTCCCCTGCATTAGCAGGCAGATTCTCAACTACTGCGCCACCAGGGAAGCCCGAAACAAGTGATTTTTAAGAATTTTATATGTATCACTCTAAAAACGTTAAATGGGAAGGCTTTCACTGGTTTAGCAAAGTGTATTTTCCTTGTTGAGACAGCAGTCCATTATATTTTGAAAGGAATTGTCAAGTAAAAATAATTGAGGCAGTGAAATTGTATTTTTGACAAATTATTTGTCTTGAGATTTTATGGATGTCAAGAAATGTAATTTCCGTGTTCTCTAAGTTTTCCTTTTTTAAAAACCATTGCCCCAATTTTATAGAACTCCTTTGTGAATCTCTAAAGCATTTTAGGAATATTTGTGTTATTTTAGTGAGTAGCCTGTAGTTCACATTCCTCGGGTAGCCTCCCAGGATGAGTGATCATACTCGTTGCAGAAAACAAATCACTGTTCTCTTCGTGTTGCAGTCTTAGTTCATTTTGAAGCAGGAAGAAATATTGTGGATGGCCATTACAACAAATTAAATGGAGTAGTTAAAGGCAAAAAAATATATGTCTTTCATACACATGATCACTTTCAAAATGTCAACTAGCATATTTTCTACTGCTGTACCGAGAGGCCATTTATGCTGTCAACACGAGTAGAGGGCGCAGTTAATTTATAGCGCAGACCCCCATAAAGAGCAGGAGGCTGGGTGGATGAGGTGGAGGCATGTGGGATTGAGTTGCCGTTGAAACCAGTAAAAGGTGAGACTTTGAGTGACTCTGGAAGGCTGGTGCTACTCTAAATGTAGAGACTCACAAGTTATATTAAGGACGTCACACAGAGAAAAATGCTATGCTGTGTGTTTACTCAAAAATATCCCTGACTTCTAAGGTGGGAACAAACAAAAGATATTGTTCGCTTGAAATTAATTTCCTGGGCTAATGGGTTCTAAACATTTTCTCAACCATTCATATGCCAAATATTATTAGTGGTTAGTGGAACACTCCTTTAAACTGTTTTGAATTTGGATTAAAACAGGGAAGGGAGGTAAACAAATGACATTATACTTATGATGTTCTTGAAGATCAGCTTCTTACAAAACTTTTCCCTGTGATCCTACAGTGGCCTAAGGTGGTGTCACCTTGGTGTCCTGATATTTTTCTGACTCACACTTGAGCTTTCCTTTTATAAGGACTAGTGAGTGTGACATCCGACAGATACTGTCAGACCGCATTCCTTTTACAAGTAGGTGAGTGAGCACGTTGGGCAGGCAGGCTGAGCCGGCCCTTGGCCTGAAGCTAAGGAAGCTGTAGGGAGCAGTGTGCCCTGGAATGCCAGCGCGCACTCGGATGGAGCAGCTCGGTCTCCTCACACAGAGTGCGCGTGAATGGGAGCTCGCTTCACTCGTAGGTTAATCATGAGCAGGTAGAATGCACCCCTGAAAGTGTTTAACTAACATCTGCAGGAATTCCCGGTGTTACCCACCGTTTGCATTAATGCACATATCAGGGCTTTGTGTTTTACCTTGAAGAGTTTGTAGTGGGCTTTTCCTCTAAATTGATACACCATGTTGCTGTCTTTCCTCATCTTCTTGAGGAACAGTTTTCCACCATGTGGCAGCTTCAGGGGTTAACACAGTACTGAAATGATGCAGTCTATTTAGGTGTTGCCTGAGGTACCGAGTGTGTGAAAATACTGTCCATTAGCTCTGTAATCATAAAGGCTAAATTTAAACACCTCTGAGGTCTGCCATGATCTGTCCTTTTACTTATCTCTCCATACTTACTTTTTGCTCTTCTCATTTTACACTCTTACCTCCAGTCATTTTAAACTCCTTAGAAGCTGACACCTCTCTAAATGCAGAGAGACGGGGGGAAGAAGGCGCAGGGAGCGGAGAACAGAGAGTGAGGGAGATGCACAGGCATCACATAGGCACTTTTTAGGTCTCCTTCAGAGGGCACTTCCTTTAGGAAGTATCCCGAGTTACCTCCTCTGCTCTCGCCACAACCAAATCTGGACTAGTTACTCCTGGGTCCCCACGTGAGCTGTACTTCCCCCTTTGTGACATTTACTATATAGCTTTGTTAAAGTTGCGCTGACGGTGCCCTTCAGTAGCTTGTAAACTACTAGGGAACAGAAGCCATCTATCTTATTCACAGATGTATCCCTGGCGTCTGGCACAGAGTGTGTCATGTAATAGGTTATCAGTTAGCCTATGTCATTTTTTAAATGATGTTGCTTAATATTCTCTATTTTGTTTTCAAAGATTCCCCAAAGTGAGGACAAAAGGAACCATGCTGAGAAGCTAATCACTCTTCCAACACAGGAATATTCCAAAAAGCCAAATGACCTTTCTGGTTCCACTTCAGATGCCAAAATGGGAGAAAGCGATAAACAGCCGAAAGAAAGCTTTTTTCAGTTTCTTGGTAACTTATTCAATATCTCAGGAAAATCATCTCTTGGTGAAGCCAAGCAATCTTCTTTCAAAGATGAACATGACAAAACTGAGAAAGACTTACGAAATCCCAGTGACCATCCTGAGGAAGGGGTCCAAAGGGAGAGGGCTGTTGTCAGTGGCTCCCTGGGAACCCTGGCACTTCCAGCAGAAGCACAAGAGTCCAACTCAGCTGAATCCTCAGATGCCTTTTCTTTGGATACAACACAAGACAGTGAACAGGAAACCAGTGATTTGCTAAGAAAGTAAGTTTAAAATCTACTTATCTAAAAAAACTGAGCTTTTGGACCTAGCTTTTGAGCCTTAGTTCTACTACTGTTCATTAAGGGGATTAGAAAAAGTATTCTGTAACGTCCCTGCTACTAGGTGAAAAATTATATGATTCTGTGTACCATACACATATCTAGGGCCCTTTGAGCTATTTTAGGGGGTGGTACTAATACCTTTTAGGTGCTAACTTTGTCATAGTAAACAATTTATTTCTGATTTAAGACTTCCTTAAATGGGAGTGTTTTCTGTTGTCTGAATTCTTCTGTAGTAGGACAGGCAATGTGTTCAATATCTGCATTTTGGGAACAAAAATAATCCTACGGTTTGTGTTCACATTCCATCAATATCTTTTCTTTGTGGAATCCAATTAAAGGGGTTAAGAAAAGAAATTAAATTGACTTTATTCATGAAATTAGCCTTTTGAACCTTTCCCACAGCTCCAAGAAACAAATCTTGAACAAATTTAAGGAACATTTCACCACCCCTTTTTTCTTTCTTTGATTTACAAATGGGCACTAACTTGTTTTTCTTTTACTCACATGAGCTAGAAGGAACATTTTCTATCCAGAAAATGTTTATAACAATGTTGAGTCTGTTAGACATTTTGTGTAACATAAAAGTATTCATTCGTAACTGATAAGGATCTGTTTTATTTTATTTTAAAAAATTTATTTATTGATTTATTTATTTTTGGCTGCGTTGGGTCTTCGTTGCTGTGTGGGCTTTCTCTAGTTGTGGTGCTCAGGGGCTACTCTTTGTTGCAGTGCTCAGGCTCTAGGCGCGTGGGCTTCAGTAGTTGTGGCATAAGGGCTCAGTAGTTGTGGCGCAAGGGCTTAGTTTCTCCGCGGCCTGTGGAATCTTCCTGGACCAGGGCTTGAACCTGTGTCTCCTGCATTGGCAGGCGGATTCTTAACCACTGTGCCACCAGGGAAGCCCGAAGATATTCTTAACTATGTAATTTGAAAGGAAATAAATCTTAACGCTAAAAAAGTAGCTTAATCATACTTACTAAAAGTGAATTAGATATACTGAATACTTTTGCTCTAATGCTATTATTTTCAGGCTGCCTTTATAGAATTTTCTTTGAAGAATGACATGTCTTTGGTTGACCTTTGTAGTATCAGATGTATTAAGTTTGCAGCCATACGTAGTACTTGGAGGCTTAATAAACCTTCACGTGACAGGTAGTTATGTTTGGGTTGAAATGCGTAAAAACCTTTCCAGATTTTCCATATGTATGTCTATTCCCTTAAATATTTGAAATTTCTAGGTATTTTACTTTTTTCTTAGTGTTGTTTGGATCAGATACCTCTACTTATATTGGGTAAGCTACAGATCCCATGCACAATTACATAATACATGAAATTAATATGTTCTTTATTCAGTTTATGAAAATAAACCTTTTTAATTTTCCATCTTTAGTTTATTTGTAAAGTTATGTATTTTTGACATTTCCATTTTCTTTCTATTTTCTTTATTAGGGAAAATCTTAATTAAAGGACAGTCTTATGTTCTTAATACTATTTAATTATGAAGACTCAACTACAACCTGTGAAAGAATGTTGTAGAAAATAGACTATCTTGGCATGACTAACCCTTTACAACGTGTGAGTGTAGCTCATTAGTACCTGAAAGGACTAATTATAATACATGAAGCTAAGCTTGAAACTTTGATGTTCAGTGCTTTAAACATGATAATATAGTTGTTTAGTATAAAGGGTACATACTTTAGTCACAAGCATATAACATTTCCACCTAGGGTGCTGAGGGAGATTATTTCATTAGAAATTTATACTGGTTCATATAAATCAGTTTAATCATTCTAGTTGACAGTAACCAGAAAGCTCCCAAGACGGGAATGGAAAACAATTATCCGCCCCCCCTCCCCCAAAAAGGACTCCAAAACTACCAAAAGGCATTCTTACAGTGAACTGAAATTTTTTCTGGAGTGGATTTTTCTCTGTGCTTTATTTTAATAGAAGTTCTTTTAGAGCAAAAGTCGCATTATTGGATTGATGTAGAATAAAACGCCTTGACGTCTCGTTAGGATGGAGTTGGTAGTAAGAGAACCTGAGTTTACTATACTTGAAGAATAAACTTCCGATCCTTATCTCTCGAGTCTTATTTCTTTGGACATCATGTACATTTTGATGATCTTTTAGAGAAAAAAAATTTGCAGCCTTGAAAGTAGGTTTTAAGTATAAAATTTAAAAGCTTTGAAAGAAAAATCAAACAATAAAACTTCTTGTCATCTGTTCATACTTCTGGATCTTCGTGTATTGTTCTGAAAAGCTCTTGTATTTTCTGAATAATTTATGCATTTTTGATATAGGATTTTACCAATAACATTAATTTACCTATATGTATTTTTTCTTCTTGTATGTTTTCTTAGATAGGTTCCCTTATCCAACTTTTAACTTTGTTTCATAACTGTCTTTGATCTAGCCTGAAATTTGTGTAGCAGCTAAAATCACTTCTCCAATGCAAAGCTTTTCTCTATACATCTCCTGTAGCTGTTTTAAAATAGACAGTAAAATGAATGTAACTAATACAGATTTTTACAATAGTGGTGTGATAGGATTTTAGAGGCCAGCAATTATATAGATTGAAATAAATTATTTCAGCTAAAATTCAAGAACTACGTTAAGGGGCACAGTTAATTGAGATTTTACATGTCAGAGGTTTACTTTGTGTTCTATCATGTGGACAAACCTAGCATTCTTCATGGTGTTGCTTTAAAGTTGGGGAGAGGGCTTCCCTGGTGGCGCAGTGGTTAAGAATCCGCCTGCCAATGCAGGGGACACGGGTTCGAGCCCTGGTCCGGGAAGATCCCACATGCTGTGGAGCAACTAAGCCCGAGTGCTACAACTACTGAGCCTGTGCTCTTGAGCCTGCAAGCCACAACTACTGAAGCCCACATGCCTAGAGCCCATGCTCCACAACAAGAGAAGCCACCGCAATGAGAAGCCCACACACCACAATGAAGAGTAGCCCCTGCTCTCCGCAACTAGAGAAAGCCATGCGCAGCAATGAAGACCCAACGCAGCCAAAAATAAAAAATAAATAAATAAATTTATTAAAAAAATAAAGTTGGGGAGAAAATACGTCATTTTTATATACTGGAATACTGATAACTGGATTTCTTAGTTATTCATATGGGTTCTATAATGTTTTTTTTTTTAATTTTATTTATTTATTTATTTATTTATTTATTTATTTATTTATGGCTATGTTGGGTCTTCGTTTCTGTGCGAGGGCCTTCTCTAGTTGCGGCAAGTGGGGGCCACTCTTCATCGCGGTGCGCGGGCCTCTCACTATCGCGGCTTCTCTTGCTGCGGAGCACAGGCTCCAGACGCGCAGGCTCAGTAGTCGTGGCTCACGGGCCCAGTTGCTCCGCAGCATGTGGAATCTTCCCAGACCAGGGCTCAAACCCGTGTCCCCTGCATTGGCAGGCAGATTCTCAACCACTGCGCCACCAGGGAAGCCCCCTCTATAATGTTTTGTTAATTATATGTTTAACCTGAAAAAGTTAGAGCATACATCAAGTTTTTCTACCATACATTTTTGTAGCTGGGACCCTAAAATGTAACTGGAGAGCAGAATTGAAAACACTTTTGTATCATCTATAAGGATTAAGACAGTCAGAAACAAATTACTTAGCATTTAGTATCATTGCTTTACTTAGCCATTCATTAATTCACACAAAGTTATTAAACATACATCATTTGCCAAATCTTATGTAGGGCACTTAAAAATATGAAAATGAGGAAGATGTAGTGCCTGCCTTCAAATAGGCACTAGGTTAGTGGGGAAATAAATCAGTGCATAGATCTTTATAATCTAATATGGCAAGTGATGTGCTCAGGGCCCTTTGTCCCCACAGATCAGAGGCTAACTGCCCGTTCTAGCAGTAACGGGGTCCTGGGGTAGGTTTGCATTGGGGATAACTTGGGAACTGAGTCTTAGAGGATAGAAGTTTCTGTCTGGGGCTGGAATTGAAGGGGAGAGAAAGGTGTGTGTTAAGGGCTGTAAGGCAACATAGCATAGCATCAGAGCTCCCAGGGGTAGATACTCCAAAAGAAGTTAGATGCTGAGGACATCAGGAACTTTATGCTAGGGTTGAGAAAAAGTAGGGAACTTGTGCTAGAAATCTTTTTTGATTTCTGCATTCACCCAGCCAGTTTAATACTTACTCCGCTAATTGAAGAACTTAACAGGAGAAAGGATTTTTAAGGCAATTCTGTCATTTATTGACTTAAATATATATTGAGTGCTTACTGCAGGCTAGACATCTTGCCAGGTGTTTTCTTTACAACTTCTCTAACTCTGTGCTAAAAGTTGCTGTTCCAAATTCACATCTAAATAAAGGAAGAGAAACTCGCTATGATGCTCTGATATGGTGGAGAAACCAGTGATTAGCTGTGAGGTACCAGTATGAGGCACAAAGGCAATGTGGTTCCTTCTAGTCAAAAACTCCTTGGAGATCAGAGCTAGAACTCAAGCCTCAGGCTTGTCAGCCCATGTTCTCTCCATTAACCACTGTGAGAGAGACAGACATAATCAGGTGAGAGGGACAGTTCTGAGGAGCTCAGACATTCATGCTGGCTTGACATTCATGTGCTGCTGGTCACGTCTGTATTATGCTTAATAAAGATAGGTTGAACTAAAATATTCTAGGATTTCCTTCCCAAGTTTGGACATAAGAAGAATAGGAGTGTTTGAAAGATATACTTCATCATGATTTCTGGAATTACTGTTAAGTGTTACTAATTATATTTCCTGATACTCTCATGCTATTTCTTCTTGCAGACAAATGGATGGTAAACCAGAGAGGCCTTTAGTAACATATGCAACGTACCGAGGCCCCAGACAAATTAGGAAGTATTTGAAGCAGCAGACGGCACTGGAAACCTTGAATCCCTTAGACAGAGAAAATGAAAGTTCCGACTCTAGTACGAGCACACATATTGGCGCTGGAAGTGAGATAGAGGCCGGGATGGTGTCATTGTCATCAGCTAGCACAGACGTTTCTGTGAAAGGACAAGTGCTTAAAGGCCTGATAGAAGACTCTGATTATAATAAAACAAATATCAACCCAGAAAGCCATTCAACAAACAACCGAGAACTGTCTAACACTGCTTCTTCTAGGGATGTTTTAAATAAAAACGATCCTGGGGGACCTGAGAGAAGTCGGTCATCCCGTTCTGGGACTAACTCTAGCTCCACTGATGGAGAATTTGACTCACAGCACCATTTAAGTTGTATACCAGTTTCTCAGACTGACAGAAATTTGGTATGTTCAGCATTGTTTACAGAAAGTAACAGTAGCAAAATTCCTTGCAGTCCAGACTTGCAGAGGACAGCGACACCAGAAACTACGGTGATAGAAAACAGCTCGATGATGAGTGATGGGACAGTGGTGCAAAGAAAGGAGTGTGCTGAGCCTGAGAACCCTGCTATTTCCGACTTCTCTGGTAGTAAATCTGATGGGAGTGACACTACCAAACGTGGAAATACAGATTTGCCAAGTCCAAATAAATCAATTAGGCGTGAAGCTCTGCAGCGGCCAGAGAGGAAGTGTTCTGACAAGCACACCGAAGGTAACTCATCAAAGCACGCTGCCAATCACACCAGCAACATTGCTCTCCAGAGACATGCTGTAACAGATGCAGAACTTGTAAGTGACGAAAACAGATTGTCTGCCCTGGACACACAGGAAAATTTGGCTCCTACAGAAATCAAGCAAGAAACAGAAAGCACCTCAGTCGGTGCACCCACAACTTCAAGTCATGTAAAAGCTCCAGAAGATAGAATCGAGTCATTACCCAAAGGTACTGACAAGTTGTTGGTAACAGAAGCCAAAAAGCTTGTTAGGCCACATAGCAAAATGCCTCCCATTATTAGAATGAATCAAAAGGATGCTGCCTCTGTAAAACACACCAGTGAATTAGCAGTTGTAGCATGCTTAGACAATAAAATATCACCTGAACTGAATAGAAATCACATTTCGGAATCTATTCTTGACTCTGAGAGTCCTCAGCAAGCCAAAGCATCACCTGATGCCAGGACATCTCTTAACCTTGACCATAAAAAATCAGATTTCAATACTTCATCTCCTACCTTTGTTTCCCGAGTTGGCATGCTGAGCAGGTTGGATATTCCTATTTTAAAGAATGAAGGTCCTTCTGTGCTCATTGAAACTGGGGATGTCAACATCATTGGTATTTCCCATCAGCCTAGTAAGTGTCAAGAAGAAAATGTGGCAAATCATGCTGAGGCCACAGACAGGAAGAGTCTCCCTGCTTGCCTTCATCCTGAGCATGCATCTGCAATTCTTGAGTCCAAGGAAGTTCTTCCTGATAGTGAAAAATGCCAGTTTCCACTAGGTCTTGAAGCCAGTGACACCCACTTAACTGCAGTGGACTTGAGCTTTGAGTCCGAAAGCCTCTCTAAGGACCACAGTTCCACTTCATCTCAAGACCGTGATAAAGCAGAGTTAATGCTGTCAAACACCAAAGCAAGTAAGGGCACTATAGGCAAGTCTGATTCTTTTTTCTCCTTGGAAACCAAAACTGATAACCTTGCAGAAATGTTATCAACATCTGAAGTTGATGGTCAGAACAGTGTTCCTGCTGGGTCACATTCTGGAAGAGGAAAAACTCTAGGTCTCTCCAAGATACCTGTTCCCCAAACAGAGCCCAGAGACATTTCTCAGGATAAAATCTCTTCTCCACTTGAAATTACAGATGTGCCAGCAAGTCCTATTTTATCAGAATTGACTTCCCTAGAAGTTGAACAGGACAGAAGTTTTCAGTTAGTGGGTCATAAAGAGATTAAAGAGAAATATTCAGATGCCAGCCTTAAAGAGAATTGCCAAACTGAGGTTTCTCCTTCTGCCTCCAAATATCAAGGTACACAGGAAACAGAGGTGGAAGCCTCAGGTGACCCTCCTGCTCTTCTCCAAAGTCATGTACTTGGGACTTTACCTCCTGTTCATGATGGAAAAGTCACTAGGCAAATGGCACAGAACTGCGAAGCCAACCCTTCTGTGATTCATCAACCTTCAGTTATTTGTGGGACCAAAAAGATTTCTGGTTTTTCAGAAATGGCAGAACTCAGTTTAACTAATACTTCCCCAAAATTCCAAGAAACTGACAGCACAAAAGTAAATGCACCTTTTCTGGGTTCTGGTATGAGTTTGGAAAAAAATGCGTTTGCATCTGAGGATTCAAATTTTCGTACTAATCCTTCTGTGCTGAGATCAGAAAAGAGAGCCTCATCTCACAGAAAGAAAGAGCGTGCTCATTTCCTAAGTGGTGGTATTGATGGCATGCCTTCTTCCTCCAGTAACTCTGAAGAAGTTAACAGGGTTACAAGTTCACAGAATCCCCCAAATAATTTTAGTTCTGTAAAAGTTACCATAGATGTCCCACATGAAGGTACCTCCTTAACTAACCTGCTGTACCCTAGTAGCTCTTATTTGGAATTTGAAACATCTATCCCAACAGGGGCAGAAGTCACCCCACTTCAGGACCATTTTGGGGATCATACTGGGATGGTATCACTTGATTTCCCAACTGCCGCCCAATTGGACAATCCTATGGAAGCAGAGACTGGAGCAGTTGCTGGGGCCCCAGCGTCAGTTAACAGCTCAAGCCAGCAGTGTTCTGAAGCATCTGCTGAGCACATAGAAGCAAGGAGGAGAGCACATGAGCAACTTTTGGACCTCGAAAGTGGTTTATGTAAAAAGGCTGATACATTGATTGGTGAGATCTTTAAGTCTGTCAGGGAAGAGCTAAAATCCAGACACACAGTTGGTACCTGCCAGGATTATATAGCCGTAGACAGCATAATGAATCCAAGTACCCTAAGAGAATACATCCCTGAGAAAAACCCATCAGAAGTGACACGGACAGGGATCCAGCTGACAGAGCATTTGGAAGAGCAGGCCATGGAAAATATGTCTGAAGTCCAAGGGGAAGAAAAGGCTTGTGCTTCACCTATGGTTGGTGAGAAGAGTCTCCTTTTTGATTCTGATAGAATGAATGTATCTTGGTTGTTAGAAGATCAAGCTAGGGGATTAGTCAGTGAGATTATTTATTCAGCCCAAGAAACCTTAGCAAATGATGCTCAGGGTACCCAGGATTCTGAACTTCAGGCTAATACTTCAAAAATTCTGAAGAGTGATAGTGTTAAGCCGCTTGATATGGTAAGGGAGTTCTTGGTGTCAGAACAGGCAGTAAATCAAAGCACATGTGAAATTAGTGAAAAAGCATTAGGTAGATTCTTTGCTGTAAGTAACTTAGTTAGTGACACAGAGTCAGTTAAAGGAAGAGAAATTGTTCTCTACCAAAAATCCCCTTTTTTAGGAAATAGAGGTGGACAGTCTGATAGTATAAATTTGCAGGAGTCAGATACTGTTTTACTAGCTGAAGACATGCCCCATACAGGGTTAGATGATAAGGCAAAAACACATTCGTTTCTCAACGAGGACTGTAAAGAAAAAATGGAAATAAAGTGTGTTGATAATCACAAAACTGAGACAGAGGAAAGAAGAACTCTTGTACTAAATTTCACATGGCCTCCATTTGTGAATGATGACATCCATGTACCTGGGACATCTACAAGCAGTTTGTCTGATACTCTTTTATGTATATCTGAAAAAAGCTTGCCAGGACACGGTAATAAAAGCAGTGTCAGAAGTAGTGCAGTGTCAGAAGTAGGGAAAGTACACAAGAAGGATACTGAAGTAAATATAGGAAGAATTGAGCTTATACCTTCCATGGTAGAAATGGGAAAACCAAATAAGAAGGGTGCTGAATTGAATATTATGAAATATGAGGCAGTCCCCCCTATGTCAGAAGTGGGAAGAGCACATAAAGAGTATGCTGAATTGTGTACCTCAAAAACTGAGCCAGCAACTGAAATTCTTAAAATGAGAGAAGCGTACCAAATGGATGCTGAGAGATATATTGAAAAAACTGAGGGATTACCTGCCATTTTAGGAATGGGAAAAGCTTATGAAATGAGGGATACTGAAGGGGATATTGGCAAAACAGACATGACACCTGATATGTCAGAATTGAAAAATGTCTACCAAAAAGATGCAGAGGGAATCACTGGAAAGACTGAAGTGATACCTGCTACGTTAGAAATGGAAAATGTTTACCAAAAGGATGCTGAAGGGGATATTGCAAAGACTGAGGTGACACCTGTTACATTAGAAATGGAAAATATTTACCAAAAGCACGCTGAAGGGGATGTTGGTAAGACCGGGGTGACTTTGGTAATGTCAGAAATGGACAATTTCTACCACAAAGATGTTGAGGGGACTGCTGAAAAGGTTGAAATGATACCTGCTACACTAGAAATGGAAGATATTTACCAAAAAGATGCTGGAGGAAAGATGGACAAAACTGAGGTGATGCCCATTACATTAGAAGTGGTAAATATCTACCAAAAGGATGGTGAGGGGATCACTGGAAAGACTGAAAGACCTATGATGGACATGGAAAACACTTACCAAAAGGATGCCGAAAGGGCTATTAGGAAAACTGAAACGGTACCTCTTGTGTTAGAAGTGAAAGAAGCACACAAGAAGGCAGTACCTGCTTCCTTAGAAATGGAAAAAGCATGTAAGAGAGATGCAAAAGAGACAGTTGGGACGATTGTGTCCATGCCCTCTAAGATAGAAATGGAAAGAACATCCCCAGAAAATTCTGATGGGACTATCAGGAAGCATAAAGTGTTGTCCACAGTGGTAAACATTGAGAAAATATATGGAACAGATCTAGAATTGCCCGTTACACAAGAAGAGGCCACGCCTCCCATATTTGAAGCTGAAAAAGCACCCCAAGAGGTTGCTGAAGGGAGTGGTGGAGAAATGGAGAAGGAGCCTCCTGAAATGAAGGCATGCTTGATAGCGTTTGACACTAGACTCGCCTCTTTCAGGGGTTATGAATCACCTATGCTAAGTAAGGATTATGAAAGCTACCCGGCCTTAGCAATGCCAGATTTTCAACCTGAGGCTACCATAGGAAAGCTAGACAGAGGAACCTCTGTTACTGCAGTACATAAGAAAATAAAAGATCTAGATTATGGAGATGAAAAGAAAGAGCCTAACCTAGTCTTCATTTCTCAGGATGAACAAGAAAATTCTTCCTTTACTATATTATATGAAGAGCCTCTTCAAGATGAGGACAAGTACGCTACTGCAGAAGTAAGAACACATTCCCTCCTGATTGCTGACACGTCTACCAACAGCATGCCTGTTTTCGCGTGTGAAAGGTCTGAGAGTAGAACTGACCTCGTCCGTCATTTTGAAAAGGAAACTAAATTAGGTGAGACATTCGATGATGATAGTTCAGAAATGTTCTTATCAGTAGAGGCCAAAAGGTACAAGATTTATCCCTTAGCTTTGTCTCCCATTTATGAGGATGACAGCTCTCAGGAGGACATTCTATCCAGCGAAATCTCACCTGGTCATCATGGCTCCACGAAATCAAGGGAGAGTGCAAACCAGCCCTCTTCTGTTTTATCGCTTCTCCAGTCAGTATCGGAGCGTTTAAAGATGAATTTTGATGAAGATGACAGACAGAGAGGAGGGGAAGAGGAGGAGGAGGAAGAGGAGGAAGAGCCATTGCATAAAGGAAGTCTGAGAGCTAGAAGGCGGGAAACTGTTATCTTCAAGCTGCCGGATTCTTCTATCGCATTTTGCCCTGATGATGACCAGGAAAGTACTGGCGTTTCTAAGAGTCCTTATGTGATGTCAGATGAGCCTACTACCTCTAATCTGCAGATTGGTCTGTGGCCAGAAAAGGCCTCATTTCTACAAAAATCTGACCTTACTTCCAAACTACATTCTTCTTTAAAGAGTGCTTATCATCAGTATTTGCAGACTTCCAAAATCCATTCCTCAGAAAAAGGAGCCAGATTTGGTGGAATTTTTCAGGAGCCAGTGTCAAAATATTTCCGTGCTCAAGACACCTCAGGCCGATTAAGCTCATTCACAGAGGTAAGTTATTTTGATTATTAACTAGTGAAGTAGTGCTTTGGGTCATGAAATGATCTAAAAGTTTATTAAGAAAATCAGTGTTTTGAGGTTGTGAAAGATTGTTTTAAAAAATACCAGAGGTTACTTTGTTCTTTGAAGTGTATCATAACTCATGTATTTTAGCTGGACTGTTACATTTGAGAAAACAAAATGGCTTCATCAGAATTTAAAAGGCATAAGAGAGAAGCAAGTTATATCCCAGTTCTTTGCTAATTTTTAGTTTTCAAACTAAATTAAGTGACAGCATTCTGAGTTTTTCAAGGTACTGTATGTAGAAAAATTGTCACTTGCTGTTGAGCTTATGTGTCTCATGAAAATATTTCACAGTACTTAAAAATATTTTAACTACTTAAAATATTTTAAGTCTTTGCTTGACAACAGTCTCTCACTGTAGTTGGTCTTGTTCTTGTTCATACGTAGCAGGGCAACGAACAGACTAATTCAGAGAGAAGGAGATGAAAACATAGCTGGAAAATGTCTTGAAATTCAATTACACTTTTCTTCAACTTAGAAATATTTAAATGTTTACTATAGACTATTCATTGAATATGGGACATTCCTTTTATTTTTTTAATATATTTATTTATTTATTTTTGGCTGCGTTGGGTCTTCATTGCTGTGTGCAGGCTTTCTCTAGTTGTAGCGAGCGGGGGCTACTCTTCGTTTCGGTGCACGGGCTTCTCATTGCGGCGGCTTCTCTTGTTGCGGAGCACAGGCTCTAGGCATGTGGGCTTCAGTAGTTGTGGCTCGTGGGCCCTATAGCACAGGCTCAGTAGTTGTGGCTCATGGGCTTAGTTGCTCTGCGGCATGTGGGATCTTCCCAGACCAGGGATCGGACCCATGTCCCCTGCATTGGCAGGCAGATTCTTAACCACTGCACCACCAGGGAAGTCTCAGGACAGTCCTTTCTGACATTCCAAGATCATGGAACTTTCTCTAGGATTCCCAAGGACTGTATCTGTACTTTGAATACCCTTAGTAGCAAGTACTAATACTTGAATACCAACCAATAGCTTGCAAGGCAAGGTCCTTTTAAAAGAAAGCTTGGTATTTGAAGAAATGTTTCTTTTATGGTTCCCGATTTCCTACTAAGTCAAGTGCAGCCTCTTCACTCTATGACAAGGTCCCCAAGTCTTGTTTGCTCAGCGTTGTCTCTTTGTGCGCTGGTTCCACGCCCTGTAAGATGTCTGCACTTTTTCTCAAGACGGTCTCTTCCTGGAATTTTTTTCTTTACTACCTCCACACCAACCCGCCACATTTTTTCACTTACTGAAGTCCTGTTTTTCAAGGTCTGCTCCATACCACTTCCTCACACAAGCCTCTTGGGAACCTTCTTCTGCCATCACCTCACCTCCATGCTGGTGCCATTTCTCTTGACTTCCATAACTTGGCATTTTGATTGTATTTTACCTGAGGGTTTAACTTAATCCCCCACCTAGAAGAGACATGGGAATGTGATCATCTGTTTCCCCTTTCTAAGCTATAAGCTTCTTGAGGGCAGAGACAAAGCTTTATTTTCCTTTGTATTTACCTTTATATCCCTTATAGTACCTAGAGGTGCACCTCGTAATGGTGCTCACTAAATAAATATGCGATAAATTGGATCTGTGACCGCTAAGAAAGTGAACTGTATATCTTTCTGTTTATGTTTCTTACGGCTTACTTCTTCCACTTTTATTATTTCAGAAAGTTGACAAACAAACTCTGAAGTGTAACCCAAGACCTGGGAAGGTAAGCATAAGTTTCTTAGGTAGACTAAAATAAAATACAAGAAGTAAGGTTACTTTTACGTTTGGGAGTTTAAAGTAAGTACTTTTAACTGACTTAGAACATGATTGTTTTACTCAAGGATTTAGCATCTAAAGTAATGTTTACTTTTATATATTTAGGATATTTTATTTTCTACATTCTAGGACATTTTGGAATTTTAACTGCATTCTTAAAATTAGTTATTGTGCCTACTTACTGTGTGTTGCAGATGGTTATCTATGATCTCCATGGAAGTAAATATAAACAAGAGATCTACTGTAATATTCCCGATGCTACATCTTGGTCCTTTCCGAATGGGGTACTGATAAAAGTTGTAAGGGGCTGGTAAGAGATCTCTTAAAATTTATAGCATTTTCCCCCTAAATTAAGTGTTTTCTTGCTGTTTATGCTTTATGTTTTTTGTATTGAGGTCACATTCCTTTTCCTCTAGAATAACTGTTTGAAACGTTATTTGTATTTTATAACTTAATTGTTCTCTTTATTTACTGTGACAGAATATATAGGTTGTTTTTAGTACTTACAGCCTGCAGTAAGTAGTAAGTCCTAATATATACAGTATATATAATCAGTACCATTTTGTAACTGCATTATTTTCAGGATAGATTTGGCAAGTTTAGTTGAAGGCTTCAATTGAATGAAGCATAGCTTTGAAAATGAGTTCAAAATTTGTGGGACACTGAGGAATGTGAAGGCCACATGCTTAAAGTCATTTGTATCGGGCTTCCATGGTGGCACAGTGGTTAAGAATCCGCCTGCCAGTTCAGGGGACATGGGTTCGAGCCCTGGTCCGGGAAGATCCCACATGCAGTGGAGCAACTAAGCCCGTGCGCCACAACTACTGAGCCTGCGCTCCAGAGCCTGCGAGCCATAACTACTGAGCATGCATGCCACAACAACTGAAGCCCGTGCGCCTAGAGCCCGTGCTCCACAACAAGAGAAGCCACCGCAATGAGAAGCCCGCGCATCGCAATGAAGAGTAGCCCTCACTCTCCACAGTTAGAGAAAGCCCGCGCACAGCAACAAAGACCCAACACGGCCAAAAATAAATAAATAAAATAAATTTTTTAAAAGTCATTTGTATCACTGATATGCTCAAGAAGTGAAAGATTCTTTGTATGGTGTAAAAATGATGGAAAACCTCATTTGTTATTATGGACCATGTCCCCTGGACATGTGGGGGCCAGAGTTTCTTTGTCCAGTGTTTGCGTTACCCACTGGTCAGTAGTCACGTTAAAGCAGTGTGGTGTAGTGTATCTTCATGTTATAAAATGAGACACATGTGCTCTATTGTCCAATGACAGGAAAATTAGGGTAGAAGTGGAATTTGGAATTGTTAAGCTATTGTTTTTAATGTAAATGTGTATATAGCATCTGTAAAGTGTATGTATACATAAATATAGGCACAGGCATAGACTGTGGTGCTGTGTTCAGGAAGTATTACTTCCAAGTTCTGTGCACTTTTATTCTTCACTCTTTGCTTATCCTTACATTAGCGTATTTATCATTGTTTCAAAATAGGATTATATGCTAGTAGTGGAAAATAGCCCAGATATTAAAATTTAAGTAGAGAAGATGGTCTGTGAATTATAAGTATCATTTGTTTTATGCCTCGTTTCTTAGAAAATTAATTATAACTGATCATGCTTTCATATTTGTTCAGCTGGATTTTATATGAGAAACCACATTTCCAAGGTCAGAAATGTGTACTAGAAGAAGGGGAAAAGGTGTTAAATCGTGACTGGATCCTTCAGAACAGAAAACATCCACAAAGAAACTTTGTATTGGGGTCTATCAAACGTGTCTTAAAGGTAATGGAACAGTTGATTTTATCCCTATTTTTTATTTTGTTTTGTTTGTCATGTAGTAAAGCTGTACTTTGGTCCAGCAATGCTTAGAAATGGTTGCTAATATTTGTGCTAATTTTATTAATCTTCATTATCATATTGATAATTTTTTGACCAGATATGTATAAAGTGTTAAGTGAATGAAAATTTAAAATATTACATGTAATTTGGCACATAAAATGTTACATGTTGTAATATATATATGTATTTTTAATAGTAGTAGGAGTATACCATCCAGACATCTTTAGGATAAGATATTTCCAAATATATCTTTTTCTAGTGGTAGATTTCTATTCATTGTAGCTCTGTGTGTGTGTGTGTGTGTGTGTGTGTGTGTGAGTGTGTGGTGTTTATGAGAAAGGGGGAGAGAGACGAGTGTTAGAAGAAATTAGAGAAGGAAGGATGGGGAGAGGAAACGAAAAAGTGTTGCTTTTTTATTTTCTGTTTAGAAAATATTATTTAATACTAAGATGAGGAAGGTCTTGCCATATAATGAAATATTTTGTGGGAAGTGCCTTGGTGGTTTAGAGGAGGGGTGAGTTAGTGATAATGACAGAATTCTCCCATGTGTTCTTAAGAGTTCCTTCAGCAGTAATGTAGTACATGATTTAGCGCAGTTACTCCTGTGACAGTCGCAGACATATATATTTTTCAAATTATGGAGATTCCATTTATATGCTAAAAATGTCTAAATTGGAGTGGACCCTATCATGATGACTTGAATCAACATTATTTAACCCTTGATAGTTGCAGATAGCATACAGAAAAATAAGAGAGCATACAGGAAAACTCATATTACCATAAAGGAGTGTCTGCATGAATTAATACCTTCTGCAAAACTGTTAAACAAACCTGTGCCTAACAAATGTTTGTGTCTTCTTTTGGACCCAATACTGTGATAGGCACTGGGAATAGAAATACAAGTGATGTACGGTCTTTTACTTCAGATTGCTCAGAGTCTAGGTCAGAGACAGCTGAATCACATGACCATATGATGTGAGAAGTACTATGCAGGGCCCTACAGGTGCTCGAAGAAGAGGTACCTCACCCGGAGGAGGTGGTACCTGATTGGCATCTTGACAGAGTGAACAGGAGTTAGGCAGCACGGGGGATGTGAGGGAGTCCCTAGCAGAGCCACATGTGTCAGATACTGAGGTGAATGTTGGTGGCTTGCTGGTACTTCAGGGAGATTGATGGCTGCAACATAGAGGGCAGTGTTAGTTTTCATTGAAAAATCTAATTGCAAGCAGTTCAGCTCAGCAAGCAGCATTTGAGTGCTCACATAATTAGCTAACTCACTAGAAATTCCTTGAAACAGATAATTAGTTTGTAGGTGGAATCTTCTAAGATTTAAATAATGTGTGGTTTTGTGCCTGCCTTGTGAATGTCAGGCACTGTGCCAGGCCTAGTGGGGGAAAAAAAAAAAAGATGAATAAAGTATTGTAAGCAGCAACCTCCACCCAGAATCAAACAACAATAAAATCAAACAAAAATTCAATCTGTTGAGCCTGGGTATATAAATGGGTATTTGCACTTCCGCCATTTGCTTCGAATATATTATAAGAAAGAATAAGTCATACTTGCATTTTTTTCTTCTTCCACTGTTTGTTTGTGGAGTCATTTTTTAAATTGCAGTGTTAGTGCCCACTTGTCTTGGACATGCTAGCAACTTTTAGTGAGGAAGGAAAATAAAACTATTGAGCATTGAATGGAAAAAGCATTAGCATTGTTCTAAATATTTTACAAAGCAAGAGTCAGGCATCAAACTGCTTCCTTTCTCCCACCTTGTCAAAATTCTGCCTATCGATATTTTCATCTTCAAGGCGGCCATTCCAAATTCACCTAGGCCTACGCCAGCTTTATCTTGTTTCATCATCTTCTAGTGGCTCTAATCTGAGTAGTCAAACTTTTAATGTTCTTTAAAGAAAATACTTTCATGATGTCTTTGTTTTGCCATGAATAGATAGAGGAAGTAACAGAAGATGCCATCAGTCATCAGCAGTTGTAGATTCTGCTCAAGGGTCATCTTTGCCCCCAGTGGAAATAATTGGAGGTGGGGTAGCAGTGCAGTGAGTCTTGAGTCAAGTGCTTTCTTTTCTCAAATAGAAAAAAGGAATATTGCGCATTACTCTGTTTATTATGCATTTAATATTTATTTTCAAAGAATGACGTTTCCTTCTTTCAGGAGTTACTTAGGTTGTGCCCTCATTAATGAGCTGAGAAGAGAGAGATCTGTTGTTAGATCAGGGACTGAAGGTATTTCATGTAAGGTGGAGGCAAGTTTTTCTTACTGTTTTTGTAATTCATTCCCACCCTGTTTCTCTCCTATAGCTTTGTCTCCATTCCTACTAGTTGCTTTAATAGTCTACGCTTGTAGATTTCACCAAGATATTATAAAGTATATCATGACTAGAAAAGTCTGGGAGGAAGCCATATAAATTCTACTAAGAGTAAACTGCTTATTGTTGCTAGGTTACTATAAGGCGCCCTTCAGTTGCTAGTGTTTACTGCCTTTGTCTGTCAAGAATTATACAAATCTTGCAAAAGACATTACTTCTGTGAATAGCCACCATGGAGAAAATAGAACTTATCAGTGAAATCTTTTTCAGTCAACTAGAGAAAAAAATTTGTCCTCTAGTAAAGATAGTTGAGAACATAAGCATTCTTATTTTTGTTTTCAATTTTTTAGCCATCATTATGCTTTTTCCATTATCTGTTTCCTTCTGTGTTGTGGTAGACTCATGCCTCTTAGCTTTTTCCCTTTTAAAATACACCACCCAAACATTGTTTGTATAACACAATGCAGAGGAAACTTATTTGTGTGAGACACTTAGTTATGTATTCTTTTACTGTACCTCAGATCCCTGGGGGAACATTAGTATGGCAGCATTTTAAATAATGTTACTAGAGCTCTATTTTTAATAGCAAACAAGAGTCTTGAAGATTGGCAGGTGACTTCTGGAGATTTCTGGCTATTTTTTAAATGAAACTTTAGAAGGAAATATACCTTTTATACTTTAAAGGATATTTTAGGTTATACCTTTTTACAATATTGCATTTTAGAACTAACTTTCTGAAAACAAGATGTATCAATTTGCTTGCTTTTACATATTAATAAGAATGATTAATAAGAGAACTCAGGTTGAAGAAAGATTAAAAAATCAGAAAATTGCAGTTTTAAAATTGCAAAGCAGATTATAATAAAAATATAATTGTTTAGTCTAATAAATGTCACCTCTAATTGTTATTGCATTTACCTATTTCATTAAATCACAATCATTTGAATTTCACAATGTCTTAGATAAGAATTATGCTACTGAAACTTGAGTTTTGTAATTAAACACTTATGATTACTGAGAGAGATTGTGTGTTCAGACAGAAGCACATCTGTAGTTTTAGAGAAGAGAAAAATAATTGTGGTTTTGATTCTTTAAGAAATGATAAGGTATTTTTTAAAATTAATTTATTTTTGGGGGGTCTCTCCCATTATTCTTTTTTTAAATTTTTTTTATTATTTTTTTTAACATCTTTATTGGAGTATAATTGCTTTCCAATGGTGTGTTAGTTTCTGCTGTATAGCGAAGTGAATCAGCTATACATATACATATATCCCCATATCTCCTCCCTCTTTCGTCTCCCTCCCACCCTCCCTATCCCACCCCTCTAGGTGGTCACAAAGCACCGAGCTGATCTCCCTGTGCTATGCGGCTGCTTCCCACTAGCTATCTATTTCACATTTGGTAATATATATAAGTCCATGCCACTCTCTCACTTCGTCCCAGCTCTTTTTTGAGTTAGGACTTGCCTACCGAAAACAAACTTATGGTTTGCAAAGGGGAAACGTGGCTGGGAGGGATAAATTAGGAGCTTGGGATTATCATACATACTACTGTATATAAAATAGATAACCAACAGGGACCTACTGTGTAGCACAAGGAACTCCACTCAGTATTCTGTAATAACCTATGTGGGAAAAGAATCTGAAAAAGAATGAATATATATATATATATATATATAACAATCACTATGCTATACACCTTAAACTAACACAAGATTGTAAATCAACTATATTCCGATAAAATTTAAGATTTTCGTAAGTAATAATACAGAAAATTCTGTCTTTAGTTACAATAAGGGAAACATTTACAAAGCTTAGCGAGGCCAGAAGCAGAGGTAGTATGGATACCAGTATGACTGAAGAGTTGTGGGGAGTTAGTATAGCTCACTGGGTTGTTGCCATATTATAGAAAGGAAAACAGAAATATAAATTTGAAATGCTTGGGTCTTGAGCCAAGGAGTATGATGAGGGAAGTGGTGTTCTCACAAGCCCAGCTGTATAAAGAGTAAGCTTACTCGACTGGTGGTCTAGGCCCATAATCAAAGTCTTGGCCTTGATGAAGAACCTTGACAGTAGAAATTTTAAAGGAAAGTTTGACAGGACATGGTGACTGTGGATGTGTAATGGAGTATAGGTTCAAATTTCATAATGCCTTTCTTCTTCAAACCAACTTGTACTAAAGAAAATAAATACCACAAGTAGGAAAACATTTCCTTTACCCTCACCTCTAATTCCTATTTCTTTTGTCAATGTAAATTGGATAACATGCTGAGGGAGCAGTGCCTCTCTGTTATTTATTTTTTATGTTCCCCATGAGATCAGCTTTTATTTAACTCCCTTCCTCCCTATGGCTTTGTTATGCTTCTAAGAAGGAAAGCTTACAGACTCTTGGCACTCAGATAGTTTGGTAAATCGGAACCTTGGTTAATGGAGCAAGACGTTTAAAAACAAAGCAGAGAGAATTGGAGTAATACTTTTTCAATCAATAATATTTATAATTTTCATGTTATCAACGTAACTCCTTAGAAAAATTTATTTTAACAGACTGGTAAGGAGAAACAGTACTTCCTTTAGGCTGTTTTTGGATAGAAATTCAACTGAACAATGAGAATAATTGTAACTGCATGTCCAGGGTGTTGAGAATACTGGAGTGTGTGTCTCTAGATATTTCAAAGCCAATTTTTTTTTTCAGGATTGCAGCATTCCAGAGATAGAACTTTGCCCACAGTCTGACCCAGCATGTTGTCCTATCTACCTACAGCGAGCAGTCCCCAATTTGGAAGAGCTGAATATTCCCAAATCTGTGTCTTTTACTGTGAAGTCAGGAGTGTACGTATCCGTTTCTCTTTATTACAGTGATTGCTGGTTACCAAAGTTAACTTGTTGTTTAATGTTTCAACTGGTGACATACACATTTCTGAAGTTTTAGTTAATTTTACTGTTTATACTTCTGGATACCCAAGAAAGACTTTTGCAGGGATTACAACAGATCCTGTCTTTTTTCGGATCCAATTAAGTCTTTGATATATGACTCACAGGAGCAGATACAGATTCTCAGACGTAGTTCTTGATAGATGCATCCATTGTCTTTTCATCCACCAGACTGTGGGACTGAGAAATAAATACATGTCCCTGGCCTAAAATTCTGGAGCCTGAGCTATTTGTAGAGTGTCTCAGTGCTGATAGTTATTGAGGGCCTTCGTAGGACCAGGGACATGGCACTTTTTTATTACTCCTCTATTCCTGGAAGACAGGTAGAGCTACTCTCATGTCATAAATGAGGAAATTAAGTGGCTTGTCCCAGGCTACCAGCTGGTAAGCATTAGATTTGATACTAGGCCTTTCTGATTCCAAAGGTATCTTCAGGACTATGGATCTAAATTCAATCTTAATTCAGTCCCAGACTGGCTTAAATCATAAATTTTGTGATGCCTGGTTCAACATGGATCCTTCTCTCTTTCAGCATTTTCATCTGCTCTGAAGATGGTTAGTGTTGAATTTGGGGGTCACTGTTGGACATCTTTCTTCATCTCCCCCAAGTGTAGATTAGAACTGTTGGGCAGACCCAGTAATTGACACGATCCTGAGAAATGTCTGTAATTATCAAGTTTAGCTGGTTGCTAAATGGGTCTTTTAGGAATCTTACTTCAAATACTGTTCCTGAGGCAGCCCAAGAACTGATATTGATTCTAAAACTGTGGGTCAAAGGTATAAAATGCTTAGTGGAATCCCTACCTCTTATTGTCCTAGTTTAAAAAAGAATGGAATATAGTGGAATGGTTTTTATTTTTCAGTTACATCCTAATTGAATTAAAGGTTTCACACCTTTTAAATATTGGAAAATTCTAAGGAAAGCAATGCCAGTGCTTGGAAAACATATAATAAACTTAGGATAGTATCTGAATGTAAGTACTTAACAACTTGTTAACTCATTGTCATATGCTATCTGGCAATGTCACTTTGAATGTGTTTTACTAGTGTAATTCTGTGACAGAGGTTTCTTTTACTTTTTGTAGCTTTTTTTTTTTTTTTAAACTTTCAACTCGTACAGAACCAGATTAAGGTATTCCTATTATACTTTAACCAACCATTCATTTCTTATTTAGTTGGCTTGCCTACCCGGATATTAATTTCAAGGGGCAAGCTACAGTTTTGGAGGAAGACCATGGCCTCTTTGAGATTTCTGCAGCAGAAATGAAATCGTTGCATCCACTTCAAATGGTAAGCAGATTTAAAAAGAAGCATTTTCCCAAGTGTCCATGAATTCAGAATTAAGATAGCTGTGATGATTGGTCATGCATCTCGGTCTTGAGAAATGTATATGTATACTACTGAATGGGCAAACTATTCATACATTGCTTTTCTGTTTCTTTCAGTGTGTGTGAAAATATTTTAATGTTTTCTAGAAGACAGATGTCTGAATTTACTTTGTGCTAAATTTATCACAATACAAGCAGTTTCCTTATAGTAGTATTCTGTGAAAATTTTGCATACTTTAAAAAGTTCTGTATTTGTTTTTTTGATGCTTATTAGAAAATTGCTTGTTGTAAATTATACTCTTCCATTGCAGTAATGAATGATAAGTTCAGCATTAATAATAAATGGGCAGTTCTGTCAATGGTTGCTTTCTTAAAAGTAATAAATGCCTGCATTAATGATTTATTTTGTTGCAAACATTTTTACTTGAGGGGCAAACTTCAATTAAATGGTTCTATGTGATAAACCATTATGGTTGTGGTGTGCCTTTAAAAAAAAAACACAACAGGAAAAACTGAGAAATTTTAAGGAATATCACAGTGTGGAGTAGCACTGGAAACAAGGAAATTATAAACTAGAGCTTTTGTGAGGAGTGGGTTACCTTTTATGCTCTACATCCATGTGGTCACAAAGATAGTAAGTGTGATACGAAGTGTTGATAGAACTTGGAAGAGGAAGTGCTCTCTCTAATGTAGAAAGCCCAAGCAATTGTAGAGAAGAAATTTAGTATTAAGTGGTTTAGAAATCTACTCTGCCAAATGAAAGTTTTAAATCTACTAACAACTCCGCTGTTTTGAGACACTCTGCTGTGGGATTAAATCTTGAATGGGTCACATGTACTTAAGCACTAAGTTTGGTTTCCTTCCTTGTAGTGGTTATACTCTGGAAAGTATCTTTTAAGATTTCTTACCCCATCTACACTGATGTAGAGTAGTCTGACTTGATTTTGACCACTGTAGAGTTCTCTACTTAAATTTTTAAATTGTAAAATACACAACTTAAATTTGGTATGTAATCTTCACTAATCAGATTTTTATATAACCTACATACATCACTTAGTTACTTTTGAGTATTTTAAATATGTATATGTCTAATATTAAAATTTCTTGTCATCTTAAGGGTGGACTGAAAGTGGAAATGCCTATGAACTTAAAGGTGAGTCTTAAACACACTTTGGTAGCAGGCTAAAAAGTTTGAGTATTAATCTTTAAGTATTTTGGACTATTAAAATAAAAAAAATGATTACCTGAATGTATGCTAATAATAGCTAGCTAATGCGTATTGGGGTGGTGGGAAGTGACTGCACACAGTGGTTGCTGAGAGCCCAGGCTTGAATGAGGAGAGGGCTCAGTATGCAAAGGTGGAGGTCTGTTCTGACAACCTAGTCAGACCCAATAAGTACCTCCTAACAGGGTGGAAAGATGATAGGTTTGATATTTGTTTTGTGGAGTGGTTGAGGTGATAGCTAGACATTCAAGTGGAAATACCTGGCAGGCATTTGGGAGTGATGCTGAGGATGGAGATCAAGGATGATCGGAAGGAGATGTAGGCAGCTCCTATCAGGTGATGTCAGTTTGAAGTATGAGTATCTGAAGGGAACGGTAGAGGCAATGAAATCTGGGGTAGTAGTAATGCCAGGATTAAGTACGTTTTGGGAAAGGAAAAGAAATGGAATTATAAAATGATTGTAAAGAGAGATAGGAAGAAAACCTCTGTTTAATTAAGTTACAGCATTTCCAGAGACAGGCAGGGAGACAGGGATTCATCCTCCTCTCCTCCAAAACAAGGCACAACTCCTCCAGCTTCCCCATTTCTGGGCTTCCTAATTTGTGGAATTGACTACTGTTCTCTCAATCACATAGATGGAGTTTTTTAAAACTTAGTATCTGACTGTCTCTAATACACCTTGGCTGTATGTTGGAATCATACATATGTGAGTTTTAAAAAAATACTTATGCCTGGGTTCCACTGGAAGAGATACTTTTTTGGTCTGGGGTGTGGTTAAAATTTTTCAAAGCTTCTTAGGTGATTCTAACATGCAGCCAAGGTTTCGAACCAGTGACGTAACAGATGCAGAATTAGTTGCGACACAGTTAGTTGTGACACTCCCTGAGTGATGTCTCAATCTCCTTGTCTGCTGAATGAGAACTTTAGGTGCGACAGGCTGGGAGTCTGACAGGTTGTAGAGGTGTGTGAAAGGAATAGCTATCCCAGATAGTCACAATTTTCAAGTTGTTAGGTGTTGGCTTATGACTTACTCATCAAAGAATTATTGCTTCTTACTTAGTTTGAATGTGTTCAGCATATGTATCATGTATTAAACCCAAATAATACTTCATCACTTCCAATAAACACTCTGAAAATTTAATACGTAGAAAACAGCAGGAGCAGTACTACATATTTTTTTCAGTCTGTGTAATGTTCTCAGTTTTTTTTTTTTTAATAAAGAAGCTATAACTTGCTGGTTCAGTGTGTCTAAGCATGGGTCTTATTTGCCAATTGTACACAAATTATGCCATTAGCCATAAATAGGACCAGGTGGTAAGAGTATGAATAGATGAGCGCTGTTATCACTCTTCTCACTTTCCTGTACTAAGGGCAGCTTGTGTTTGGGAAGTAAAGAGCATCAGAATGGTAGAAGAGAAGCACTTGTACCAATCCAAGTTTGAAGTAAATGAAATGCTAGAAATCTGTTTCCTACTACATTCCCTCCTCCCCCGTTTGAACCAAATATCCAAGAAAAATACCAAAATTCTTTCAATCATTTCAAACTTTTAGGAAGGTTTGTATTTAAATTCAGGAATTTGCGTATCTAATTCTTCTCAATGATTAGTAGTGACCATACAAGCAGTGCTACAAGAAACAGCATGTTTTCTCAAACCAGTAGATAATTTGTCATTATGCCCTGGAACCTCTAGAGAGTTTTTATTTCTTATAGAGGAAATTAAATAAATGTAAGGCAGGTCTGTATCAGATTTTGAACAGAGAGAAAAACATAGAAAGATAATTCAAGAACCAGTTATAAGACAGTTTACTCCATGAGATGGTCCTAGGATTTGGGTAACTAGAACAATGTAATCATACTTGAGTATAGTGATACGAGAGAAACATATTATCAAGATGTTTTAGCTTTATGATGGTAAAGACTCACATATTCCTTGTGAATGTCAGACAGTGTGCTATATTTTGAGTATATATTAATGAAGAAAATGGACAGTGGCCCTTAATTCAGGTTGTGGCCTTTAGTGTCACTTAAGTAAATCAGTATGTATCTATTCTAAAATATGAGCATGCTAAGTAATTTTCTTTCATATTTTTCAGGTTATTATTTATGAAAAACCTCACTTCCATGGACAGGCCAAAGAGTTTAGTGAACATGTAGATTCTGTCCCTAATTTTTTAAAAAATGATGTAGCCTTTCATGGAATTGGATCAATTCGTGTCATCGGTGGAGTGTGAGTGTTATATTTTCAATATGTGATTCAGTTGTCCATTTTTGAAGATCGGCACAAAAAATGTGCTAAGCAGAGCAAAAACAACCTACCTTAGTCTAAAAATATACATCCCTTCTGAAATGTAGGAAATAAAAAATAGTAGTTACTGACAGCTTCCTGTGAACTCTTGTTAGTATTAGAGATTTTGAGATGGATTAAGTGAAGAAAACAGTGTCTAAAACTTAAACAGTATTTCTAAACACAATATAGAATATAAGAATTGCAAGATAAAATTATTTTTTGACAGATTGTGCACATGAATGAGAGCCCCAATTTTTACCCCCTATTCTACCTTAGTTGACTTTCTGTGCTGAGGATCTTGGCAATGAGTCCTCCCTCATTAAAGAAGTAGCCTGGATTGTGTGTTTACAAAGTCAAGGATTCTTGACACTGGTTATCCTCTGGCCCTGCATTGTTTTAAGAAAGCTCCCTAAGAACTTCTAAGTACAAATCCAAGTGTAACCATCATGCTACTATCCCAGTCTCAGTTGGCAGCTACTGGGGCAAGAACCCCAGAAAATCTATGACTGCACCTGGGATGTGCCTCTGTATTTGTATCCTGGCAGGTAAAACCATAGAGAAGAAGCCTTCCTCATAGCTTATTTGCCATTGTCAACTCAGTGCTAGAATTCCTTCAGACACATTGTGTTAGTCTCTCTGTTGATAGGTTGGATTGTTTGGAATGATGGTTTATTTTAATTTAAACATTGATATCTCTTATTATTTTCAGTAGTAACATCATATAACTTGTTCATGCTATTCTAGCAAAAGATGCTACTCAAATATTTTATTCATAGAAGTTAAATAACTTGTTTAAGATCAGTCAAGGGTCTACATTTAGAGACTTAACCTTTGCAATTTCTGACAATAAATCAAGCAATGGCCACACTAGCCAAAATGGAAATATAAGAGAGTATGCAATGCGTTAGATATGTAGGTCATGTCCATAATTGGTCTTGTTACCGACCAGGGTTCTTGGCCTCTTTAATCAATAGGAGGCAGACAAGAAATTCAGGCAAGGCTTCATTGGGGCCCCTGCTGTAGCAGGGGGGAGAGAGAACAAACAACAGATTCCCTTGCTTGCTCACTCCCTGAGCGGGTGGCGAGCTTGTTCCTTATATGGGGTGAGGGTAAGGGTAAGGGTGTGTCCAGGGGTCGAGCCGGAGGGGTGGCTTAGGTAGTTTGCCTGCCCCTTAGGTGGTGTTGTGTGCAGGGGGCATGGGCAGTACCCTGCCTCTGCTCCCCAGCCCCCTGCCTTTGCTCCAGGCACTTCAAAAGTGGCAGTTGGGTTTTTTGGTCTCTTTGTATCTTTTGTCCAGAATTTGCCCCAACTGCACATGTACTCAGTTATTTTTAGTGCCATAGGGTTTCTTTGCATTTTGTTGTTCCAGGAGAGGTTTGTTCAGGTTCAAGCATTGCAGCACTGCAAAGGGTCCCAGGTTCCAGCCTGTCTCAGTCTGACATATTAGTAATCAGCTAATTCCTTATCTTTGAATTTTAAAAATTTATTAGAGGCTTGAAAAACACTTCTCTTTTAGATAAACAAATTTTTATTGTGTTGTATTTAGTTACAGTGTTCTCTGATCTGTGGACACACATGCTTCTTGTTAATCCTGCTATAAAATATTTTTTGCCTTTTCTTTCCTTTAGGATCTGAATGGTTTTATCATTAACTATATAGTGATTTGCATTGTTATTTTCTAAGTGTATTTGCAGTTATTTTATAAAAATCTCAAAATATTATGGCTGGTAAAACAGTATACACACTTTCATTTTTTATATGACACCTGCAGGAGAAAAATGTGATGTCCTAATTTAAAGATGAACAGCTGACTTCGTTATTTTTTCACTATTTCTACTATTTTTTTGTTTTGTTTCATTATTTTCACTTTTAACTTTTGAACTTTATCTGTAAGTAATAGGAACTCTTCCTCACCTCTGTCTTGTCTCGAGGAATCTAGGGAAAGTGAGGTTGATGTGTCTTAATTTTTCTCAGATAACATCTATTTTTAAATATCCCAGATAGATATATAAATTAAATACTAATCAAAACTTAATCTATTGAGAAAAGCTGGGCAGAAGATTTTTGAACTGTCATTATGTAATAATTATTGATCTGTCCTTTAATATTAGATCTTCTATATCTTATATTATTTTTCCCATTCAGGTGTATTAAAAGCATGTTTCGAATAGCCACATTTATATAAACTTAGAATTTGAAAGTTCTCTTATGAAATTTATTTTCACATAATAGTTTAAGAATAAAATAATGTTAGTTTCTTTATATATTACAAATTAACAAAGTTGTATAAAATGTTTTTTCCAACTCATGTGGACCCTTTCCCTGCCATATGCACTAAGGAAATTGGAGACAGGTTTATGATTACTGAGTGGCTACTGTTATTTTTGTACCCTATGAAAATGGTTCTTTGGAATATTTTTTGTATCTTCCCCAAATAATCGTAGTCAGCCCTACCTGGCTTCATTTTGTCAAGCTCCAGAATTCAGAGGTCCCCAACCCAGGAGCCCAAAATAGTCACCCTTGAAATCTGCCCCATTGGAGGGGGTCCCACTCTAGTTACACAGTGCCAGCTGAAGGCAGATTTAAGCAGGTCAACGTGTGTTTTGAACCATCTATGCCCACATTGTGTTAGCTACTGTGGATTGCTCCAAATAAAGGTAAGTTTTCTGGAGGACTAATGACTAACGGTGTTTATCAGTGTTCTGTACTGATAATTTTAGAAGTCAAGAAACCTGTGTCCCTGGAAAGACTGCCACAGTGCTTCCAGTTTCCATTATCACCACTGATAAACTAGTGGGAGCAACATTTCCTACCCATACATATTTATAGAAGTCTTTGTATATATTTAGGCCACGAGGGCTAATACCAGCCCAGTCGCATTTCCCATTTCTTGCTTGCTAAACCCACCTGTAATGTGTTTCAGATCTGAAGCTGGTAACAGGTTCCTGTGATTTAAACCCTAAATAACTATTTAATATAGTAATCATTCTGTGGTTCCAGCAGGGCTTAATCAGAAAAATAAGACTGATTATCTTTGAATCTCAGTGTGGGCTTGCAATATTTCTCATTGGCTATTTGTGCTTTCCATTATTTTTTACTTGGCAAACTATTCTCCGACCACGTTGAGATGTGGTATCGGGTCATGCCACAAACATTTAATGAGAGTTCCTCTGTTGCAATTTTACAACAGTTAACCTTTTGTTGGGAAAAGCCTCCAAACTATAAAAACTATTGATCCATGAGGCATACACCATTTGTTTGTCTTTGTAAATGGTAGCAAAATAAATGTGTTGCTTTTTAAAATATGGTGATGTGCAACTAGGTGCTTTATTATGATTTTCTCTCTTGCTTTCTTGACTGCAGTTTTATTAATGACTCAGTTGGATGTCCTCTGTATTTCTAGGTGGGTTGCCTATGAAAAAGAACATTTTAAAGGCCAGCAATTCTTGCTTGAAGAAGGAGATTTTGAAGACAGTAGTGCCTGTGGGGCGTTAAGTGGTTCCATCTTGTCTTTCCGGTACTTACAAGCTGTGAGTTAGCCTCCTTGTTCTTAATTTTCTATTTTTTTTTTTAGCTTTCCATGAAAACTGGATATGACCTCTGGTAGAACATAAGATTATAAAATGTTTCTAATACCTGAGAGCATTAAACTGAACGGCTTATGTGACGTGCATGCCTTTCTTAACTGCCATGATTAATATAGAATATTTATGTTTAGTTTTCATCCATTGATTCCATAATCGTTTTTGACCACCTGCTTTGTTAGATGTATTGTGTCAGGTGCTGGAGATATGGTGGCCAGAGACTCAGTCCCTGCCTTCGCAGAGCAGGCAGTCTGATAGGGTAGATAGCACCTGTATAAATGTTTGCTATTGTTTTCCTATGACTGGATTAAGCACAAAGTACTCAGGATACCCAGAGAAAGGTCAAGTACTTCCCCTTGGAAGTAGAGAGGAAAAGAGGGCAGCTGAGTTGAAATTTCAAGTTTGAGAGTTAGCCAAGTGAAGAAATTTTGGGACAGGGTGAAGAGGAAAGACAGGTGTTTTAGCAAGAGGTTAACATATAAAAAGGCAAGGATGTAAGCCAGTGGTTCTCAGCTGGGGGTGATCTTACCTAGGGGGCATTTGGCAGTGTCTGGAGACATTTTGGACTGTTATGACTTTGGGGTGGGGGGTGGTATGGCATGCTACTGACATCTAGCGGGTAGAGGCCAGGGAGGCTGCTAAACCCCTGCAGTTCACTGAACAGCCCCCCACAACAAATAATCATCAGCCTAAAATGCTAATAGTGCTGAGGTTGAGAAACCCTCATGTCAGTGAACCTGGTGTGTTCTGGAAATGCAGCAAAATCAGGATATTAGGCAGAACTTTGGGAAGATGAATCCAGAGCCAGATAATGAAGGGCCTTATGTGCCATGTTGAGGAGTTCACACTTTTTTTCTTGACCTTCTTGGCATGAGGTGAAGAAGGTAAGTAAGCCTGGAAGCAGGAGGTCTAGAATGTTCCAGGACTCCAGGCGGAAGCTGATGAAGGCACAGGGAAGAGAAGATAGATGTTAGAGAGTTCTGCAGGATATCAGGGCTTATCAAATGTTGCTCATTTTTCTGACCGGCTCTGGAGACTTTTTTAGTGTGTTCAGAGGGGCATGGTTTCTCATAATCCAGGAGTTATACCACTGCAGTGTATTTCCAAAATAATCTTTACCCATATAAACTCTAAACTATCTGGCATGGCCTTCAAAGCCTCCTTTAGAAGGAATTGATAGTGAAGTGAAGGGTGATTATTGGGTCCATGTGGGCTTTGCATGAGCACAGGGGTTATGTGCTCTGTTCCTTAAGTTTCTGTCTGCCGGGGGCCACCAACACCACTGTTACAAACCCTCACCTGGTCGGGCATGAGGAGCCCGAATGGGAGAGAAGAAGCACAGGGAACAGGAGAGCTTTTTTTTTTTTTTCCATGAATGATCCTTGTTAGTAAGAAAGTGAGTTGGAAACCGGTTCTACCGAAAAGAAATGTAGCACAGTCCACTGAAGATTGGGCACTGAGTTTGCATGAGCAGTGGATAGATAGCTTTTGAGGTATTTAGTTCACAATTCTAATGTACAAGGGCCATGGGTTTTCTCTACATAGCTACTCCTTACTTGAGCACTAAAAGGCAAGCCAGACAAAACACGATACAGTCTTTTTTTTCTTTTAGGTCATTGTGACCACATGCGTTGAGGAAGCTAAGGGTTGTGATTCAAAGCATCTTCCACCAAGTATTGAGTAATTTTTACAATTTTCCCTCCTGATTTAAAAAAAAGAGTTGGGTAGAAGTGTTGCTCCTAGAAATGTTCAGCAGTGAATATGATGGTATCTTCCAAAGATGACTGTGACTAAAACAAAAACCAAAACCCCAAGATTTCACTAGTTGAACTCTCCCAATAGTAGAAAATGTAAAAATAAAACATACTGTATAACTATGTAGCTAAAAATTTAGGAGATATTTGATATAGACAGTCTATGATAAAATACATTGGAAAAATTAGCAGAGATTGGCATGTCAATTACCTCTGCAAACAGAAGTTTTGGGTATTTACAAAAATGATGACACAGTTTTTGTACAAATAAGTAAGACTTTCCTTCAAAGAAAATCTTTTTAAATTAGATTTTTTAAAAATTAGGACTATGGGGCTTCCCTGGTGGCGCAGTGGTTAAGAATCCACCTGCCAATGCAGGGAACACGGGTTCGAGCCCTGGTCGGGGAAGATCCCACAGACCGCGGAGCAACTAAGCACGTGCGCCACAACTATTGAAGCCCACGCCCCTAGAGCCTGTGCTCCGCAACAAGAGAAGCCACCGCAATGAGAAGCCCACGCACCGCGACGAAGAGTAGCCCCTGCTCGCTGCAGCTAGAGAAAGCCCGCGCGCAGCAACGAAGACCCAACACAACCAAAAAAAAAAAAAAAAAAATTAGGACTAGTTTACCTTGTAAAGATGTTAGCATAATCCTCATAATAATCCTAACATTTTCAGGTACTTATTAATGGCTTTACATGCATACTTGCACTTAATCTTCACAAGAATGAAGAGATAGAGACTCACGATTCCTATATTATAGATACAGAAACTGAGGATCTAAGATGTTCGGTACCGTGCCCGAGTGTAGAGCTGTGATTTGAGGGGCAAGTCTGTCTTACTCTAGAGCCCATGTCATATTACCCATTTTCCTTTGTTACAGAATGATTAGAGTAAAAAATTGAAGCACTTCAAGAGTGGAAAGCTGGAATCTCATTCAGCCAAAGGATTATTAGCATTTCATTTGTAGCTATAAATATATAGTTACTCTGCAGACTAATACACATGTATAATAAATAATTATTTACATAATTTTCAGATTATTTATAATATAAATTTATGTTCACGAAAATGTTTTCAGATGAAATATTTTACACTCTCCAGGTATAGCATATAATTGGGGAGGAGTTCTTTTTTAAAAAACCACTTTATTGAGGTATGATTGACATGTAAAAAGCTGTACATATTTTTTGTATACAACTGAGGAGTTTGGGGATAAGTATACACCCATGAAACCATCACTACCATCAAGGCCATAGACATATCCGTCTCCTCTCAGTTTCCTCGTGCCCTCTTTATAATTATTATTAATTTTTTTGTGCTATAAGACACAACATAAGATCTACCCTCTTTGCAAATTTTAAGTATATGATACAGTATTGTTAGAAATAGGATTTAAAGCTCTTGGGGTTGTCACCTATGTCAACCTATGTGATTAGCAGGCAGAGTTGATGTGAGACATCTTTTCCCCATGTAGACTCTCAGAGGTCTCTAACCTGGGAAGAGTGAAGCACTGCATTTAAGATCTAAGCTGAAATAATAGAAAATAAACAGAGGACAGATAGAAAAGTTGCATAACACAACGCAGTCTTCTAACGTCCTGGCTCTGGAACACTCTGGATCTACGAAGGTCAGATCCTGGATGTGTTCCTTAGGGATAATGTGATCTGCGTCATGGATTGCTTTGGAGAGGACAACCAGAAATGTGTTTCTAATTCCAAATGAGTCAAGCAGATATATTGACTTGGAGTTGATTATTTTCTAAAGCGAAAAGGACCAGAAGGAATATAGCAGTATTTAGATTCCAGGGATTAAAGAAGGAATTTTTATTCCTTGGCTTCCTCTATAAAACTTTCTTGGGATGCTTGTTTTTCCTCAGTTTCATACTAGCCTAACTTTTGGATTTGCTTTTGTTAAGATTTTCAGACTTGGGGCCTCTTTTTAGATCTCTGAAACCAGGTGGTATGCAGCAGACACTGTTATGTCTCCTAAATTAATGGATACACCAGATCTCCGCTGGTGTCTCGTATTACTCTGCCCACCCCGGGGGGTTGTAGCGTAAGAGTTCCAGGGCCCAATGAGCTGAAGGATTTTATGGAATTTAAGAATAATCAAATTACTGATCCTTAAGACTTATTTTTGGTCCTGAAGCAATGGCTCGTTAGCTTGCTCTAACAGTGGGGAGTACTGTACCTGAGACCATATTAGACTACCCAGATTTTTCATTGGATTTAAGTGCTTTAAAAATATAAAATGGAGTACAGATTTGAGGTTGTTCCATCATTATTCATCCTTCTGGAGCAACAGAGCTCCACTTAAATCTGTGTGACTTTCAAAGTTATTTAATAAATTTAAATATTATGTAATTGTGCTTATAGTTGGAATGATAGTAACCTAGTAACCTCACAGGGCTTGTGTCCTGTTGCAGTCACCTCATGTGCAAGGCAGTTAGAAGTTTTTTTGTTTTTGTGTTTTCTTGCATATTTTATCCCATACTTTTTACATGTGACCCTTGAGATTTAGTCCCAGATGACTGGATTTGGCTTGGAGTTAAGAGCTCTGACCAGCAGGGACACCATATTGATGGCAACTAGTCAACTGGATCAGATATTGTATATTTGGTAGGTTTGAGTGAAAAATGCAGAGACAGTCAAAGCCAGAAGCCTGGCTCAGAAACACACTTAGAAAAAGATGGAAGGCAGAAGCTACAAGGCATGAATAAACAAAAGCAGGAGATTAAAAAAGAGAACGATGTCACTTAGGAGTCTCCTGTGGCCCTTGGCCACGTCTCTGGGAATGGTAGCCAGAGTAGGAAGGACACAAACTCGAGCCACATGAGTAAATTTATTTGTGAACCCATGTGCTGCCAGCACTTGTACTTGGCACTGGGTCCTGTGACAGTGGGTCCCTCCTCCTCTGCTCAGCTCCCGGCTGCATCATTGCCAAATGGCCTGTGCCTTCAGCCTGCTTCCCAGCTCACCCTCCTCACTGCTGCCACTCTCCCACGACCCACACAGTAGGGTTTGTGCAAATCAGTGCTCAAGTAAAGTCCATGACACCATAACACAAGTGATTTCTCAATGAAAAGGCACAATCACAGCACATGTGCACATATCTGTGATTATCTTTGTCTTTGTCCCGTTTCACTCCAACGTGACGCAGTGACCCATGCTTTATGTCAACTTATCCCCATTCAATGCCTACGACCCTAACAGGGAGTAGAGAACAGTTGTAGGGGCAGAGGAGATAAAAGCAGAGATGGAGTGTTCCAGAATCACCAGAGTAGGGGAGGAGGGGTCCATGTGTGAGAGCTGCTGAAGACCTGCCCATTGTCATTGGGCCTGACTTGGTCGGCGGCTGTTGATACCAGTTCCTGACCAGGACCCAGATGGGCGCCTTCAGTTGTCATTACCGCATTGTATTCTCACAGCTGCCTGGAGCTATTTACACACTTTCAGGTTGCAAGAAACGGAGGCATGTTCATGTTCCTTGGATGATGGAAGTTTATGTTGTCAATATAACCAGGTTTGTTGATGTGGCGCCCAGGCTGTAAAATGTCATTGGGGAGGCTTGTCCTAAAGACCTTAAGGCAAATCTCTTCTAGGATGTTGAAGCCTTGATTTTAATATACGTATATTCTAGATTTGTATCTGGAAAATGGCAGATCTATATCTGTAACAAGATAGATATAGACATCTATGTGTATATGTGCACGTATATGTATATATATGTGTATATATACACATATATATGTAAAATAAGGGTTTAAGGGAGCTCAAAAGAGATAACAAGTGCAAGTGTTTTGAAAAGTGTTCTATTAATAAAATGAGGGATGGTGGGAGTCATGAAGAGTAAATCCACCCTGCTCCCATTTTTTTAAGAACCATGAGAAAGTAATGAAGGTGACAGGTGTTCTCAGCTTCCACATGTTTACTCTCAAGGAGGAACTGAGAACACGAATATGGGTTAGAAATTATTTTATAATAAAAATTTCTGGTAAAAAGCCTTTATCTTTTAAAGTTTCAAATGAAATTTGACCCAGCTGTGTCAGCAGTTTTTAAATCCTTCAAACTTGACAAGTTGTAAGGGCAAGAGAATTTTTTTTTAATGTATTTTCTTTCTCTCCTCATAGGTGCTTTGTTTTTATTGGACGTTGTTTTGCTTGTTCATGTAAAATGAATGGTTATACTAGAAATCTTAGATAATATTTATAATAATAATAATCATAATGAGAAATTTGATAGTGTTTGAGATGTATAGAAGCTGATAACTTTTTTCCGTAGGTCTAAGACTTGAGTTACAAACAATGAAATAGTAGGCAGAAAGGAAGAGTCTTTGTTTTTTGGTTTTTTAAAAAAAATATTTACTTATTTATTTACTTGGCTGTGCCAGGTCTTTAGTTACAGCACACGGGATCTTTAGCTGCGGCACGTGGGAATCTTTTAGTTGGGGCATGCAGGATCTAGTTCCCTGACCAGGGATTGAACCGGGGCCCCCTGCATTGGGAGTGCAAAGTTTTAGCCACTGGACCACCAGGGAAGTCCCTTTTGTTTTGTTTTTTCATTTTTTAATGCATTCTGTATTTTCCATTTAAAAATATACCTATTATAAAGTTTTGAAAAAAATATAGGGTAAAATTGTTCAACTTCTGGACCCAAAGATAACCACTCTTGGTGTTTTCTTTTTTTTCTTCTAGTCTTTTTTTGATGAAAGTTGGGGGTTTTTTGAGAACTTGTAATCTTACCAAGTTTATAAGTTTTAGTTTTTGTCCTACTGTTTCATCCTTACATTTATATCTGGCAGTGATTAAGAGTTTCGAGTAGACAAATAGACAGATTTGGACTCAAATTCAATCTCTGCCACTCAGTAGCTGTGTTATATCAGGCAAATTACTCAATTTTGTTAGCTGTAAAATGGGAGTGATAGTAATATGATCACGTTGGAAATAAGGCATGTAAAGCTCCTGGCCAGTAGTAAGTGTATGATATAATTTTTAACTGTTAGCTTGTTAAAAACTCTGCTTAGTTGTATTTATTCCATCAAGCAGTGGATGCATAAAGGTTTATGTTTGTAAATCTTTTGGACATTTACACTTTTTACAGCTTTTCACTATGATAAATAATTCATCTTTGCATATGAATTGGCTATGATTTAGTTTTAGGAAACTTAAGAAAAAAGGAATTTCAGACTCAAAGAATAAACAATTTCAGTCTTTTAAATATATATCTAAATTACTTTCTAAAGTAGCTGTAAAATTTATATTTCCACCAGGAACGTTCCCTGGTAAAACTGGGTTTTTAGATCTTTCTTAACTTAAAAAGTGAAATTGTATCTGTTTTAATTTGAATTTCTTTATTTTTACTAGTGAAATTATACATTTGTTTGTTTTTAACATTAATCTTTTTTGTGAATTATGGGTGCCTTTTGCTGATTGTCAAGTTGGGTCTTAGAATTTTTCTGTTATTTTTGTTTTAAATATGCCGTCTGACTATACGGAGATGTCCTCTGATTTTAATTTTTAAAAAACAATTTTTTTGTCAAGCAGATTTTATTTTTTCTGTTACATTTAAGCTCGTAAAATCCTCTCCCACAATGCCCACAGTACATTGTGTGTTTACTTTTTGGTTCATATGGCTTTTGCTTTTTAGGCACAAGTGAGACTTTAGTTTCCTTTACAATTAGTGTTATATATGATAGTCTGTAAGTCCTGGCAATTTACTAACTGTTGACTAATTTCCAATTTCATAAAAATGTGTTTTCCTGATTAAAGTAAATTCAGACTTATTTTTTTCTTTAAAGTATATAGGAGTAGTGACTATTAAAATTGTTTTCAGTGCCATTTAAAATTCTTCCTGGATTTATTTGTGTGAAAATTATCCCACAGGTATGTGAAAATTGCTAAAATACAGCAATCCATAAAACAAAATACCATTGTTCTCCTAAACTTTCCTCTTCCTCCTTTTAGAATTTCATAGAATCTTCTATCACACTGTTTGAATCTGATCTAGAAAGTGGGAAGTTTATTGACATTACAAATCAGGAAATTTCTGACTTAGAAGAAATGGGTTTTGGCAGTGAAACAAGATCCATTCACGTTAAAAGTGGCGTGTAAGTTGTCTCCTATTCTGAGAACCTAGAGCTTCTTTGGTGTTTAAAATTATTGGTTGCTCGATTCTGTGTCACCTCAGTTCTTTTTACTTTTTATCTTGCTAGATGGGTTGCCTACCAGCAGAAGTTCTTCTGTGGAGAACAGTACATTTTAGAGAAAGGGAAATACAAATGCTTTTTTGACTGGGGAGGATCAAATAATATAATCATGTCAATACGACCTATCCAACTGGTGAGTTAAATGTGAACATAACCAATGCCAGTGGCATGTAATGGCATACAATTGAACACATGGAACAGGCTTTTATAAAGTGGAGCTGTTGGATTATTTTGTATGTATCGATAGAGAAAATGAAACAGCATATGGATTTCGGCAGATTCCATAGAGAGCTAGTAGATGGCATTAGCACCTCGATGATTAGGGACTCTGTAATTTGATCAGTTCATTCATTCCGTAGCATTTATTTAGTGCCTTTGCTGTGTCAGACAGGACTGATCACTGGAGATGAAAGATGAATAAGACTGCTCTGTCTCAGTCTCTTAGAGAAGACAGGCATATATGCACAATTGCTTATGGTATGACTAGTGAGAAAATGAAGTGTGTAGGCAGTGCTGAGGGACCAGGGGAAGGGAGAATGGAGAGCCTGGGGAGCTGGGACCATGCCTCTCCTCAAGAAGAGGATGCATTGAGTGATGTCTTAGAGGATAAAAGCAATTTTGCCAGGAAGGGAAGTGGGGCAGAAAAGGCAGCTCACCAAGAGGGAATCATCTCCTCATGTGCAAAATTACGAAGTTATGAAAGAGTGTGGCCAGTGTGGTCAATAACAAACACTGCAGAACAGTAGGGTGCCCAGGAGATAGTGATGGGAAAGAGAATGTTGGCAAGTTCAGACTCTATCTTTCTAATGGACTATTGGGGCACATTTTTCTTCTAGCTATAATATTACTCAAAATAAATTAGTAATAAACATTAAAATTATTATAAGCTAATTTAGTAGGTTATTTGAGGGTCCTAACCAGTTCAAGGAACCTAGTAAATTGGTCAGACCATGTATTTTTTCATTTTTCAAAGGAGATTTTCAGCACTTTCAAAGACAACTGTGACTATATGATTATAATTTTTAAAATGTTTTAATATATGTTTCAGGAACCACTTGGGATAAATGAGCCTCCACATTTGGTATGTTTAAAAATATTCTTAACTTATAATTGTTAAATTGTTTACTAAAAATGTATGCCCTTTCTCTCAAGTCTATCCCTTTTCCTCAGATAACTTTTATGGGTTTGTATGGCAGGGCAGTTTCTATCGTCCTAGGAACCTGTGAGCACAAGAGTGCCCATCTTTGTTACTGGTCATATTGGCCTGGATTTGTCACGGTTCCTTTCTTTTTCTCCTACTAGAGCTTCAGCACTGACCACTTTGGGTTCATTTTGAACCTCTGCCACTCCTTCTCTCCTGTTGCCCATCCATTCTTCAGTGTCACATTCATATTCAGCACAGTACGTTATGCTGTCTGTGGAGGAGCAGACTTACCATGGAGAAATGGCATGCTTATTATGTAAATGTATTTCTAATACCTAAATCCCATATTTCTTAAAAGCACTGATAAAACTGCAACCCTGCTCCTTTATTTCTAGTGTGTTAATGGTTTGAAGGATTGGGTAATACTCTGGAGCCTAAATGTTTGTTTATTATCCATTGAGGGCTAGAAATTGTGCTTATTTAGTGCTTCTAATAACTCTGTGAGGTCAGGATTTATTCCCATTTATTAATGAGAAAGCAAAGATTTAGAATTTAAGTAAGCGTCATTTCACACAGCTAGAAGTAGCAAAAGAGGCATTTTTTTAGTATCTAATTCCAAGATTTTATGTCAAAGAAAGATATATCATGATATGAGCAGTACAACCATAAAAGAAAGGGGATGAGTTACAGCGCTTCCTCTGTCTCATTTTAAATAACAAATTTAGAAAAAATTCTTCAGAAAACCAAATACAATGATTAATTTTAAATATTTGAAATTTGCTAGTTTTCCATAACACTGAATCTTTTTCTCTGAGTGTGTGTGTTTTTCGTGTTCATGTCAGTGTTTATATATTTCAAATCAGCTTAGTTTAACTGTGATTCTGTTCACAGTGCTTCCAGGTTTTATTATTTTCCGATTAGCTCAGGGCTATTGGGAACATTTCCTCTCTGAATATAACTCAGTTGCTGTTCTGGAGACACTTCCTGCCAGATCTTTATTTTGAATCTTAGAAAACTCCAACTGTGGACTTTCAAAGCACTTTTTCACATGAATCAACACAACATGAGTAGATAAAGAGGTAAACTGGGATAATTCCAAACTGCACATTCTCTGAGTTTTTTAAGTGCAGATAAAAAAATCACATTCTTTTAAGCTCTGTTTCTCCCCCTCCTACATCCCTGTTCTTTCTTATGAACTTCCTTGTTTGGGGCAGATTGCTCAGAGGATTTTCTTTATAGTATTTACAATCCAACTTGAAGAGAAAGTAAGCAGCAGCAAACACCCAGTGAAATTGGCCCTGCTTATTTTTCTCAGTATAGCTCAGCCACTGCCTTGTGAAATAAAGGTCTCTGACTAGTGTATGACAGCTGGATATTTGGTAACATGCAGACAAAGCCTCCTTAGTTTACCCAGTATTGAAGCCCTTATTATTTCCATTGGACCAAATTTTCAGAAAGTTTAGCTTGTTTTCACTTACCCAAATAAAAACAAACAGATCTTGGCTGATAGTCTGGTTCCATTCAGTAACTAGAAGGTATTTTCTCCCTCGCAAGTAGTTGTGATAGTCAGGTTGACAATGCAGAAGCTGTGTTCATATGGGGTAGTTAATTTCCCTATCTAAGGTATAAGGAGGAAGTTACATCTCAAGTTAAAGTCAGAGAGGGAATTCTTGTGTGCTGGTGATTTGAAAGGAAACCTCAAGCAACCTAAGAAGGGAAAAGCCAGAAGATATATGTGTGTAGAAATTAACATATAGCATGAGAGTTGTGCTAATAAAAATATTATTGCTGATGTGTAAGCATATTATGATGATGTATGTCTTTTTTGGGGACACACAACACCACCTTTTATTGAGAAGATTATTTTTTCCTGTGGCTGAAGATTGATCACCAAGTCTGATTGCCAACTCACAATATTTGGTACAATGACAGGATCATTATAGAGTTCTTCATAGTTAGCAGCTGGCATTTTATTTTTGTTTTTATTTTTTCCCAAACAAAACAAAAAACAAACAGAATGTGGATTATGTTCATAATGTCCTCATCTCTCTCTTTTAGCAAGTCCTGAATATCAGAAATCTCACTAGATTAAATCTTATAAAAGTGAGTTTCGTTTCCAGAGAGGCTGTAGTCAGGCATCCATTCTCTAGAAATTCTAACCAGTTCCCCACTTTGACCCAACCAAGGACCTTTCTTTCCTGGAATCTTTTAAAAGTCCATTTGCAAATATAATTAGAAGTTTGGATTTCTTTAAGTACTGAGCCTCTGTTCCATTTTATACATGATTCTAGCTGAGAAAAAGCAACTGAATATTTTCTTCTATTGGATAATTCGGCCAAATTGAATTTTAGAGCGATCACAGGATCTTTAACAGTGGTGGTTACTGTTATCATGTATGGAGGATAAGAAAACAATAGTTTTAGTCAAATATCAGTAAGATTTAAGAGCAGTAGAGGAAAACATTTTTTTGGTACTACGACCAGATCATTTTTATAGAATCCAGAGACCAGAAATACTCAGGAAGGGAGTACTTACCTAGGTAAAGAAAGCCTTCTATGAGTAAACAGGGAAGTAAAATTATTATAGAATATGTAATTGATGTGAAAACTACATAGCACTGCATCATGAGACAACGTGATGTAATGGGAGAGTGGAAACAAAACTGTTCTTTGTTTAACAATCAGTACATTTATTTGAGGGAAGTCCAAAGGGCTGCAGAAAGTCTTGTTTAGACAGGATAGAATGTTTCTCAGAGAAATTATTTTAGCATTGGGATAAATAAAATTACGTTCAAAAATTTTTCTGATATTGTGAAATAAATTGAGAAAGCACAACTGTTGTTCAGTAATTAAGTTCTTGAGGTTTTAGTTTGTCATATTGAAGAACTATTACATCTATTTCTGTATATCATAAATGAAAAGTACATAGTAAACAAAGGATTTTACAAAATTTTCATCATAAAGGGGTGATAATATCTGCTTCAAAGGGTAGTTCTAAAGAAGATAAAAGATAGATATGTGAAAAGGCACCTTGGAAACCAGTGATACACTGTTGTTTTTTTCTTCTTCCATACAGTTCCATTTGGTGCTGGTAGGGATTAAGCCATGCTCACATTGGCACGGAGGAATGGGCATAGTTCGAAATACACTCATTTCTTGTTCATCTGACTATTCATCTGTGTTCTAAGTCACCTATCCGAGTTGTTTTGTACATTTATTCTCCATTAACCTGGAAAGGAAACCAAAATAGTGAGTCATCCAGCTAGCTTTTCACAAGACTTATTTTCACCAAGGCACTGCCACTTAATTTCACCAAGGGTAGAAACCACAGATTAATTATTATAATTAGAAAGTGCAGAGTTGGTTTCGAGTGGTCCATCCTCAGAACATTATTATGAGAATTATTCTATTCTGAGGCATTTGTAAGGTACTCGGAACGGGGTGTTACTTTTCTGGGGTTGGACAAATCTTGAGTGAACTGTGTATCAATACCATACCTCATTTGGGGGGTAAAGATAAACTCAGGTCAGTATTAAGTCCTTTTTTTTTAATTTGGGTAAAGAGTATTTTAAATCATCAAATCAAAACAGTACTTTATGGCAGAGTGAGTGTGTGTATGCGTGTGAATTTTAATGCTTCTGGGTGTGACGACTGAGACTGAAAAGTAGAGGTGGCTGCTACATACACCATCTGCAGTATGATTAGCTTGCATCGTCAGTTGTCCAGGATTTGACATTTCACGACTTCATGGTGAAATACTGAAGTGTAAATCTTAGGCTCAGCAATATGAATATAATTAATTCAACAAACTGGGAATACACGTAGTGAATCAGACAACCGTGATCTCTGTTCTCATGTGCCTTTTCTGATTCTTATTGTGAATAAAGATAATATTTGCCTGTAGGAGAAATTACTCCACATTTTTGGCAGTTAAATGCGATTTACTTTTTAGCCTCATGTTTTATAAACCTTTAAGTTAAAAAACATAGTCTGAAAAACCACTAACTAAAATATATGCTCGTATCAAGGAATCCAGGGCAGTTTGCCTGGACATGTAGAATTGTTCTTATACAGGGAATCAATCGTTCCAGAGGTTTGTATTGTTTTGGACTTGCTTTTTCTTTCTATCCCCTGTATCCACCAAAGGACCATGGTGTAGGAACTCGATGGATCACGCTTCCTTAAGGCAGGGAGTCCCTTGGTGTTTTAATGCTCCAAATACAGCCTCGTTTCTCATTAGGAAATCGTATTGTGCAAGCCCCGGTTGGTCAGGGGGAATGGGTTCTCTCGGCTTTCTGGTTTTGGCTTCGCTTTGATATCAGACCTAGCAAGGTCAGAGCAGGATGAGATAGCTAAGAAACAATTCCTCAGAACTCAGAGACCACCCGTCTCTAAAGAGGACCCGTGGGAAAATGAAGGTGAACATCAGCTGCTCAAAGAAGCCGTGTTCTCCGTGACAGCCGTGGCAGGAGAGAGGGCGGTGCTGTAGATGATTATCATGATGCACTCTTAGCTACGACGCAGGCCTCTTGGTGCCGGGTGGATCTGGGGGCCGTGTTATTTCAAGGCTCCACTGTATTATGAAATATTTCTAGGCCTCATTCATTTTTGCTTACTTATTAGAGATCCAAGGCCACTAGTGTTGCAGATGATTATATCTCTGGTCTAAAGGGAATTATAGTTGAGACTTCATGAATTTTCCTTGACAAAAAAGGACTAAAGCAGAAATGTAGTTATATAAAGCTGTAAGCTGTGCATTTAAGGTACTCTTAAGGTAAGCCGAAGTATACAGCACAGACATCTTTCTTTCTTCACCATAAATCTGCCACTAATCCCATCATTATTGTCTTCTCTGCCACCTGCTCCTATGGTCTCACAGGCACCCTCATGCTCATTTACGGGCATGCGCTTGTGCTTTCTCCTTCTCCCTTTTATTAACTGTGGATCAAGAAGGCTTGGGGAGAGAAAGGGCATAGCCACCACACCTCATACCAATCCAAACCGCCTTCGTGTTTAGCACTAAATTGCTTCTTATTTTACACATGTAGTCTCACCACAGGGGATAATAATTGCTTGATAGAATGGACAAGGACCACATTTTAGTAGAGGAGGGATTCTGATTTACTCTTATAGGTAGAATTATTTTCTAGGCCTCTGTGCCCAGCATCTGATGCAAGAGATGGATGGAAATGATAAATAAATCTTGACATTTCTGGCAAATACGTAAGGGGAAAAAAAGTGAGTTTAAGGAGAATGTCATCCTTAACATGGATTCCTTGTTAATAAATAAAACACGAGTCTAGTATTTTGCTGAATTTTATAAGTACATGAAACGAAAGGTTTTCATTTGCTTTGTGATGGTGTCAAGCAACTGTTTTCTGTTTAATTGTTGTGTTGTTGCTGTTATAGCTCAAAGCATTCAGTAAACCAGGGTTCCAAGGTGAATGTATAGATTTTACCAAAGAAATTTCGGATTTGACTTCATCATTCACGCCATGTTCTTTTAAAGTTCTTCGGGGTTGGTAAGTATGCTTATGGAATGATTTCTGCTGTTGTTTACATAACTAAATTTCTTTTAAATTTACAGAGATTTAACTTTATTTTTTGCATATACAGTGAAATAACCATATTTAATCATTAGTCAACTGCTAATTTGCCTATATGATCTTTGCCCAGCTTGTATTACAAGCTACTGTGAAATAGAATGCTGATTAGCCAACTTTGGGAGCATTTTGGTGGGGTTTTTTTTCTCATTGTTATCTTAGATTATTTCCTAAATATTTTGAATGTTTATATTGTGTGTTTACTGTGTAGTATAATAGAATGCTATAAAAATTAGCATTTTTGTCCAGATAAGACATATCACTCCTAAATTAAAAAAAAAAATTAAAAACTTTTTGTTTGTTTAAAGTATTCATTGTCCCCATTTCACAGATGAGGATCCCTGATTCAGAGTTAGTTTCCCAAGGTCACACACCAAATGTCACACCCAGGATTGTTGGGCCGTTTTTTTTTTTTTTTTTTTATTCTGTATTCTTCCAACTGTGGCAACGTACTGGACCTTTCTCACATGTATATGAGACTGTATGTGATTCTCAATTTATATTCTAACATATATTCTATGTATCATTTTTTATTGTGGTACAATATGTATAACATGAAATTTATCATTTTAGCCACTTTTAAGTGTATGTATCTTTACAGTGGCATCTCTGTATGTCAAGTTATCTACCTAATAACTCATCAAAGTCTCTTTTCTCCCTTCAAAATATCTTGGATTCATCCGTTCTCCTCCGTTTCTCTTGAACCGGTAGAGACAGGGTTCCTATCTTCCACTTGAGGAATTTCAGCCCCCTAATGAGCCACACTACAGTGTCATCTTTTTTGTTTTTAATTAATTAATTAATTAATTAATTAATTAGGTTTTTTTGGCTGCGTTGGGTCTTCCGTTGCTGTGTGCGGGCTTTCTCTAGTTGTGGCGAGTGGGGGCTACTCTTCGTTGCGGTGCACGGGCTTCTCATTGCGGTGGCTTCTCTTGTTGCGGAGCACAGGCTCTAGGCACGCAGGCTTCAGTAGTTGTGGCACACGGACTTCAGTAGTTGTGGCTCAGGGGCTCTAGAGCGCAGGCTCAGTAGTTGTGGCGCACGGGCTTAGTTGCTCCGCAGCATGTGGGATCTTCCCGGACCAGGGCTCGAACCCGTGTCCCCTGAATTGTCAGGCAGATTCTTAACCACTGCGCCACCAGGGAAGTCCCCCAGTGTCGTCTTATTTCCAGTGTTTACCACAAACCAATCATAGCCCAGTTATTTGTCCCAAAATCCAGCTTAATATTTTACTACTCTTCTTTAAATCCCAGTCACTCTCTAATACCAGTCAGATCAAGTTCAAACTCTTCCTTTTCCAGGATTTACCATCAATGAGTCTCATTTTCCATATCCATGCTCCATTCTATCCTTGTACTATCCTCCTTTCCTCCTGTCTTCGGGCATTTCCTCGGCTATGTGTTTTCCTCCTTACCCTCTGTACCAGGGGTCAGCAAGCTTTTTCTGCAGAGGACCAGGTAGTAGATATTTTCAGTTTTGTGGGCCATACAGGCTCTGTCCCAGCCACTCAGCACTGCCACTGTAGCACCAAAGCAGCCATAGGCAATACATAAACGAATGAGCATCGCTGTGTTCCAGTGAAACTCTGTTCATGGATGTTGAGATTTGAATTGTATATAATATTTGCATATCACAAAATCATCTTTTAATTTTTTAAAACCATTTAAAAATGCAAAAACCAGTCTTAGCTTGTGAGCTGTTGGAAAACTGGCTATGGGGTGGATTTGGCCTACATGCTGTAGTTTGCTAACCCCTGCTCTGTATCAAAGGTGGTAGGTTTCAGGTAAATCTAGCAGATGTCATTTGGTTGGCCTAAACACTATGTTTAAAAAGTTTTTTGTGTCAATACTTAAGTTTAGGATATTTTTTCAGAAGAACCTGTTTTTCACCTTCTCTTTAAAAATCAGAAGATTTTTGGAAACTCTGGGGAAGCATTCACCTTTGGTGATAATTAGCTGGTGTTGAGTAGAGGCATATGTGCTCCCCAGTGTACCATAGGGTATATTGCCAATTTTTTTTCATCTGGTACACTACTCATTTATATTACCTGCCTGACCTCCTGCAGGTACGTAAGTTCGTGAACCCTGCTTAATACTAACCTGCATATATGTTTTTAAGGTCCAGTCCATCCTCATTCCCTGTGTTAACCTTCTTGATTAACCCTAAATCAAACAGTCTTTTCCCTTTCTGATTTCCTATAACTCTTACTACTTTGAACCTCTCTGTATCTGTTACTGTTTTTATACTTACTTCCAAGAAGGATATGAAAGTTTTACAATGTGAAAACACATAAAGTAGGACACGGTTAGTTAAATAGATTATCTGCAACTCTTCAGTGAGAAATATGTATATCAAGGGCCTGAAATAGTCTTGTTCCTAGTATTTGACTCTGAGTTTTCTTCTCTAAGAAAAAAAAAAGTGTTTTGCAAGATATAGTTTAAATTTTCTGATAAAAGGAAGCACTGGAGTTTTTTTTGTTTTTTGGAGGGAAATGTTTTTGTCCTAGACACTGAAGTCTAGGACAAATTAGTCATATGTGTTGCCTCATGTAGGAAATGTATATGTTATTTACTTATAAATAAATATATATATAATTTATACATAGTGTACACATATTTTTCAGTGTAATGTGTGTGTGTGTATATATATATATAATTTGTATACACAGTTGTCCCTTGATATCTGTGAGGGATTGTTTCCAGGAGTCCCCACATATACCAAAATCCGTGGATGCTCAAATCCCTTATATAACGTGGCTTACTACAGTCGTGCCTCTGTATCTGCAGGTAGGAAACCTGTCGATACAGGGGGCCAACTACATACAAAATGTACATCTTATTTATATATTTTATTTAGATTTATGTGTAACTTATTAAACTATAGTTTTAATAAAAGAATACAGGAAGCATGGTGATTGTTTAAGTACCGAGGAGGCTTCAGAGATGAGGATTGGAGCCCAGTTCACCACTATGTAATCTTAAGCAAATTGGACCATCTCTCTGCACCCCAGTGTCCTCCTCTGTAAATGTGGGCTAATAACAGTACTTACCTCAAAGGATTCTTATAAGGACTAAATAAATAATGCACGTAAGGGCTTAGCTGCATGCCCAACACATTGAAAAACCTTTCAGAAATTTGGCTATAAAATGCTTATTACGTAGGAGACATGGCAGTAAATTTTGTCACAGAGCATTTCTGTGGTTATCTAAAGTTAACCTCGTATAGCTAGAGCACAGTTCTGGTGATCTTAAAATATAGAGCTAGAACTTAAACACACCAAAGCTGAAGTAGTAACAGTCAATTCATTTCTCCCTTGTGCCCCTTCTTTCCAAAATGGCATGTCTTAACCAAGCTTTTGATGAGTGCTATATTGAAGATAATTTGCTATGGAAGATTCTAAAGGGTTCATTTCTTTTTAAAAGTCTCTCCGCTAGCTATCAGCTATGCAGGTGACAGGTTTTAAGTACTGTTGTGTGATTTTAGGAGTCTAGCTTCTAACTCAACCTAGACTGAAAGCAAACTCATCATTAAATAAGGATACAAATTTTTGTTTTTCTCAAAAAGAATTTCTAATCTGTTAAAGTACTTAATAATTACTATAATTTGATCCCAGGTTTTTATACTTGAAAGCACTGAATGAAGTTAATGTCTTTAGCTTACAGCAGATGTTTTATTTCAAATTTATTTAATAGTTGGGGGAATCTTGGGCAAATCACCTAACTTTTCTACCTCACTTGTTTCTACCTCACAAAGTAATGAGTACACAGTGAAATAATGCATGCAGAGTACCTAGTCTGGCACATGGGTAGCAGTCAATAGGTGATAGTAGTAGCTTTTTTTTTTTTTTCCAAACTGACTCTGGGTATTTGCTGCTGACCAGCACCAGGAGTTTTATGTCCTACTCCTACCCTGGCTCCCACTGCATGATGATGAGTTAAACTGCCAACTGATGCACTTTGACTGAATGTTTCACTGCTTGTTTTTTCAGCTGGCTCCTGTATTACCAAGAGGACATTTCTAATCATCAGTGTGTGTTAGAAGAAGGGCTGTATGCTGACCTTACTTCCTGTGGCTGCCCAACATCTAGAGTCAAATCCCTCAAGCCCATTGACTATGTAAGTACTTCGCTGATGCATATTTATAAGACTTTTTCTTGTCCAGTTTAATTACCATGAATGATAACATGAAGTTGGAAGAAATAATACAGGGGAAAATATAAAAATTTAAGTAACTTGCTTGAAGATTGTAAAATTGAGATTCACTCATGAAATCCAACTAATGAAAGATTGATTTTTTTTTTTTTTTTTTTTTGCCGCACCGTGCAGCTTGTGGGATCTTAGTTCCCTGACCAGGGACTGAACCCTGGCCCTCGGCAGTGAAAGCACTGAGTCCTAACCACTGGACCACCAGGGAATTCCCAAGATTGATATTTTTCTTCTTTCTTTGTTTTTTTTTTTTTTTTTTTTGATCAGAATGCAAAATTTAGGAAGTAGAGTAATATAGCCCTGAGCTTAAGTGAATACTTTAATGACTTTGGGTGACATTGACAAAGTTACTTAGTTTCCTCATCTATAAAAGATAGTAGTACTTTGTAAGGCCACTGGGATATTAAATGTGATGGTGCTTGTAAAATGCCTAGCACATGGTGAGCGCTCAATAAGTATTAGCTATTAGTATCATGGCTGTAATTGGTAGAGCTGCTTAATAAAAATAATAACCTGATCATTTTATTATTCTGCTAGATAAGTCACATGACAGCTTGTCTGCTACTTAGATTTCCAATGTTACTTTAAGTCATGGAACACCGTTGGTATTGATTTCAAACCTTGTTTTGGGGGAACTAGGGCTTTCCTGCCTAGAGTGTACAGCGTTATCTGGGTCACCTTGGAGGCTTACATTTATAGAGTAAGTAATTTCTCCTTTCTATCATAGTTACTCAGAATTTTAAGTGTGAGAAAAACAGGATAGCTATTCTGGGACATTCATTCCGGGTTCCTAGTTAGTGGTGTCTTTGCAGAGGAAGTAGTAAGGATCTGGAATATTTTCAAGATGTCGAGTTATGATTCCCTAGGAGCATTTGGTCAAAGCTGAGATTTACACAATGATGACTAGAAGCCCTACATGGTGACAGGAGTGACTCAGTCAGATCTTTCAACCAGAGCTGACTCCAGGAGTGATGATCATACTCAGGATCTTCGATCCCAACCTCAGCAATGTAGTCTTCTTTTTTTTTTCTTTTTTTAAAGAAATTTTTGGCTGCATCAGGTCTTAGTTGCGGCAGGCGGGCTCTTTGTTGCGGCACACAGGCTTCTCTCTAGGCGTGCAGGCTCCAGAGCTCATGGGCTCTGTAGTTTGCGGCATGTGGGCTCTCTAGTTGAGGCGCATGGGCTCAGTAGTTGTGGCTCATGGGCTTAGTTGCCCCGCGGCATGTGGGATCTTAGTTCCCTGACTAGGGATCGAACCCGTGTCCCCTGCATTGTAAGGCAGATTCTTTTCCACTGGACCACCAGCGAAGTCCCAGCAATGTAGTCTTATTTCAAGGCATTCCTGGAGAGAGTATTCTTGGTATCAGGGTAAGAATAGAGTCTTGGCTGAGAAACAAGAATAAAAATAGAGCCTCGGTCTCTCTTAGTGGCCTTTAGACACCAACTTGGAAAGACTAAGTGGCTACTGATGCTTCCTGTCTATTGGAGAAAAACTGGATTTAAAAAAAAAAAAAAAAAGAATGTGTTTTGGTCAGTCTCTCCAAGTATTGATAAGGCTGAAAAAGGCATGGGAAAGTAGTCTGCATTTACTGGGAAGGGAACTTTTTAGCAATTTTTAGTGGTCAAACTCGCAGACAGATACTTAGATGCTCCAAATGAATGGTGTTACTATTTTTGTTTGAGGAGTTACATTTCTTCCACATTCATGAAGTCAAAAATAAATAATTAAAATTAGGAGTAAAAATACAGACAGAGAAAAGAAACATCTCTACATAAGTTGAACTGTGCAGTTGCATGTCCCTGGTTTGGTCCTGTGGAATCCAGGCAGTGTAGATAAAGGTGCCTCTTGGAAAGGATTTGAGAGCTATAGCCTTTTCACTTCAAGAACTGATTAAAGAGTGTATTCAGTTTATGTAAGGAGAGCATATAAGTTTTCTTAATGCCTTTACCAGGTATGTTTTGAATCTTTGAAAGGTCTTTGTTGAAGCCATGTTTAGGCAGTAGGTTTGGTGGTGAAATGGAAGGAATGTGAGGTGAGGTTGGGCATCCCAGTAAAGATCTGCAAACTGACCAGGAGGCAGCCTCAACAGGTAACATTTCCTTGGTGAAGTCAACCATGCTTCACCCTGGTGGCCCTGAAACCCTGAGTTGATCAGACCTAGGAGATTGATAGGTAAACCAGAAGGCCAACCTGGTAATTTGTAGTAGGTGGATTCTAGTGACTAGAATACTTGAGAATTCTGTCCTGGGCATTTTTCTGCCTCTCTGGAAGAACCCAGGAAATGAAATTAGTCATCAGACATTTTAAGATTTGGATAAAATTAGGTAGATGTCTTGAGTAGTTTACCTAGGCTAATATTCCCCTCAAAAGAGACTCCCCCACCCCACCTCCCCAGTTGTTTGCATTCTCCAGATTCTGTATCTCCTTTCCTTGGAAAATTCTAGACACACTGTATCTATCCTGCTTCTCTGATTACTTTCACAGCCCCTGTCTCCCTACTGTATTCCTACTTAGGAATTCATATGCCTTTTTCTATAGATTGGTTAATACTACTGCCTATGCCACAATCCAGTATGATTCTGGATTCATTGTGGGAAATGTTACTTCCAGTTGAGTTAACTTTACATATATATGAGCTAAATTTTTGATTTTTGCTTTTATTAAAGCTGCAGAATTATGAGGGTGTTGCTTGTAGTTGGCATTCCCAGACATGCTGTGACTTTTAGTGCTAAAGTGTCATAATGGTATAATATTGAGGAATCCTAACACTTCATCTTCATACAAGATCAGTATGTCTTGCAAATGACAGTTTGCTCCAGGCTGATTTCTATCTGTGCAAACATATGTTACATTCTAGAAGTCCATGGATGCATAGTTTGCAGTCATTTTACAGTGAAAGGAGCTGCGAGCATAGTTTACAGTTCTGCTTTTCACTAGTGTGACCTTGTACAAATCACCTAGTTTACTTTGACCTCAGTTAACTCATCTGTAAAGAAACTGTTAGAACAGGTATTTTTACATCTTTGACAGCCTCCACTTCAACAGAATAAGTATCCTGGGCATATTTCTAGTTGGACATGAAAAGCAATGTGTCCAGTCTTAGGCCTCACATGGTCTGAGGGAATAAGATGGTATATTAGCTTTCAATAAGGTTATGCCATATAACAGTCCCCAAAACAGTTGGTGAGGGGCTAGAGGTGGGTGGGGAGCATTAAGTAAAATGTTTTTTAAGCATTGGTCTAGTAGTGTGTGGGGTAACCTGCTTTTGTTGCATTTCCATGGGAGCAGCAGTCTTCTCATTACTTCTTTAGTGTCTCCATGGTGGCTTGGCATGGAAGTTGGCCTCCTTTGAAGTATAATCCAATCCTGGTAGCTATAAGCAGGCAAAGCAAAAGAAACATTATAACAAGAGGTTGTAGAAAGAGTTCAAATGAAATTTATGACTGTGATGACATAAATGATCTTAAAAGGTAGAATAAGAATTGGCGAGACAATAATTCATTCTGTGCAAGAGTAATGAATAAGGGAGGGGTACAGCTATAAATAGAAGATGACTGTAAATCCAGCCACAGATGAAAGGAAGCAATGACTTTATAAAGTGTAGAGGAGTTTGGTTACTATTAAATTTTCAGATGAACTCATATATAGTTAATAGCAGTAACTACTGTGTACATTTTGAACATGAAGGCCAACAAAAACCTACAGTAAACATCATACTTCCAAGTGAGATATCTGAAGCATTTCCTTTTAAATTCAGGCAGAAGACAATGGTCTCTACTATCACCACTTCTATTCAACATTATTTTGGAGTCCTAGGCACTTTAATAAGATTAAAACCAAGAAAGTTATAAAGGAAGAAACAAAATTGTCAAGAATATCCACAGACAAGTTATTAGGATTAATATGAAATCTTTAAAAGTTGCCAATTACAAGATAAATAGCAATTAAAATATAGGATACTTAGAAATAAATCTAACATAATGCAAGTAAGTTCTTTATGAGGAAAATTGTAAAAACTTTCTTGAAGGACATAAAAGATGGAGAGAGATTTTATAGATGAAAAGACTCAATATTGTAAATATTTTAGTCTTCCCCAAATTAATAAAATTTCAGGCAGAATGCTTACAGAATCTTGTCTTTTGCAGGGGTGGTGGTAAAACATGACGAGCTCCTTCTAAAATTAATTTGGCAAAGATAGGGGTTCAAAATAGCCAAGATTATTTTTAAGAACAATAGGCAGGATCACTTGTCCTACCAAATATAGATATTGCATTATTCATCAGTAATAATTGAGATAGTGAGTGCAAGGAGAGACCAATAGAAGAGTGCGATAGGAGAGCATAGAAACTGACCTACGTGAATAATGGAATTTGGAAGGTGACAGAAATAGCATTTCAGTGGGGCTATTACGAAAGACGGTTGGCCCTTTACATGGAAAAAGATACCATTTGAATCTTGCTTTATTCCAAACACCAAAAATAAATTCCAGATGGATTAATGGCAACCTAAATGTGAAAAACAAACCTGAATGAAATGTACAGTGCCGGGCATATAGTTAGTAATTACGTAATATCTTTGTAAGGTGACAGATGACAACTCGACTTCACGGTGATTGTTTTGAAATGTATAGAAATATTGAACCACTATATTGTGCACCAGGAACTAACATGGTGTTGTAGGTCAATTATACTTCAAAAACAAACAGACAAACAGACTCATAGAAAAAGAGGTCAAAAAGAAAAAGAGGTCAGATTTGTGGTTATCGGGGAGTAGGGGGTGGCGGAGGGGGAATTGGATGGCAGTTAGTCAAAAGATACAGACTTCTAGTTATAAGATAAATCAATACTAAAGATGTAATCTGTAATATGATAAATAGAATTAACACTGCTGTATGTTATATATGAAAGTTGTTAGGAAAGTAAATCCTAAGAGTTCTCATCACAAGGAAAAACAATTTTCTCCAATTTCATTTTGTATCTATATGAGATGACGAGTGCTCACTAAACTTACTGTGGTCCTCCTTTCACAGTGTATGTAGGTCAAATCATTGTGCTGTACACCTTAAACCTGTACAGTGCTGTATGTCAATTATGTCTCAATAAAACTGGAAGAAAAAAACAGAAGAAAATATGGAAAACTATGCTAATGATATTGGAGTAGGATGGATTTAAACGCAAAACATACAAGTCAGTAGTAAAAGGCAAGTGTATGCGTTTCCTGTTGCTGCTGTAACAAGTTACCACAAATTTAGTGCTGAAAACAACAGAAATGATCCTACAGTTCTGGAGGTCAGAAGTCTAAAATAGGTCTTACTGGGGTAAAATTATGGGGTCAGCAAGACTGCATACCTTCTGGGAGACACTAGGGGCGAATCTGTTTCTTTACCTTTTCCAGCTTCTAGAAAGCTTGGCTCATGGCCCTCTTCCATCTTCAAAGTTTATCACTTCAGCTTCTGTTCTCTATCCTCTATCTCTGACCCTCTTATAAGGACCTATGTGATTATATTAGTTCTATCTGGATAATCCAGACAGATATCCCCATCTCTAGATTCTTAACTCTTAATCACATTTGCAAAGTCCCTTCCACTATATCAGCTAACATATTCATAGGTTCCAGGATTAGGATGTAGACCTGTTTTTGGATGGTGGTGGGGGAACAATAATTATTGAGCCTACCACAGCAAGCCACAGACTGGAGAATATATTTTCAGCCCTTATAAGCTACAAAGGTTTAATGTATAGAATATAAAAAGAACTCTTTCAAATCAATTGAAATTTTAAAAATCAGCAGAGACTATGAATAGCCAGTTCATAAATGTGAGAAAATGGCTAAGGACATACAAAGGATGTTAAACCTCACTAGTGATCCAGTAAATGCAAATTATGAATAAAATAGTAATTAGGTAGCATTACCTTACTTTAGATACAAACATTGGAAGATCTGACAATACCAGAGTTTAGTTTAGTGGCAGAGAAGTGGGATCATTCATACAAAGCTAGTGGAAGGAGTATCAGTTGCTATGAGGGAAAAATAAGGATGTTTGTTGCAGCATTGATGGATGAAACAAACTACAGTACAGCACAATCATAAAAGGAAATATAATATATTAAGTGAGGTTCATGTGTTACCAAGGATGTTACAGTAAGATATATTTCTGTGAAATTTAAAAACAAAGGATGTATAAAGATTCACAACTTCAGCATAATGGTTACTTCTAGGGAGGGGGGAAAATTAAAATTCATCTCTACATGTTATGTTTTTACTTGTTTATACAATTTGATATAAATATAGTAAAATTCAAATGTATTACTTCTGGGTGCTGGATACATGATCATCTAGACATTATTTATTCTTTTTTTTTTTTTTTATAAATTTATTTATTTATTTTTGGCTGTGTTGGGTCTTCGTTTCTGTGCGAGGGCTTTCTCTAGTTGCGGCGAGTGGGGGCCACTCTTCATCGCGGTGCGCGGGCCTCTCACTATCGTGGCCTCTCTTGTTGCGGGGCACAGGCTCCAGATGCACAGGCTCAGTAGTTGTGGCTCACGGGCCCAGTTGCTCCGTGGCATGTGGGATCTTCCCAGACCAGGGCTTGAACCCGTGTCCCCTGCATTGGCAGGCAGATTCTCAACCACTGTGCCACCAGGGAAGCCCTATTTATTCTTTTTGAAATGTATTATAACTTTTTTTTTAAAGGAAGAAGACCAGTTAGAAAGGTAAGCCTGTGATGAAACTGATTTTCTAAGCCAAGTGAAAGAGGCTTTTATGAGGGGCATTATAGTTCACTGGAGAAGAGTTTAGTTTGAGAGTCTGACAGACCGTTGCTTGTTAGCTGAGTGACCCTGGGCATGTTTCTGACCGCTCTATGCCTCAACTTTCTCATCGAATAAAACGAGGATTAAATGAGCTAGTGCATGTGAAGCCTTTAGCACATGAAAACACTCAATAATATTATAATAGCTCATAGACAAGAATTAATATTTGTTGTGCAACATTAAGATTTGATAAGACTGAAAGTATTTATGTGATTTTGTTTTAAATGGGCCAAACTTAGAAGATTCCGGATTAGAGTCTCATTAGAGATTTATGAGCCTTCTATTAAATTTTCATCACTGCAGATACCTTTTTGCCAGCACACTGTTTGGTATTTCGCTGGATTGGAATGGTATTTGAGGTGCACATTATGGTTACTTTCCTTGAATTCAGTCTAGTTGTTCTTAGTTTTTTAGCCATGGTTCACTTGGCAAAGATTAGGGTGAAGTGATATTGTTGGGCTGTACAGATATGGCTGTGCTTAGTGGCTGTTTGCTAGATATTTTTAAAATAAAATAACATGTTATATTTAGAGTCTAACCAACTAACATCATCGTGAGGTAATATCAACACCTTTTCCATAGAAGCAGTGATTTGAAACTCAAAGAACTATATACAGTGCTAATGTACAAGTCTGTATGGTTTTTTGTGGGTTTTTTTGTATGTAAATAAATGAGCATGTTTATTGCCCAAAGGGAAAGAGCCAGGAAAAAGTGGAAGGTGGAAATGTCAGAGACAGATGATATGGGACAAAAGAATTCCCCTGGACTTGGCAACTGGAAATACCTGGAAGAGTGAAGATCTGGTTAAGGCAGATAAGGATGTAAAGTGCTGAAAAGCAGTAGAGATGATAGCTAACTTTGTTACTCTGACAGATGAGGCTGCAAAGCCCTTTGGAGATCAGAACGTGAGGGGCTTTGTATACCATGAAAGGAAGTTTTGGACACTTCCTGTTAGAGATCAGAGCTCAAGAGCTTCCTTCCATCTCAGCGTTTGACCTTGTTTAAGTATCCCAGGCACTTGGCAAATTATCTGGCATGCAAGAAAAATTCAGAAATGTTTGCAAAATTGAATAATTTCTTCTTTCTTCTAAGCAATGAGAAGTAAGGCAAAATTTTATCAGATGCTTTGTTTTTAGTATTAATAGTCAATAAATAAACTGTCCAAGTAATTTTCACCTCTGTTCTCACTTCCAGAATGGCCTCTTTTTCTCCGGTAAATGTGGTCTTTGAACGGATGTTCCCTTTCATTATGTTTTTGTCAGAGGTCTCTCTCCCACCCCTGCCAACTCCCCCCTTTTAGTCTAACACAGACTCTAACTAGAGATATTCTGTGTGATTACACAAACCATGCTTCTAGGACCCCAACATATTTCCATTTCAAACATCTTTTGACTATGTGCTTTCAAGTTATAGTTTATGTACTCCCTGGAGTGAAAGATTGAAGTCTTGGTCTCATGTTGACACTGAACTAACAAATATAATTCAATATTTGCTTCGTCTTTAAAATTAGGAAAAGACCATTTGACAGACTTCATTCCACCTCAAAGACTTGCTATATGGATAAAAAAATAATGAAAAAATGTATAAAGTACATATATTCTTTTTACCATCTTGCAAACTCATGCAATTGATGATTAGGGAAACTAATTCACCCCCATTGTTAAATACTATTCAAGCTCATATTCAAGTCTGTATAATTTTAATAAATGTCAAAAATTAGTAGTTAGATTTAAACATTTTATCCAATATATATTGAAGATGTGTTGATATAAATGTAATCCTTCTAGCAGAGTACCTGTACCCAGGTCTCAGAGCTTCAAATTAAGATGGTGGACATACTTGTTAAGTTGATGGGATAGGTAAGAATGGGGTCATAGATATTACCCAGATGAGCAAGATGAAGTCAACTGTTTCAGATAATGTCACACATGCCAATCAAAAATATTCTACATGATAAAATTACTTAGAACATTTTAGAACTATAGTGGAAGGGCTAAGAACACAGCCTCTGAGGCCATTCTGTCTAGTTTCAAATGCCAGTTCTTTTATTTACTGTATGTGACCTGTGCCTTCATTCTTCATCTGTAAAGTGGGGATAATAATTGTACCCATGTCAAAGGAAAGTTGCATGGATTAAAGGAGTGAATACAGTTCTACACTTCCTAACATGAATGTATTTTGGGATTTGGAATATTTCCCATTTTAAACAATAATATGGTTCATAGATAGCATATAAGACAATAACTCCAGAAAGGTTCTGGGCAACACCCCATAATTGAACACATTTCTGTTGCTGTAGCAAAATATAATCATGGCTACACAAGTTGGATAAATATTATAAATACTTTTCTACTTATTCAGATCAGATTTTGTTGCCAAATGAATTAGGTTAAAAAAATTGGGATATATATATATGTATATATACATACATATATATATACACATATATATATATACACACCTATATATACATATATATGTACATACACACATGTATATATACATATATATATCCATCCATCCATCCATCCATTCACAATCCCTTCTATATAGTTTGTGTGTGTGTGTATGTATATATGATTCCCAGCACATATTAAGTGTCATGTATGTTAGTTATTACTATTATTGTCATTTAAAATATTATTTTAGTTGATGGGGTGATAAGTTTTCTTTTCATTTATACAGTTTAAGTATTCTTTTCCTTTCTTAACCACATCCTCCTTTTAGAAGCTGTATCCTCTTTGCATGGCTTAGACTTCACCCAGCAGGAATGTCCTGTTCCTGCTGACACCTAAGAAGAGCCTGTGGCCCCAAATGGTTGGCTGTCTTCTAAGTTAGCATGGACTGAGGCCAAGAGATTTGTAGAGCTCAAATTGTAATTAAATTCTGGCGGTTTCTATTGTCCTTGGAAAGATCAGATTACTCTGTCATCTTCAGTTTTAAAGACTGTTAATAGTTTATATATACTCTTCCTACTTTCATATTTGGAAAGTGTATCAGAAAAATAAGATTTTAACATAGTTCTTCAGTGCTCTTTATTTCTGAATGATTGCCTTCCTAATCTTCCTAACCTTTAGGTACATTTATAAATTGAGTACATTTATAAATTTAAGTACAGTTGACCATTGAACAACACAGGGGTTTAGGGGTGCTAACCTCCCCCTCTCCATCCCCTATAGGCAGTGGAAAATCTACATACTGCTATTTCTGCCTCTAAACAAAGGAATTGATAAATGTCTCACCCAAGGGCAGGATGGTGAAACAATTTGGATAGAATCAGGACTCAAACCCAGTTCTTTTGATTCCATATATTGTGATCGCTAATGAACACAAACTTTCCCCATCGCTTATTTAATTTAAAGAACTGTAAAATGAAAATACAGATACTAAATTTATTGGAAAAAAATCCACGTTCAAGTGGATCTGCACAGTTCAAACCCTTGTTGTTCAAGGATCACCTGTGTGTTTATAAATTAAGACCATTTAAGTAAAAATAATTTAAATAGAGAAAAGTCAAGTTAAATATATATATCAAACCTCTGAAGAGGGAATGACTTTAAGCTTAGAAACAATAGATGTTCGCAAATGAAAAGTTTGATAGATGGGACCACATGATGCTATCTCGTTGTTGTTAATGGAAAGGAGGGAGGTTTGTCCATGCCTGTTAGTCATATTTCCTCCTTGGTTAATGCTGTTGGTTTGTGTTCTTTGCCCATTTATGTATTGGGTCTCTTAGAGGATCCTTACTGATTTATGTAAACTCGTAAAAATATCCTCAGTCATTTTCTGCAATTTTTTTCTCAATCTTCCTGCATCATCATTTTTAAAACAATTTTTGAGATCCCCTCCATCAGATTTTGCATTGTTATCGTAAGATAAATTTCTAGGTATAGAATTGCTAGATTGTCTTTGAAATGGGGAGTGAATTTGATGCAATTTGAGTGATAATGGTAGTCTTTTAAAAAATGCCTTTGAAAGAAATAAAATAAAATAAAAAACGCCTTTGTGGACATTCCACCAAAGGAAGATGAAAAATGTACACAGGACCTGTTTTCTTAGAATATCACTTAGCACTTAAATTATATCCTCACTTAAGATTTTAAGTTTTCCCTGTGGAATATGAAACAGTTACCTCATGTCAGCGTTAAATGCCTGTGATGTAAGTGCCACTCTTAGCACAGCAAACTCCTTACTGAGGAGAGAGTTGCTGACGGCTGATCATGAGCCCAGGCCAGGCTCCTTGCCTGTCTGCCCTTCCTTGCTAATTAGTAACTCAACAAGTAGAGGTGAGCTGAAATGCTTTTTCGTTAGCTGAAGGGTGAGAATGTTGGGAAAAGTCCAGCAATAAAGTCAGGGGCTTATCTGTGGATTTTGACTGTCCATTAATTTTCGGTCACCGGTTTTGGTGGGTAATTTAGAGCCTGCTATTGGCTGCATTTCTAAACTACTGCTGTTCTGGACACTCCTATAAGGACATTTCTTCTATAAATTGTTGGGATGCTTCCAATTTTTATTTTGCAGATAGCAGAAGAGAAGCCTGATCTTGTCTGCAGTCACTCAGGAACTCAGTGACTTGAGATGAATTTCCATTCCTGACCCAGTTTATGTTGTTTACTGAAGGAAAATCAGTGCTCCCGGGCAGCTTTTTTATGCTTAGCTTACTGTCTCACTGCACACAGTGACGCTTACCTTCTTTTTTTTTAAACTTTGGGTTTATTTATTTATTTATTTATTTATTTATTTATTTATTTATTTATTCATTCATGGCTGGCTGTGTTGGGTCTTCGTTTCTGTGCGAGGGCTTTCTCTAGTTGCGGCGAGCGGGGGCCACTCTTCATCACGGTGCGCGGGCCTCTCACTGTCGCGGCCTCTCTTGTTGCGGAGCACAGGCTCCAGACGTGCAGGCTCAGTAGTTGTGGCTCACAGGCCTAGTTGCTCCGCGACATGTGGGATCTTCCCAGACCAGGGCTCAAACCCGTGTCCCCTGCATTGGCAGGCAGATTCTCAACCACTGCGCCACCAGGGAAGCCCACGCTTACCTTCTTTTCCAGCATCCTCTAACCCCTCAATCTGCACTATCTGATACCATAGCACTAGCCACATGTAGTTTTTTTAATTAAAATTAAATAAAACAAGTTCACTTTGGTCACACGAGCCACATTTCAAATGCTCAATGGCCACGTATGGCTAGTAGCTACCATACTGAAGATACAGGTATACAATATTGCTATCACTGCAGAAAGTTCCGTTGGACAGTGCTTCACACCTTCCATGATCCACAGGCAACCTTTGCCACATAACATAAAGAGAAAATTACAACACATTTTACCTATTTTAGAAACCTGGAAATTTCTCGGTATCCTTTCTCTGTCTTTCCTTGTATTTCAGAGGAAGCATAGTTCATCCTTTTCAAAGCGATCCTTTTCCTCATAGACTGATTCCAGTCAGGGGTTCTGAACTGATGGGACAGTGGATTGGACCTCCGCCTTCTTCCCTAGAACCACCCCTCTTGTCTTGCGTCATTCAGATTCTTCCCATTATGCCGCCACCTTCCACCGTGCCTGCCACGTGGACCAGCCGCCGATTTCCCTCCTCTTTACCAAACTTCTCTAAAAAATAGCCTGTATGCCCTGTCTACAGTCTCTTCCCGCTTATTCCTCAGCCCTTGCAGCCTAGATTCTGCCCCTCATCTCCTGCATGTGGCTCAGTGAGCTCTCTCATTGGTTACCAGCTGCCCCCTGATCACCAAACCCAAGCAGCCTCGTCTCAGTCACCCTCTTCCTTGACATTACAAAAGTATTTGATACTGTGGCCAGCTCTTCCTTATAATTTTCTTTCTCCTTTACTTCTGTGATATGTCCTCTTTTGGCTACTCTCTCCTACTTCATTCTTCAGTCACCTCCACAGGCCTGCCTTTCATCACCACCCCCTTCGTTTGTCAGCACAGTTCTGTCCTCCTGTCATTTCTGTTTTCTTACCCATAACTGGCTCCAGTTATTACCCAGATTCTGAGAGTTCCCAAATTATCATCCCTACATTCGATCTTCTCCCTGAACTCCAGATCAGAAGGTCCAGTGTTCATTGGACATTTCTGTTAGGATTATCCTGCCTCTATCTCAACCTTCAAACCTCCAGTTCTCAATATAAGTTCTTAGCTGCGGGGCATATTTCCTCTCCAGATTTTCTTATATATGACAAATTAGTGTTGACTCTTGAACAACATGGGGGTTAGCGGTGCCGACCCTCCGCACAGTTGAAAATCGGCGTGTGCCTTTACTGGTGGCCCTCCATTTCCGTGGTTCCACATCCAAGGATTCAACCAACCTCAGACTGTGTAGTACGTATTTATTGAAAAAAACCCCTGTACAAGTGGATCCGTGCACTTCAAACCCTTGTTGTTCACGGGTCGACTGTGTACCACCATGCCTCCAGCCACACTCTCGCACATGTTTTTTCTCACTTTCTCATTCCATCTGTTTGTCTCACTTGGTCTCTCTCATCACTGCGATAGTTTTTCTGGCCATCCCTTATTCGCCAATCCTAACCTTCCAACCGCCCCCCACCCCCTGTTTTAGGTCTGACTCTTCTTCTTTGGCCTGGAGGATTCTTCCCCTGTACTGATACTTGCATTCTTTCTTTTCTTCACTCATGTTGTTGCCAGATAAGTTTTCTGAAGTCCATTTAAAGAAAAATATATGCAAACACATTTACATGCAAACATAGGCATAATAATTACCAATTTAAATTTTTGAATAAATATTTCCATGGTTCAAAAATCAAAAAGTACCAAAAGGCATGCAGTGAAAGCCTTTGCTCCCACTTGTGCCTTTTATCTTCTCAGATCCTAGTTTCCTGACAGACACATTCGCCATGGAGTAGTTTTATATTGATTTTTTTAGAAAAATTTTAATGTGTATAAAGCACATGTTATATATGTGTGTGTGTACATAAATTTTCCCTTCTCTACACAAATGGCAGCATAAGAAATATGCTCTTCTGCACTACTCTTAACTTTGTCTTTGCCACTAAAGAACATATCTTAGAGATCTTTCATAACAATCTCATTCTTTTGTACAGCTGTATAGAATTCCTCCACAATTTACTTAACCCGTGCCCATTTGATGGACGTTTAAGTTATTCTCCATCCTTTGCTATTCCAAACACTGCTGCCAGGAATAACACTTTGATAAGTCATTTTGCTCTTACGCAAGTATATCTGCAGGTCACTTGTGAGAGCTGGTTGTTGGACTGTTTATTTACTGTTCTCTGAACGTCCACAGTCCCTGCCGCCAGTGCTCTGCTTCTCATGTACCAACTTACACATAGTTCAGCCCCTTCCTACTCCTCTGCCCAAAAGCCTTCAAGGACTCCCTGTTGGCAATTAATCTGTCTCTGCCCTGTCAGTGTAAAGGAGAAGCAGGCAACTCAATACACAGTAGCAAACAGCGGGAGCACTCGGCACTGTTTCTTGTTGGACTCTGTGTTCTAGCTGCATAGGTCTACCTGCTGTTTCCCTAACGTGGCCCGTGCGTTTCTGTCTCCCTTCTTTGCACAGAGTGCCTTCCCTTTATTCTCCGTAGGCCTCTCCAGATCCATGGCATCTTTTGAGACTGAGCTCCTACACCACCATGTCTGTGAAGCTTCCTTGATTCCTGCACCCTTCTCCTAAAAAGAGTCTGGGCTTCCCCTGGGTACTTTCATAGGGCATATCCTTCTCTGCCCTGGATTACATTCCAATATCTGTGCAATTCTCCTAGTTTAGCTTCTAGTTAGTAATGCCCCAAACATAAGGATGGTGACTTGTTTTGATTTCTCATCCCCCAAAAGTTGCCTAACATGGTGTCTTGTATATACCAATGAATGAGAAAGAGCAAAGTTGATTCTATTCTTGTCTGACATGAGGGTTGGGGGAATACTTAAGAGCCTAGAGCTAAGAAGTCTTGTATTCTCAGTGACTGCTCCTGTGACCTCCTGGGAAATGAGAGTGCTGTTCCATTCTATGTTTATTCTATGGCCAGCTAAAAGCATTGGCAGGACCAAAAATGTGGTCTGTATTACAGCACAACCAGACCTTAATATGTAATTGGAACCAGGTCTCCATTTTTATTATGACAGCAAGACTCCTTTTTTAAAACTTCAATTTTAATTTACAAAAAAATTGAATAAAAATTATTTATGGAATCTAGTCTCACCACTGCAACTTTGACTGTAAGGCCATTAGAGGGTAGAGCAGTAAACTGCATATGAAACAGTGGATCCAGGGTACCCTGCTTTCTAACTGGGATGTCACTGAGGTGTGGCCACTGTGTATGGTGATGTTTTCTCTTTTCTGTGCTGTTAGGTTTTTGAAGAACCCTCCATTAGCCTTTTTGCTCTGGAACATTGTGAGGGGAGAGAGTTACATCTAGAAGAGGCTGTGAACTCTGTTCTGAACAAGGACCTGCACTTCTACACCCAGTCTGTGTGGGTAAAAAGTGGCCTGTAAGTATGGGACAAGGGCTTGGCCTGCTTCAGTCACTCTTGTAGGACAGAGTTGCGCAGTTGCTTTTTATTCCCCCACTGCTGCTGTTACTTGGTCTGATGGTACTCTTACTCCTTCTTTTCTCTCTCCATGTAATAATAGTAGTTTCTCTCAAATAAGAGAAGACAGTGGACTGTGTCCAGTATGTAGTAGCAGGCAGTGGTCTGGGAGAAGAGCCCGCTGGGAGAGAAGGGCTGCCATGTGTTCAGAACATGTGTCCTAGAGAAGGTGGACCAGATGACCGTAACAATTTGAGCCCACTTTCCTTTCAGAAGAAACCTAATTAAACCAGCAATTTTGACTGGTTGAGACCATTGCCTGCTTATGACAAGTGACTAAAACTAATAGGGTTCTTTTGTATTTTGATTTGACATCTTGTTTATTCTAGAGCTGTTTGCTCCAAGGCAGTTATTTTCAGGCTGGATGTCCTGGCTGACCCAGCCCAGCTACCAGCGTTGCTGTTCATTCAGGATGTCAGTCAGGGTGGATCCAGGTCTTGCGGGGCCTGCACTTTTACCATCTGGGGAGATGACTCTAAGAAAAGAAATGAAAAATGATGGGTACATAAATTAGGTATGAACTTGCAGATTTATTCAGAACAGAAATGGTAAGTGGCCTGCAAGGCAGGGGCCCTGAAGTTGAAGCTCTAATGCTTCCTAGAAAATCTACATCTCAGGCCATTTCTGAGAGTGGCTGTCAGCCTGCCCCTCCTCCTGTACCTTTGGTGTTTAGGTACCAAAAGTCATCTGAAAGAACACACATTGCTCTTAATGATTAATATAAAGATGCCTATTTTTATGTCTTATGACTTTGAAATTGTGTGATAATCAACTCTCCTTGTTAAACTATCTGGGGATAGTGAAAGACAAAGCTGAGACTATAAGTTGATTTGAAAACTGAGTTAACTATTATAATAAGTGGTTTCTGTATCATTCACGTGTACAGCAGTTTAAACTTTCTTCTGCAAAGCATTTCACATGGTTTGATGTTTATTAAACATAAATTGATTTACTCTCTCTAAGCATAATAATCCCGATATTATATTCCAGTATATCATTTACCACTTAACTAACTCTGAACTGAATTCTACATCCCTGTGATATAGGACTTTCACAGCATTTTTTTTAATAATAAATTTATTTATTTTATTTATTTATTTTTGGCTGCGTTTGGGTCTTCATTGTTGTGTGCGGGCTTTTTCTAGTTGTGACGAGCGGGGGCCACTCTTCCTTGCGGTGCACGTGCTTCTCATTGCGGTAGCTTCTCTTGTTGCGGAGCGTGGGCTCTCGGCGTGCAGGCTCAGTAGTTGTGGGATCTTCCTGGACCAGGGATCGAACCCATGGTCCCTGCATTGGCAGGTGGATTCTTAACCACTGCACCACCAGGGAAGTCCCTCACAGCATTTTTATACATTTCTTTTCTTTACATTTCTAAGTGGAACTGATAGTTATTGACTTACTTCTGGAAATTTCTCACGAGCTTATTTCACTCTTTTGTAGAAAACTGGTGCCATTTTACCTTAACATTCTTATTGCTTCTCTTTAGTTTATTATGTACCTCCTCTCACTGTTCTGGATTCTCTAAAAGAGAATTGGTACATGGACTAAGGACTAGTGAAGGCTGTCTGAAGGTTTTCCTAGGCTACAGATGGCTCCCAGAATACCACTTAATGCACAGCCAGCTGCCCTCAGTGACAAGTTTTGTTTTGTTCTGTTTAATCCCTGTATTATGCCACATCTCTGATCTGTGGTGGTAATGGGGGCCAAGTTAATGCTTTTCAACTTGAAATTCATTAGATTAATATATAATGAGGTATAGTTTATTGAACCCTTGCCTAGGTTTTATAACTGAGACATCCCTGCCTGTCTAAAAAGAATCTGCAAAGCTGGAGAGGTGGCTCAGCCTCTCCATGGTCATGCTGTCCTGACTCTGCACCAATGATGGTTTAGATTGTGTTGGCAAGAAGAGGTAGAGGGAAGGTCATATGTCTTGTTCATCCATTCATAATTTGGCCAAGCCTGATCTTGGCTGTGGAGAGCAAGGGGCTTTGTCTGAACCAAGCAAGGCAGCCACCTCGTCTTCATGCATATTTTCTGAAAGCACCATATGCCATGACCTGGAGTCCTGCTGAGAATTTCAGATCCTCTTGGTGGTCCCAGCTTATTCTCCTTAGCTTGATAAGCACCTCAAGCAGGGCTCAGCAAACCTTTTCAGTAGGGGCCAGGTGGTCTTTTCAGTTTGTTGGCTATCCTGCCTCTGTCAGCAAGCATTCAACCTGCCATTGTGGTGCTGAAGCAGCCGAGGCCAATCCGGAAAGGAATGGGCGTGACTGTGTGCCACTGAATGAGTCTCCAGGCTCCAGACACTCACCTTGAGGCCCTGCACACTTTGACACACTTTAACTTGGCCCAATTTGAAGGCCCCTGGGGTCCTGAGAAGTATTTGCAAAGGAGCTAGACCTTGAAGTAAGAGTTCAGACCAGATTTCTGTGGATAATTTTAAGTAGCCCTTGCTGGGAGTTGTTGTGGAAGGAGGTGTGTCTGCAGAGGTCACTGGAGCTGTCCAGAGAGGCTGTGAATGACGTGGGACAGTGAGCCTAAGAGTGGAGAGGAAACAGGTGGTTTTTAACTGGGTAATTAGGGAGGAATTATGGTCTATCTCTGAATGTTAAAATGTTAGGAAAAAAACTTGGTATTATCAAAGGAAAAGAATTCTAAAGCTGGAGGGAACCTTGTTTTGGAGGTAAGAAAACCAGATTTCTGATGAATCTAAATCTTCTAAGCCACAGTTCAGTGGGCTTTCTCCTAGTCCTCCCTGCTTTTTCCGTTAAAATATACAATTACACAATGTTTTTTCTTAAAAACAGTCTACAAACCTGGGGGTTTTAAAGAAGGAACCCTATATGGTATAGTAAGAGGTATTTTTGTTAAGAGATTGCTTTCTGTTTTAAGCATCCCATTTTTTTTCTTTCCTGTTCTCGTATAGGTGGATAGCTTATGAAGGATCCAATTTCTTAGGAAGACAAATCCTACTCAAGCCTACTGAGATCCCGAATTGGACAGCATTCAGTGGATGGAAAACAATTGGTTCCCTCCGTCCTATGAAGCAGGTAAGGAGAAGAGAACCATACGATCCAAAAGAGCTCCATTTGTTAGTAGGAATGTCAAAAACCACAGCATCTGAACTATGGACCATGTAATTTAGTTTGCCATTTGTGTTATGGCAGGATCTGATTAGGATGGGGATTTTATAGATTTTAACTAATTCATAAAACTGTACCTAAGGTCAGCACTGGGTTTTAGCTTTGAGTCCAGAGTCTTATTGACCTTGTTGTCTTTTCATGGGAAAATAAGTATCATAAGCTCTGTGGCAAGCAGTGGAAAGAAGAATGAACTCTGAGAGTGCACTAGTTTTACTTCCTAAGTACTTGGCTTTTTCCCCCCACTTACGTAATACTCAGGATGGATCCTGGCAATTAACATAGTATTTATTGCACACCTACTGCTTGTCAGTCTTCTATTCAAAAGCTTCCCACTGCACTTCGGATATAGTCTAATCTCTTCAACGTGTCCTGTGTGATCTGGCTCCCCCTGGCTTCTCCAGCCTCATCTCTCATCATCTCCCACTCACAGGCATGGCTGTCACATACACCAGTGCACAGAGTGTTTTCCCACGCTTAACACAGGCTCTGCCCTCTGTCTAGAAGTTTCTTCCCTCATTCTTTGCCTAGCTAGTTCTTACTTCTCCTTCTAAGTTCATCTGTAGTGTCAGGTCCTCCAGGAAGCCTCTTTCACTCTCTCCCTAAATCCAAATTACATCCTTAAAGACCTGGTTCTTTTTCTACAAGACGCTGCCTGCAGTTTGTAATGACATAGTTGTTGTTGGATTGGGCGCTTTCTCACTCTACTACAAGCCCCGTGAAGGCAGGGGCTGTGCATATTTTGCTTATTACTCTACCCTGTCACAATGTCTGGCACATTGTAGGAACTCAGGGACTATTTGTTTAATGAAGGAATGAATGTATAAATGGATAAGTGAATGTTTGACATTATGCAGAAAAATTATGGAAGATATATAAGGGTAGACATGATTTTGGCCTTCTTGGAGCTTACATTTTTGTTGGGTAAAAAACATGTCCAACTCAAAGCAGTAATATAAACTGCAAAATGGGGAGGGGCCAAGATGGCAGACTAGAAAGACCCTGAGCTCACCTCCTCTCACAAGCACACCAGAATCACAACGATCTGCAGAACAACCATTGATGAAAAGGACTGGAACCTACCAGAAAAGATATTCTATAACTAAAGACATATAGAAGGAACCACAACGAGTAGGAGGGACAGACTTGCAATATAATCAAATCACATACCCCTGAGTGGGTGACCCAAAACCTGGAGAATAACTATATCGCAGAGGTTCTCCCAAAGGAGTGAGGGTTCTGAGCCCTACATTGGGCTCACCAGCCTGGGGGTCCTGCACCAGGAAGATGATCCCCCAGAGCATTTGGCTTTGAAGGCCAGTGGGGCTTAATTTCGGGAGCCCCACAGGACGGGGGGAAATAGAGGTGTCACCCTTAAACGGTGCAAACAAAATCTCATACACGATGCCCAGGGCGAAAGCAGTAATTTGATAAGAACCTGGGCCAGACCTACCTGCTGGTCTTGGAGAGCCTCTCAAAGAGGTAGGTGGCAAACGGATCAGTGAGCTGGAAGACAGAGTAGTGGAAATCACTGATGCTAAACAAAAGAAGAAAAGAGAAAAGAAATGAGGACAGTATAAGAGCCCTCTGGTACAACATCAAGCACACTAATATTTACATTGTAGGGGTCCCAGAAGGATAAGAGCAGGAGAAAGGGCCTGAGAAAATATTTGAGACATCATAGCTGAACACTTCCCTAACCTGGAGAAAGAAACAGTCACTCTAGTCCAGGAAGCACAGAGAGTCCAATACAGGATTAACCCAAAGAGGAACATACCAAGACACATTGTAATTAAAATGACAAAAATTAAGGATAAAGAGAGAATATTAAAAGCAATGAGGGAAAAGCAGCGAATAACATACAAGGGAACTCCCATAAAGCTATCAGCTGATTTTTCAGCAGAAACTCTGCAGGCCAGAAGGAAGTGGCATGATATATTTAAAGTGATGAAAGGGAAAAACCTACAAGCAAGTATACTCCACCCATCAAGGTTCTTGTTCATATTTGATGGAGAAATCAAAATCTCTACAGACAAGCAAAAGCTAAAAGAGTTCAGCACAACCAAACCAGCTTTACAACAAATGTTAGAGGAACTTCTCTAGGCAAAAAAGAAAAGGCCACAACAAGAAACAAGAAAATTATGAAATGAAAAAGCTCACCAGTAAAGGCAAACAAGCAGTAAAGGTAGGAAATCATCCATACACAAAGCTAGTAGGGAGGTTAAAAAGCAAAAGTAAAATCATCTATATCCACAATAAGCAGTTAAGGGATACACAAAACAATTAAGTGTAAAACATGACATCAAAAACAGTAATCATAAGGGGAGGAGAGTACAAATAGAGGCTAGTTAAAATGCATTTGAGATTAAGAGATCAGCAACTTAAAACAATCATTTATATGTATAGACTGCTATATAAATACCTAATGGTAACCATAAACCAAAAATCTACAACAGGTATACACACAAAAAGGAAAAAGGAATCCAAACATAACACTAAAGATAGTCATCAAATCACATTAGAAGAGAACAAAAGAAGATAAAGGGGAGAAAAGGGCCTATAAAAACAAATCCAAAACAGTTAACAAAATGGCAGTAAGAACATACATATCAATAATTACCTTAAATGTAAACGGACTAAATGCTCCAACCTAAAGACAGAGAGTGGCTGAATGGATACAAAAACAAGACCTGTATATATGCTGTCTACAAGAGACTCACTTTAGATCTAGAGACACATACAGACCAAAAGTGAGGGTTTGGAAAAAGGTATTCCATGCAAGTGGAGATCAAAAGAAAGCCAGAGTAGCAATACTTACATTAGACAAAATAAGACTTTAAAATACTGTTACAAGAGACAAAGGACACTATATAATGATCAATGACAAAGAAGGACACTGTATAATGATCAAGGGATCAATCCAAGAAGATGACATAACAATTGTAAATATATATGCACCCAACATAGGAGCATCTCAATATATGAGGTAAATATTAACAAACATAAAATGAGAAATTGACAGTAACACAATAATAGTAGGGGACTTTAATACCCCATTCACATCAATGGACAGATCATCCAGACAGAAAATCAATAAGGAAACACTGACCTTAAGTGACACATTAGACCAAATAGATTTAATTGATATATAGGGAGCATTCCATCCAAAAGCAGCAAAATACACATTCTTTTCAAAGTATACCTGGAACATTCTCCAGGATATATCACACGCTAGGCCACAAAACAAGCCTCAGTAAATTTAAGAAAATTTAAATCATATCAAGTATCTTTTCCGACCACCATGCTATGAGACTAGAAATCAGCTGCAAGAAAAAAACTGCAAAAAAACACAAGCCTGTGAAGGCTAAACAAGGCTAAACAACTAAACAACCAATGGATCACTGAAGAAATCAAAGATGAAATCAAAAAATACCTAGGGACAAATGAAAATGAAAACACAACAATCCAAAACCTATGGGACACAGCAAAAGCAGTTCTAAGACGGAAGTTTACAGTGATACAGGCTTACCTCAGGAAACAAGAAAAATCTCAAACAACCTAAACCTTATGCCTAAAGCAACTAAAGAAAGAAGAAACAAAACCCAAAATTAGTAGAAGGGAAGAAATCATAAAGATCAGAGCAGAAATAAATGAAATAGAGACTAAAAGCACAATAGAAAAGATCAATGAAACTAAAAGCTGGTTCTTTGATAAACCTTTAGCCAGACTCATCAGGAAAAAAAAAAGGGGAGAGAGCCCAAATCAATAAAATCAGAAGTGAAAAAGAAGTTACAGCCGACACCACAGAAATACAGAGGCTCATAGGAGACTACTACAAGCAACTATCTGCCAATAAAATGGATAACCTGGAAGAAATGGACAAATTTTTAGAAAGGTATAATCTCCCAAGACTGAAGCAGGAAGAAATAGAAAATATGAACAGACCAATTACCAGCAATGAAATTGAATCAGTAATTCGAAAACTCCCAACAAACAAAAGTCCAGGACTAGACGGCTTCACAAGTGAATTCTACCAAATATTTAGAGAAGAGTTAACACCTATCCTTCTGAAACTATTCCAAAAAATTGCAGAGGAAGGAACAGTTCCAAACTCATTCTCTGAGGCCAGCATCACCCGATACCAAACCAGACAAAGACATCACACAAAAAAAGAAAATTACAGGCCAGTATCACTAATGAACATACATGCAAAAAGCCTCAACAAAATACTATCAAACCAAATCCAACAATCCATTAAAAGGGATCATACACCATGATCAAGTGGGATTTATCCCAGGGATGGAAGGATTTTTCAGTATCTGCAAATCAATCAATGTGATATACCACACCAACAAATTAAAGAATAAAAAAACATATGTTCATCTCAACAGATACAGAAAAAGCTTTTGACAAAATTCAACACCCATTTACAATAGAAACTCTCCAGAAAGTGGGCACGGAGGGAACGTAACTCAACATAATAAAGGCCATATATGACAAACCCACAGCTAACATTATACTCAAGGATGAAAAGCTGAAAAAATTTCCTCTAAGATCAGGAACAAGATAAGGATGTCCACTCTTGCCACTTTTATTCAACACAGTATTGGGAGTCCTAGCCACAGCAATCAGACAAAAAAAGAAATAAAATGAATCCAAATTGGAAAGAAGTAAAATTGTCACTGTTTGCAGATGACATGATACTATCCAAAGAAGATCCTAAAGATGCCACCAGAATACTAGAGCTCATCAATGAATTCAGTAAAGTTGCAGGATCCAAAATTAATATGCTGGAATTTGTTGCATTTCTATACACTAACAATTAACTATCAGAAAAAGAAAGTAAAGAAACAATCCCATTTACCATTGCATCAAAAAGAAAAAAACACCTAGGAATAAACTTACCTAAGGAGGCAAAAGACCTGTATTTGGAAAACCTTAAGACACTGATGAAAGAAATTGAAGACAACACAAACAGATGGAGAGATTTACCGTGTTGTTGGATTGGATGAATCAGTATTGTTAAAATGACCATACTTCCTAAGGCAATCAACATATTCAATGCAATCCCTATCAAAATACCAATGGCATTTTTCAAGGAACTAGAACAAATAATTTTAAAATGTATAATGGAAACAAAAGACCCCCGAATAGCCAAAGCAATTTTGAGAAAGAACTGAGCTGGAGGCATCACACTCCCTGACTTCGGACTATACTATTGTACAAAGCTACAGTAATCAAAGCATTATGGTACTGGCACACGAACAGACACATACATCAGTGGAATAGGATAGAGACCCCAGAAATAAACCCATGCACCTACAGTCATTCTATGACAAAGGAGGCAAGAATATGTAATGGAGAAAAGACAGTCTCTTCAATAAGTGGTGCTGGGAAAACTGGAGAGCTACCCATAAAAAAATCAAATTAGAACATTCTCTAACACCATATACAAAAATAAACACAAAATGGATTAAAGACCTAAATATAATACTGGATAGTATAAAACCGCTAGAGGAAAACATAGGCAGAACACTCTGACATAAATCACAGCAATATTTTTTTGGATCCATCTCCTAAAATAAAGGAAATAAAAGCAAAAATAAATGGGACCTAATTAAACGTAAAAGCTTTTGCAAAACAAAAGAAATCATCAACAAAACAAAAAGACAATCTACTGAATGGAAGAAAATGTTTGCAAATGATATGACTGATAAGGGATTAATATACAACATATAAAAACAGCTTGTATAGCTCAACACAAAAAACATACAACCTGATTTAAAAATGGGCAGAAGAACTGAACAGACATTTTTACAAAGAGGAAGTGCAGATGGCCAACAGGCACTTGAAAAGATGTTCAACATCACTAACCATCAGAGAAATGCAAATTAAAACCACAATGGGATTTCACGTCACACCTGTCAGAATGGCTATTATCAAAAAGAAGACAAAAAAGAAATGTTGACGAGGATGTGGAGAAAAGGGAACCCTTGTACACCATTGGTGGGAATGTAAATTGGCGCAGCCACTGTGGAAAACAGTATGGAGGTTTTTCAAAAAACTAAAAATAGAACTACCATATGACCCAGCAATCCCACTCCTGGGTATATGTCCAAAAAAACCAAAAACACTAATTCAAAAAGGTACGTGCACCCCAATGTTCATAGCAGCATTATTTACAATTGCCAAGATATGGAAGCAACCTAAGTGTCCATCAACAGATGAATGGATAAAGAAGATGTGGTGTGTGTGTGTGTGTGTGTGTATACACACACACACACACAATGAAATATTACTCAGCCATACAAAAGAATGAAATTTTGCCATTTGCAGCAACATGGTTGGACTTGGAGGGCATTATGCTTGGTGAAATAAGTCAGAGAAAGACAAATACTGTATGATATCACTTAACATGTGGAATCTAAAAAATACAACAAACTAGTGAATATAACAAAAACGAAGCAGACGCACAGATATAGAGAACAAACTAGTGGTTACCAGTGGGGAGACTGGGGAGGGGTAACATATAGGGGAGGGGGAGTAGGAAGTAGAGACTATTGGCTGTAAGATAGGCCCAAGGATGTATGGTACAACACGGGGAATACAGCCAATATTTTGTAATAACTGTAAATGGAAAGTAACCTTTAAAAGTTGTACTAAAACTTTTTTAAAAAATTAAAAGCTAAGAAAAGTGCAAAACAGTGTGTAATCATCTAAAAGCCACAGGCAATGCCTGATTCAGAGGAAGGAAGCATGAACATGTGTGGGAGTGGTGGGAGGTTTCACGGAGGGTAGGAACCCATGCTAGGCTTTAGGGGTACTGTGGCCAACGGATATGCCATTTGTACTTCTCTAAACCCTTTAGAAACACTTTCACACTTGATTCCAACAATAGTCCTTTAGGGTAGGAGTTATTACAGTTGACTCTTGAACATGGGTTTGAAATACGTGGGTCCACTTACACTCCAATTTTTCCAATAAATACTACAGCACTACAGCACTACAGTGATCCGAGGTTGGTTGAATCCACAGATGTGGAACCGAGGATACAGAGGACCGACTATAAGTTATGCTCAGATTTTCAACTGTGCAGAGGGTTGGTGCCCTTCACCCCTGCATTGTCTAAAGGTCAACTGTATTCCTGTTTTCTAGAAGGAAAAACAAGGCTCAGAGAGAGAAAGCAAATTGGCAAAAGTCATCCAAGTGTCAGAACCAGGATTTGAACCCATACCTATTATGCTCTAACATCTGTGTTCTTAAAACAACCACCCTACTTTCCTCCAAAATAAGAGAAGCATTTACAGTGTGGTACCATATACTTCAGGCACTGAGCTGAGTGTAGGTAGCATAGTGGGTATAAATGCCGAGGCTCTGATTTTCAGATCTGACATATAAGTGGTAAATAAATGGTAGCCAATAAAGTTACCCTAATTATTGGTCTTGCTGCCCCCTTCTCTCTGTCTCACACACACACACACACACACACACACACACACACACACACACACAGAGGCATGCACACACATGCACACACCATGCTCATCCCTACCACTCTGGTTCTGTTGGTTCAAATCCTAGCTCTGCCATTCAGAAGCAGTATGACTTTGGGTGAGTCACTTCATTTCTTGGCACCTCAGATTCCTCACTGGTGAAACAGTGATCACATTGCTTACCTCTCAGTATCATTGTGAGGCTTAAATAAGAGACTGACACAACATGTGGCTCATATTGCTGTGGGAACACATTTATTTTGAAAGGTTCCTTATTCACGATGTCCTTTGAGAGAACCAGAGATGCCCGACTGAGGGATACTAAACATCAGTGCACTTTCTTGGCAGATCGTGTGGTACAGGATTTCCTGACCCTCACATCTTGCTTGTTCCTCAGTCCTGTCACATGGGATGATGGGTAACCACGCTGAAAAGCCGTGGGGGAAAAAGCACGGCTGAAGTGGGATTTCAGTTTAGCTTTTACCGACTATATAATCACGCTTAATCCCATGTTGTTAGAAACTTTAGAAGCCAAGTTGGATGCTGAGAATTTTCCCTCACTTTTGAAAGGGGGTTCCTTGCTGGGGAAGGATGTCCCTGCCTGTTGTTCAGGGCCCTGAGATAAAGGATAGCTAGAGCGGTAGCCTCTGATTTTACATAGGTTTTTGACAATTAACATTATATATTATTCTCCTTGCATTGTGCTTTGGGAAATTATTCCTGGTTAAACGTTTAATTTCAAAATAATATTTTAATAGATTATTTTCCCTTCTTTTATTTAGGCCACAGCTTTGAAACGCAGCAAAGGAATTCTAGGTTTCTAAAACAGTATTATGGGTCCTATTTCCTTTTTGGTAAAGCTCTTGGCACTGCTTTAGTTCATATTCTTGTTTAGAAATTCGGGAATCACTGAAATGTAATCCTCTTTGAGGTGGGGAATTAGGAAATCACTAAGGCACTTATACTGCATATCAGTGTTTTAATGTATAATTACAGAGGAGTCAGACTACAAGTGTGTAATAAGGGTAATTAGTACCTTGCTTAATGGATTAAAACTGTGATGTTTGGTCCTAACATAATTGGAACTCTGTCCTCTGTGAAGGTCACACCTGTTTTCTTATATATGTAAGGTAAGGAAACTGTAGCTAAGAATGTACTGAAGCGTCCAGAATTAATTGCAGTGGGAGATTCATAGAATTATATGATTTATAGACTTTTGAATTATAGGAATTTAAGTACCTACTGTTGCACTATGAATGTGGAAGTAGTGGTTTGAAACACTTAAAACATTTTGCCTAGTAGAGGTCTTTTTCACCTGTTTTAAATTACCAGATTAAAAAAAAAAATGTCTTTCTATTTGCTCATTTAAGTGCTCCGAATGTTTATTTCCTTAGGAAGGCAAACTTTAACTGGTCTCATGTTGACCCATCTTAAGTTTCAAAACAGAATATTCATTGGTGGGTTTACCATGATACCTTGTTGAATTTACCTAGCACTTACTTTCTCAGAGTGAAAGTGCTCTTTTGTTAAATAACAGATCATGTGTTACTATTATTTGACAGGGTTGTAATTGGGATGCCAACACCTGACCCAAGGTGGGGATGTTGGGTGTCCTGTGTTATATTACATTAAGACTGGCAGCCTAAGTCCTGGGGCTGAAAGAATAGTTTCTGTGGAGCTTCAGTCATATGCTGTGTCCTCTTGTCATCTTATTTCACTGCCACTTTTGGAATCGGTCTCATTCCCTGTGTCTAAGAGTAACTAGTGCATTTCTGCACAGGCCTTAGAGCATCAGGGTGAAGAGGGAGTGTTTTGGTGCGGACAAACCTGGCTCTTCCTTATCTGCGTCACCCTTATTTATAAAAATGCGGGTCATAATTGTACTTTCTTGAGGGGTTGTTCTGGTCATTAATTCTGACAGATGATATACTGTGGCCCAGAAAGCATTTAGGACTAAGTTTCAATAAATAATAACTGTTATCCATAGAGGCAAGTCCCAGATTTAATATTTTATTTGAAACTTCTTGTATATATTCCAGGCCCAGGAGATGAAGTCCTTTGTTACCCAATTTTTGAATACCTACATAGTGATCACCTACATGCATGGTCTCTTTCCTGAAATATTAAGGTCAACAAAGTATAAATATAAACAAAGAAATTACCAGTGCTACTAGGGCCCTCAGCTACCTGGGTTTTTCAAGACCTCCCATAGCATTCATTTGGCACTTAATCATCGCTCAAGCCAGTATGTCTGATTATTGTACTGTCTCTGCTAAGTTGTTACATCCATGTAGATAGTACCCTGCCCTTACTCCTACTCTCCTACTCCTCTGCCTTCCTCAGGCCAGCTAGGACATAGTAATTAGGGAATGAACTTCATTAAGTCCCTAATTCTACACTGCCCCTTGCCATAATGGAGTGCGAGTGAATGAAACTATTACCTTTCACCCTTCCAAAAGAGTGTATTTCAGAAAAAATATAATAGAGACTGTACAATTTAAGCTGTGTGTTCTGTGGTGTAAGGATTTGTTAATAGAAAGTATTAATTTACACACATCTGCTAAAGTGAAACAGATATAAATAAGCTAAATTCTGTTACCTCTCACATCCCCCTCAAGCTCTCCTTTGGAAAGATGGATTTCCAGATTCAAAAGGTTTTTTCAAAATGTCTCTGTTCCTTCCGTCACAGCCTGCAGTGTACATTAGAATAAAGAACCGAGCCCAGGATGAGTATCTGACAGTCACCGGAAATGTAGCTGACACAAGGGCAACATCTGTGTGCATTTCTCCCTACAGTGGGAAGAATACTCAGATCTGGCACTACTGTCGAGGACTCTTTAAATCCAAGGTAACCAACCCCACTGATAGTATACCCCACTTTTCGGTCTTCGGTCTTTTTCGTTTGGAAACCAGAATCTTGCCAAATCAAATGGCATGATAAAATAATGCAATTTCCTATCAACAGTTTTTTGCATAATTATAAGAACATTGACATATATATTACTGAAGTATCTAGGTGAAATGGACTTAGAAACTAGATTTTCTACATCAAAAAATTCTCTATTTTAAAGTAAAAAGTAAGATTAACACATACTATGGATATTCCTAAATGGTTTTTTAAACCAATGATAAAAGTCACTGTACCCAAATGGACAATGTGCTGTTTTTGTTTTTTTTTTAATTTTTAAAATTTATTTATTATTTATTTTTATTATTTATTTTTCGCTGTGTTGGGTCTTCATTTCTGTGCGTGGGCTTTCTCTAGATGCGGCAAGCGGGGGCCACTCCATCGCGATGCGCGGGCCTCTCACTATCGCGGCCTCTCGTTGCGGAGCACAGGCTCCAGACGCGCAGGCTCAGTAGTTGTGGCTCACGGGCCTAGTTGCTCTGCGGCATGTGGGATCTTCCCAGACCAGGGCTCGAACCCGTGTCCCCTGCATTGGCAGGCGGATTCTCAACCACTGCGCCACCAGGGAAGCCCCGACAATGTGCTTTCGTTGAGACGTTCCTTACACTCTGTGGCCCAGATTAATTTAGCTGTCTTTGTGATTCCAAACATGTTGAAGCCTCCTCATCTTCAAAACATACAATGAAGGTAGAAGAAAGCTGCTGTTTTTTGGAGGAAGCTTAGAAAATAAAATTTAGGTTTCTTTGTTTTTCTGCAACCCTTCCATTATGTTTGATGCTGTGGGGAATAAGACACCAGTTTTATTATATCACCAGTGGATTATCGACCATCGTCTCATGCTTCAACAAAAATGAAAAGCACTTAAAAGTAATTGTCGTCTGGGTATCTTGCACATCACCCAATGTTTTTGTAAGAAAAACAGGCTCGACCTTACACATTTAAGCTAACAGGGATTCAACATTTAATTGTAATTCAACAAACCTTTGACCATCTGTTGTCAGATCCAGACCATCCTTTTAAAAACAAGTACCTCTAGTTCAGTATGTTTATTTCCATACCATCTCCTTCCCTCAGCCATAAAGAAGACTTAAAAAGTTGACTGAATTTATAATTATGCTAGTTTTCTTTTTAGATTAGACAGTCATGCCTCTGATCTGTTCACATGAAAGAGAAGGGGCCCAATCCAATTGATTTTAGTAAACACAGTACTGCCAATTTATTTCTTGACCCTTTTAGGCCAGTGACACATGTCTCGATGTGATTGGTGGTCGAGACATACCTGGAGCTAAAGTTGCCCTATGGACTGAACATGGGCAGTTCAGGCAGAAGTGGAGACTGAACAAAAATGGGACCATCAGCTCCTACCTCAGTGACCAACTTGTCCTTGATGTTAAAGGTAGGCCTGTGATGAAACCCAGTGTTCTGTGTCCTTGGATATTCATTTTAAATTCCAAGCCTCCTCCTCCTTATGGGTAAAAGAAGTCCTTATGCATAAGGGAAATATTAAATCATTTTTAATTATGCTTGAAAAAGTCGAGATATGCCATTTTAACAAACAAAACAATTAGCTATATATGGATCAAGACAAAGCCTAAGGACCAAGCCTACAAAGCTTTTTGTTTATCAGTACAGTTGTAAAATTTTCATTTTCTACATGATCTTTGAGAACATTTCTAAATTTGAAGCATCATCAACCATAAAATGTCATCCATTTCCTAAAGAAATATTTCTCACTTTCTGTTGTGAATTGCTGTGGTCCTTAAAATTTATGGTCCTTTAAATTTACCATTTAAACTTGTTTTTGAGTTCAGCAAGGTTAGGGCCAATATTATTCGGTGCTGTTGCTTTAATTGAGGTAGTCATAGCCACTCTTGGTGTAGAAACTAAAAGCCAGTGCCTGACACTGAGCTAGAGCACTCTCAGAGCGCTGTGTCCTCAAGAGTCCCATTGTTAGGGCGCGCCGCTCATGCAGACATCTGTTAGACACACCGCTTAGCTTTGCAGTCAGTCATAATGTCTGATTTGAGGTGAAGAATAGCTACGCCTGTTTAACCTCAGTTTCCCGTTTCAGACCGCTTTACAAACGACATATTAATCTACCCCAACAGTGAGTGGGCTGAGCAAAAGCTTGTGAAAACTGTGACACTGCTAAGCACCTGTGTGAACAAATGATCTTTCCTTTTGGAATTTCTATTTTAGGAGGAAATTATTATGACAAAACTCATGTAATTATAAATGAGCCCCTGGAGGGAGAAGAAACACAGAAATGGGACATTGAAATATTGTGAGAGACTCTGCAGCATCCCTGAGAGAGAGCAAAGGGAGAAGGACCCTCATGCCCCGTGAAAAGGAAGCTACCTGTCCTCATGCTTCTGGGATCACTGAGCAGAATGAACTTCTGCCCCTACCTTGAAGACTATTGCTCTTAACCATGGAAAAGCTCAAACTATTCTTGCCAGTCATTCAGTGTTCCTATGAAGAATGCGTTAACGATTTCTGGGAAAGGTTCTACTCCTGCTTGATCTCCAGCTTCGGTGAGCAAGTTTCTTGAAGTCTGTTTTCTCTCCTTTCCACCAAACACGAATCCTATTCCTGATAGCCATTATAGGACACTGGTGATGCTGTCATCCTGTGTTAGTTATTAATCTCCTAGTAGATGTGTGTGTGTGTGTGTGTGTGTGTGTGTGTGTGTGTGAGTGCAAGGCACAGAGAAGCAGAGTCCTATAGGTCAAGTCATACTTTTAAAAAGATGAATAATTTTTTTAGCAATATCTGAAAACATATTTAATAAACCTTACTGTTAAGCTGCTCTATTAGATAAACATTGAAGGTTCCCTATTGAAGCTTTTCTAACTGAAGCACCGTAAGTATTCACACTTGTAACTGACCCCAGGGAGGGACCTCAGCTTTGTAAGGAAAAGGCTCAAGTATAGGAGTGTTTTCTGTGGCTGTTCTTTGCTCGGTCCTTCAAACTAAAAAAGCACAAATAGCCTGCAGCTGTCCTTGCACTGCACCCTTCTGGGTGACAAGACTGTAACCAGGGCTTAACCTATCCTGGTTCTGAGACCTCACCTGATCTACCCTCAAGAAGTGTTTATAAAGACTCTGTCACCTACGTGTAAGAATAGTCACATTTTTTCTTTGCCTGAAGTAAAGGGAAATTTCAAATGTTCAAATTAAGACCAAGTAGTATTTGATCCTTGACTATACCATTTTACTTTACAAAATGTGACAGAAAACTCAGTTTTTCACTCCCATTTTAAATAGCTTTCATTCAAGCAAAATCAGGTAGGATAATGTCTTTGACTTAGTTTCAAGTAATCATCACCACCATCACTATACAATTCTCAAGCATTTTTCCCTCCTGAGTTGGTTTTAAACTTACATTGAGACAACTGTTCCCTTCATCTCCAACTTTTGCCAGAAAGCAGAAAAAGGTCTGCTCTATTTTTATATATAGAAAGATTAAATTCTCCAATGATATTATTAAAAATATCAACCTATATGCACTTTAGAATGTAAAGTAACAGTGAACTGTTTAAACTCAAAGAAAGACCCACTATTTTGAGTATTTTTTTATAGAGACTTGGTCTTTCCATGTAAATATTATTGTTTTTTTTTTTTTTTCCCTTCAATCTCAGGCTCTTTTGTCATCTTTCAAGCAACATCTGTAAAACTATTTTATGCCCCCAGATGTGAGTGCCTGTTAGTGTGGCAGTATTATTTAATGAAATTGATGTTATAGGGCAACTTTATTTTAATAGGAGGCCTTGTGTATACACAAAGGTATGTATATTTTCACTGTAAAAAAACCAAGTTAAAAAATTCTTCATGTTAATTGTTTAAAATTTTTCTAGAGCCAGTGAGGCTCTTTAAAGAAGTTGTTTCTTCCAAAGAACAAAGACAAAGCCAGGTAACGACATTTAAAGTTAAATGATACATTTATTGAGCTGTGCCTTTTCTACCACACTGGATTAAATAAACTTGTCAAGAAGTACGGTTTTTTGTCACCTTCTGGGACATTTAGTAATTTGCTGTTCTTTCTTGTGTGTACCTCTGTTAGTACATATGGCCAACTGGTCACCTGTAACAGGTAGGTCTCATGTTATGTTATTAGATACACAGGTAAGGAAAGTTACATTCATTATGTCCTTGGTTCAAAGCAACAGGGGCTCCCTAGCACGTAAATCTTTGCAGAATCAAGTGTCTACTATTTTATATATACATATTAAAAAAGAAGCAAAGGCACTAGACTACTTGGATTAAACATTCTGTCCAGAGGGATAATACCAGGCTTTGCTTTTCCTCATCTGTAGTAAGTTTCAGGTCCTTGACAGAAATAGCTGAACTGTTCCAAATTTGCTTCAGTGCATCGATATGTGATAAAGGAAAGCGAAGTCCATGAGACTGAAAAAAGATAGATAAACCATTTAGTCACTTAGGTGGCATTTTCCATAATTCTCAATACATCATTATTGATATCCTTCACAAGTATGAAACTTGTTTCAGATAAGCTACTTACAAAAACTATCATTAGATAACTTATAAAAGTTGCTAATTCCCATATGAAAACTCAGACTTCATGAAAGGTATTCTATTTTATAGAGTAAGAAATAATAGTAATCATTTGAAATGCTTTCACATTTGTTACACCTTTCCTACTAGGCCACAGGTCCTAGTACCTTTTAAAGCGGGTATATATAATCACAGAAATGTCTGACTTAATCATCCCTGTGCAAGGGCTGTCAATTTGTGAAATGTTAAGTCCACACTGCAGTCATAAAAAATGTCATTACCCATAAATCAAAGGTAACAGATTCTTCCCAGCCACCACCAAATCACAGGAAAGACATGCATTTTAGGTTGGACCAAACCTCTGTTTCCTCATTTCCCATCATGTGTGTCTCTCTCCTATTCTTTAAGGAATGATAGATGTAAACCATCTTTTCTCGAGTTTCGTCCTTAAAAAAAACAAAGCAAGTCGTCAACACCAAAATATTAAGCACGTCAATACTAGGAGGGTTTTCCAATAACAAAGGTCAACACCAAGAAAAATCTTAATGCCTCAGTGCTTAAGTGAAATTTATAGAACACTACAGAAGAATCCTTCTGGCAAAAAGTTATGAGATACAGATAAATGTATATACACACGCAATGTAGGACGAACGTATTTCATTATAGTGCTCACAGATTACTACTTGTATGCAGCAAATAACCACTCAAGTCATCTTTTAAAAAGATAACAGCATCTTCAGAAACTTGATTTAATGAAAAAGCAACCATTTATATATCAACTTACCAATGAAACATTCAAGTTTTTCGTTTCATTATACCTGCACTATCTTTTTGCATCAGAAAAATTTGACATTCCTAGGTATACATAAATGGAAAATTTATGAACACCACAGAGTAAATATTAATTCCTAAGAAATACCAGCTATGTGATCTATAAAAACGTCTATTCCACGTATAGTAAGTAGGCTCCCGAATGGTCTCTACTTCCCTTCCCTCTCCACCCGCCTTAACACAGTGCAGTTTATTATCTCTTCCAGAACCTTTAGAAATTCCTTGTCACCTCTCACTCAGATGAGGACCAAAAGCCTTAGCCTGAAATAGAATGCCTCAAACTGATTGATTGGTTATCAGAATAACTAGGCTTTTCTTTTTTTTTTAATGGGGATGTGGGAGTATATACTTTTGAGGTTTTTATATATATGTTATAAACCAGTCTTCTCCAGGTCTGGCCCTGATGGCTGGAACAATCTGGTTATGGAGACATCTATGTGCCCCCCGACTCTCATCCCCTCCAGACATTCATTGGACACCTCCCAAGAAAGCTGATTGATTAGGAGGAACAGGGTGAAGCTACAGGCCATGGGAGAGTTCCCAAGGGCTTTAGGGTTGTGTGGGGTGCTTTCAAAATAAATGCAGAGGCTCCACACCAGACAAAGCCCAGGAACTTATAATTTCTAAAAATTTTCCATTTGATTGTAATCAGCCAGTTTGGGGAGCCACTGGGCTAGGTGGCAAGGTTATGGAATGTAGATTTTCCTCTCCATCATCTACAGAATAGAGATTTTTTGAGAAGGACCATCAACAAAACCATATGTAAAGGCAGGTCTGCGCCGTATACAGGATGGGAGAGGGACCGAGACAGGGAGATGCATGAACAGGGTCCATAGCCGTCTAAGCAAAGGCAACCTGGCCTGAATTAGGAGACAGAGACCAGACGTTAATTACTAATTAGGGGAAAGAAGGAGGGTTCTGTGGGGCCGAGGACAAGCCCTCAAATGCCCAACAGGCAGGAAACTTTGGAACCGTAACAGTGAGATCTGGGCATGATCTGATGTAAAGAGATGGCGTTCAGCTGTGCGGAGGTGGATGCCCACAGGAGGAGGGCAGGGCCAGTTGTCAGTCTGATAACCTGAGGCCTGCGATGGAAATACCCTGAGAAGGGCGGAACCCTCTTCCCCTCTGGATACTCACGGATGGGTCCTGATCGGGTCCTACAGTGAGGACGACATGGTCTCTAAACTGCAGCCTCACGGTGCTGTCCAACCCCGGTAACTGTCCACCTAGAAAACCCAGAGACAGGGAAAGCCAGCCTTCAGAGAGGAAAGCAGCAGGCTCAAACTTGCTTGCAGGAGCAACTCTTTAGGAAGTACACTTAGTAACAATTTGCAGGTGAATCCAAATGTGGGGGCGCCCTCTCCAACTCAAGTATTTGCTCTCCCCGACATTTACGGTGATCTGAAAAGTGTAGCTTACATCCTGATGGAGCTCATCCTTATACTGAAGACACACATACAGACTTCTGTCGTGATTTATCTAATTGTAAGTTCATTAAATAGTTGTCACCAGTACCCGGGGAGCACATACTATCACGGTACAGACAGGGCCACCGTGCCTTCTGCACAGGACGCTCTCACGTCTCCAGTTTCTATCCCCTGCTTGCTCCACATGTGAACTCTGAAAGGACTTCCTGAGCTCAAAGTGCACCCACCACCCCTCCAATTACTAGTTGCATGACCATGGCAAATTATTCAGCCTGTGTAGGTCAAGTGCAGTGTCATAAAAAAGCCACCTAATAAAGTCCACAGAAAAAAACTACTCTTTCCTAGATTGGATTTAACTTAGTGAAAAAGCAGCCACTACAATCAGACCAGCCTTACAGGGTCTTCTGGTTGGAGAAAGAGTTGAGGGATCATAACCTTACTGACCATAAGGACTAAGGCAAGGAAAACGTTAGATAAAATATCCTGGGCCCTAAGCTGATACTCAGAACACTGTTCTGCTAACGATTAAAATATGTGCTGGGAAGACATGTGCTATTTTGAGTAGATGCTACCAAAAACAAATTTTAAACTCCCCCCCACGCCGAGACTATAATAAAAATGTACATAGAATCAATGTTAGGAGGGACCTTGTAGAGTGTGTATCTCGGTGGTTCTCCACTGGTGATAAGGCTTTTATGAAAATTAGTGAAAATGAAACTCTCCCTCTACCTGACTAAGAGAGAAGCAGCCTGCGAGCCAGCCCGGCACTCACGGCTGTGTCTCCGTGTTCTCCTGCTGAACATAGGCCATTACACAGAACCCCGATATTAAACAAGGCCCCGCTGTGACTGAGAGAGATCGAGACAAAACCAAGACCACTTCATCATCAGGTCAGAACTCAGGCCAAAGCAAGGACACTGTCCAAACCACAGAAGTGACCAAACGTGCCCTATGCTGGCTAATCTGAGTGACTGCTGCTTTACCAATTGTCACTTTGGCTTCATTTCACTCCTCCTGCTACTAGCTAAGATTTACAGGAGACCCAATCCGAGAATCCCTCCTTTTTCCCGACAGCATTCAATCCCGAGCAAAGCCCTGCTTCCTTGAACCCTCCTGAAAATCACCTAACTCAAACCCAAATCCTATAAATCCTTTCCAACATCCTTTTACTGAGGTGCCTACAGCCCCCAATGGCGTGCTATCTTCCCTGTTACAAGTCAATAAACCCAGCTTTGTCTGACTACAGGGGTGTGGTGTGGTCTCTGCTCCAGAACACCGATATCACCATCCACCCAGAAGTCTGTCAATGTCATCTGTACCTTAAACCTGTCACAAAATAGTCACCTGGGACTTGGGAGAAGGTCTGATAATCTTGGGCATTCCGGTAGTTCCCCTGCTGATGGCAACATTTTACCCATCCCTGAGTTAATTCCAACAAGATTATTTCAATGTTCAACTTCTTAAAACTTCCTGAAGCTGATGAATTCCAGAGGGGCCGTAAACACACATACTCCTCACCCCAAATCACAGGGCTCTCATTCCCCATCAGGCTGCATGTCCTGACCAACCTCACACTAAGGATGGGCCCACATTAATCCTCAAATGCTTCAGACATTCCATCAGCTCAAAGAGGTGGGGGCTTCCCTGGTGGCGCAGTGGTTGAGAATCCGCCTGCCAATGCAGGGGACACGGGTTCGAGCCCTGGTCCGGGAAGATCCCACATGCCGCGGAGCAACTAGGCCCGTGTGCCACAACTACTGAGCCTGCGCGTCTGGAGCCTGTGCTCCGCAACAAGAGAGGCTGCGATAGCGAGAGGCCCGCGCACGGCGATGAACAGTGGCCCCCGCTTGCCGCAACTAGAGAAAGCCCTCACACAGAAACGAAGACCCAACACAGCCAAAAATAAATAAATAAATAAATAAAATTATTTAAAAAAAAAAAGAGGTGCCCACCCAGAAAAGCTCAAAATATCCCACGTCAGCCCCTGACCACCTAGAAGAAAAGAGCAAGCTCTACCTGGTGTTGAAAGCTCTACTCCATCTCCCAAATAGTAAGGTGGGAGCCTGTTCATAGCAAAGTCCTTCTTCATGTCTGCTGAAAGCAGTTCTTTGGTGCCCTCCAGCCGGTCTGCAAGCATCCTCAGAAAGCCACTTAATTTTCTTGTTGCAACGGCTGTGGTTTCCACCTGCTAGAAACACAGAAGTGAGTCCGGGCCCAGACTCCAGCGACCTTACTTACTGCCCAGGTCCCAGTCTCTGGAGTAGTCCACTGAGCACCACCGCCCAGGGCAGACGCAGATCCACGTCACTCCCTTAAGAACAGTATCCCTTTATTTCCTCATAACCACCGTTCATCTTAAGCTGCCTACTGTTTGCAGAAAAAGGTCAATTTTCAGGGTTTTGCCTGAAAAGAGGGATCCCTGGGAATATGGTACAGTCTCGGCTTTGCCTTTTGAAAAGCAAATCACTAAGGTGACTGCTTCAGACCTCGAAAGCACCCTTTGCTCAACTCGGCACTAATGCACTCATCTTCTCCAAACTAGCCAACAGGGCCGCTGTTTCAAAGGTAAAACCAGGACAGACAGGAAAGCCAGGGAGCACACCAAGGCCAGGCTCTCCAGCGGGTCTCTCCTAACTAGTGATCTCACGTGTGCCGAGGCTACAGTTCCCAAGCCAGGTTAGTTATTCATTCAACCACTGCTTCAGCCAGCGTTCCCAGTGCCTGCCACTGCCGCCATGAAGTACAGCAAGCGGGCCGTCTGCACGACACTGTTGGTCCTTCAGGTGGCATGCAACGTGCAGCACTCCATTCGTTCTGCAAACCACCCCGCCCGGGAGAAGACAAGCTTGGCTCACACGGGGAGGATTCTGGGGTCCCGAGGAGGGAGCCACAGCTTCAGCTGGCCTGGGCCGTGGTTACCCCTCCTTTCCCACCTGCCTTTACTCCTTACCAGGAGCAGCTGCCGGGGTATGCCGGCCCGTAGCTCTACATCTGCCTTTGCGGTATCAAACACGAGCCCTGAAATGGTGTCCAAAAGGAAATCTCCCCATGAACTGGAACACGTACCAAGAAAAAAAAGAGTGAACACATAAGAAATGTGCATAGAACACTGATTACTAAAAGCCTAAAGCTACAAACTGTCACACCAATTCCCCTGCCCTGACATCCTGAGTTCCACTATTTTCACATTACTCAGCATAAAGACTTAAGGCTTTCATCAATCATCGTCTTCCCTTCCTCCCCATCCCAGACACTCAGGTGCAAAATTAAAGGTGGGAAGCTAGGCTTCCTTCATGATTTGTCTTAAACGTAAAGATACCAGAGAATTAATTACAGACTGTCATAAAGTAGGAAGTTCAAGGGACCAATTTTTTTTTTTTTAATGTTTTCAACTATATAACACAGAGCCTTGAGGAGAGCTTTGCAGGAAACCTTAACCCTCATTCATTATAGGACCTAAAAAGATTTTTACGTGCAAAAAATCCAAAAGCAACACATTTAGGGTAACAGCAGGATCCCCAGACTGTGTAATTATCTGAACAGTTAAACACTACATTTTCCTTTGTTCCTTATAAAAAAGAGGGGTACTCTTCCTCAGCAAAATATCCAACATCAACCATTTCAAAACAATTGATTTTGCAACTCGTTAAACTCTGGCAGTGGTTTTACTGGGGTAGGAGATAGAAGCCAGAGGCCAAGAATACCGTCTCGGGACAAGCATCAGTGTTCAGTTGCCTCTGCTCTCTCTGGGGCATTTAGAATCGCTCACTCCTCAATGTGTGCCGGTGTGAGAAGCACACGCTGTGGGGCTGCTCTCTTTAAACACTTCTGAGCTGTTTAAAATTTTCCTCTGTGTCACCAGCAGATTTCAAATTGCTGGCTACATGCAAAATGGAAATTCACAGTATGACTTTTGCTTCTCACTCAGTAAGCAAAATTAACACCTTTATGCTTCCCTCCTGGGAAAGTGGCAAAAGAGGACAAAAGCCACATGAGAGACACTTCCCCCAAGACGTCCACTGCTCCGTGGTAGCCTCACCACTTTGTGACATAATGCTACACCCAACCTCACACCTTTGATTGAACTTCGACCTGGAGGACACATAGAGACCTTTCAGCAGCATGAAATAATATTGTCCTTTGAAAGGTCCCAGGTACAAGTCACGCAGCAGTAGCTCACGGAAGAGTTTAAGTGCAGTTAAATTGAGCTCCGTGTTCTTCTAGGAAAATGGATCTTGGGCCTTTCCAAAGTTTGGAAATAACACCTCTGTAGGGGTTCACTTTGGTAAAGCAGCCAAATCGACAGGCCACTGTCTCATACAGCTGGCCCTAAATGTTCCAACAATGCTGCCCTTGAGAGGGGTTAGGAAAAGGCCCAAGCCCTCACTCTGCCACAGGCCTTCAGGAGCACCAGGACCAAAGCATAGGGACATCTCCGGGGAGCGATGGTCCTCGAGGTACATCTGTCCCGTTCCAGCACCAGCCCCGCTGACAAAGGCACAGGTCGGCATCCAGCTTAGATACACGGGTCATGGTGCCTACCCACAGCCCCCGGCAGGCATCCTCTGTAACTCAGACTGCTCTTCCCCAGCCCTGCTGCCTGCAGAGGGGGTAGGTGGGACCAGGGAAGGCTACCAGTTCATCCTGGGGACTGGGAAACAGCAAGTCAGGCACTCAGCGGAAGCAAAAGCTAATAGGTTCAACGAGATCGAGGGAGGTCAGAGAGGTAACTGAGGATGCCTTGTCATGAGCCAATGACGTGAGTAAATAGAAACCAAGGAAGGAAAACAAGGGAGCGAAAACCGATTACTAGGAGACCAAGAGAAATGAAAAAGAGGGAGAATTAGAGAAAGAGGGAGCAGCTGAGTAACATAGACGGCGGGGCACCAGAAGATGGACATTCATGGGGCCAAACTATCAATACGTGGCTGCCAAGGCCCAGAGCTGCTTTGGTCCAGAACGAACTTCTGGTTCAGCCTCCCTGCAGCCTGCCCTTCCCCAGTTCCTACGACCCGCCCCCTCAGTCACCCCTGCTCTTCTTGAGCTGCCCTCAGAGACTGTTTCTCGCTATGCAAGGCACCTAACCAGCCATAGTGACAGGGCATTTTACATAAAGGAAGCCCCAAACAAGCTTTAGCTTCTACTTCTGGGCAAAGAGAGCCTAACTTCAGGCCAGACTCCAGCTAGCTCCTCCTGTCTCTTAAACACAGGGGGTTCACTTCTCGCTGAAAAGCCAGATGAGGAGGCAGAAGAATGCTTACTCACTTGTTCTGCAAGATACAGCTTTGAAGTTAGGAGGCGACCGGCTGTCCCTCAGGCCGGGAATATCCTCTCCTACTCTGACCTCCTGACCCACCTCTACTTACTCATCCTGTAAATCTCCCTCAGCTTGGGAGTCAAGTCATTTCCAAAGCCTTCCCTGAGGCCCCGGCTTAGCTAAGTGCATTCCTCTGTGCTCCCAGAGTCTCCTCTGCAAACCTAGGATGGGATGTATCACACTGTTTGGTAACTACATGCCTATCTCCCCTCCTTCCACCACTTCCGAGAGTAAGTTCTCTCAAAGCGCCTTCAGTCCAATGCCTACAATCCCAGCAACTAGCACAAGGTGTAGTGCTGCATGATGAATAAATTAATGACTGGCGTTTTTAATGGGACCTGGGCTACTGAGGTCGCTGCTACCAGGAAATGACTCACTGGGCACTGCTGCCCAGGCCCTGTCATGTGACGAGGCACTTGCTGAACTGGAACATGGTTTTAATTGGAATTGTTCTCAGCACATGTGCTTTTAGGACTCACTGTTCCAGACTTCCTTTCTGACTTTAATTTCATGAACTGTAAAAAATGGAAGTCTTAAAATAGACCCAGAGGTTTCAATGGATAGAGTTTCTGTTTGGGGCGATGAAAATGTCTTGGAAACAGGTAGTGGTGATGGTTGCACAACAGTGTGAATATAATTAATGTCAGTGAATTGGACACTTAATGGTTAAAATGGCACATTTTATGTTATATTTTACCACAATCAAAAAAAAATTTTGAAGGGGGCGGGGAGAGGGGGGGGAGAGAGAGAGAGAGAGAGAGAGACAGAGAGGGGAAGGGGGGAAGGGGGGAAGGGGGGAAGGGAGGGAGGGAGGGAGAGAGGCGGGGGAGAGAGACTACAAGCCCAGCCTGGCAACACGAACACACTGCCACACCCACAGCTATGCTTCTATCTTCCCAAACCATGGGAGCCTTTATCTGGGCAACTCCCAGCGTTCTGTAGAGTCAGGGTCATGACGGGCCAGGAGGAAGCCCAGACGAGTGGGTCAATGGCACAGGTAGGACGCTGAAGGAATAGGAAGTCAGCCGGAAACCCCGGGGGTGGCCGGATAAGTAGGAGAGAAGCAGCTAACTCCCTCACGTCTCCTGAACACGCCGCTGCGGCCACAGCTCGGAGCTGTCGGGGACAGGAGGCTGCAGGTGAGCGCTCACCTGCTCTGGTAGGTGCTGATGGTCACGTGCGTGGAGTGGGCCAGCCCTGAGGGAGTGTCTGCCTGATGAATGGTCCCTCTGGGAAAGTACAGCAAGTCTCCCGGCTAAAGGAAAAAAAAGGGGGAAGGAGTTAGTAAGGAGGATATCTTCTCGTTCCGCTAGAAAGGCTGTGAGTTTCAGTTCTGCATTCTAGAAACCTCTGTGTGGTGATTCGAGCAGTGGTCTGCATGCTGGTCTCCGTGGTATCCACCAGTCTATCTCTGCTGTGCCTGTGAACCTGTCACCATGAACCCCAATCCTGGAGAGGCTTCCAGAGCCTGAAGTCACTTTCTTTATTCATAAGCTGAGACCAGATACACCTGAAGCCACCCTGGGATCAAGGTGACAGCCCGTGCCTGGGAAGCCTGCTCCCTCCCTCCACACCCTTCCAAGGGGGCAGTGAGGAGTAGGAGCTTCAGAGCCATACAGAGGCTACACTCACTGGCTGGCGACCCCAGCAAATTACTTAACCTCCTGAGGCCTCAGTTCCTTTATGTGTAAAATGGAAGCAATCGCCCCAAATCTCACAGAATTATTTTGAGGATTAAAGGAAAAAAGTTCTTGGAGCTGCCTTCCCTGGCGGTCCAGTGGTTAAGACTCTGCACTTCCAATGCAGGGGCCGTGGGTTTGATCCCTGGTCAGGGAATTAAGATCCCACATGACGCACGCACGGCACGGCCAAAAACAAAAAGCTCTTGGAGCAATGCTGGGCAAGTGGCTGTGGCTGTATTATAATTCTTATTTTACCTGCCAGTCCCTGAGAGTCTGTGAGCTCTTCCAAGCAGGGTCCATATCCATCTTGTATCCCCAGGGCCTAAACCACCTAAGCATCCAGCACACACCAGAGGCTCCAAAAAGATGTTTGGAAGAATGGATGAAAAACCCTGTAACCCTTCATTTGAACCTAAACACTATATGTAACTGAAGATCAGTCACTTCTCGGGCAGTCACTTCTCCTCCACCCTGTTCTATTTCTTTCCCAAGCCACAGAACAGAAATATTTTCCCCAAATCACTACTGCCCTGGAGCTTCCTCCTGCCTAATCCCATCCAGAGAAAGAACATTCTGTATATAGCAGTTGCCTGAGCAGAGGAGAGGGAATCTTGAGAGTCGCTTATCTGCTCTCTGCAACCCTGCGAAGCCTTCTGTCTCACTGGTTAAGAGCATGGGCCCTGGAGAAAGAGCTCAAGAAATATCAGATTAAAAAAACTTCTTTTTTGGGGGCTTCCCTGGTGGCACAGTGGTTGAGAATCTGCCTGCTAATGCAGGGGATATGGGTTCGAGTCCTGGTCTGGGAAGATCCCACGTGCCGCGGAGCAGCTGGGCCCGTGAGCCACAATTACTGAGCCCGCACGTCTGGAGCCTGTGCTCCGCAACAAGAGAGACCGCGACAGTGAGAGGCCCGCGCACCACGATGAAGAGTGGCCCCCGCTCGCCGCAACTGGAGAAAGCCCTCGCACAGAAACGAAGACCCAACACAGCCATAAATAAATAAATAAATACTTTAAAAAAAAAACACTTTCTTTTAATGTTAAGTACATACATAAGTAATTATATATGTACTCATAAGAGCTATCTTGCCCTGAATAACACCAATCTGACAGGGAAACTAGTACTTCAAGTGAACAAATGCATTACTCATAATTACAGCTATCATTTGTGACAGTCTGTGTGCCAGCCCTGCGACTAAGGCCCTCACGTACATATTTCATCCATCCATTCATTTATTCATCCCACAAACACCTGATTAACCCTTCCCTGCCCACCACCCATGCCAGGCACCTGTGCTAGGCACCGGGGGAGAGAGCACTGAACAAAACAAAGACCTGCCCTGATGGAGCACATTCCAGAAGAGAAAAACATTTGAGAAGGGAGAAGGTACACTAGACAGTGAAGACAGTCTAGTGGGGCAAGAAGGATAAAATAAAGCAGCAAATAAATAATGTCAAGTGATGGTGAATGCAAAGAAGACAAAATAAGCAGAAGGAGGAGGGGAATGATGCTGATGGAAGTGGGGGGTGGCGGGGTGTGTCTGGGATTAGAGGTGCTATTTTACCCAGGATGGTCCATTAAACCTCACTCTGCTAAGGTGACATTTCAGTAGAGACTTTAGGAAATGAGCAAGCCAGCCATGCAATGACCTGGGGAGAAAGGATTCCAGGCGGAGGGAAGAGCAAGTGCAAAGGTCCTGAGGCTGGAACGTGCCTGGCAGGTTGAGGGGCATCGGTTAGGCCAGTGTGTCAGGAAGGTAGTGAGTGAAGGTGGGAATGATGGGAGGTGAGGTGAGCAGGCAGCAGAGGGGCCAGATTACAGGGCCTTCTAGACCATTTTAAGGACTTTGGCTTTTTTATAATGATAAGACAATTAGCCATTTGACATACCATTGTCCTGTTTGTTTATTCTGAAAGAACTAGAAAAGCTAATTTTTTTAACCAAGAAAAAAAATATTTCTGGCTTCAATCCAAAGGCTACATAAACTAGCAGCATAAAGCCTTGAGAAAAGGAGAATTGGGTATAAATGAGTTCCATTTTCATTGTCTTTAATTATTCCATTGATATTAATGCCTCTGAAAGTATACACAATGGTAATGAATATGGTGGTATACTAGGATGTTGAAAAAAATTTTTAAGAAATTTTATTACAATTTTCCATTAATTAGATCATTAAAACGTACTGTGCTATCAATTTTCCATTTAAGTAATAAAGCATTGATTATTTTTTAAAAAAAGGACTTTGGCTTTTATTCTGGGTTTAACAGAAAGACAGTAGAGGTCTGGGCAAAGGGTTCACGGGATCACAAAAGGATCATCATGGTTGTTATGTCAGAAAAGTCTGCAAAGGGGACACTAGATAAGAGGCTTTTGTATAAATCTATGTCCAAGGATTTTGCCCCGAACAAGTAGAAGAATGGTGACACATTTGCAGAGAGAAGGAGGTTGGGGACAGGGTAGGACATGGGATTTTGGTTTGGGGAATATTAAATTTGCGGTATCTTTTATATTTCCAGGGAAGACATTAAGTGGGCAGCTGGATTATGAGTCTACAGTTTAGAGATGTGGGCTAGAGATCTAAAACAGCATTTAAAATACATCAGTGTAGAGGGTGTTTGAAACCTTGGGAGGGGATGCTGATTGATCAAAGAAGTCCAGGAAATGAGCCCTGTACCCCAAATTAGAGAAGTAGGAAGACTGAGGACAAAACAGCAAAGGAGAATGAACAGGACAGTCAGGAAGGTGGAGGGAGAACCAAGAGAAGGTTGCATCCCGGAAGCCAGTGGAGAGGGTGGAAGTGACCCACTGTGTCAAATGCTGACGACAGGCAGACTAAGATGGGGACTAGGAGTTGACCGCTGTACGTGACAACGTGGAGGTACCCTTGAGAATATTTCTAGAGGAACAATGGGGAAGAAAGCCTGCTAGAAAGGGTGCCCAACAGTGGGAGAGTAGAGGAAATGAAGACAAGGCATTATGGCAGGGTCTCCAAAAATGTCTACATCCTAATACCTGGCATCTGTGAATACTTAGGTTACACGGACAACGTGAATTAAGGTTGCTGACAGGGGGATTATTCTGGATTATCCAGGCAGGCCCAATGTAATCACATGGATCCTTAAAAGTGGAAGAGGGTATTGGAAGAGAGAACCAGAGAGAGGGCAGCATGAGAAAGACCAAGCTCCATGTTGCTGGCTTTGATGTCGGAGGAAGGGGCCACGAGCCAAGGAATGTGAGCAGCCTCCAGAAGCTGGAAAAGGCGAGGACATAAATTTTCCCCTGGAGCCTCCGGAACGAACACAGTCCTGCTGACACCTTGATTTCAGCCAAGTGAAACCCCTTTTGGACCTCTGAACTGCAGAACTACAAGATAATAAATTTGTGTTGTTTCAAGCCACAGAGTTTGTGCTAATTTGATAGGCAGCAATACATTGACATATAGCCATCACTTCTATGGAATTTCACTGTAAAGGCAGCATCAAAGTAATATTTTTAAATCTTTACAACCTACAAGATAAACATTATGATCTCCCTTTTAATAAAGAAGAAACTGAGACAGAGATCAATAACTTGCCCAAGGACATGCAGCTCATAAGTGACAGCAGCTGAATCCAAACCCAGGTTTGTCAGATCCCCAAGCCACAGAGATGTGTTTCCATTATAGGGGTGGTCTTCACCCCAAGACCTCAGGTTTGGCAGACGTACCAGTCAGGCTGCCACTTGGGTAGGAAGGAAGAGGGGTGAGGAGGGCTCCAGACCGTTCATCGTAGCCCCCAAGCCCACCCCCACCCAGAGCGACTCAGATCTTTGATTTCATACACTGGGCATTTATGCAAGATTTCATTTGAAGAATTCCACTGATTAAAAACTCAACAGACATACAACTTGAAAATCCCCGCAGGACACAACGCTGTCTTTCTCCTTCCAGGAGACTCAGGGCTTCTCGTAGTGAGCTGTGATCAGGATGGGTATGATTAGCGTGCAATGCTCCATCTCCTCCAAGTGCCATGCCCTCTACGACCACCATGAAGCCCGACTTTCTCGGGCAGGGCAAGTAGCCAGATGTCAGTCTGAGTAACTCAGCCCTGGCCTCAGAGACCATGGACAGCTTAGTCTTTGGCTTAAAATTAATCAGCCAAGAGCAGGGTTGGCAAACTCTCTCTGTAAAGGGCCAGACAGTAAATATCTGTGGTTTGTGAGCCACATGGTCCCTGTGGCAACTCGCTGACTCTGCCCTAGACAGTACATAAGGAATGAGTGTGGCTGTGTTTCCATAAACTTTATATACAAAAACGGGCAGCAGGCCCGATTTTTGGCCTATGGGCCATAGTTTGCTGATTGCTGACCAAGAGCATTAAAAAAATGAAGAAAGGTATCTTTACTGTTGTAGTTATTCAAGTCCCCTATAACACAGGCACCCATCCTAAAAAGGGAGATTGTTTCTCCCAGTTATGGCAGGCAGGCAACGACCTTAAAATCAAGAAAGATTTATGAGGCCCTGAGTAGGAATTAGATACTAAGTATAACTTCAAGACACAAGAGATACAAAAACAATAACCATATGCAAGTCTATCAGTTTGGTTAGAATCTTCGGTACGGTTTAAATTACCTATTTTCTTATTACCACTGAAGGAAATTAAATTTTAAGTTTTGTAGGAAAAGGTATAAAATTGAATTATGCAGCTATTCTTATCCAGGATTTTTTCCTCAACAACCCCAGCTGCTGGGGATTGGCTATGATCCCATCCAGCTAACTGCTCAAAGACACACTTTCTCAGCAGCAAGATGCCAGCGAACCAGCACATGCTCGAGCCACCTGGCTTCCTGGGGAAGGCCTCCTCAAGGGCTTTCGTGATGACTGTTCTTCCGGGGACTATGTGCAGGGGGAAGGGAGCGCAGAGAGTCCACCGCACAATCAGGAGGAAAAGGGGTCAGACTGGAATTTTACCAACAAAAAAAACTAAGGGGTCCCTGGCCGTGCTCTGCTCAAGCAGCCTACGACCCAGCGGTGACCACTGGCCATGCCTTCCACTTTTGCTCTAGAGAAGTCAGTGGTTACCGAATTCATAATTCATTTCTGTTGCACTTGGATTGTATTTGGAGACAGGTGATTTGGAAAATGAACTTAACACTTCCTCAGCTCACTTCTGCAGCTACAAACTACCAAGTGTCCTTTAAGAAGCCCCCCCCATGCTGGCTAGCTGGAATGAGAGCCACTTGCCCCCAGCCTCTTGGGTACATTTGCCGGGGACCATTACACAAACCTCAAACCAAACCTGTCTCAGGAGAGGCACCCACAAAAGCAGGCCCGTACCTTCAATGTGAACTCGTGTGCTGGCCTCCCGATCCTGTCCTCAGCCTCCAAGCTGTACTCCCGCGCCAGGGGCACCGTCGGGTGGTACAGGCGCCAGTGTTTCTCTCCCTCCAGCTGCAGGATGAAAACCTACAGAAAGCACAGGACCCCGGAGTGTCAGAGAGCCTCCAGACAACTCATGAGGTAAAGTGCTTCTACAGTGTTAGCCCTCTCAGGGCTTAGATGAATCACAAATTTCAGATAAAAAAATAAAAATAAAAGATCACAGATACATTTCACTATACACTTGAAGTTGCCACTACTGGTATTCACTTTTAAAAACAGGTAATCGTGAAGTCTGACACTGGAGGGCTAGTCATTCTTTTCACTTTCATGAAAGCCTCGCTGAGTTCTTTATATCCCAATATCTATCCCACTATCTCATTCTTTTAAATCTTCCATCAGACAGCTGAAAGCCCATAATCTCTGATGGAAAAGCCAAGCTTCAGATATTACTGAGTGTCTAAAATCCTGAATACAATCCTTGGCACATAGGAAAATGTCAAGTTTTTTAATTCTTCATTCAACCAAAGATATTTTAAAGTTCTGTTAGAAATATATATATATATATTTATTTATTTATTTATTTATTTATTTTTGGCTGCATTGGGTCTTCACTGCTGCGAGCGAGCTTTCTCTAGTTGCAGCGAGCTGGGGCCACTCTTCGTTGCGGTGCACGGGCTTCTCATTGCGGTGGCTTCTCTTGTTGCGGAGCACAGGCTCTAGGTGCGTGGGGTTCAGTAGTTGCGGCACGTGGGCTCACTAGTTGCGGCACGTGGGCTCAGTAGTTGTGGCTCACGGGTTCTAGAGCGCAGACTCAGTAGTTGTGGCACACGGGCTTAGCTGCTCCGCAGCATGTGGGATCTTCCCAGACCAGGGCTCGAACCCTTGTCCCCCACATTGGCAGGTGGATTCTTAACCACTGTGCCACCAGGGAAGCCCTATTAGAAATATTTTTTTAAAAATTTTTTTGGAAACTGTATTGATATCAAATTGCTCTCAAAGGAGGGGGAAAAAAAAGAGGTTTTTTTACTAATAACTCTGTGTTCACACATTGTCTTGGTACAAAATAAAACTATGAAATACCTAAGCCAAAGAGTTAACTCTTTTTGGCAGCCATATGAGAATGAAATCAACACTTGTCAAGGCGCCAAGTGCTTAAGTGAAACCATGACCTTCATTCAAGCTGCCCCAAGATCTTCACAAATGGAAAAAATATATACTTTTGGTAGCTACAGAAAAAGGACAAAAGAAAGCAGATGTAAGAACTACTTAAGACTTCACCTTATTAAAAACCATACATTATGAAATTAAAGAAAAAGCCAATCACACTTTTCTGTAGAAAATTCAAAAAAACACCTATTTCGGAGGAATGTGTGGCTCTTTGTATTAGTAAATAAACAATCTCCCCTTTCTGAAGGAGCAGGAAACCAGTTTGATGGGATTAATTTTGGCCCAACATCCCGGTGAGGGAGGTCAAGCTCTGCAGAGCCTGCACAGGAAGAGTGGGCAGAGACCCGGCCCGAGAGCTGAACTGAACCCTGACAACCCACTAACCCGGGCCGGCAGCAACTCGTCCTCCCGGAGCCAAGCAGTTTCCTCCCCCCTCACCTCTACATCATCATAATGGGGCGGCAGGCCCTGAGAACCCGCAGGGGTTATGTACACATTCGAGCCAACCAACGAGCCAAAGTAGCACTCCAACTTCTCCTGGATCCTCCAAAGCTCATCCTTTAAAAAAAAAAAAAAAGGTGGAGGGGAAAGAGGTGAAAAATACATTAGAAACAAGGAATATGTCCTTATGCGCTCAGCAAGTCTTTATCGCACAGCTATTATGTTCCAGACACCTGGAATTCAACCCAAGCCAGCACCTCTGTCCTCAGGACCCTTCTGTCCTCGTGCAGAACAGCGCAGAGAAGAGGCAGCGGCAGACGAGACTGGAGAGGCAGGCAACGGGGAGTCATAGGTTCTTAAGCAGGACAAAGACAGGATCCAATGCACACTTATAAAAGCTCACTCAGGCTGCGGTGTGGGGAACTGATCGTAGAAAAGCAAGAGAGAGCCGTGGGGAAGCTACGAAGGCAGGAGCGTGGGCTGGGAGTGACCAGAGTGGTGGGCGAGCGAGAGAGAAGTAGAAAAGTCGAGATGCACTCAGGAAGCAGCACTGACACGACATGCTGATGGCAGGGGTATGGGAGTGGGGAGAATAAATCAGAGAAACATTCTTGGGTTTTTGACTGAAGCAGTTAGTCAGCTCCCAGTTCCACTGAAATGGGAAAGATTTGCTACAGAACAAGCTTTCAGGGGGGAGAAAAGAAAAGCCGTACATCAGAAGTGTTAAGTGTGCGCTGCTAAGACCCCCGTGTGCTGGCTGGCTAAGTCTGAAGTTCTGGCAAGACGAAGAGCTAGGGGTTACATCTGGGAACTGCCTGCACAAAAGGGTACTTAGAGCAATGGGGGCAGAAATGACAACCTAGGAAGGGGGTACAGACAGCGAAGGGGTAACAGGGTCGAGGAATGCGCCCTCTCTCCAGTCCCTAATCAGCTCTTCAGGGCCTAAGTCGGACTGAGGGGCCTAGAGAGGAGCCACACATCCCTGCAAGGAAGAAACCTGACTGTCCCAAGGCAGGTGAGAGAGGAGAGGCAGCGGTTACGCCACATAGGTATCGGCACTTCCTATGTGCCAGGCACTGTTTCCAAGTGCTTTACCTACTTCAGTTGTACAACCCTCCCAGCCACCCTGTCTCATAGGGTGGGTCCTGTCAATATCTTCAGTTTGCCGATGAGGAAACAGGCACGAGAACACACAGCCAATGAATGATGGAGCCAGGATTCAAATCCACGCAGCCTGGCTCCGGAGCCCACACCTTTAACCATGACTCTATATTGCCCCTCTAAGGAACTACCTTAAAGAAGTCACCTACAAAGAACACTGCAGAGCCCCTTCAAGCACATGAATGTACAGTGCCTGCCACACACAAGACACTGGAACATTTAAAGTATTTGCTGAGTAAACCAGTGACCACAGCTTGGGAGTCAATCCTACCACTGGACTGAAAAAAACAAAAAAAACTACAGTATTAAAACTGCCAAGTGGGAAAGAATTGGGTCAGCATGAAAAAAGCTTTGGGAGACATCTTCAGTATAGACCGCTGAGCTTCTCTACTTACACATCTCAGGCAACACAGGAAGAATGATTTTATGGCATCTGAATAGCTCCAGAGAGTTAACAGATCTCCCAAGCTGCCTCATTTATACCTGGGAGGGGCCAGCAGGACCTGGCCCTGTAATTACATTTATACAGTAACTGGAACCAGTTTCTCTCTCACTCTTTCTGTCTCTGATGGCCTGAGAGGTGTCTCAGGACCATATGGGTGACTTTATGGCCCCCAACTCAAGCTTCTGGGTCTGTAATTAAGGAGTACATGTCTCTTTTCTTCTTAAAAGTTACTGAAGGGCTTCCCTGGTGGTGCAGTGGTTAAGAATCCGCCTGCCAATGCAGGGGACACGGATTCGAGCCCTAGTCCGGGAAGATCCCACATGCTGTGGAGCAACTAAGCCCGTGCGCCACAACTACTGAGCCTGTGCTCTACAGCCTGCGAGTCACAATTACTGAAGCCTGCGCGCCTAGAGCCCGTGCTCCACAATAAGAGAAGCCACCGCGATGAGAAGCCTGCGCACCACAACGAAGAGTAGCCCCCGCTCGCCGCAACTAGAGAAAGACCGCGCGCAGCAACAAAGACCCAACGCAGCCAAAAATAAAATAAAATAAATAAATAAATAAAGTTACTGAAAACCCCATCATTTGTACAATTTTTCTATCTCTCCTGGAAATAGAACCTTTAGCTTCTCAGTCTGCCCAGTGTGGCCCAGTAGAAAGGGATCTGGAGTCAAATCACCACAGTCCAAGTTGTAGGTACAAGTCAGCTTCTTTATTTGCAAAGGAAGACTCCCACTCTAAGACTGTGGGAAACAGCATATTTATCTCAAAGCCTATTTACATTGCAAAGCAGCGTACAACTGTTACGGCTTCACCAGCGCTGACTTTGGCACAAACAAGGCTCCTGAAATCTGTCTCCTTTGACTCATGACTCCCAATTATGTCTGGAGATGCCAAGGAGGACCCCAGAACAATGGGAAAGGGAAAGGGGAGGCTCCTCCTCTCTCCACTGACCTACCTGAAGACTCAGCTGAACACAACAGCTAAGACCAGAAGCCCACACTCACACCTAAAGATGAAAGCAAACATGCCAAAAGCCCTACTACATTTCAATTAATATCTTTAGATATATGGTTAGGAAAATGCTTTAATTTTGGAATCAGAAGTCCTTACTTAGTAGCTATGGAAAAGTCACATCTGTGAACTCGTTTTTTCCACATAAAATGGAGACCACAGTGATTGCCCCGATTATTTCAAATGTCTGTTGGAGGGTTCAAAAGTGAACACATGTAAATATCTGGTAAACTCATCTGGACTCTTGATACACGGATTACCCAAAGCAGATGGGGAACAACCCACCACTCTCTGGTTACCTCCTTACTCATTTCCAGACAAACTAGAATAATAAACTGTGCACACTGTGTGACCTGATAAAGAAAGGGCTGACTGTTCACTCTGATAGTCTCTCAATCTGGCCAATGAGGAACTGCCTCTACACTTTCTCTATCCTGGTATCGACATATCCATTAGTAAACACACACACACACAACACTAAATCTGGTCATAATACTTGGAACCCAGCTTCTAGTGTAAGAGGGTGAGCTCCTGAGGCTTACAGATTTCTTAAGTCCTGGTGGTGGAAAAAACAAAGCAAAACAGGATGCATCCTAGTCTAGCCTGGGGGCTGAGTTGGGATGGGAAAGCTCATCCTCCCTGCTTTAATAAACATGGCTAGAGAGCTGAGTCAACAGGGCAAAGGAAACACAGTCTTGGCCGCTTGAAATTGCGGAAGAGGAACATGCAGCATTCAAGCAGACGAGCAGAGAAGAGCCCAAGATGATACTAAAGCACAAAAATGACAGCCACAGAGGACACCGCACATATGCCAAACAGTAACTTTCTGCTGGTCTGTGAACAAATTACATGTAATCAACATCAGTGATCTTTTCTATTCATAGTTCTTAGGTGTCTAAAAACCACTCTTTTAAAAAAAGTGCTACTTCTAGCTAAGTAAAGAGTCAAGGACAAGCTCAGAGGGAAGTACCTCGGTGTCCATATTTTCTGAATACACGTCATGACTTGGTCTGCAAGTGATTTATAAATTCCTTTTGGGTGCTAGGGACAAAAGGCTGGCATTCCAAGGACATTTCAACTGCTCATGATTGCCTCACTCCTTTGGAATGAGTACTTGTACCGAAAAGTCTAGGAGTACTTGTACTTTATCCAGAGTACAAATAGGTTCAGGATCCTGTAGACAAGAAAGGGAAAGGCATTCAACAGATGAGGGAGGCCTAATGGATCTAACAGGGCACCTCGAGTTCAGTCATGAGAAGCATTACTGGTAATTGATGACAAAGTCCTAGGAGCCATCACACAGCCAGAAGCCACCCCCTCAGTGTGGAACCGCACACGCTGCTCTCCTCCTCCTCCTCCCAAGCTGACATTTTGATTCAGCCATGGGTCACAGAAGGGCATTTCTGAATGGGGATAAACTTTATCTAAAACTCAGAATGGGCCCTCAATTGTTCTGGGCCACCTGTCACATAAAGATCTCACGCCTCTAAGAGCAGATTAGCTCATCCTAAGTCTACATTTTATAAACACAGAAACTGAGCACAGAGGAGGCAAATTACTTCTCAAATGTCAACCACTGATGCAGAATAAATAAAAGGTTAGCCAGTCTTCCCGACTTGCAAATCCAACCTACCCTCCACCTGCGAATGCCCCCCAGCAGCAGTTCCACGACCCTGCCCCTCAGTGCCGGACGGGCTGCTGTTAATAAGGGTGAAGTCTCTTTCTTAAACGTGCATCTGGTATGTGGTCTGGTCACTGCTCAGAAGCCTCTGCTTAGGTAGATGTAGGCAGTAGAGGGAGGAAACTTCAAGAAAAAAATGATCACCTTGACACTATCGTGCCTTAAGTTACAGTGAAGGGACAAGCCAAACAGAAATGTCTACCATGTGTCAAAACATAAACCAGCCCACGGAAATGCTCCTGGAGGTGTAACGTCACTTTAACAAACTTTATAAACCTGAAGTATAATTTAGTTTTTGCAGCTCAATGACACCTCACCATGTCCAGCCTGAGTTGTTGCAGATTCTAACAGTTTAGCCAAAAGGGAACATAAAGTCACTGAAGTTGTAATGCATTTGAAGACCAAACAGGTGCTACCTCTTCTCAAACTGGCAGTAGCCTAATCATCATCAAAACAGATTTACCCCCGAGCTGATCTGTGGCCAAATGTTAGCACTTTAATACACACCAGGATTCTGCACTGGGGAGAACCTGTTACCTTAAATCTCTGAGGTTGGTGAAACTGAATTGTTGCCCTTTTCTGATCAAAATCTTTTCTCAGCTGAAGAAAGTGCGCTTTGCCATCTTTATTTAAAAGCTTCTTCTTCCCATTGACACACCGGCAGACATTTACGTCTCTTCCATAGTACATACCCCGGCTGCACAGACTCTTCAGATCTGAGAGCCTGAACAGGGACCGGTAATATGTGGCCAGCACAGGGTCGTCTCTCTGGATAAGAAGGGGCTTCTGCTCCCAGAATTCCTTGAAAAAAGTCTCTGTCTTGATGGGCGAGATTAAACTTTCAAAGAGGCCACTGGGACTGTCAAGGTTCAAAGGGGAAGGCCCACCAGCTGCCTCCACCTTCACCTGCTTACAGGGCACAGGCCCCTCTTCCTTCCCATCCCCTGCAGGCTTCACTTTCTTTGGCATCATTGTCTTCAAGACAAGGCTGTGAGGAAACGCAAACCTGCCAAAAAGAAGGAAACACTCGTGTTTAGGTGTCCCAGTGCCGGTGTCAGAGGATCTCATACACACAACTTGCATGACTATTAGGCCTTTGTGCGAACTCTTCCAAAGCCAAGGCCATTTCTACCAGAATAAGATACAGCCTGAAGCCAACACCATTTCTTCCAAGATATGATTCAGCCTCAAACACTATGCAGATCACATATTCACAGAAAGGAAGGCATGTTTTTCTTGTACACAAGCACTAAGTTGTGGAATTCATTACTTATTGGAAGCTATAATTATCCCAAATTAAATGATTCAACTATCTCAGCAGTTCCTAGCCACAGTTTTAGCCTGTGGCCATTGACACAGCAAAGTTGAAATCTTAAAGTTGGCTTTAATCAGCACCAGATCCCAAATCGAATTAGATGCACTCTGAGTTATAAATACTTGACTTAAGAACCACCAAGAGCTGCCCACGGCCAGATGCTCCCCACCAAAGGACTACCCCCAGCTGCTGTCCTGGAGGCCACCTGGGCCAGAGGTGCCACCTGATGGCTGGGGCAAGAAGCTGCCTGCTCCCAGGTCCTTAAGCACCTGAATTGCCTCACTTCCAAACCTCAGCTTATTCCTAAAAATTGCCACTTTATCAGAAAAATAAAAATAAAGCAGAAAACTAATTGGGGGCTGAAAGTGAAGGGTAAAGATAGTTATATCTCAAGGCTTTTAAAAGCTCTACCTTTTTAACTAAAATAAGACATAATAAAGTGGCAATGTCATTAACTTCTAACAAAGCTCTCCTCCCTCCAGCCTTCCCGTGCACACACATCCCCTGGGCGCCTAGGGCTCAGGTGGGACTTGAGATTCTGCATGTCTAACAAGCCCACAGGTAGTGACCCTACTGCTGGGCCACAGACCACACTTGAGTAGCAAGAGAATCGACTCCCCTGAGTATTGCCAAAGGTCTCTCAGAACTGCCTCAAACCACAACTGTCGTCACGTTTACAATGCAGGTGTCCTCCTGCATCTGGAGTTCAAGAACGTATGAACTTAAATTATATGAATTTCCTGAAACTGCAAAATGCTATTTTAAAGTAAATTTTTTTTCTGGGAAAGGGGGTAGGTCCATTGCTTTTACCAGATTTTTAAAAGAGTCCCCATCCCCAAAAAAGGTTAAGAACCACTGTGCTTATAAAAACCAATTTTTCCCAGAGACCAATAACTTATTTACAAATGTTATGCTTTTCTATCTTGTTGGGCTATCAGAATTGCAAGCACACAGTTTTCTGCTCTTTTGTCATTATAACTAAGCTGTATTTCAGCTACACTATGGACTGAGTAGAATTAATGGTCTGGCCTGGGAAGTAGGCACCTGAACAATGTGTTACACATTGCAACAACTAACTTATAAATTTATAATTGATAAATTCAGAATAAACCTAGAAAATAAATTTAGAATTAATCCCTCTGTCTAGTGTACCCAGCCCATTAGTCACTTAGTGGCCGTCTTGGTGATCAGATTGACTGTCCTAGTATCACAAAGCTTGTGTTCCAGTGACCCTTATTTTACTTGATAATGATGGCCCCAAAGTGCAAGAGTAATGATGCTGGCAATTCGGATATTCTCTTACTGTGCCTAATTTATAAATTAAACTTTGTTATAGCTATTTGTGAATAGGGAAAAAGCACCGTGTATACAGACTTCAGTACCATCCACGGTTTCAGGCATCCACTGGGTGTCTTGGGACGTTGTCAGCCGTGGATAAGCGGGCGCTGTTTAAAACTCTCTAGTGGCTTCATTTTAGCTTCTAAATATTGTACCCACAAATAGCTCAGTTCCTTCAAAAGGTCCAGTGCTTTTGGCAGGAAACACAGGACCATGGTAGGAAACTAACACAAATTGATACTACAAGCTTGCATTGAAGGGGTAAGGGCTTAAGCCTTTTTCTTAAACTTTGGAAAAAAAAAAACTTTAATGTCTTAGGATATATTATCAATGAGACACATTTTCTGAAAATGTTTCTTATTCCTTTTAAGTTAAACAGACCAGCGTGCTTTCTCAACTGAAGAATCAAAGCTTCAGTGAGACAAAGTACTGCTAGTACTTGGAGCCCAGAAGTGATGTAGAAATACAAGAGATATGAAAAGATTCAGTAGACAGCATTGCTTGTGCAGAAAAGAGCTACCTGCTATCCTTTGAAAGGTCAGCATGTGGTGGATGTCAGGTCTGGGAACTAAGATTTCAGTTGTGTTCCCACCACCATTAACTGAAAAGAGGGACTCAACTGTGTCTAAGCTGTTTGGACAAACAATGCAGGTTATACTGAACACCTGCATTCCTTCTGGGTGTCTGGAATTTTGATACATGCCAGGCAGAAGGTCCTACATGATGAGCCCCCAATAAAAACCCTGGGCATTGAGTGTCTAATGAGCTTCCCTGGTTGGCAGCATTTCACACATGTTGTCACAACTAGCTGCTGCAGCAATGAAGCACTTGGTCTCCATCTGCTGTAATAAATCAGTTGTGAGTCCTAGCAAATCACTAACCCTGGGGATGGTGTTGGGGACCCGGGATACACTGCTCACATTTAATTGTTAAAAACTGTTAGGTTGCCTCAGAAGGTTTGCATCATTAAAGGTGTTCATCAATGAAAAAGTAATTTCATATTCAGCTACACATTTCTTATCCCTCACAACTGGTCAGTTTAAAATTTATTTAAGGGATGTGAGCAGCAGGAAGATGCAAACAAAAGGCTTGTTTTCCTTAAGCACAGTATATGAATACAGTATAAGCATATTCACCAGGAAGTGTGGTGAAACAAAGTGTGCAAAATACTTAAGCCAAAAATAAAATCACTTGAAGCATATTTCCCATCTACAATCAGTAACAAAATAAATAACAGTGCATAATGAATGCTTTTGTTAGACTATGAATTTCACGACTTTTACTGCCAAAAGTTACATCATTTATTGTTTCTATGTGTTCATTTTGAAATGATTTGAGGCTCAGTTAATTGGAACCCAGCTTAGAGGTTATTAGGCAAACATACTATTTCTCTGATTCTCACACTACCCATACTGTAAGACAACCATTCTTTTTAACAGCTTTTGGGAGGTTGAGAGGAGAACAGAGGACATACTACACCACATTAAACTTACAAAATAGTAAGCTGCATCACAATTTCAGAAACATAAAAAAGTAAAAAAAAAAAAAAAAACTGTGTTTTGTAATGTAAGAAATATAGGAACTAAACAAGAGAATGCTTCGACTGGAAAAGTACAGCCAACACAAGCCTGCCTCTGAATCTCACAGACCACCCAAACAGAAGTTAGAGTAAGTATTTTTATAAGCTATGGGGGGGAGGGGGGGGGGAAAGCAAGCGTTTAAAAAGCAACTGTTTCCACCTTAAGTTGACCATAGCATTAAAATGTAAAAAGATTAAGTTAAAAGATTCAAGGTTCATATTTTACTAACTGCCCACAGATGAAAACCAGCAACTAATCTAAACAACTTTGAAGGATTAAACTCCACAAGAAAATCAATAGTGATACCCATTCTACAGGCAACAAATACCAACAAAGCCTTTATATTTTTAAGCGTCCTAACTTTCTTTTCTATGGTAATATTCACTGACCAGAAGTCTTAACACAGGACAACTATCTGCACATTTTCAGAGCCTAGCACAGAGCAGGGCACATAGGAGGTCCTCAATAAACATTTGCTGAATTTTTTTCCCCTTTTTCATCTTTTGTATACAATTTTAGAGAAAAAAAACTCAAAAGCCTTACACAAAACAGAGTTAGGGGAAAACAGATGGTTTGTTGAGCGGGGATTATTCTTTTGATGGCAGCTGTAGCTTGAGTATTCAACAGTACGGTCAGAGCTGAAAGGCACCTTAGCCATCAGAGGTCATTACCAACCAGGAGAGGGAGGTGTGTCTTTATAATCTCCAGAGCTGTGTTTTACAAAGTAGTCAAATCACCAGGAAAGCTTGTTAGTATGCAAATTTCTGGGCCCCATATCAGACCTACTGGACTAGCACTTCTGGTAGCTGAGCCCAGAAATCTGCAGTAACAGAGTTTAAAAAAAGTTAAAAAAGAAAAGTAACAGTTCTCTGCAGAATTTTAGATCCACTAACATAGAGGAGGATCATAGGCAAACTCAGCTCAGTTAAACACACACAAACTGACAGAAACGATATATTGCCTGTAACAAGGTTGCCTAGGCTGACTTAAAACATTTCATTTGGGCCTTCATTGATGTTTATCAGTTCAGAGAGGGAAAAGTGGTTCTCCTGTTGACCTAAAGCTGTGATTGGCACATATCTTTTTAATTCCATTTTAGAAATAATGGATTGAACCTCATTAATGTATTTTAGTAACCCTGAGGGTACAAAGGATGAGGGCAGAGAGGCAAAACTATCCAAGCGATGGTGTTAGAAGCTGGATAAATCAGGCTTTTCCACTTAAAGATGAGCCCAGCGAAATCAAAGGCCCGGCGCCGAATTTACAGCTGATTATTGGAGTAATCAGAGCCTGCGATTCCCAGGCCAATACTTCCTGAAAACACAGTGAACAACCTGGTCTCATTAACCTGATGGACGACCCAACAGTCGAGCAGCCGTTCTAGAAATATTCGGTGACAAATGAAAGAAAGGGAGGGTAGGCTGTCATTTTAAAGTACGGTGGGGCGAGAAAGACGCAGCTCTCCCGCCCGCACTTCAGGTTTCGCTGCTGTAAAGCCGGTCTCCTAGGCCCGCCCGGTCGCCCGGGAGGACAGCCCACGTGGCGCTCCAAGACAGCCCGCAGCGCGGGGCCAAGGCCTGCATCACCCTCCCTGCAAACCTCCAATCTTTCCGTGTGCTCGTCCCGTCTCAAGACCACCGGCCGAGCACGTGGTTACTCTTGGTGCCCTGGCCATCCGCGACCCTGGGCGGCCCCAGACCCAGCGTGCCCACTATTCCCGTGCCCGGGATCGTCGAGCGCGTCGGCGCGCGTCCCCCGTCCCGAAACCAACAGCGCCCGCCGGCCGGGGCCCGGCCGCCCCGAAGCTCCCGCCCCGAGCCCTGCGGTCCCCCGCAACCCCGACCTTGCTCCACCCACACTCGCGCCTGGGCGCCCGGAAGTTGAGCACCACCCCACATAGCAGTGGCGGGGACGGAGGGCCTGGACCGCTCCACTCACCGGGCTCTGCCTGTTGCGCGCGGCCGCGAGCCAAGCGGGCAGCGTCGTGGGTTCGGGGCGGGGCGGCGCAGCGCTGCGCGACGTGCGCACGCTCCGGCGGCCCCTCCTGCTGGGCGCCCTTCTCCACGCCCGCCGGCGGGCCCGCAGCGGGTGGGAGGTGGGTTGCTTCCAGCTCCCGGATGCAGGGTTATGTTGGGAGTTAAAGCCCGCACATTTTTTTCTCTGGTGCTAAAGGAAATAAAATGAGGGTTATTCTTGAATTGGGGCGGGATGAGGCCCAGGATTTGGGTACGTACTCTAGTACCACCCTGTTCCTTTAATGAATGGAGAAACTGAGGGGGTAAGTGAGCTGCCCAGGTTTAGGGAGCTAGCGGTCCAGGTTCTCCATCGCTGCCCTTTGGGGCTCTCTGCTACACTCTGCTGCTTTGTACTAAGTCAACTATAATTATTATCGTGTTGCTCCCGGAGAGAGAATTAATCCTGATTTAGAAGGATGCTAGAAATTCTTGCGACTGTGGCTGTAGAAGAAAAGAACAAAAGTAATTATTTGAGTAATTTCGGCCTAACACTCTCTCCTTTTGACTCATTATCAGGACTTTTGGGTGGGGAGGCTAAAAGGAGTTGTCAGGGGATCAATTGCTCACCTCTGCTCTGGCCTGTGCGTTTCATAGCTCTGTAGACAGGCAAAGGGGTCACAAAGAAAGTCCTTATTTCATTCTAAGATGATTGAAACCAGAAGCTCTTTCTGATGATCAAGGGACACATGAACAAATGGGAACAAAGTTTACCCTTACCCAACACTTGTCCAAACTAACAATAATCGCAGCCAGTAACGAATATTTCTAAAAATGAATGCATAAACTGTGATGAAATAATTTGTATAGGAGTATACCTAATGGGATTTTCACTTGAAATTTCAGTTAATGCCCCAAAACAAGAGACAATCATAATACTTTTGTTGAGCACCTACCATTTTCCAGGCAGTTTTTAAAATTTGTACTCAAACTTACTAATCCATACAAAAATCTATGAGAAGGATGCTACAGTTATCCTCATTTTGCATGTGAGGAAAATGAGGCACCAAGAGACTAAGTTATTAGTCAAAGGTCACAGAGTACACCGGTCAGAATGGCCATCATCAAAAAATCTACAAACAATAAATGCTGGAGAGGGTGTGGAGAAAAGGGAACCCTCTTGCACTGTTGGTGGGAATGTAAATTGATACAGCCACTATGGAGAACAGTATGGAGGTTCCTTAAAAAACTAAAAATAGAACTACCATATGACCCAGCAATCCCACTACTGGGCATATACCCTGAGAAAACCATAATTCAAAAAGAGTCACGTACCACAATGTTCATTGCAGCTCTGCTTACAATAGCGAGGACATGGAAGCAACCTAAGTGTCCATCGACAGATGAATGGATAAAGAAGATGTGGCACATATATACAATGGAATATTACTCAGCCATAAAAAAGAAACGAAATTGAGTTATTTGTAGTGAGGTTGATGGACCTAGAGTCTGTCAGAGTGAAGTAAGTCAGAAAGAGAAAAACAAATACTGTACGCTAACACATATATATGGAATCTAAAAAAAAAAAAAAAAAAGGTTCTGATGAACCTAGGGACAAGACAGGAATAAAGACACAGACGTAGAGAATGGACTTGAGGACATGGGGAGGGGGAAGGGTAAGCTGGGACGAAGTGAGAGAGTAGCATTGACTTATATACACTACCAAATGTAAAATAGATAGCTAGTGGGAAGCAGCTGCATAGCACAGGGAGATCAGCTGGGTGCTTTGCAACCACCTAGAGGGGTGGGATAGGGAGGGTGGGAGGGATATGCAAGAGGCAGGGGATATGGGGATATATGTATGCATATAGCTGATTCACTTTGTTATACAGCAGAAACTAACAACACTGTAAAGTAATTATACTCCAATAAAGATGTTTAAAAAAAAAAAAAGGTCACAGAGTAATAAGAGGTAGAACCAAGATTTTAATCTAGTCAGTCTGGCTTTAGAGCAGGCTTTCTTAACCTGGGCATTACTGACATTTGGGGCCAATAATTCTTTCTTGTATGGGGCTGACCTATGCATTGTAGCAGCATCCCCAGCGTCTACCCATTAGATGCCAGTAGTGCCCACACCCAATTTGTGACAGCCTAAAATGTCTCTAGCCCCTCCATAATTTCTCTGGGGGGAACTATTGTGTTAGTAGTAACCCCTACCCAGCTTTTAACCTCACACTATGCTGCAGTTACATTCTGCACTTCTCCAGAGGAGGTGCTCAACATTGCCCTATAGGACTCACTAAAATAGGTTCCATGACCATCACCCACATTCAGAGTATGTAAAGAGAAGACTGGAAATTGAAGGGCAATCTGTGGCAGTAGGGAATATATGGGAATAGAAGATCATCAGACTAGTGGAGATTGCTGTAGCATTTCTCTTCCTCCCCCAAGCCAAGTGACAGGGACTCCAGAGCCCAGCAGAGAGACTGGGGGCATCTGCAGAGGAGTACCTGACCTGCTGCTTGCTGAGCTGTGAACCTGCTGGTCTGTTCTGGGGCTGCTATCAAATAAGAGCCCGGTGTAGTTACAAAGTTCTTGGATCCCTGAGACATGGCTGTGGGAGCTGGGGGAGGGTTTGTGGACAGACACAAGTGGCTGCTTCTTGCCGGGAGGATCCTGAAGGAGGCGGCACTCTGAGACCTAAAGGCAGCATGAGGCAACTGCTCTATCACCCTTTGTCTTGTCAAGGACCCTTGAGTATCCTCTGGGTGGAGGGGGTGCTGAGGAAAGTATCAATACTCGGGCTTGGTCCATCGGGAGGTACCGTGCCAAAGAGAGTGACATAGCAGGTGATGAAGGCCAAGCATTAGGAGGCAGTGGGGTCCACTGGCATGGACAGGAAAGGAGGTATGGGGCCACAGGAGGTCAGTCAGAGATCTCAAGTTTAATTTTAATACAGCCCAGTGTGTAGACCTCCAAAAGAACCTTCACCTGCATCCCTTGAAAGCTTCAACATTTGAACACCCGTTATCAAGGCCAGCTACATAATTGGTGGGGCTCAGTGTGACATGAAAACGTGGAGCTCCTTGTTCCAAAGGTAGGGGGAAAGTGTCATTAAAGGTTCTAAGGTATAAAATGGTTCCTTTCTTTTGCAGTCTCTCTCTTCACTATGATGGCGGTGTTTTCAATTTGCTATTTCGTGTCATGCTCTAGGGAGCATAGGAATACTTGAAAGGTGAGTGCAGACATTCAGGAGCACTGGAGGGCCCTTCAGTGCCACTTGGACCCATGTATGCACAGGAGCACCTGCCCCACAGGCTGTCGAGGTCCCCCTCCTGCTAAACCCTGGTCCAACACTGCTGTGCCCTGGCCAGGGGCGGAGAAACCAATCCCTGATGCACTGGTCATGGCCCCAATCCACAGCAAACCAGCAAACCTCAGGAGATTGCAACCTTCCACCCAGGGAACACTCCTCACCTGGGTTGGGGTAGTGAGAGCCTTGCTCTAGTCCAGTCACCTTCCAAACACACCAAGGTGCTACCTGCCCAGGGCGGTTACAGGGTGTGGGATGTGCCCCCCGACCCAACCCACCCTGCATCTGTGAGGCTTCGGACAGGGGCAGAGGGCAGCCGTGGGCTTCGGGCGGGGCAGGGAGAGGGGGCCAGGAAAGCGAGGTCCAGAACCCATCTCACCGGGAGGGAGGCAGAACTGCACAAAAGACTTCACTTAAAAAACAAATTCAGATGACATTATTAACAACTATAAGATAGCAACTGCAGAGCATTAAACCCCAAGGGTGAGGCCCTGTGTGAGGGCACTGACTGCACGCCCAGGAAGTAGACCCTACCTGCCAACCAGAGGACATCAGCAAACTAAGCTAAAATACATGTCATTTCAGTAAAAGATTTGCCAACTCTTTCCCTAATCCTCCCCATCCATTCCTTGCCCCTAAACCTGGTGGAATGGAGGAGGGTGGGAGAGAGGTGTGTATTGAAGAGTAGACTCTACGTTCTTCCTTGGGCCGTTTCCTCAGTTCAGGGTGCAGGCCTGAGCTGGGAGAAGGGAAAACAGACTTGAATCAGTCTAGGCATTATAACTGAAAATTATTATCATTGTTATCAAAGTGAGTATTTTGTATGTATGTATGTGCTTGTTGATTGATTGATAATTCAAAGTACCCAAAAAGCAATGGGATTCACCTGAGAAGTCAGCAAGGGGCAGAGAAGGAATAGCTAATAAAGCATGATTGACAATAATTGATGAAAAATACAGCCATTTTCTACCTGTACCTCCAACAAGTTCCAACTGTTTCACGTAAAACTATGGTTCAGGAAGGAATATGATAAATGGGTAAACTCAAGTAGAACTCACTGGAAATTCTCCACCAGTAAATTCACTGCATAAAAGGGATAAGTGATAAGGTCATGAGAGAGTAATTTGAAATGGGTTATTTGTGTCAAGATGGCATATTGATTACTTAGTGACCAACATGCAATTTAATTGCTTTGATTGCCCAAAGACACACCATCTTTTGTACAAATGAGCAATAGTCATCTGATTGCATTAATCTAGACCAGGATATAATCCAAAATAATCAAAGTAACTAATTCTACATTCAAATCCAAATCTTTCTTCAAGATATATGGGACTTTAAGGAGTTTGTTTTGTGGATCCATCACATTTTTAGCTACCACTTTGGTCTTTCGTTTGCCTTATTTTTCTCTCCTACTTTAAATTCATATGATCTTTATAAGTCGTGTTAAATTATTTGAGCTCATTTTCACAAAGCTTTCTCTTTCTTTTCTGTCTACCTGAATTGCATATTTATTTAAAAGCTGTTTATCAGGTCCCAAGTGAGCCTCCTTTCACCTTGATTCGCCATTTAATTTAAATATGACCTCATCCAAGGTACAACCTAATTAACAAAAGATATTTTAAGCTATTTTGGGGTGGTGTGATAGCTCTAAAAATGTATTTGATGAGTGGGTTTATGTTTATAACACTTCTTTAAAGTGCAAAATGCTTGAAACACCTGCATTAATGTTCTCTGAAGAAGTAAGAGAAGAAACGAATATGGGTGCAACACATCCATCCTTCGGATGCCTTGTTCAAATAGTCTGCTTGGAAATATTAGAACTTATATGTCACTTTTAAAGGACACAGTCTTGTATATCAAACCTCAGAAAGTCTTATTACTTCACACTAGCTTTAAAAATAGTTGGTAATGACACTGTAACTTCATCTATTGATACTTTTGATTGCCTAAGGCAAGAAGTGATCAACTAGCAGCACAATTTAGAAAGCCTTTGAAGCATTCTTGTATAAATAAGTTTCTATAATGAATTGTATTGATCCTAGGTTTAAAAGTAATAGTTCATCCTTCATATGACCTAACTGATAATAAAACATAGTTCAGTTTTTCCTACAACAAATTAAGTATCTATATATTGAAAAGAAAACTATGGTAATTTTTCCCAATGACCGTGAAATCTGTCGTCACTTGGCCCCATCATTGACCAAAAAGCATTATGATTCAGCAGTGGATTAAAATGGAAGAACAACTGACAATGTTGAACTTTTTCTGAAGCCCCAGTGTTCATGGAAAGCACAGCAAAGGTTGAAAAATCCCCCCACCATTTTGTTTTCTGAGAAATGGCCATTTTGCTCTCATATATTCTGAGATAAGACCCACCGCTACCCTTCCTCAGTGGATCTGACTCCCATGTTTAATCTACCTCTTCGGGTTTCTCAGTCCCCTTCCTTTACTTTGAGATGTTCCTAATTATGAACATCTTTCCTGTTGCAATAGCCTGAAAAAATCATCTCCTTAATTATCCCATGCATTTTGTCTTTCATAACTTCTTTTTTTAATTTAATTTAATTTATTTTTGGCTGTGTTGGGTCTTCGTTGCTGTGCGCGGGCTTTCTCTAGTTGTGGCGAGCTGGGGCTACTCTTCCTTGCGGTGCGTGGGCTTCTCACTGCGGTGGCTTCTCTTGTTGCGGAGCACAGGGCTTTAGGCTCGTGGGCTCTAGAGCGCAGGCTCACTAGTTGTGGCGCACAGGCTTAGTTGCTCCGTGGTATGTGGGATCTTCCCGGACCAGGGCTCGAACCCATGTCCCCTGCAATGGTAGGCAGATTCTTAACCACTGTGCCACGAGGGAAGCCCCATAACTTCTTTACAAGAGGAAGAAAAAAAGTGTTCAAGTTCTTCATTAAATCCTGGGAAGTCAAATTGCAGTTGGAAAGTGATATGACTTTGAAATTAGGCAGGACTTTAAGTTTGATCGAGTGTTTTAAAACAATGTTTACAAGGGAAGGGTGGATGCCTCCATTCACAAATGAGGTAGTTGGAGTGTAACACTGACTGCTTTGCCTAAGGCCCTGCCAGGAAATAACAGTAGCACCAGGTATAGAATTGTAGTTGAAATAGCAATTTCCTTACCACCGCTTTCTCTTGCTTCTTTAAGGATGTTACTTAATTTCATTGGAATTTTGACCTTCAGTGTGGTAATAGAATTAGATATAATTATTTTCCTCATTAATCTTCATGTTAAAAAATTATATGTATATATATGTGTGTGCATGTGTGTGATTTGAACAGGCTTATGAGTAGTACAAAACAAAATGAGACCTTACACATTAAAACTAACCCACCTGCAAGGATTAAGACAATGTAACCATAAATTATGATTTTGTAGCAACTCATATGCAACTATTTACAATCTCAGTTATTCTTCTTACAAAGATGGTTTGTGGTGGGAATAGCCGTCATGCAAGGAAGCAGGATTTCAACAAATAGGACTGCTTTAATATAAGCATTTTATACAATGCTGAAACATCTTTTATATAAAAGGAATGCCAGTGGATATATATTCATATATATACATATATGAAGGCTCTGCTTTGGGGGGAAAATGAACTAAAAATAAAAAAGTTCCTTTAGTTACAGTAATCTATACTCCAGAGCTTCTGGACAAATAGGTGAGTCTGACATGGCAGATTCTAGTAGCAAATAGGGATTCTTATAAAGAGAGTAAATGCTGAAAGTTGGATAGGGCTAGAAATTTCATTTGTTTCTAAAATAATTTCACTTCTAAATATTCTTTATGTTGCTAACTGCAACCCATTATAATGGCACACAATGGGAAATAAAACAAATGTCCCACAGGAGGAGATGGGTTAAGTAAACCACGGTGCACTCATTCAGTGGGCTGCTCTGCACGTATAAAAATTAGTTTGCAGGAAAAAATGGCACAGTTGTCTATGGAAAAAAAATAAACAAATTGAAAAAAATATTGTTTATGATCCAAGGAGGAAAATCTGGCTACAAATGGCACAGTTTAGACACATTTTCAAGTACAATATATGTTCAATAAGTCAGGGGGTGTTCATCTTCAGTTACTGTATCCCCAGCAGTGTTTGGTATGACATAAGGGTTTACATTAATAAATGAAGATATATACAAAATGATTTCGTTATATGTTATGCATAGAAAAACTCTAAGAATATTCATTAAAATATGAACTATTTGAGTGGATTTTTTTTTTTTTTTGCCAACTGGTATTTTTAATTTTTATAATGAAATTGTATTTCTTTTGTAATCAGAACAAAAACAATAAGCTTAAGTTAAAATATATCTTTTCATAGGCTTTTCAGAGCAGTCCTTATAAAATAGTCCTGATAAAATAGCCCATTTCTATATTTAGGCAGTTGATAGAGCTGGCTGGCTCTTTCTTAATCTTGGAAAGCAACCTATTTTCTGAAATCTTCACATTTTATCCAAGCTTATCCCTCAGTGAACAATCACACACAGTCTGTTCCAGATTATAATCAGTAAATGAAGTGAAAATCACAATGAGATAACTATTATATGCTGTCTGTCACTCACAGATTTCCCAGGTAGCTGTGATTTCATTCTTCATGAAATAAGAAGCAAACCAGGAACATTGTTGCTCCCCAGCAGAAACAAAGCTCACAGGAACAGTTCTGTCCTCACCATCTTCAACAAGCCACCGATTTGCGAAGAAAGTGAGCTAAAATCCTAGGAGCTTATTGTGAACGCTCTAATTAATGCTCTTGAGCAGTAAATATATTTTAGACATTTATTCCTGAAGAATGCAATGACTGTGTTTCTAGACATTAACAAAAGTTACATTTGCTTGGCCAACAATTGTGCATTAATGCCCCTCAAGAGGAATGCCAAGTGTATGTGTCCTGTGATAGAGACCCATTTTTCTGGGCTAGATTGCCAAATGTATACAATGATGCATTTAAAGTTGTGCAATGAATATGCCCAATGGAAGTGTTAGCTGTCCTGAACATTATAGATCAAATGGAAGAAAGAAAGCAATGTCTGAAAAACCGGAGACTCAGAAGAAGGGAATTGTGCAGATTTATTCTGTTCATTTGCAGATTTGTCTTTTTTTTTTTTTGCATCGATTATATACAGAGTATATCAGAAGTAGAAATGTTAATCCAACTGTAGTATTTTGCTTAAATAATAGCTACAAATTCCCAAAGAACCACATAGGATATTAATCTGTTCTAGATTTTGAAAATATAATCCTAGAAAATTTTACCCCCTTTAACTCAGGCTTAAAAACTATTAAATGAATACTTATAAATTATATTTATGGTTTTTCCAATTAAACAGAGAAAGTTTTAAAATAAATTATATTAGCACAATTTTGGACAGTTTCCTAGAAAAATATAATCCTTGGAAAGTTTTGAAAGAACTGAAAAAGTTGTATTAAGAAAATAGAATGAAGTATCCCAGAATTAGCCTGCCCATGAGGGAAGTCATAATAGAGAAAGAATTTGCCTTTAAATCTTTTGCACCCAAGAGGAAAATAAGTTTCTAGAACAGTATGTTATTCACAATAGAGAACTGAAACCAATGTTATTGGTAAACAAGCAGGACGTTATTTGTCTCTTCACCTGGCATGAAATAATTCAAATCATTTTAGTTCACTTTATGGTAAAATAAATGGCAAGACACTGAAAGTAATACACCGTTTAATTCATTTCCCTTAATTCAATCCCAGAAATCAAAATAGGATGGGAAATATTTCATACTTCCTATCAAGAACTTATCTCTAAATGGAATCTTTTTCACAAATACTCAACACAAAAGCATGCAAACTGTCAATCTACAAAATGAATGCTGATCATTGGAGGTTTTTCTACTTACCAAACATTTATTTAATACCCACTTGACCTGATTTACTTGGTTCAACCAAAGTTACTAAAGATTGCTACGGGATACATAAATTTCGTTCAATTTTTTCACTCAGTACCAAGTCTGGAAGCATCTTCAGTTGCTTTTAAATTGAGAGTCCACATCCATTCATGGATGTTTTTTCCCTTCTTTTGATATCCCCTTTTCAGAAGCCAGGTAGTGTAGTGTATATACCTCTATTTTAACATCCATTACATTTATTATTTATTGTAGCTGCCGTTTCACTTTTCCTACTATGCTGTGCACTCACTGATGGCAGGAATGTCATTTTGTATTCACTTTTTAGTACATAACACCTAATAAAAAACCTAGTACATGTAGGAGGTCAATAAACATTTGGTGAACAAAGGTAACTAATTAAATACCTCCAAAAAGCTATGAAAGCTATAACTACGAGATGCTATTATTGAAGATTAATGTATTAATTTAACATTAGGATGGGAAGACTGAGTGATGTTTAGATTTTTTGTCCCCCCTTGGTGTCAATAACATATGAAACAATAGTAAAATAAGATGAAAGACTTGATTGGAGATGGAAGAAGGAGGCTCTTCATGGAAATCTCAGCTGTGTGAGTGACCATGGCGCCACCTTGATGCTGATATTCTACCTCAGAGGGATTCAGCACTGTTAGGTAATCTAGCACTAAGGAACAGACTCTCCTGGAATTATTGTGATAGTCCAGCTTTATTCATCAGTTAAATGCAGACAATTTGCATTTAGAAAGCAAGGAGAATCTAGATGAAGCAGTTACAAAGCCCTTCCCTATGGAAACTGTTTTTCCATACTATGCATGCCTGTGACTCTTATTTTTTAAAATATCTTTATTTGAGTATAATTGCTTTACAATGCTGTGTTAGTTTCTGCTGTATAACAAAGTGAATCAGCTATATGTATACATATATCCCCATATCCCCTCCCTCTTGCGTCTCCCTCCCACCCTCCCTATCCCACCCTTCTAGTGGTCACAAGGCACTGAGCTGATCTCCCTGTGCTATGTAGCTGCTTCCCACTAGCTATTTATTTTACATTTGGTAGTGTATATATGTCAATGCTACTCTCTCACTTTGTCCCAGCTTACACTTCCCCCTCCCCATGTCCTCAAGTCCATTCCCTAGTAGGTTTGCGTCTATATTCCCGTCCTGCCCCTAGGTTCTTCATGACCACTTTTTTTTTTTTTTTTAGATTCCATATATATGTGTTAGCATGTGGTATTTGTTTTTCTCTTTCTGACTTACTTCACTCTGTATGACAGACTCTAGGTCCATCCACCTCACTACAAATAACTCAATTTCGTTTCTTTTTATGGCTGAGTAATATTCCATTGTATATATGTGCCACATCTTCTTTATCCATTCATCTGTTGATGGACACTTAGGTTGCTTCCATGTCCTGGCTATTGTAAACAGTGCTGCAATGAACATTGTGATACATGACTCTTTTTGAATTATGGTTTTCTCAGGGTATATGCCCAGTAGTGGGATTGCTGAGTCATATGGTAGTTCTATTTTCAGTTTTTTAAGGAACCTCCATACTGTTCTCCATAGTGGCTGTATCACTCTATATTCCCACCAACAGTGCAAGAGGGTTCCCTTTTCCCAACACCCTCTCCAGCATTTATTGTTTGTAGATTTTTTGATGATGGCCATTCTGAGTGGTGTGAGGTGATACCATATTGTAGTTTTGATTTGCATTTCTCTAATGATTAGTGATGTTGAGCATCATTTCATGTGTTTGTTGGCAATCTGTATATCTTCTTTGGAGAAATGTCTGCTTAGATCTTCTGCCCATTTTTGGATTGGGTTGTTTGTTTTTTTGATATTGAGCTGCATGAGCTGCTTGTATATTTTGGACATTAATCCTTTGTCAGTTGCTTTGTTTGCAAATACTTTCTCCCATTCTGAGGGTTATCTTTTCATCTTGTTTATGGTTTCCTTTCCTGTGCAAAAGCTTTTAAGTTTCATTAGGTCCCATTTGTTTGTTTTTGTTTCCATTTCTCTAGGAGATGGGTCAAAAAGGATATTGCTGTGATTTATGTCATAAAGTGTTCTTCCTATGTTTTCCTCTCAGAGTTTTATAGTGTCTGGCCTTACATTTAGGTCTTTAATCCATTTTGAGTTTATTTTTGTGTATGGTGTTAGGGAGTGTTCTAATTTCATTCTTTTACATGTAGCTGTCCAGTTTTCCCAGCACCACTTATTGAAGAGGCTGTATTTTCTCCATTGTACATTCTTGCCTCCTTTATCAAAGATAAGGTGACCATATGTGCGTGGGTTTATCTCTGGGCCTTCTATCCTGTTCCATTGATCTATATTTCTGCTTTTGTGCCAGGACCATACTGTCTTGATTACTGTAGCTTTGTAGTATAGTCTGAAGTCCGGGAGCTGATTCCTCCAACTCCTTTTTTCTTTCTCAAGATTGCTTTGGCTATTCGGGGTCTTTTGAGTTTCCATACAAGTTGTGAAATTTTTTGTTCTAGTTCTGTGAAAAATGCCATTGGTAGTTTGATAGGGATTGCATTGAATCTGTAGATTGCTTTGGGTAGTATGGTCACTTTCACAATGTTGACTCTTCCAATCCAAGAACATGGTGTATCTCTCCATCTGTTTGTATCATCTTTAATTTCTTTCATCAGTGTCTTATAGTTTTCTGCATACAGGTCTTTTTTCTCCTTAGGTAGAATTATTCCTAGGTATTTTCTTCTTTTTTTGCAATGGTAAATGGGAGTGTTTCCTTAATTTCTCTTACAGATTTTTCATCATTAGTGTATAGGAATGCAAGAGATTTCTGTGCATTAATTTTGTATCATGCTTCTTTGCCAAATTCATTGATTAGCTCTAGTAGTTTTCTGGAAACATCTTTAGGATTCTCTATGTATAGTATCATGTCATCTGCAAACAGTGACAGTTTTACTTCTTCTTTTCCGATTTGGATTCCTTTTATTTCTTTTTCTTCTCTGATTGCGGTGGCTACAACTTCCAAAACTATGTTGAATAATAGTGGTGAGAGTGGGCACCCTTGTCTTGTTCCTGATTTTAGAAGAAATGGTTTCAGTTTTTCACCATGGAGAATGATGTTGGCTGTGGGTTTGTCATATGCGGCCTTTATTTTGTTAAGTTCCCTCTATGACTACTTTCTGGAGGGTTTTTATAATAAATGGGTGTTGAATTTTGTCGAAAGCTTTTTCTGCATCTACTGAGATGATCAAATGGTTTTTATCCTTCAGTTTGTTAATATGGTGTATCACATTGATTGATTTGCATATATTGAAGAATCCTTGCATTCCTGGGATAAACCCCGCTTGATCATGGTGTATATCCTTTTCATGTGCTGTTGGATTCTGTTTGCTAGTATTTTGTAGAGGATTTTTGCATCTATGTTCATCAGTGATATTGGTTTGTCGTTTTCTTTTTTTGTGACATCTTTGTCTGGTTTTGGTATCAGGGTGTTGCTGGCCTCATCAAATGAGTTTGGAAGTGTTCTCCTTCTGCTATATTTTGGAAGGGTTTGAGAAGGATAGGTGTTAGCTCTTCTCTAAATGTTTGATAGAATTCGCCTGTGAAGCCATCTGGTCCTGGGCTTTTGTTTGTTAGAAGATTTTTAATCACAGTTTTAATTTCAGTGCTTGTGATTGGTCTGTTTATATATTCTATTTCTTCCTGGTTCAGCCTCGGAAGGTTGTGCTTTTCTAAGAATTTGTCCAATTCTTCCAGGTTGTCCATTTTATTGGCATAGAGTTGCTTGCAGTAATCCCTCATGATTCTTTGTATTTCTGCAGGGTCAGTTGTTACTTCTCCTTTTTCATTTCTAATTCTTTGATTTGAGTCTTCTCCTTTTTTTCTTGATTAGTCTGGCTAATGGTTTATCAATTTTGTTTATCTTCTCAAAGAACCAGCTTTTAGTTTTATTGGTCTTTGCTATCATTTCCTTTGTTTCTTTTTCATTTATTTCTGATCTGATCTTTATGATTTCTTTCCTTCTGCTAACTTTGGGGGTTTTTTTGTTTTTCTTTCTCTAATTGTTTTAGATGTAAGCTTAGATTGTTTATTTGAGATGTTTCTTGTTTCTTGAGGTAGGATTGTATTGTTATAAACTTCCCTCTTAGAAACGCTTTTGCTGCATCCTGTAGATTTTGGGTCATCGTGTCTTCATTGTCATTTGTTTCTAGGTAGCTTTTGATTTCCTCTTTGATTTCTTCAGTGATCTCTTGGTTATTTAGTAGCGTATCCTTTAGCCTCCATATGTTTGTATTTTTCACAGATTTTTTCCTGTAATTGATATCTAGTCTCATAGCGGTGTGGTTGGGAAAGATACTTGATACGATTTCAATTTTCTTAAATTTACCAAGGCTTGATTTGTGACCCAAGATATGATCTATCCTGGAGAATGTTCCATGAGCACTTGAGAAGAAAGTGTATTCTGTTGTTCTGGGATGGAATGTCCTATAAATATCAATTAAGTCCATCTTGTTTAATGTATCATTTAAAGCTTGTGTTTCCTTATTTATTTTCATTTTGGATGATCTGTCCATTGGTGAAATCGGGGTGTTAAAGTCCCTTAATATTATTGTGTTACTGTCGATTTCTCCTTTTATGGCTGTTAGCATTTGCCTTATATATTGAGGTGCTCCTATGTTGGGTGCATAAATATTTACAATTGTTATATCTACTTCTTGGATTGATCCCTTGATCGTTATGTAGTATCCTTCTTTGTCTCTTATAACAGTCTTTATTTTAAAGTCTATTTTGTCTGATACGAGGATTGCTATTCCAGCTTTCTTTTGATTTCCATTTGCATGGAATATCTTTTTCCATCCCCTCACTTTCTGTCTGTACGTGTCCTTAGGTCTGAAGTGGGTCTCTTGTAGACAGCATATATATGGGTCTTGTTTTTGTATTCATTCAGCCAGTCTGTGTCTTTTGGTTGGAGCATTTAATCCATTTACATTTAAGGTAATTATCAATATATATGTTCCTATTACCATTTTCTTAATTGTTTTGGGTTTGTTTTTATAGGTCTTTTCTTTCTCTTGTGTTTCCTGCCTAGAGAAGTTCCTTTAGCGTTTGTTGTAAAGCTGGTTTGGTGGTGCTGAGTTCTCTTAACTTTTGCTTGTCTGTAAAGGTTTTAATTTCTCTTCGAATCGGAATGAGATCCTTGCTGGGTAGAGTAATCTTATTTGTAGGTTTTTCCCTTTCATCATTTTAAATATTTCCTGCCACTCCCTTCTGGCTTGTAGAGTTTCTGCTGAAAGATCAGTTGTTAACCTTATGGGGATTCTCTTGTATATTATTTGTCGCTTTTCCCTTGCTGCTTTTAATATTTTTTCTTTGTATTTAATTTTTGATAGTTTGATTATTATGTGTCTTGGCATGTTTCTCCTTGGATTTATCCTATATGGGACTCTCTGCATTTCCTGGATTTGATCGACTATTTCCTTTCCCATGTTAGGGAAGTTTTCAACTAAAATCTCTTCAAATATTTTCTCAGACCCTTTCTTTTTCTTTTCTTCTTCTGGGACCCCTGTAATTCGAATGTTGGTGCGATTAATGTTGTCCCAGAGGTCCCTGAGACTGTCCTCAATTCTTTTCATTCTTTTTTCTTTATTCTGCTCTGCAGTAGTTATTTCCAGTATTTTATCTTCCAGGTCACTTATCTGTTCTTCTGGCTCGGTTATTCTGTTTTTGATTCCTTCTAGAGAATTTTTAATTGCATATATTGTGTTGTTCATCATTGTTTGTTTGCTCTTTAGTCCTTCTAGGTCTTCTTTAAAACTTTCTTGTATTTTCTCCATTCTATTTCCAAGATTTTGGATCATCTTTACTATCATTACTCTGACTTCTTTTTCAGGTAGACTGCCTATTTCCTCTTCATTTGTTTGGTCTGGTGGATTTTTACCTTGCTCCTTTATCTGCTGCATATTTCTCTGTCTTCCCATTTTGCTTAATTTCTGTGTTTGGGGTCTCCTTTTCGCAGGCTGCAGGTTCGTAGTTCCCGTTGTTTTTGGTGTCTGCCCCCAGTGGGTAAGGTTGGTTCAGGGGTTTGTGTAGGCTTCCTGGTGGAGGGGACTGGTGCCTGTGTTCTGGTGGGTGGGGCTGCATCCGGTTCTGTGTTTTCGGATGTCTGTGAACTTAGTATGATTTTAGGCAGCCTCTCTGCTAATGGGTGGGGTTGTGTTCCTGTCTTGCTAGTTGTTTGGCATGGGGCATCCAACACTGGAGCTTGCTGGCCGTTGAGTGGAGCTGGGTCTTAGCGTTGAGATGGAGATCTCTGGGAGAGCTCCCACCGGTTGATTTTACATGGGGCCGGGAGGTCTCTGGTGGCGAGTGTCCTGAACTCGGCTCTCCCACCTCAGAGGCTCAGGCCTGATAGCAGGCCAGAGCACCAAGACCCTGTCAGCCACACGGCTTCTGAAATATAGTCATGTTCTCCATTTAATTTGCAGCTCCTTGTAGAAAAATGATCAGCCAACAATAAAGACTGCATCCGGGCAGCGCTCTCTGTCTCTGTCTGTCTCTCTGACTCGCTTTCTCTCTCTCTGTATAGGATCCAGATGTCTCAGGAACCCCTTACTATCGCAAGGCTGTGTCCTTAAGGCAGCTTCTGGCATGGGGGAGGCAAGCAGAATGATGGAGCCATTGGCTCTCATTGATGGAGCCAAATTCTCCTAAGACCTTAAACTCTTTCCTAGATGTGAATCAGTTAACTTTCAAATCTTCTTTGGGCCAGGAGAAGTGACTGGCTGACTCCAGTGTAGTCTAGTACCATCCAATTTATTGTTAAGAGTTGGTGGTTTTTATTGTTGTTTTTAACATAATCTGACTCCAAAACAAATTTTATCAACTGGGATTTCCTCTTCACATGTAAATACTCCAGTAAAACAAATTAAATGTAATGTACACAATGGGAAATAAAATCCTTGAATAGGTGTCAATGACATGGTTGTTCTCCAGAATGATTCTACCAACCTGCCCTCCTAGCGATTTTCTTCTCTTTATCCGAGGTGAATCTGTGCTGAGGTTGCCTGTGCATCTTTCTTGCATGGAGTCCTCTTCTGAGTGTAGAGAGAAGGAAGTCTGGTCCGTGTCAGTTGTACTGTCATGGTAACAACCATCGAAGGCCATGGCTTGAGCTGCATCAATACTGTACATTCCAGAAATCTGACAAAAAGACTTTTGTTAGTTAGTCATGAATATGGTTTTAGGAGTTGGAATTACAGTAAATATCTAAACAATCAGATTTTAAAAATAGTTTTAATAAATACTAAGAATGTTTGCTTATTTTAAAGAATAGAATTCTGGTTTTGCTTCTGGTGTCTGATTAAAAGTCATTTTCATAATAAATGGAAAACATCATCTTAGACATCCATTTTTAATAGGGATTTAGAGAGAGAGATATTTGAGCATTATACAAATAAATGTATCACAACTATAATTGTCAATGTTTTCTAATTTAGTCCAGGCCTGACAGACTGTTACACTCATTTTTTTCCACAAAAGGGAACATTGTTTCAAGCTTTCCTCTTTGTTTCTGAGTAGTATGAATTGTTTGCCCTAAGTTTGTGAGTTGAAAATGAATATGATTTATCAGAAGAGCAATATAAGCCAATTGGACTTGTTTTTCAATGTATTTTTCCTCTTTAGAGAAAACATAGCAGTATGCCTAATCAGTGTGGGTTTTTTGTCCGAAAACAGAACAATATCATCTGGTGATCCATTTTTGCTTGAATTTGGGGTGGAGATAGGGAATGATTTTAGCTGCTCTTTTAAAATGCAAATTGACCAAACCTTCCCACTTTTGCTGAAAAGTACCTTTAAATGATACTAACATAGCTCAATTAAACAACTTGAAATTGGTGTATTTTCTTGAAGGAGTGAGTTATCAATGCTTTCTGGCTCCATTGCTTGACTGAATCTAAACCATTGTTTTTCTTTAAGGTTTTACTCTGCGGGAGATAGTGGTTCTCCCTGATACAGAGCTGTGTCTAGGAAGCAGCTGTTACTAATTGCTTTCTGAGAAAACAAAATTTCTTTTTGATCTCTAGGGAAGTTAAAAAAGGAACAAATATGGACAGGCTACTACTGCATGAAAGTATTCATAGTTCAAATTGGAGGCTGCAGAGTAAATTCTGCCAAAACGTGTATTTGGTTCAATACTGACTCAAAAACCTAATATTTTACTGAATTCAAGAGACATAAGGACTATTTTGTGCAGTTAGTAAACTAACCAGGGACCCATACTCGAATTATGTTGTCCCTTTTTGTTTTAGTTGTAGAAACTTTTCATAGTAAAATGAAAATGGGTAAAATAAACATGAAACGACATTGAGGCTGAATTACTAACCAATAGCCAATAATAACACTAATAATATATCCAACTCTGGATCTGAGGATAGAATAACTATGTACTGTCTCCTTGGTTTTGCTAGCCCCTCAGAACACTGCTGAGGCATCCCACTGGACATCCACACTTTTAACAAAAATGTCATTAGTATGTTAAAAAAGACGTAATCTTCTTTGAAAAACAATGGTACCATTTTCTTTCTCCATCGTGATAATTTAGATCTATAAAATTGGTTAAACCTTGCAGTGCACAATTTACCAGTAGGCTGCTAATGTCCACAAGTTTGTAAGTTGGTTGTTCCAATAGAAACAGTTTTAGAACTGGTCTTTAATTTTTCACTCCAGCTTACAAATAAGCACAAAGCTAAGGCATATTATATCTAAAGTATAGATTTGACGGTTTTAGACTGAGTTCTAAGTCCTAGAATTAGGAAAACATTTGGATGAAGAATAAGAAAGAAAATAGCTTCCTTTCTCCTTTCTGGGCAATGGTCAATGCCAGGGACAAATTTTCCATGGACCTTGCTGTTCTCCCATCTCTTGGTATCTGGGGGTGGTTGGGACAGGTGTGTGATGGTGGTGATGGTGGTGTTGGGAGGAAATGAGCTTTGCTTAACTTCATGATTTCATAGGGAGGAACTCCATAGCCTAACATTCCTGGTCTTTCTCATCATCCCTCAATCACTCTACCCTAGGGGTTTGGAAGAAGGAACTGGCATGTGTGGTTTTAGTCCTTTTGGAGTCACTTTAGGATCTGCATTGGTGTCCAGGTTTGTTTTCTGCAATGAGGTATAGGAGACTGTCCTCACAGGGGAATCCTGAAATGTCTAGCTTCGCCAGTGACCAAGAGAGTAAGTACACTGAATACAGCGATGAAATATTAGTGGGACCCCCTGCTCACAGATCTAAGGCAATTTCTCCAAACTGCTTTACCAATAACAAAGGTAACATTATCACATCCATCTGTCTGGCTCCTACATCTCTCTCTCTCTCTCAAACTGGTTTCCCAACTCACATACAGAGGGGAGAGGTATCATTGATTAGCCCCCAAACCTATAGACATATCTTTCTTCCTTGCATCTCACCAGAGCATCCCACCCCTTTAAAGATCTCTCATCTCAAACAACCTGTTCCCACTATCCCTATCAAAACTGCTACTCCTTCAGAGCATATGCTCTGGGCACTAATCACAATAAGAACATAACATTTGTGTAACACTTTATAGTATGCAAAAATGTTAAATGCGTTTATTATATCATTTGATCTTCACAACAGCTCTGTGAGGTAATAGGGAAGAAATTCCACCATTTTGCAAATGCAGAATGAGGTTTAGGAGACAGCCTGGCACACAGAGCTAGGATATTAGGTTTGGCATCACTTCTGACTCCAAATCTGTGCTCTTTCATTTGTACCACAAACATATGAAGGGCAAGTAGGACATTTCTTTGAGATAATTGCACCTTTGAAGGAGAATGCATAGAATGGTGGTTTCCAGAGGTTGGGAGGAGGGGGAAATGGGGAGTTGTTTAATGGGTACAGAGTTTCAATCTTGCAAGGTGAACACTTTCTGGAGATTGGTTGTATGGCAATGTGTATACTCTTAATACTATGAAACTGTACACTTAAAAACAATTAAGATGGCAAGTTCTACGTTATGTATATTTTACTACAATTGAAAATAAAAAATAATTTTTAAAGTGAACAATGCTTATTAATTCAAAAGAATATCTTCTGGGATACACAGAAGATTGTGAACAACCCGATCAAGTGAAAAAAACATGCAGGTAGTGTGAGCACATGTGTTTTGTGGTGGGGTGGGTGGAGGTGAGGAGTCAAAGGACTGGGTAGAGGCGGCCAAAATTACTACAGTGCCTCTGTCTTGGGTTCACCACTCCCCACATGAAAACAAAACAAAACAAAATAAAACAAGAATAAAATTCTTCTCATCACACATTTATCTCTTTCACTTCACAGCTTATCTAATCATTGCTATTCACAGTGTGGCTATGGATTGGCAGCAGCCAGGGCTTAGAAATGCAGACCCTCAGCTCCCACCCCAGACCTACTGAATGAAAATCTTAACAAATCCCAGGTGATGCGTACATGCCGATTACTGCATACTCGTCTAAAAGCTCCTGATTTTCTCATGCCTGCCTAGCGGTCACTGTGGGTATGTACGTGACAGAGACTCATACTTCCATGCTGTCAACAAAAGAAACTAAAGCATCTGCAATGAAGCAAAATCAGTTTCTATTACAGCTTTGACTCAAAGGATATGAAATAAAAGACTGAAGTAGCATTACAGGAGATCTGAACTGCGATTGCAGCTCTGTTGGCTGTGGATCTTTTGGCAAATCGCTTTACGTCACTAAAACTCTGCTGCTTCAGTTTAAAAACAGAGATAATCATCTCCACAAGGCCTACATCATGGAGTTGATATGAGGGTACAGTTTGAGAAGAGGATATAAAAATGCTCTGAAAAGTATGAAATACTCTCACTAGAAGTATAAAAAATATTAAATAATGTTTTGGGTGTGTATAAATACTCATTATAAGAATTTCTTAAATGAGTGTGAATATATCACATTAAAATTGCACATATATATACACACATATACACGCACACATATATATAGCAAACAAATTAATTTGATCAGTTAGGTTTCTGAAGTAAAATATCATGTGTCAGTTCTCATAATAACAGGAAGTTGGTGCCCCACCCCTTTGGGAAATGAAGCAGGTAGAGAGCAATCTATCCAGGTTGATAAAGTAATGTCACAAGAAACATGTGATAACATTTAGGCCCCAGAAGGCACCTTATTCCCAGTACACTGTGAAGAGAAGAACCTTCCCTCATGCTCTACCACTCTCCCGAGTGACTAGGAAAGAAAAATAAATCCTAGCTCTTGGGGGAGAGCTATCATTGATTGGTTGAGAGCACAGCCTTTGGAGTCAGGGTGCTCCAGACGCAAATCCTGATTCCTCTTAAGCTGTGGGACCTTGGTCAAGTTACTCCCCCATCTGCTCCTATTTCACCTCCGTAAAATGAAGGTGATAAAGTACCAACCTCTTGGGGTTACTTTGAGAATTAAAAGACATAATATGTTGGATGGTTAGCACAATGCCAATATATAAGAAACACTCATTAAATGTTAGCTATTATTATCATCATCATCATCATCTACTTGAAAGGATGTGATTTGTACATCAACCCCTTCTTTTCAAGGGTTAGAGTCAGTGGAGGGGAGCACACTGAGAGAAGTTCCTCACACAGAAAATCTCTTGGCAAAGGTGAATGAGGATGCTGAGGAAACCAACCAGCACAGAGCAGAAAGAATAAAGTTCAATATCAAATTGTCATCACCCCATAAACTTGCATCTTGCCAAGGCACATGGACTTCATACAAGGGTTGCAATGCTGTCAGGAGAGGGCATAGATGAGGATAGTCTTTTTCACATTCCAGAAAGGATACAACAGTCAAAACAAGGCAATACCTTCCCTGTCTTCTTGAATTGTTTCCTCTCTTTCACTGTGGTGAGGTAGTTCACGGCTGCGTACTCAAGGACTGACAGGAAGACAAAGAGAGAGCTAACCCACAGGTACACGTCCACGGCCTTGATGTAGGACACCTGGGGCATGGAGGCACTCACCCCAGAGAGGATCGTGGACATGGTCAGCACCGTGGTGATTCCTGCCATTTGAGAACAGTGATGAGTTCAGTGACATAACCATTCAGCTCCAGGTGCTGGTGCCGGATGACACCAGGGGATACATTTCCAGATTGATACCTGGTGATCAAAGGTGTGTGGGGGGGACGGAATCCCAGCATGTTAACCTAGTACACAGCTTGAGCCTAAGCAAGAAACTCTCCTTGGATTTCTCTTTCCATCTCTTTTTCTCACCCTCACCCCCATTGTCTGTGACGTTTCCTTCCCTCCAGCTAAGGTCTCCACGGAGTCAGACTTGTCTTTAAGGATCGATTGCTTTCCACCCTCAATTGGGCCTCTTTTAACCACCCCAGGAAGGTAATAATGTATTCAAGTTTTAAAAATTCTTCTGAGAAAGAAATTCTAAAACCATTTCCACTACCCTTCCCCATCATTTCACAACTTTTACTGTTCAGAAAGCGTCTTCATGTCAATCTTTAATCTTTCATTTGTCAGGGAGTGATCTTTAGTAGCATTAAAGATTGTTTTCTCTGTATTTTTCTTTCATATAGAATACTTACAAGCCATCGTTATTGGTATCACTTTGCCCCTTGTTACTGAAACTACAATTCAGTTGAGATTCAGAACGGAAGTGTGTTAGTGGAGGCTGGGTTCAGTGTAAATATTTACTAAGCAACTGCTAAATGCCACTTACTTTTTGCCCCTCCCCTCCCTTTCCCTTGTTGTCCAGTACTCCCACCGCTTTCCTTCTCTTCCCTTCCTCTCCCTGACCACTGCCTTCCCCTTCCCTTTACTTTTCTTCTCTTCCTTTCCCTTCTTTAATCCCTGCCATGGGCGTCAGAAGTAACGATATCAACGTTCTGGGGGACAATGGAGAAAGAAGTGACTCTGAGATTTCCTTAATAAAATGCCAGCCTTGGGGAGGGCTATTCTGTGTCTACACTAATTTCTCAGAGGCATACTGCAAGAGTACTGCCTGGAGAGAAAGTAAAGTATTGTAAATATTTGAAATGTACACTGGCTGGCATGGTTTTATTTATTAACTTCCCACCAGGGAAGTGCAAATGGAATCCTTAATGATTTTTATAAGTTGTGAGGACACTTTAACGTCAACAGACAGAGTCCCGAACAGCAGGAAGAGCACTGCGATTTACTCCTAAATGTACAGACACAGCACGTGGACAGCTTTCACCCACACATTTCTACCTTTTCAACAAATTCTATAATTCTGCAAGGTTCTCATTTGAGGGAGGCCCATATCAAAGACAATGACAGTGCTACAGAGCTACTCGATTTCAAATTAAGTTTTTCCTTTGGACGATCAAAACCAATGCAATTTGGCAATTTGATAGTCACCACAGGAGGGCCTGGAATCTCACCTTCACACTGATTTGAACTCCAGAATAAGAAACCTAAAAGCTTCTCTAGCACTTACCATTAAATGCAGGCCACTGACCCATTGAGTCTCAGGTTTCCCCAACAATGGTAATATCAATAATCTGCATATCAGTAGATGCTGCTTGCATTCCTTGCTACATAAACATGGAGATGTGAAACTTTTATTAATGGATCAGGTGTATGTATAGCTGAAGCTGAGATTAATAAATAAAACTTGCTTGCCTTTATTGAATGTTTACCCACCACAAACCTAGGTAAATATTAGCCACATGTTGCAGAAAAGAAATATGAGTGGAGAGTGGCTAATTAGCCTGAGTTTGGTCAGGAGCAGGACTGAAACCTTTCTCTCTGAGTGTAGAACCCATGCTTTTTTCATGCAAACCTGTGGCCTCTCATTCTGAACCTGTAGAGGAAATTTCCTTTTGTTTTTAAGATTATAAACCAATTCCTATATATGGAGTATCTCTGAGACAAGATGCTGTAAAATTGAGCGTAGAATTATGTCAGGAAGCATGAAGGTACTTTGTGCTTTACAAGAGGCCAGAAGTCTTATTCCTGTCAGGATTTCCCTGGTAAAACTGTGAAAATCCTAAATGAACATTCCTATTCAGGAATGTTTACCTCATTTGTTCAAAATTTTTTAAATGTTTTCTCTTACTGGTTTTCTACGATATGGAAGATAGAACTTGAATTTTTTTCAATGAACAGTAACATGAAGCTTAATGGACAAAATGAGGGTTTAGAAAAACACGCAAATGCATGCTCTTGTCATGTATTTTAAATTGATGACTGTTGGGTCAATAAAAGGGAATTGCATTATCTATATTTGCCAGACAGCAATAAACTAGCAGTCATTTTCTTTAGAAGGGTGCTTAGTCCAACTAATTTATGGTAGCTTTATCTATTTTTAAATCAGCATTCTAGACTTTCCTCTTTAAAAGGAGCAAACAAAGAGAGAGAGAGAGAGGGAGAGACAGGGAGACTGGGGAGAAGGGAATGTTGAGTACAGGGAGTAAGGGGTGAGAAAACTGATATATAAATTCCTAAAGCAATAGGACTTGGAGTGAGGAGTATTACAGCTACATTAACCACACTTACTTTGTCTTGAACCACCCCTTAGAAATACATTAACCTTGACAAACTGTATTCCTTCCAAGCCCATTAAAGTTAACATCACAATAAAGGAGTTTTGAATTATATGAAGTGACCATTTAGTCAAAGAAAGGTCCTGTGTTGGGATTAGGGAATTATTTTCCCACCTACTGAAATTGCTATGCATAGTTAGGAAAGTGTTAAGAGGCAATACTTAGTCTGGCCTCTGGGACTCAACTTCCCTGAGCCTTGCAGTTTCACTCACCATATTAATTCTTCAGGACACATATGAGATCCAAAGAGCCCTGCAGTTAGGGGAGAATTATTCATCTATCTTTGTGTTTCATTGGCTATTTTTTGCCATATATGATGGAGAGGTTCATTGACCTGTGTGAAAGCAGTAGGGCCTGCAGATGTCACTTAAAACTATTGAGTCAGTTCACCCCTTCAGTGGCTGTGTGGTGGGGAGCTCTTTTGAAGGAATAGGTGTCTACATTCATCTTTAAATGAGTAAAAACATTTTCCCTGTAGGCCTAGGCAGAAGAAAAATATTAAGTGATGTGAGGAAGAGAAACATAGGCTGGATATCCAAATACCACTCTATGGCCAGAAAGTAACAACCATTATTCCACAAAGGTGGTGCCAGAGTCCATGGCACAGAAGTTCTGGTTACTTCTATAATGGTAAAATGAATAGCTCCGAAGTATTTACCTTTCCAGGTATATGGGATATCCTCTGTTAGACATTTTTCTTTATGAATGACTACATGCCTGAAAGTTTTAGTTGCCTTTTTCTGCCATGTTTATTTCCTGATAAATGACCCCATTACTTCATACATTGTACATGAATGGCATACCCCAGCAGAGGGGTCAAAACAGGAATGATGGAGGCAAGGAAAGAAGGAGGGAGATAGAAAGGAGAGGAGAACCCTCCATGAGGGTTAAAACATCCTTGAACAGCTTGTAATAGTCTCACACCAAATTGAATAGAAACATAGAATGGTATTTTAACCCATTACACATTCCAAGTTATGACAGCTATTATCTCTTATGAGAAGTGCCTAATCACAATTGATACTTTTGTGCTGTTCAGCTTCCATTGTTCTTTATCTGAAACGTGACAAATGTGGAAGGGTCTTAACCAGCAAATGATTCATCCTCAATCAGCAAATGAACCCAAATGTGGAAGAGTCTTAATGAGCAATGAATCATCATTGTTTTCAGTTAGTAGCTAAAATATAGTTATTAAAAACATAGTGGGCTAAATACTGGTAGTTTAACAACTATGTATTGAGCACAAAATATGCGCAGGACACTGTGCCAGTCACGTAGGGACAAAAAAGAGGATAATAATGATCCTTTTCCTTAAGAAACTCATATTCTAATAGAGGAGACAAGATGAGCTACCAACCCATCCCATAGCTGAACATGAAATAGAGGAAGTAGGGGTCTCAGGAGAGATACAGAGTGCTATGTGGTCCAAAGATGGGAGAGACCATATCTGCCTGGAACCATCAGTAAAGGCTTCTGGCTGTATAGAAATGGCTGAATTTGACAGAGAAAGACAGGTAGGGAGGGCATTCTAGGCAGAGTGAGAGCCAGAACAAATGTATAGAGGTGAGATAAGCAGATAGGCATGAGGGCCTGTTTGAGAACATTGAACATTCAAATTGGTTGAAGCTTATTAGGGCTAGTATGTTGGGGCAGGAGTATGATTGAAAATTTAGCAAATAAACATACAGAACCTTCAGTTATATTTCAATTTCAGATGAACAATGAACAGTGTTTTAGTATCAGTATGTCCCATACAATATTTGGGATATACTTACACGAAAACATTATTTGGTGCTTATCTAAAATACAGATTTAACCAAGTGTCCTGTATTTTATCTGGCAACCCTCAAGGGACACCTTGGATTCCAAGTTGAGTGTATTTATTCCAATGGCATTTGAGATGAGAGTATTGTGATCACATTTGTGTTTTAGAGATATCACTCTGGTCATAGGGTTGAACTGGGGCAAGAAGAGCAGGGGGTAAAATAAGCTATTACAAGACCTCTGCAAGCCCAAACTACATCTTTGTACAAATTAGTAAGAGGTGCCCCTTCCTCTGGAGGACATCACCCCAAACCATGTCCCATGGAGCTTGGGCTGGATTTCTGCTCCCTACTCCTCACTGGGTGCACTGAAAAATTAGGAGTTTGGGATTAACAGATACACACTACTATATATAAAATAGATAAACAGCAAGGACCTACTATATAGAACAGGTTACTATGCATAATATCTTGCAATCACCTGTAATGGGAAGGCATCTGAATCACTTTGATGTACACCTGAAACTAACACAACATTGTAAATCAACTATACGTCAATAAAAAATTTTTTTTAAAACAGAGGGCAAAGTATCTTTGAAAGAACTTGAAGGTGGTAGGAAGGAAAAGCCTGAGAGGAGAGCAGTGTTCTAGGAATACTACAGTTCTATTAAAAAGAAGGAGAGGGACACTTCTGATTTGTATATTATTTTACATAAATCTGCATAGCAATTTCCTAACCCTGAGGAATCAGATGTAGAAGCATAGAATTTCAGGGGCGACTTAAATGGATTTCAGTGTTCTCCATTCACCCCACCCTGCCCTGGAACCAGCTTTTACTGTTGTCATTTTCAAAGTATAAGAGTTGAGCAGTCAGCTTCAGGGATCCCATTGAAAATCATATCCATACACCATTAGAGACTGTCTCGAGGGCTGGAAATAGGCCTTTAGTCTCCTCTTTTGGGTCTACACTGCCCTACTGCCTTACTGAGGTCAGAGCCAGGCTGCTCTGATGTGAAGGAACAGCCACAATAATTTAGTTACTCATTCAGATAGTATGTTTCCTCTTGAAGACATTCAAGCCTCAAATGCTTGTAGATTGAAGCTTTTAATAGGGGAAAGAGGTGAACAAATTATTAATATTAATGACGATTTATGTCTTTCAAATGATCTTTTGAAGTATGCATATAATTTGTGAACATTAACTTAGAAATCACCCTTTCTGGAATGAATTGTGTGATAATTACAATGATTATGAACCACTTATGACAATCTTCTCTCTAGATAGAGCATTACAGGCGAAAGAACAAAATCAGCCAAAATGATAGAGTTCTGCCCCAAACCAGCTAAGAAGGCAGGTGGGATTGACTCTTGGGTTCCCGTTAAGTAACACGTCATCTAAGTGCTTAGCTTGGCAACTCCACTTTGTAAGGACTCAATAACTGCTAAGTGGGTCTGAAATCATTCCCGTAAATCTGTATGTGTGACAGTGGCATATAACATATGTAGATAGAGGAGATAATATACCTGTTAATGAGGCTGGAAATGTTTCTCCACCTGAAATCTCTTGCCCACTAATGTCACCATGCCTAAAATTCCACTGCAGCTGATTCTGATTTTAGCGTTCAGATTACGCCCTAATTTCTAACTAGTGCTCATGTTTCCAAATTCAAACAACCCCCTCTCCAAGAAGTAATTTATTAAGGTACCAGTAGTATAGTGTGAATTGGTTTGAATTGAAATCTTCTGTGATGTACGGGTTTGTCAGGGAAAGTGAAATGAACTTGGGCAAGGGATAGGGAGGTTTTCAGTAACTATCCCTACTAAATCATCAGTCTCTTTCCCTCTCCACTTATCACCCTTTTCATTTACCTTCCTCGACATTTCTCCCATATTAACATTCACAAAGGTGTGGAAAAACTTACCCAAGGAAACCCTTGCAGGAACAGCTCTCTGGTCAATCCAAAATGAAACCCAGGAAAGCATTACCATCAACACAGCCGGGAAATAGGTTTGCAGCACGAAGAAGAAAATATGCCTCCTTAGCACAAAGTTGATGAAAAGCCTATGGTACCAACCTATGAGAAAAAGCCAAAGTTTTCATCAGAACAGGCTTCTTCGTGGAAACCCCACACTTAGTGAAACAACCTGCTTCTTTAGACTCAAGCTCTTAGGGAACATGGAACTTAACACACTCACCCTTGTTTACCCAGCATTGGCATAGGACCTGGGCCTGGCACTCCATCCAATGTTTGTTGAACTAACTGAACTGCAGTCTGTTTAATTATCTGACTCAAAGATCCTCCTTTAAATTTCATACCTGCTGTTCAGGGATGAATGGTAATTACATTTTATGGGATGGCCTTTAAAGACCTTTCTCCAAAATATACTGTGTTTGCAGTGTTTCTGCAGGTGAGAAAGTCTTCAGTACATGGCTAATGACTGATGCAATAGCCAATAAACTATTTATTAGCTATAACAAATGAAATGAAATATTTTACGTGAAGAAAAAGATTCACAGTAGCTACTAGGTCACTGGATTCCAAGTTAAGATCCAGACAGCTAGGGATTCAAAGAAGAGCTAAAAGGCAGGGAGTATCCATAAACTATTTTTTATCATTTCAAAGTTTCATGGGTACCATTAATTTATCTATGATAAATCTGCCAAAAAGTAGCCAAATGATGTTCTTTTGCTTGTTGTTGGAATTATATAAACTCACGTTGGTAATATTGATTAATTTGTGCTGATCAAAAGTACAAATTGTAGTCACATCCACACACACATTTTGTTCAGGTTTCCCTTTTCACATTGGCTGCAAGGAAGTTTAAAGCCATATATTTGGACCATCTATAGGACTCTCTGAGTGCCATTCTCTAATAACCACATATTATATTCTATAACATAACTTACCCTTGTTTTACATTTTTCTTTCTCACACATTTCTAATTAATATCATGCTTTATTTCACAATAGCTGTGATGTCAATCTTATTAAACCTTTTCTAAAATAAGGCAATGAATAATGAAATGATAAAAATGAAAGTATATCTTTTATAAATAAGTGGTAAGATTAATTTTTCTATGATAAATGCAGTTTACTTTGAGACAAAATTATTCAAATCACAGAGACTACAGGTTAAAAAAAATAAAACTAAATCATAGATGTTGCAAAGCTGGAGAACTCTTCTACTTCCTCAGTAGTAATTTCTTAGGTAACCCAAGATGGCAAACCTATTTAGACAGATTAAGTAAATATTTAGGCACTTAGTCTAATATATACACCTAGTCAATCCACACTGAATTGGCAGACTGCATGCCTAATATTTTACTCTTAATTAACTGCTGGTTACCCTTCTCTTTCCTACTTGTTCTGAGTTTCTCTCACCATCAGTTGATATGTTTCAGGAACACCAAACAATTTCATTACCAAGGGTAATAAAAGATACACTACATAGTGCATTCTAAAGTCAAAATATACATTTTTTAAGCTACTCAATGTCTTGTATTACCCATGTCACAGCCCACTTCATTATGGTTTGCAATTGAGAATTTTGATTATGGTTGTAGAATGGAATGATAGCATCTCTGACGTTATAGCTTCGTATAATTATTGTGAGATTAAAAGAGATAAGGAAAAGCTGTGAAAGTACTTCATAAAGAAAGACATTAATGCATATGGTTTTAAGTCTTGAAATATATTTAGGTAACGAGGTCCTTTTTTTTTTTTAAGATTGATTGATTGATTGATTGATTGATTGATTGCTATGTTGGGTTTTCGTTTCTGTGCGAGGGCTTTCTCTAGTTGCGGCAAGCGGGGGCCACTCTTCATCGCGGTGCGCGGGCCTCTCACTATCGCGGCCTCTCTTGTTGTGGAGCACAGGCTCCAGACGCGCAGGCTCAGTAGTTGTGGCTCATGGGCCTAGTTGCTCCGCGGCATGTGGGATCTTCCCAGACCAGGGCTCGAACCCGTGTCCCCTGCATTAGCAGGCAGATTCTCAACCACTGCGCCACCAGGGAAGCCCGAGGTCCTTTCTTTACTCATAATTTTCTGAATTTTTTTTTTTTTTTTGCAACCGAGCAGGAGAAATGTTGCTCTGTCTTGCTGTTCTTCTGGGAAGGGGAGACTAGGGATGGTTTTGTTGTTGAAGCTGTAGCCAGGAAGAGCTCCCTTTACCAACCAGGAAAGGTAGTGTTGCTTTGGAAAGATGTGGAGCCCTCATTTTGGGTAGTGTAATAAATAGAGTGTGACTCCATTTTTCATATTTGACTTCTGATAACTTTCTAGCCCCACTTCCCCTTCTGTTCCACCCCTGGGCAAGCTAGGAGGAAAGCCAGATGTTCCCTCTTTGGCACTGGTGGGATGATCAAACCATGCAAACACTGCCCCATTTAAGGGAATCCTCACCCTAGCCCCACTTTCTAACCACCATAGAACCCCAAGTCAGGCACCCTTTGCTGTTCTCTCAGACATTTTCAGACCTGCTCAGGAGCCTGCCCTGCTCTCTCTAGAAAACCTCATTATGTGAGTAATAAATCTCTTTATACCCTTTTGGCATGTGTGTGGCATCACAGTGACGTACTTGATTGATTGATTGATGATTGATTGATTCAGCTGCTATTTATGGAGCACCTATCATGCGCCAGGCACACTCGAGGTGAACAAGAGAATGGGGAAGAGATGGTGAACAAGGCAGACAGATCCCTGCACTCTTTCTAGTCAGGCACTCAGACAATAAGGCAGTCAAATAGAGATGTATTTCAGGACATGGTTAGTGATGTGAAGACAAATGCACATGGGGAATGGTGAGGAGGGAAGTCTATTCTAGATAGGATGGCTAGGAAAGCATTCTTTGAGGAGATGATATTTGAACAAAGCTCTGAGCAAAATGAGGAAGCTGGTCATGAAAAGATCAGGGGAAAACATTCCAGGCAGAGAGAGAAAAGGCCAAAGCAGAAACCCTGCAGACGGAATAAGATGGGTGTGTTTGAAGACAAGCAAGCAGTAGAGAGAGGGGGCACGGGTAGTTGGTGAGGTCAGAGCCTTAGGCAGAGAGAGATCATGTAGGGCCTTGCAGGCCACGGTGAGAAGCTTAAATTCTGTTGTAAGTTTGGTGGAAAAACACCAGAGGGTTTTGAACAGAGAAGAATTGTGCTGTTTATGTTTTCAAAAGAACACTCTGTCTGCTGTATTAAGAGTAGACTGCAGGGGCCGAGAGGAAGCAAGGCATCTAGTTAGAGGTGGTTATATGACAAAGACAGAAATCTGTACAGATGGTCCCTGACTTAAGACGATTTGACTTACAATTTTTTGACTTTATGATGGTATGAAAGCAATACACATTCAGTAGAAACTGTACTTCCAATTTTGAATTTTGATCTTCTTCCCAGGCTGGCCACATGCTCTCGTGCGATGCTGGGCAGCCGCAGCGAACCAGCCCCCGGTCAGCCCCAGATCACAAGGGCAAACAACCGATACACTTACAACCATTCTGCACCCAGACAACCATTCTGTTTTTCACTTTCAGTACAGTATTCAATTAAATTACAGAAGATATTCAACACTTTATTATAAAATAGGATTTGAGTTAGATGAATAAGTGTTCTGAGCACATTAAAGGTAAGCTAGGCTACTTATGATATTTGGGAGGTTAGGTATATTAAATGCACTTCAACTTATGATGGATTTATTGGGAGGTAACCCCATCATAAGTTGAGGAACACCTGTATTGGAAAGGTAGAGGTGGCTGCCTATAAAAGAAGGATGATGTTACTGGCCAAATGGGATGCTTGTTTGGACTCGGGTCTTTCCACACGTACTTTGCAGACAGTAGATGCTCAATAAATGCTGATGAATTGTCCACATAAAATACTGTACCTGTGCTGCTATAGAAAGCAAATCCACTGGATGCACTGAATTCCTCGATGAAGAACTGAGAAAGCGAAATATGCTCATCAGTATTTAGGGACTTGTTTCCATGTTTCCAGTACAGCATTAGATCCTCCTCATTGTAGGCATCTAAGACAAGAAAATAACATTCTTTTTATTGGAGTAAGGTCTTGTAAGTTCCATGAGGTCTATGACCATGTTTTATACAGTTCTGTATCCCTGGGGTCTGGTCCAATGTCATGGCTCTGAAATATATGTTTGCCAATAGACTTCACATCTTCAAAAAGAAAAAAAAAAAAACCTCCAAAAATTAGACCCCGATTACTGATATAATGTGGCAGCTTTTCTTGTGCCCATGTGACACATTAAAATTCTCCTAATAGCTGTTTCCATGTCTGTGTGCACTGTGATGTCACAGCAACGCCTTTCACTCACAGGTCTGATGCCAAGTCTTTAGGCCCCTTTAGTTTTGTAGCTCTATTGGATGAAATTCCAGAGTGAGCTGGGCTTGTACAGTATTTTCTTCTATAATCAAATACTATTATAGAGAGTTTCTAATGGATTTGGGGAGGAGCATCTATGTAGGAGACATCCATTGAGATTCCCAGCATTTTACCCACATTATAGAAAACTGCAGTCAGCTTTTAAGATATCATGTCAAACATAGCTGGTGGGTCAAAGTAATTGACAGGGAGCTGGTTCAGATGCCCTCTGACAGGGCTTTGATTACGAGGTCTAAGTCTAGAGCTGGGTTTTTCCAGGGAAACAAAGTATACTTAATGGAAGATTGGGATTCATACGGGAACATAAATGGCAGAGCTTTCTAAATCTGCCAGTCTCTGTTAATAGCATTAGCAAGAATACAACTTTTCAGGGAGCTATTCCTTTAAAATCATTGTGGAAACTGCAGAATATGTAGTTATCAAAGCATTTTTTTCCTTGAATCTTCTATCTTCTCATTTGAGAGACAATTTGCCATCATCATTCTCACTAAAAAAACCAACCAACCAACCAACCAAACAACAAGCTGTTTTGGACAAATATATTTAACTTATATCAACATGTTTACATGCTTGTTAAGAGTATGCTTATTTATATGCAAGTATGTGATGGTGTGTTCAGACTACACATACTCCATAGGGAAGTAAGACTTACAGCTTTCCAGTTGAAGGGAACAGTTTTGAGTGTCAAGTGGAAACCTGCTGAAATCCATAAAGCACATCGCTGAAACAGTTATCCTATAGCAAGAATGAGAAAAAGAAAACTGCAAATTATTTAACCACATGGTCAAATAAGCAATGCAGCATTGAAGCTCTCTGACACTTTTGAGTGCCTTTCAAGACTAATGCAAAACAGGTGTTACCATCTTCTTTCCAAGTAACCCATAAGGAAGCAAACCCAGGAAGGTAGTTGATTTGCTTAAGACAGAGTTAATGAGTGAATTCCTGCCCTAATAATTGTTTCTGATCTCACCATTTCCTGCTTAGCTTCCTCTATATTTTCTGGCTCGGGTGTTTTCAGAAAAACACACTTCAAAGTGAGAAGACTTTTAAATAGATTTAAATATTTTCTGCTTTCTGGAAGATCCAAACTTAAATAGTTTCCAGTAATAAAGAGCTGGAATGGTGGTATTAAAACCCTATGAGTAAAGGTTTCTTTCACAAAGCAAGTTTACCTGAGGAAATTATCTTTCCAGGAGTGAGGGGAAAGCCTGGAGCATTTTCAGTTATAGATCTACGTGCTATTAAGCACGTAATTCAGGTGCTATTAAGTTGAAAGGCTTGCATACTGATGAGGACTGTTTTTTCAAATTTTATGTCCTTTTAGCTTTTCCTGGCTTCAGGCAGAGGCTGTTGAACTTTGGTACCTGCAATAGCAGATCAGAGGTTCTTTAAAAGGCCCCTGAGCAAGTCTGCAAAAAACAAAGGCAACAGCTGCTCCTACCCATGGTGTCCCCAAGTTAATCAGAGGAGTAGAACCATTTCATCTGCCAGGGATTGAATTCTACTGTCAATAGTCATGCAGCAAAATGCCAAGCCAGGAAGATGTCTGGATAACTTTGTTTCACAAAACATATTCATTTTGGCATCTTCCTTGTACTTTAAAGCTGGAAAGGACTTCTGAAATCTTTGAGTCTACTTCCTTCAGAGTACATACGAATAAATTAACCACCAAGGAGATTAGGCAGGCACTATTAAAGAAAAAATTATTCATGATACTTGTTAAAGAATGGTAAGGCAGACTCTATTTAGGAGGGCTACTATAATTTTTTTTTTAATGGGTAAGGGAGATTGGGCTCAACTCCAAATATAATGAGTGGGAATTTATAGTGAAGGAAGAGGGAGTGGGGTGGAGGTACGGAGGTCAGTGGATGAACAATTACCAAGAGGAAACATCAGGGCTTGGGGGATTCTGGCTAAATGGACCTAACAGGATTCTTGCTGAAGGGGGGCCAGGGTGATCAGATGTCAGCTGGGGGTTAGGGGGTGGATGAGGAACCTCATCAGATATGGAGGGTGATCAGATATTGAGAATGGGGGAGCAGGGCCTAGATGAGAAGAGAGTTCAGAGGAGACTGAGTAGAATTTGGTCAAACAGAGAATCTTTGTCAGTAGACGGTGTCAGAACCAAGCCTGAAACCAGGTGACTGGCTGGGCTTCGACTGGCTCTGCTGTCAGCTGAAACAGCTGTGCAGACAACAGTTTTGAGTCCTTCTGTGTTGGGGGATCTCCAAGACCAACCTCAGGTTCAATGTTTCACTAGAAGGATTCACAGAACTCATCAAAGCTGTTATACTAACAGTTATGGTTCATTGCAATGAAAGGATACCAGTTAAAATCAGCAATGAAATGAGATGCATAGGGCAGGTTCCAGGGGAGACCAGGAGCAAGTTTCCAGCTGTCCTGTTCTAGTGGAGGTATATGGATAGTACTTACTTCTCCTAGCAATGATGTGTGACAACAAGCACGGAAAATTGCCAACCAGGGAAGCTACATAAGCTTTGGAGTCCAAAGTATATATTAACTGAGGGTTGGTCACATAGTTATGGCTGACCTTAGTCTTTAACTCCTCCAGAGATCAAGTTGATACCGTGTGGCTCAAGGCCTCCGGGTAAACAAAGACATACTTATCAGGCAGGATATTCCAAGGGCTTGTAGGTTATTTCCCAGGAGCCAGGCAAGAGCTAAATCTTTCTTTGGAATGTGCAGGGTAAGGATAATCCACTGAGTTAATTCTCCAGTGGATATCGCCTCATCAAAATAATTAATTTAAATCAGTTGATTCCTTGGCCAGATGCTGCCATTCGGCTTCTGATTCCTAGTAACGCTTGATTCCAGTACTTATTAGAGTCCTATGTTACTTCTGATTTAAAAGTCCTATGGAAAGTAGTATTTTCCTTTAATTTCTTTTTTTTTAAAAAAAGCATATGAAACGTCTGGTAATAGCACCTTTGTACTAAAGTGAGCAAGGTGTTTTTAATGAACAGAAAGAATCTGTATTGGTTTCCTATTTCCATTGTAACAAATTACCATAAACTTGGTGGCTTAAAACAACAGAAATTTATTCTCTCACAGTTCTGGAGGCCAGAAGTCTGAAATTAGTATCACTGGACTGAAATCAAGGTGTTAGAAAGGCCCTGCTCCCTCCAGAGGCTCTAGGGGGGAAATTCATTCCTTGCTTCTCAGCTCCTGGTAGTTGCCAGCATTCTGGGGCTGGTGGTTGCATCACTCCAATCTCTGTCTTCATGGTCACACTGCTTTCTACTCTTCCATGTGTGTCAAATCCCTCCTCTGCCTTTCTCTTACAAGGATACGGATGATTGCATTTAGGACCCATCCAGATAATCCAGAATAATTCCCCTATCTCAAGACCCTTTATTTAATCACATCTGCATAGATCCTTTTTTTTTTTTTTTTGCCATATAAAATAACCTTCACAGGTTCCAGGGATTAGGACATGGATAACTTTTGGGAAGCTAATTTTTTTTTTTTTCAGTTTACTACTGAATCTTTCTGGGATTTCTAAGACATAAAAAAAATGAATTGCTTGGATTTACCAAACATTTTTAGGATTACCTATGGTAAGCCACTCAGTAAGCACAGGACTCAGGATTAAAAACATATGGTATATTGAAGTTGGAGGGATATTATAGCATAGCGTCAGAACAAATGTTTTAAATTAAAAATTTTTTTTAATTTTCAAAATTTTTTAAATGAAGAAACTAGGGGTAACTTGGATGATGACTATATATTCCTGTGAAAAATGAAGGAGATAGTTAACAAAATTATTTAGTTAATCCAAGATTCCAAGACTGCTTGCTGGGGTGCAGGGTGGGGTGGAGTTGGTGAGGAGGAAAAGTAGTTTTGTATACTTATAAAATTGTGGGCCAGATTCTTAAGGATTTCCATAATTCAGCTCCACTCTGTCCAACCTTATTTCCTATCATTCTCCAATACATGCCCAGAGTGGGTACAGTTAGACTAGGAAACCATTCTTTAAAACCTGGAAGTTAGAACCAGGAAAAATCACATCTTCTGCTTGTGTCCCAAGCTCCAGCATTACTGAATACAGCAATTGGGAGTTTAGCCTGAAGTGAGACCCATCAGCTTTGGTGTAGATGGTGTGGTATAAGGAAGCCAAAGGCAGTAGACAGCCCTCCTTACCTGACACTGAAGAGGACATTTCCATCAGGGTGTACACGCAGCATGATGTTCTCCACAGTTGTATCATGGATGAAGGATCTTTTAGAATGGACAAAAAAGATATCAGGCACCCAAATCTTTTCGATTAATCTGTGATCAAAGGTCATGCTTTTGTTGGTTTTGCTGGGAAAGGCAAGTCTTTCATCTTTCCAGTAATGCCTGAGATAAAAAGTCATTGTAAAGTCCTAGGCAGAGAGAAAAAGAGACAAATCAAGGCCAGTAGGAATATGGTTCAGGATGACCAATCAATACTATTAGTCTCGATTGGTTTCCATGGGTGTTAGTGACCTGTCCGTGAATAGCTTATGTTTTCAGGTAGATTTAGAATGAAGCTACTGAGCTTCAGTCACAGAGCCTCTCCCTCACCTGGACTCTGGTGAATGTTGAGAGTTTCTGAAAACCATCAAGTATTCAAGTTGGTGAAGGGAAACAGGTTATAACTGGGAAGGATTTCTACCTAAGCACTCTGGTAAATCACCTAAAGAGATCTCAGAAGAAAGGAACCTGAAACTCCATGGTCTGGTATTTTATTTTGCTTTTTTTCTCATTATAAATAAATATTCACTTTTGTGATTGATTTTGTATCCATACATTTATATTGTTTTTGTTAAAGAAGCCCTCCCCAAGTTGAAAAACCTACAGTCCCACAAAAACCTGGACACAGCCTTTATTGGAGTTGTTAGTGGAAAGCATTGTTTTCAGAGGTTCTGAAAAAGCGACAATGATCTCCCTCTTCTTGAGAGACAGAAAGAATGCCAGGAAATGGTGGTGCTGGAATTTAAGTGTGCAAAAGAATCACCTGTGAATTCGTTAAAATGGCACATTCCCCAGAAGCTAGTTCCCAGAGATTCTGATCCAGTATGGCTCAGGTATTTGAATTGTTAATGTGCATTCCAGTTGTAAGGAGGTAAGGATGAGGGGAAAAAGCTATATTAACATTATGTTAGCAGAAAAAAAAAATGGTTAGTCAATAATTTGAGGTTTTTTTGGCTCTCAGATACTACATTAAATATTTTGTTTGAACAGAAATTCTCCTATCTTCATCCAAGTCATTGGGTGTGGGCAATGACAACATGTTTTACCTTTCCCAAATGCTTACTTCATACTATCATTTATTTCCCAACAACACTCCTATTTTTCTTGAAATAACACGTATAATAGAACTTTGACATTTATTACACAAGCAAAGAACAAATCTCAGTAAACCACAAATAAGTCATCAAGTAATGATGAGCTCATTTGTTTTTCTTAGGATCAGAATAGAGGTACATTGTATTATTGCTCTGTGTTAATCTGGGAGCATCAGCCCTGTGTAATTTTGGATTACTGTGAGGGTGAATAAATAGAATGGTTCATTCATTACTGTAACACTACTCCGCAGGGAATCCTGTGGGTACTGCATGGATTGCTTTAATGAGCATATATTTGGTTTTAGATGCTCAGTCTGATCAGAAGAGCACTGGGCAAATACTGAGCCTATGAAGTCAAATGGCAGACATTGGTATAGACATGTCAGTGGTACATCAGCATCACCACTAGTTGGCACTATCATGAGAAGCGGGCTGAACAGCCTGTTTTGAGGAGAGCAGGACCAAACTAAAAGGGATCGAAAGTGAATTCAGGGTGGGACAAGGGAGCATGGGAAAATGATAAATGAGAAGCAAAAGAAGCCAACACTGGAGGTCACTGATAATTTTTTCAAATTAGGCATGGAGAATGCAGACCAGTTTTTGCTGACACTGAATACTAAGGCTGAACTTATTCAGGAGAAAAGGATGAGGTCCAGTTTGGGGGGCTGTGGGGCAGACACAACGAGATTTTTAGATGCAGACTGGATCATTCAGGTATCACTTAGAGATTATGCCAGGAGAGGCGAAATGAGAGCCTGCTCCTGGAGCACAACAGGCTCAAGGGAATGTCACTAAAAGCCACTTTTGGTAAGGGAAAAGCCGACGCTTTCTAATCAAGGCATTTTTGAATAGTGGGCACTATTGGTGCTATTCCCTCTGGGAGTAGGGTGCTTAAAATGAAGGAAGTTTCATTTAAGGTTTGATATTGAACTGAAATAAATATTAAATTAGATAATGACAAGGACTAGAACGACATTAACTGAAGACTGAAACCAGATGTTGGGCCATAGAAGATCTTGTTTAGACTTTTCTGGAATTTTTATGTGTCCTATAATTTTCATTTAGTTAGCATTTGGATGGCAATGACTAGTTGAAGGAATCACTATAAATAAAATATTAATTAAGTTTACATATGAAAAGATTATTTGCTCTTTCAATTTTAAGTAATTTATATTTTCTAGGTCCTGCTTCCTTAAGAGATCCCTACTTTATTCTCTCTCTTTCATTCTCTTCTTTTTTAAAAAATATTATCTTTGTGGTAATTGCATATTAAAAATAATATGTAGAATCTAAATTTCAATACTTAATTCTATGAAAAACACTATATATAAGCCACAGTTCATATATCAAAAATGCTTTTATTCCAAAAAATATCCCAAAGCAACTTTTGAAAATTTCACAAGAACACACATGTAAAAGATTCCAGAAAAGGGGATAAAATGCAAGGATTAATGTACATAACAATGTACATAAAATGACCAGATTAGATAAACAACAAACTAAATCTTTCCAGATGGAAAACGGAGTTTGAAAGTAATTCGTATCTTCTCTATTCATGGAGGGGGTATTCCCTGGTTTTATTTTTATCACCCTCCAGCCCCCTGCAAAAACCAAGCTTCCATATTCAAAGTAGAAAATGAAAGACAATAAGCATTTGGCTAAGAGTTGCAACTTCAGATGACTCCCTGGACCAGGACCTGGCAGGAAACACCAATGAACGAAGCAGGATGGATCTAAGAGGAAAGCCAGGCATGGGTTCCAGGGCAAACTGCAGGGCACAGGCCCTATCTAATGGCATTCACAAACTGTCTAAAACTTGGGGGGAGGTAGGAACAAATCCAAAATTGAAACCACAGCCCAAACCAAAACATGTTCAAAGCTGCATCCTACCAGTGAGTACCTGTTAGGGCCCTTGTCATTAATAGTTGCACATCAAAAAAAAAAAAAGTTGCACATAGTGTAATGTTGATAGGAAACAAAAGAAAGACAACTACAGGAGATGATGGAAAAGACAACACGACTGAAGAGAACAAAATTAGATGGAAAGAGTGATTCAAATATAAGAATATACATCACTTAGGTAAGAACAAGGAAATGGACATTGAAAATTTGAAACTATAACGCACTTTTTATTTGGCATAGAAAAATATACTAAAATGGGCTACACAAAGCTCTGAGACATTAACAAATTAACAGAATAGTAGTAGGTAAAAAGGAATTACATCAATAATGTATATGTTTGTGCAAGTAAATATTATTCTTAAAGTACCTGAAAAAAACTTAAAATTACTTAAATGAAACACAACTCTGGTAATTATGTAGACTTGGTAGTTCTAAAGTGGGAATAGAGAAAATGAAATGGAAAAATTATGGTAGGGGACATTAAAACACAAAAATAACTAAAATGGTAAAACCGGGTTGGGGGAATGGGGAAGAAGAAACAAAAAAGCAAAGCATATAAAATGGCAAAGGAAACAGAAAAAGGCTAAAAGGAAGGCTGAAGATGATAATAATCAATCAGTTTAAAGTTTTAAGGGATGGTGGTTTGCAAGTACTACTCCATAAAAATGGCAAATATTTCAGCGCAAAAATAAAATAAGGGCAGTCTCTTCTGGATTTCTAGAAACTATAAGGGAATGGACAAACTTTTCTTAATTTAAATTTTTAGTCCTATGAGTTTAAAAAATCCTTTGTTCTCTGTTATTGTTTGTCTACAGATAAGCAAAGTTAGTATTAACTGAAAAATCTGGAAGCATTCTATCAACCCAGATTCAGGTGTTTATCATTTTGTGGGTAAGGACTCATGGTTGTGACTTCATATTTCACGTATATTATGATCACCCTTTCTTCTTGTGCAATTGTTTCTGGTTCATGTCACATAGCTAAATATATCATGTTCTTCAGTGCTCCACCACTGTAAAGCCATTAGAAGGAAAAGAGAAGAGGAGGAAAGGAATGAGAATTTTAATCAGAGGTAGAAAGAAGTGGATAGAAGAGAGTAAAGCAACTTCAGCATTATTAAGCAAAGTAGGAAAAATAAGTAACATATGTAATTAAGATGATTTATTAAAACACCAGTGATTTTGACACTATTGAGACTCTATCCTTTCAGAAAAAGTATCTCATGGAGAAACTTACCATGTTAACCTCTGAAATGCTGTCAATGCTTTCAACGTGGACATCTATACCCACTGGCACTGGAGATCCTTCAGAAAGAAGAATGGGTAATATAACGAGGAATCAGGATTATTTTGGAAACATTTAAAGTGGAGAGAGATCAATGTTGCAAATGAATTATTTTTCAAGTTTTGACAATAAATCTCTCCATTGTCTATTGATATATTATTACTCATTCAGGGAGTGGATGTAGTCATGGAGTTCATGACTTTGGTAAATATGGGAGCCTTTCCTCCCTTGCCAAAAATTCATCCTTTTTCACCTGGGCAGTGCATGGCAGGCTAGAGGAACACACTGCTAGTACAGTGCTACACAGGGATGCTGCACATTCAGAAGTGTCGCTTCCCAGATCATCAGTAACCACAGCCTGCATTTGGGATAAAGCAAACATCCTTTGAAATGTGTGGCTGAGAGTATTCTGAAAGTCAGAATTGGAGCAACTTCAGACAAACAAGTGCTGAGATTGGTGTGCAGTTGGGTCTCAGAGAATCAGGCTCATGCACCCAGAGAACAGACTGAGACCAAGACATTTCCTTGTTACACCTTACAAAGAGTTTCATCTGTTCCTGTGTGAGGGGATGCTGATGTTGATAACTTCATTATTTAGTATTGTGTATGAAATTTGATGTATATATATGTTCAAATAGTTTGTATATTTATACATATAGTCTTCATATGTTTTCTTTCCATGGTGACCAATTCTCAAACTTTATAGTCCTGAGTTAAAAAATGCTTTCAACTATTGTTGAAAAAACAGAAATCTTGCCTAGATGGATCCCAGGTGGCTGTTTCAGTCAAGATTCTGGGATTTAGAAGGGACAGGCCAGAAAAACTTCCTTCCTTATTGTCTGGATGTGCTACATGTGACATGTATGTGCGTATAATTTAATAAGGCACCTAATTATTGTGTTTTAAATGCACGTTATAAAACAAGATGTGCCTCGCCAGTCCCTGTGCACCATCTATGACCCCCCTGCCCCATTAATTGGCTGACGTTACCTTCACTTTATCGACCCAGATTCCCTCTTCCATTCCATAAGTCTAAACCCTCAATATCATTCTTTACTTACAAGGGTATCAGCTGGCCAGGCACTGGGCCAGTGAATATATTCACTAGAATATATTTCTGTTTCAGGCTTTAGGAATACCTTACTTGCATCTTAACCACCAACTACTTCCTGCCATATTGGACCAATTATTTCCTGCAATGTTAATAATGACAATTCTATTAAAATTTTGTTTAATGATAATTATGATTAAGCATTAACTTTGGAACAGCTCAGTATTATTCCTTTATCAGCTTCAACTCTGGTACTTTTGTTTGGTTGTCTTTTTTCTTTAATTGGTAGAGCTATCAAAATAAAAAAATCATGGTAAGATCTCATCCCTGCCCCTCTCTGGCCTTTCAGGATGAGTAAATATTCCCATTAACTCCAATACTCCAAGGGACTGAGGGGATTGGAGAGGTCTTGGACAGGGAGCAGAATGTCCTGGAGAAAATTCTGGCATTAGAGTCCGGACCAGAGTTTGAATCCAGCTCCAGGACTCACGTGCGATCTAGGGTCAGTAACATCTCTAAGCTTAGTGTCCTCAGCTATAAGATCCAGTAGTGGTACTCACCTTGGAGACTTACTGAAAGACTAGAAATAATACACAGTAAACTTAATTGATACTCAGTAAATAGCACAGAATAAATATTACTCTTACTGCAATTCAGCAAAAATGTGAAACTGTTCCTAGGACTGCAAACCACAATTCCCAATCTTACACTCAAACATTTAGACAATCAGTCCACTCTTCACTAAAAAATGATCCAGTGCTTCTCACAGAGAGCTTATTTTATGACAAAACCTGAACACAGCTTGGATTCAAGATCTCATGACTTGTAAGTAGGACCTATTTACTGATGACTATCTCTGCAATCCAGGAACAGTCTTATAAAGCCACCATACAAGGACATTCATGCCACCACTGGACAAGCGCTGGGCCCTCGGGGTTGTTTGAAGGCTGGACTGACAGTGGGGTAATAATATGGCTTGTCTCTTAGGAATGGGTTCCTGGAAACATCTTAGATTTCTTCTTTCTTCCCTCCCATTTTTTCTATTCTTGTGGGGATGAGCTCTTCCATCTCAAAGGAAAGTGTTTGTCTTCAGATGCTGTCTGACCTAATTTTTGTCTCCTTTGCATTTGATGCCCAAGTGTACTTTCTCCTGGGTCTAGGACTCTATACCCTGCTCTGACATTCTGAGGACAGAGTGGAGGGTGAAGACGTGTAAAGGCAAGATGCAGAATCATAGAATTTTGGAGCTGGATAAAAGCTCCAAAGATCATTCTTTTTGTAAAATTGGAGCCGAGTCCCAGAGAAAAGGTGGCAATAAAGCAAAAACAAACCAAAACAAAACAAAAAACCATGAAATTTGTAGCCACATAAACCCGAGTTAAAATTAAACTTCTGTAAATCCTTAACTCCTTTAAGCCTCAGTTTGCTCATCTGTAAAATAGGGGAAATAAGTATATGGTATGTGCCTAATGGGGTTGCTGTGAAACAAAATGAAAAAATGCATGTTAAGTCCTTAGCCTAACCTAACATTCAAATGTCTTAACCAACTTATTCAGTATCTATTTGATGTGTAATACATAGAACACGAAATATAACACTTTCATAAATACTCTTATTAATTCTCTATGTAAAGCATTTGGAATATAGTAAAAATTAAATGACTATTAACTATTACGATTAGGTGTTGATTTCCCAGGATCACTAACTAGGTAGTGGCATAGACATTTATACTGCTTTATATATATATACAGCTAGATCATCAATCTGGTTTTATGCATGCTGGAATAAGGAGAGCTAAATGAAAGTTATTCATCTTATTTGTGAGGTGCATTTAAAATACTTTATATATTATCTAATGTTATTATTATAGCCACTTAGTTAGCTGGGTAGAATCAATTTTAACTCCATTTGATATGAGGGAACTCATGCTCAGCAAGGGTGAAGAACTTGTCTGCAACCTAGAGCTGTTTAATGCAGGAATATAGCCAGGTCCCTCTGGCTCCCAATCTGGTCCTCCTGTCTGACAAGCAAAGACTACACAAGCGGCTTTTACAGCTTTAGCTTTTGTTTTGACTCAGTAGCCAGTATCTAGATGCTGAATTGTTTTCACTTTAAAGAAACAAAGAAATCATCATCTATAAAACAAAAACAAAAGAAACCCTTAGTTATGGGAGATGTAAAGGGTAGGGAAAGTGTAAATAAAGAAAATGAGCTGCAATTTATAACCCAAGTTAAACAAAAAGCTCCCTTAAATATGTATCCTCCTTTTTCCACATAATAAGTCAATTAATCTTCTAATGCTTTATAAAAGACACTGCAGTAGCAGCTGGTTTTACTGTTAAGGCTAATTAGGAAAACATTAAGGCAAGAGAAGTGCTGAAGTTACATTTAGCTCAAGAGGAAAGAAGTATGTGTGTGTGTTTGTGTTATGGACAAGTATAAAGAAAGAGAAGATAAATTTAAGCCTGTCTTTTATATCCTGCAGGCTGATTTTCCCAGGAAGGCAGGCTTGAGAGAACAGAGAAGGGGTCACCTGTATAAAAAGCGGTTCTGACCAAGACGAGAAGGTTAAGGACTATATTTCACAGGGCTACCGGACTGACACTTCTGACTGAATTTATGGATTTTTCTGCCTGAACTGACTGAACACACAAGCCATTTGGATACCATTTAGCCCCAGTCCACGATTGTCAGAAAAATTTCTTAATCGTGGGATGATTTGCCACCTGCCACTAAGTAGTACATTTCAATTGCATTTTTAATGACCCCACAAAGTAGCCTCAGGAAAAAAATTGTTTTAAAAATTCTTAACATGTATCCCTAACAGATCAAGAGAAGTGGAATTTTACGATCAGTTTTATGTTTTTCTGAGGGATGGGGATGATATATAGGAGGGAGAATGGAGGCATAAATGCTTTAAGATAAAAGTAGAGGGTCGGCTCTTGGTAATCTATGACAGTGCTTGTCAAATTGTAAAGTGTATTCAAATCACCTGGAGATCTTGTTAAAAATGCAGATTTTGATTCAGAAAGCCTGGGGTGGGGCCTGATCTTCTGCATTTCTAACTAACTCCCAGGTGATTCTGCAGCTGGTCCTTGGACCACTTTGAGCTACAAAGTGTAGCATGCTTGTTTCAAGGTCCAAATTCAAGGATGGTAATTTTTCTCTTAATCTTTCTGGCTTTCAATGGTCTAAAATAGGCCCATAAAACCCTTTCCTCTAGGATAGGAGTTCATTTAATTGAGGAACCTAACTTGACAGGAATTAGGGCAGCTTTTTGAATTGGTATTGAAGAGAGTACATCATTTTGAGCTGCTAACCGCTACTCGGGAGAGGCCCATTCCAAGCCATTCCTGTGCGTCTGGAGCCCCCTAATGGCTCAAAGGACCCATAGCCCAGCAAGTTTAACTTCGTAAGATTTTCCCCAACTAAACAGTGGGAGGGGAAAGATTTTAGAAACTCTTTACAGAATCATAGAGACCAAGGTTCAGAATACCTGAGTAAGAGTTGTAGAGTATAGTATCCAAACTTTGGGCAAAAATTTGGGGGAAATAAACGGTCTGTTGGGAATGGTAGTTAGATTTCGGGCATCTTTAGGAGAATTGTCATCCTTAATGACACATCTGAGAAGTAGTGATGTAAGACAACAACAACAACAACAAACCAAAAAAACAAAACAAAACAAAAGATTTAAAAAAAGACCTATAAGTAAAAAAAAAAAACAAAACAGAAATGCACACATCTTTAAACCTGATTGATTTTGAGGTTTCTAAAAATCTTAAATTAGGTTCAATAAGTGTGAGAAATGCTCTGGAAAACAAACAAATTCTATTCACCATGATTTAATCTGATGCTGATAATCTAATTCAGTAGTTATCAAATGTGATCTCAGACCAGTAGCATCAGCATCACCAAGGAATTTATAAGACGTGACAATTGGTGACCCCACTCAAATCTACTGAATCGAAACCTCTGTGGGTGAGGCCCAGTAACCTGGGTGTTAAGGAGCCCGCAGGTGACTCTGATGCTTGCTAAAGTTTGCATCATTAACCTAATGAAATCAAAACCGTACCCTTAGAACTGCATCCCAATGGATTCCAGGAAATGAAAGAACAAAAACCAAACAACCCTCAACATAACAGCTACCTGATGTACTTTTAAATTTTACCTGTTAACAAATGAGTTATCTATGGTACCTACATGCCTGTTGTGCTTCCCTTTGTCATAACCACAATATGATGAGTATCAAGTTCTCCTCACCCCACGCTGAGTACTTGAAGCATTGGTTATTTATCGAAAAGCGGTACCTGTTCTACTGCTGGGGGATCCTGCCTCCTCACCACCACGCTCACTTCTCTCACCTCCATATCTCTAGCATGAAAAGTTGTCAGTTCAGGAATTGTGGGTGTGGGAGACCTTAGGTCAATGACAGGAGAGTCAGGATGCATTTAGCAGTAAGACGGGGAGTTCAGTTTACCTTGTGGATTTTACCACATCCTGTGCATCTCTGGGAAACTTGGTACCCTCAGTGATCCAACTACATGCACAGTAAACAATCTGACGGGAGGAAAGGCTTTCTTACAAGTGTATCCTTCTAATGTGGTTTGCTTCTGTTCTCCTTATCAGCCATTGCATCTTGGTTCCACCACTTACTGCTTTTTTCATGGCCTTGAGAAAATTTCTTGACTTCTCTAAGCCCCAGTTTCCACATTGGAATATTAGGGATCATGGTAACGCCTACTTCATAGGGTCACTGTGAGCGTGGAATGAGACAGTGCATTAAAGGTCATTCCAACATTTTGATCACTTTTTGTTGCTAGGAGTAAATAGAAGAAAAATCCTCAGCAGAGGTGGTTCGTAGGAAGCCATGGCATTTGTCAGACTAGTTCTTCAACAAAAGCCAGGCATTGCAGCTCATAAGAATGTTCAACAAGATTTTATGAATATTATCATATAACCCAACTTAACAAATTTTAATTAAAACAATATGTTGCTGTATGGGCAAGATATATACATTCATTATTTTTGAACACATACTATTTATTGAACACACTATTTATGATAATGTATATAGTAAAAAATGAGTCTTTTTGGTTAATTTAAAATGCATAAATTATCAACTGTTCTTATTCAAGAGAAAATCATTGTAAAAGGTTTTTAGATTTTTTTTAAATTGGTGGTCTTGTGTTTTGGTCTTAATTCCTTCAAATTTTCAACTCAATTTTGACAGTGCAATGGATTGTGACACAAGAGTTTTGTAAAGATAGTACTCACCTCCAAATCCAGGTCTCACTGCAAAACTGTGGTCCTCTATACGGAGAAGTTGCTTATACTTCAGGGGCCACACTTTGGTACTGTCATCTTTCCTCATTCTAGTTTCTTGTTTGCTGTACCTCCAAGGGAGAAAAATGCTTCTGAGATACATATGCTTCTGGATATTTTGATTTAGGTTAGCTTTCTGTTCTCAACATGGTATGCTCTAAAATATACACATAAAAGCTCATTTTCTCAGTTCATATTACACATAGCCAAAGATCTGCCAGCATTTACTGTTTATTATACAAGGGTGGGGCAGGTAAGCAAATCTTGGAGCACCTTAGATGATAAACTGAGTTTGGATGTGATCCTGACAGGCAATGTTTCTCAGAATGTGGGTTATAGTAGGAAAACCTGGTCACTAGCACCTGGGTGGAGGTGATCAAGATTCAGATCCACGGACCCCAACCCAGATCAACTAAACCAGAACCAGAGGAAACAGGGCCTAGGCATCTGCATTCAATGTGCTACCTAAGTGATTCTTAGAGTCACTGAAGTTAAACTACCTCTTGCACTAAGACAGTAAAAAAAAAAAAAACATGAAAAATTGTAAACTGATGAAAATAGTGTTTTACAAAGACAGAATGTGCAAAAAGTATGGGTGCTGGTTGAGATTAGAGGAAGTACCCCTATGGCAGATTCTGGAACCTGAGAGAAGGCGATGGGCATGGATGGAGAGGAATCACAGGGAAAGATGGATGATCTGACAGCTGATTGGACCTAAGGTCAGGTCCAGCTGTGAAGCAGGTGCAGCCTATTTTCACCTGCAGTTTTCTAGGGCAAAGGCAAAGAGTGTGGCCTCTCCCATGTGTGTGGAGTCCTAATCTGGGAATGAAGCCCGTTCCGCCCTGGGTCTTTGAAGTCTGGCAAGTTGCTGGGCCTCCCTGACTCATTTCCTGTGCTGTGACACATACCTCCCAGACGTACTCTAAGTGTGGCGGCAGAATATCTGTAGAAGTGCACACAGCTCCTCTGTATGTGACATGCTGCTGTCTCCTCATCCCCGGTGCCCGAGACCTAGTTCACTGCCTCTTCCAGAAGAACGTTGCTGTCACCATCACCGTCATCACAGCAATAACACAGCAGCAATAACACAAGACACTGAGGGGTCTTCTAGGTGAATTCTAGTCACTCTGAATTCCTGACTGGCTTTTGCATTGATACATGTCTTCTTCAGGAAACACACGTACATTTTTAACATAAGACTTGTGAACGCAATTTCCTAACTCAATAAAGTGACTTTGATGGTGGGAATTTCACATCCTGAAGCGGCTGGTTTAAGAAATATGTCCAGGCTTATGGGCACCTCAGATCACCTAGTATGGTCTTTAAATAGAGAAGTTTCTGGCTGAAACCCTCAGAGATTTATGTATGTATTTTTGCCATTGATAGAAATGGCGAAGTTGGAGGAACAAATCTGTTTTGAGTAGAAGACAAATGAGTTTGATTTTAAACATAAGTCATTTTATCTTATATAATAATTGAACATATAGAACTATTTCTTCCAAGGATCTCTTAACTAGAAAACTTCTTTCAAGGAGCTAGAATGAACCATTTATTGAAAAAGTAATAGCAGCTAGTTTTTATTAAATGCCTACTGTGTTCAAGGCCCCCTACCAGAAGTTTTGTAAATACTATCTTTGGAGTGCATCTGAATCACCAGGTTTGCTGGGCCCCATGCCCGGAGTTTCTGATTCCACAGTTTCAGGGTATGAGAATTTGCATTTATAACAATTTCTCTGGAGAACTACTGGTCTGGAAAATAGCAGACATTTTATAAAAGCTAGCTAGTTGTTATTATTTTATGAAAAGTGGAATGTAACCTTGGGTGGAAATTCATGGAAATCTGTGAACTTCTTCAGTAATATACACAACAAAACGGCAATCTCTAATACTCTTTTCAAAAGCATACCCCTCCGTGAGATCGGGAATCCCAGAACAATGAACATGCAGCCTGCTATGAAAGGCACTCTTGGCAGTACCTGAAATCACACACACCTTTTTTTTACCTGAGGGCTCTTCTGATGTACAGTGAGATGTCCCACCTTTATTTATTTTTGACTTTATTTATGCATCTGCTTCTCAAAGAGGTTTATGTGGCTTAGATACCCTCTTAAAGAATTTTGAAAACCTCACACATATTTAAGTAGACACCTACAATTTTTTCATCATAAAAGTTAAAATTACTTAAATATTGATAATAATTTAAAATAAAACATATTCCTGCTTTTAATGTATCCAATGAACCTAAAATACCCACTTTATGCATTTTAAAATACATGAATAAACTCCTCTTTAAAAACCAGAAGTTTTATCTCATTCCTTGTTTTCTTGGAACCTGTATTTTATTTTATTTCCATTTTATTTGAAAGTTCATTCGGGTTTTTCCGTAAGATGGTACAGAAAAACCCGAATGAACTTTTTGGCCAATCCAATATTTCCTTCATTGAATTTTATCACCCCATCATACTTCTTTGCAAGAATATATGTATACATATTGAAATAAACTTTTTTAGCCTCTGTGACTATTACAAATGGAGTAAAACATAATGCATATAAATGTTGATAAATACTTATTAAAATTATGAATCAAATTTTATAGGAAAAGTATTTCTTAATAAAGTGATGGTACATTTTCCCTATTTTGTGTATCTGTATATGGATATTATTTATTGCACTTGTTATTTCTTGTCTTTTTGATAAAGCCCTTCTAATAGGTATGAAGTGATATCTCATTGTAGTTTTGATTTACATTTCCCTGATCATACTTTTCACTTCTATAGATGAAAATATTGAAAAACTTTGTTCATATATATGTAAGTACATGGAATTGGAAGAAATTTTGTTTCAGGAATGTAACTTAATTATTTAAATTCCTTCTTATTTTCCAAAATTCACATTGTGGTCTATCATCAATTATTTCTATTGATTTGTAACCTGACAAATTAATTAGGTTCTTACTTCAATACTGATGAATGCAAAAAAAAAAAAGAAAAAAGAAAATCACGCAGTTTGGAAAAGGATGTGTTATTTAAACTAAAGTCATCCATTACCTCAACAACAATATCTGTAAAGGTTTCTTTGTACCTGGGAGGATTTTATACACTGGTGTAATACACATAGTTAAGATTCAAGAAGAGGGAGAGGTATGCCTTTATTTTGCCAAATGGGACAGAACAATCATTAAAGGGAGGCTACAGAGGAGATTGCAGGCAAGTTTTCAGGAGGATCAATTTTAGGAAAGAGGTCAGAGGAAGTCAGAGATCCAGAAATAATTATTTTAAAACTATCCATGCCCACGTGCCCCTCTGATAGCTTGCATGTACCCTAAGGGGAACATTATACTCTAGGAGTATAAGTGCCCTATTTGAAGACCCCTGGCTTATTAAAAAAAAGACATATATAGAAAGGTTAATAAAATGAAGATTGAAATAGAACAGACAAAGGCAAGAGAAGTAAATATGCTTAATAAGGGGATTCATTTATGACAGAGAATCAGATTTAGCTCAGAGCTTTCTGGCCTGATTCCATATATGTATCATTTTAAGGCCCTTTGTCTTCTGCCCTCTTCCCTTTCCTAGAAAAAATGATTTTGTTTTTAGTAGTTACTGAAAAAAATCTTTTGGATGACTTCTGTCTGAAGAGAGGGTCTTCTAGAAGGCTAGGTGCCAATGGGACAGAGCAAAGAAATCTCAACTCATGGAAGAGTCTTGCATCATTATAGCATTCTTAATCTTTACAGAATTCTTAAGCATTACAGCATTCTTATTCTTTCCCCACAAAAGATTATGAACATTGTTTGAGAAACAATAGGTAAGGCTCGGTAATAGTTATCATTTTTCTTTTTGAGTTAGAACCTTTTTCTTTCTGGATGAAACAAAGGAACCATATTTTTATGTTCCCCCCTCTTGTCAGTATCAGAAACTTTACTATAATTTTGTCACTAAGAAAGTGTGGGTTCAGGGGGAAGGAAGGGCTGGATTTTGAGTGGTTTCAGGGGAATAAAGGGGTCTATGAGGAGGATATACTAGGCAGAGAATTAAAAAGTACCAGAACTGCTTGAGGAAAAGTAAATACATCTAACTCATTCTGACACATTGGTGTTTAGTAAGTGGAAAGACAAAAACTCATTTTAACTGAGTCATACTCAGCTGGTTGCTTTACCAAACTGCTTTCCCAAGGGCCTATATAGTTGATTAGTTTACGAGGATCAGGACTTGAAAACGACTAGGCCTGACTAAATAGACTATTTACCCAAGAGAGGCTATAATTAAGAAACATATTAAAAAATATTTAATCTAGAGGGTTAACAGTGAGATACCAATTAAAAGTATGAATGCCATTTTATACCTATTAAATGAGCAGAAAACAAAAAAATTTTAGTACCCAATGCTGCTAAGAATAGGATGAAATAGAAATGTTTATACTTTGTGGGTAGCAATATACTCGTAAAACCCGTTTAAAAGTTGATTTTGAGAGCTAGGAAGATAATTCATATCCTTTGATGCCAATCCAAGGAATGCAGTAAAGTAGTCGGAAGAAAAATCAGTTGATCCAATTTTTGATCACAAAGAAAACCTTGATAATTCTGGATCCAATGTTTATTTTTAGGTCCCTGATGCTTTTGAAACTTCTTAGAGAGGACATGGTGCATTATACGGAGTGAATCTTGTGGCTTCGACTGAACTGCCCTTGAACTCATGACTCTGGGAATACACACTTGACTTTAGTCAACAGCCTGTTTCTTATAAAGGAAAAATCTACACGGACGAGCATTTCTGTGGAAGAGCCAGCCAGAGAGAGTGCCCCACTTGAGACACGACAGTTTCCATGACTTAACTTGTGTCTCTATCAGATCATGAGCTCAGTGAGGTCTCAGTTTCCTCATCTGTGAAATGAAGGAATCGGACCACATTAGGAGCTGGTTTGCAGACATTTTTTTGGATGGCCCATATGGTGTATTAAAGTGGAAAACTTCACATGACAATCTGAATTTTTCTCTTGAAAAATCAGAAAATCTGGCAATACCAGGCTCAAGTTGTCTTGTAAGAATTCTTGACCTGACCAGCCTCTGCCCCCAGAGGAGCATATAGCCTGTAGTTGCCACGGTCTCTGCCACTCCCTTTGTTATTTGCAGTAGCAGTTGAATTGGCAATCTCTAGGACCCTCTTGGCTTCTACATTAGGTTCCTGGATGTGCTGGTAAATGTTTAAGTGGCTCTCCTGGAAAAAAAAAACCCTATTTGTAGTGTTTGTTGATTTCCATGATGTAAATACTGCCACCATAGCTGATTTCCAGCTACGGATATGACAGAGATGTGTGTAGCCCATAGCGTAGTATAGTATAATATAGTATAGTTTTGTGCATTATAGTATACTACAGTTTATAGGATAGTATAGTACAGTATAGTGTAGTATTTCTACCAGACATAAATAGATATAAATAATGGAGAACAATAGACAATAGCAACATGTAGTAAAGTAGTTAGGAAGTGGTGAGTTTTAAGTATTTATTACCTTCGTTTTAAAAATAATTTATTTAATTGTATATTTATATAATTTAATTTTTAATAATGCTTATATTTAACAGCCTTAAAATTTAACAATTGGCTCTTGCAAGCCATTTTGCGCAGACACTGGCACTCTGATTATTCTTAAAGCCAGAGACAGTGTGTTGTTCTTAACTCTCAACCCAATACTTATCATACAAAAGGCACTCAGTACAATTGTTGAAAGAATGAATAAATATTCAGTGAGTCTAGATGCCTAATCCTCTTTGCATCCCTAGAGAGCCAAATCTCTCCCCTACGCAAAACAGGAACGTTTTCCCCTGCCATACTTAATTTATTCACCAACTCCTCCTCTCCCCCATTTTGTCTTTAAGAAATAAAGGGAATGTTTGGATGAAAGATTTTTAAAATACTTGGATAAAAAAGGGAATCTTTAGGCAAAAAGTAAGATTATATTCTGAATGAAAAAGGTTAATAGCAAAGGATTTAAGGGCCTGATTGTAGGAAAACTGGCTCAAAATAATGTACATAAATGTGAGCTAATATATAAAGATATACTTCCAAATTTTCAAAGAAAGATCAGGCCTTTCTTCCATGTTCATTCTATTAGTTCTCTTGCATTATGACAGAGAGGATTGTTCATTCATTCATTCATTACTTATTTAATTACTGTTAATCAGATTGTGTGTAGGGCAAAGAACCTCACAGCATTTATTCATATACTAAGGTCTAAAGTATCCTGGGCTCTTTACTCTAGAAACTATCCTATACAGTAATTTCAGTATTTTTGTCAAAATGCCTTAAAATCTTCATGAGAGAGTGCTGAGTGATAGCTCAGAAACAGGCTGGCTGAATTATTCTGTTCACTGGGGAAAATGCCTGACTTTCATCCTAAGTGGCTGCTTCTGAACTAGGGTCTATGTTTTATGCAATCCCTAGTGTCCTAGAGGATTTTTCTTTGAAAAACAAAAGAAGCAGATATAAATTTTAATGAATCATATTGTAGCTTATCGCTGAAAGGGGTACCTCACTTAGGATATAGAGAAGTGAAAACAAACATGCTTGGCCCCATGGAGTAGGAAGCCCGGGGTTCCCTCTTCATTTAAATAGATTCTAAAAATGAGACACCTAACATAAGAGAGAAATTCCCACCCCACCACAAAGAACAGATGTTCTCCTCTTGTCCCTTAAATGACACCTAAAAAATACACATGGTAGGTTTTTCTGCAGCAACTCTTCCACCGAGAGTGTGCTGGTGAGATTGATGAGTTCCTATGACCATCTCCCTTCTTATCTGCACATCCACCAAACAAACTGGACAAACTTCCCATTGTTTGAGTCGTAGATGATATTTTAAGCAGTCTCTATTTGTTTCAAAATTAGATAAAATATACTACTAAAATATACTAGATGTCATAAGCAATCTGAAAAAACATACAGTTTGGTTGTATAGCCCCACATTTCCCAAATATTGCTTGCCCAATTGCCTTGAAGAAGACTCAAAGTGTTTAAACTGGGCAAGATCTCATAGCATCTCAGATCTGCGTGTGGGAGCAGAAGCCTGGAAGGGAAGTGTGGGAGGTGGTCCTTGATTTTTAAAAGCAGAGCAGGAATTAGGAATCTAGTGACCTCTCCTCCCCTCCCCCCATACCTCTTTTGTTTTTGGTCATTAAACCTGAGGCTTCAGAAGGATTTATTAAATTTTTATGTTCTTTCCTGATATTGTAGTGAGTGCTTCATAAATATCCAAGATGTGAGGGCAATCTGGCTGAAACAAAAGTTACCTCACTGATTGCTAAGGTTGGCTGGGTGATATTACTCACCTTTATTCCTCAATTTCTCCTACTGGGTCTTTTTGGGACTCTTGTGCTTGGTGAAAAGGAAAGACTGTCCCTACAACAGGAGGTCATTTCTTGGTTATTAAAGGGTAGTAGGGTGACTAATCGTTCTAGTTTGTCTGCGACTGAGGGGGTTCCTGGGACTTCTAGTGCTAGAAACCATGGAACCCCAGGCAAATCAGGATGAACTGGTCATTCTAGTAGAGAGCTATGATGCCCCTTCACTAGCAGGTCCAAACATACTCTGATTATTGATGATAAGATAATAATGATGATGTATTGACATTCAGGATGATATTTCAAAGATGATTTTCAAAATGGAAAATGAATTTTAAAAAACAACAAATGGCTTTAATGTCTTTCAGTACTGTCTCATCGATATACAGAACTATACACTCTGCAAGTACTTGACATTAGAAATTGGTGCTTAGACTAATTTCTACTCAAAAAATTTTGAAGGAACATTAAACTCATGTCGTTATTTATAATAAATGCATTACTCATTGGAGAAATACAATCCTTGAAAGAAGATTCATACATGAGCCCTTTAACTGTTTTCTCCAAAAATAAGCAAGCAAATGCCAGCAGAAACCCCAGATTCTGCTCTTTCTATGCTAATTAGAGGTGATTTATTTTGATGGGTGAATGCTATCTCTAGAGACAATCACTGCCACAAATACGTGCTACCATTAAAGATACAGTTCTGAGGCAGGTGGTGAGAGAAACTGGGACTACACTATGGATATCTTACCGGGTCGGCTTCACTGAAGAGAAGCAGCGCTGGTGGGGCTTCTTGATTTCACCAGCAGCACAAGCATTTGACATCAGTGTGATCCAGATGCAGGTGAAGAAGACCAACTGGGAAGCTGGGATCATCTCTGCCGAAAGAAAGGAATGTAGATGGATGCAACCAATGCTGTTACCAGTATTGCTTCTTCATGTGTCTTTTAAAAAGTAATTAGAGTGCCAGGTAAAAAGGTATCAAGGAAAAAAGAGAGACATTGCCTTCAATGCTGTGTCTTTTGTTTTAGTAGGTTAAATGGATTGACATCATTCACAGGCAAACATCTGTCTGGATCACCAGCAATTTAAGAAAAACAAAGCAGATTTTTTCATTTTGTTTCCATCCTTTAGTCCCTCTTTCCAGGGAAGGTTCTTAGTGGGATGCTTGATCCCCTACTCAGCAAACTCTCAGCTGCAGTCCTCGGCAGACAAAGAAGTGAGATTAGGCATTAAATCCCCTTAATCCAACACAATATCATTTGAATATATTTAATGACTCAGCAAAATAATATGCTTAATGAGAATAAAGATGATTAGTTTAATATTTGTTATAGTTTTAAAGATCCTTTCCTTTATCTCATGGTTGTTTTTTTTAATCCAGAAAGGAATCTTTCCCTCTCCAAATGCATACAGATGGCCAGAATACAAACAAACTTAAATTATTATTTTGTCAAATAAATAATCATATTTTAAGATGATGGTTTATTCCATTGATATAAAAAGTAGTTCAATTTAAGGTTTAATGTGGTGAGCAGCCAGATAAATAAAAAAAGAAATTAGTCTTGGGCAGTGGGTAAGGAATTACGTTAAATTATGGCCACATCGGCTCCTAAAGATACTTTGCACATCGAGTAGAAATATTCCCTCCACGTATGCAAAGTACCAGTGAATAGGCAGGTTAGTGAAATTCAGTTTCTCCGACTGGAAAATCACAGGGTGAGCAATCCAGCGACAGCTGACCTGTTTACTAGGACTTAAGAAGAATGCTGTTTTCTTCCCAGCAATATACTGTGAAGGAATTCTTAAATTTCCTCTAATTGATTTGTCTCCTTGACACCTCATATCCTGTGTTATTGCTTGATGGTGTTAATTTATTTTGATTTGGGCTACCTCTTCTCTTGGCCCATGCATCTCCTCCTATGTTTCTTTGGCATGTCTTTCCTCTTTAAAATATGTGTTTAATATAAAATATTACAAATATTAAAATATTACAAATATACAGAATGATGTAATAAATACTTACCTCTCCCTTGATCCCCTATTTAGTGTTTATCATTGTATACAGTTATACTATTATGTATATTATGTACAAATTTTTTGTATATTTCAGAAAGCTTTATAAAAATGGTGTTAAATTATACTTTTACCTCTGCAACATACTTTTCCTCTCCACATTATGCTTAGATTTATTGTGTTGATAGCTGCAGTCCTAGTTCATTAATTTTTGAGTGCCATATAGTATCTCGCTGTGTAGATAACTAACATTTTATTTATTCTTTTGCTGATGGGCATTATTTCTTATTTTCAATGATAAACAACCTATTATAAGCAACCCTGCAGTGAATTTTTGTCAATATTTTCTTGTTCTCATACATAAGAGTTTCTCTAGGGTAAGTACCTAGGAGTAAAACTTCTAGGCTGAACAATTTTCACATCTTCAAATTTATAGGAGACTACCGTAATGCTCCTAAACATGACTGTACCAATTTACAGCCCCACTAGAAGTGAATGAGAGCGCTCATTTCTTAAAATCTTTTTTTAACATTAATATTATAAGGCTTTTAAATGTTACCCAATCCAATCAATGCTGTAGTTTTAATTTTAATGTCCCTAATGGCTAGAGAAGTTTGAGCATTTTTTTTTGTGTATTTCTGGGCCAGTAAGCTTTCCTCTTCTGCAAAGAGCCAGTCAATAGAAGAAATATGAAGAAAGTTGCTGGTCTTAAGCCACTTCTGGAGGATGCCACCATGGTCAAAGTTTGTTTTCTACCCTAGTGATCTCATGAGATCCAGGGCCCTGACACTTGACCCGAGCACTCTCTGCTACCTGGGCCTGTTCTCTTCATTAAGTACCAGGATCTACACCAACATTTCCCAAAGTAGTTCTTGGCTACACTGGAGACGTTTTGTGAAAAAACGTTCTGTGCCAAGTGAGTTTGGGAAACACTATACAAAAAAAAATTTTTTTTTGTGGCTGTTTACCAATAAAATTTGTTTGTTGACATTTGAATTTCATAGAGTTTTCATGTATCATGAAATCTTCTCTTTTCTCCCCCAATTAAACACTGTAAAAACCATTTGGTGGGATGGATACAGCCCACGGGGCATAATTTGCCAACTGTGAGTCCCCAGTCTAGGTTGGGGACTCAGTTCACATGACACGGTTCAGTGAAAGTGCTCTCCTCCTTCAGCAACGAGGAGGATGTGAGTTCAATGGTCTAGCCTCAGTGCTTACCTTACTTACCTTACTGTTGGAAACAGCGACACACCTGAGCTCTCCCTACTTGAAATATTTTCTTCACCTGCCCTCGGGGATACTGGACTTGCCTGTTTTCCTCTTACATCTTGCTCATTCCTGCTTGGTTCTATTATCTTATCTCCCTTCCTCTAACAGATTTCACAGTACTCGAATGGCCCTATGCTCAGCACTTCAGTACTTTAGTACTCGTCTTTCCTACCAACTGACTCATTTTGTGATCTCAGCCAGTCTCAAGGCTTTAAGAACTGTACATACACTCCCAAATTATAGAATCAGTCCAGGCTTTTCTCCCAAAATTCCATCTCATATTCCTATGGTCTCAATATTTGTGTCCCCCAAATACAAATGCTGAAGTCCTAACCCCCAAAGGTGATGGTTTTAGTAGGTGGAGTCTTTGGGAGGTGATTAGGATGAAGCCCTCAAAAATGGGATGAATGGTCTCATAAAAAAGGCTCCAGAAAGATCTCTCACCCCTTCCACCATGTGAGGATACAACAAGAAGTCTGTAACCTGGAAAACAGCCCTCATCTGACCAAGCTGGCACCCTGATCTTGGACATGAACTGTGAGAAATAAATTTCTGTTGTTTATAAACTGCCCAGTGTGTGGTATAGTGTGATAGCGGCCCAAACAGACTAAGACACATATCCAACTGCCTGCTTACTTGGATGTCTGACAAGTATCTCAAGCTCAACATGTCCAAAAGTAAGTTTGTTAATATCCCTCCCCCCAGCCCACCAATAGCCTTCTCTATCTCTGTCTCAACTGATAACAACACAGTCCGTTCCTGACTCCTGTCTCTGACATTCCTTGTCCAGCCCACCTTAAAAATACATCCAGGATCCAAGTGCTTCTCACCAGCAGCTCAGCTACTACCCTGGCCTTTTAGTCATCATCATCTGTTGTTTGAATTACTGCAGTGGTGGCCTGTCTCCTTGCTTCTTCCCTTGCCTTGTTTCAGTTAATTCTCAACACAGCAACCAGCGATCCTTTAAAAATATAAGTCAGATCAAGTTACTCCTCTCTTCAAAACTCTGCAATGCCTTCTCCTTTTCTTCAATTTGAAAAGTCTTTACAAAGGCTAGGAAAGCCTTACCTAATCTACAGTTCCCTCCTCTTCCTTGCCTTCTGGCTTCTCCACTGTTCCCTCCCCCACCACTGGCTGTAGAAATACTGGCCTCTTTGTTGTTCCTGGAACACACCAAACACACTCCCACAGCAGGGTCTTTGCACAGGCTGTCACCCTTGCTTGACCCACCCATCATATAGATCCTGACCCACCCAAGGATCTATATGACTAACTCCTTTAACAAATTTAAATCTTTGCTCAAATGTCATTTATTCAATGAAGCATACCCTAACCCCCCTTTAAAAAATGCAGTATGCTCCCTTTCCTTCAAACACCTGTTACCAATCTACCATAGACTCCACTTAGCATGTTTTATACAATTTACTTATTATAGTTATTATTCATTCTCTGTCTAATTATGCTAGAATGTAAGCTTTACAAGGAAGCATTCTTTGTCTGTTTTGTTCCCTGGGGTATCCTAAACACTTCTAACCATTTTTGGCATGTAATCAGTGTTTAGTAAATATTTGTTACATTAAAAGCATCAGAAAAAATCCTGTTTAGTTCTGCTGAATTCTGTGTTTCCCAAACTAGGTTGACCTCAGATCTCCCTTTTAAAAAAAAATCCACCAGACTTACTAATATTACTCAAAAAAAGTGCTCCTCCAGAGTACCCAGTTTGGGAAATTCTGATTTATCAGTAAATCTGTGCTTTACAAATACTCCTTATCAAAATTCTATGTCCTAGCATCTCATGACTACTTTTTTTTTTTTAACATCTTTATTGGAGTATAATTGCTTTACAATGGTGTGTTAGTTTCTGCTTTATACCAAAGTGAACCAGCTATACATATACATATATCTCCATATCTCTTCCCTCTTGCGTCTCCCTCCCACCCTCCCTATCCCACCCCTCTAGGTGGTCACAAAACACTGAGCTGGTCTCCCTGTGCTATGTAGCTGCTTCCCAGTAGCTATTTATTTTACATTTGGTAGTGTATATATGTCCATGCCACTCTTTCACTTTGTCCCAGCTTACCCTTCCCCCTCCCCGTGTCCTCAAGTCCATTCTCTAGGAGGTGTGCGTCTTTATTCCTGTCCTGCCTCTAGGTTCTTCATGACCATTTTTTTTTTTTGATTCCACATATGTGTGTAAGCATAAGGTATTTGTTTTTCTCTTTCTGACTTACTTCACTCTGTATGACAGACTCTAGGTCCATCCACCTCACTACAAATAACTCAATTTCGCTTATTTTTATGGCTGAGTAATATTCCATTGTATATATGTGCCACAACTTCTTTATCCATTCGTCTGTCGATGGGCATTTAGGTCGCTTCCATGTCCTGGCTATTGCAAATAGAGCTGCAATGAACATTGCGGTATATGACTCTTTTTGAATTATGGTTTTCTCAGGGTATATGCCCAGTGGTGGGATTGCTGGGTCATATGGTAGTTCTATTTTTAGTTTTTTAAGGAACCTCCATACTGTTCTCCATAGTGGCTGTATCAATTTACATTCCCACCAACAGTGCAAGAGGGTTCCCTTTTCTCCACACCATCTCCAGCATTTATTGTTTGTAGATTTTTTTTGATGATGTCCATTCTGACTGGTGTGAGGTGATACCTCATGGTAGTTTTGATTTGCATTTCTCTAATGATTAGTGATGTTGAGCATCCTTTCATGCGTTTGTTGGCAATCTGTATATCTTCTTTGGAGAAATGTCTATTTAGGTCTTCCACCCATTTTTGGATTGGGTTGTTTGTTTTTTTGATATTGAGCTGCATGAGCTGCTTGTAAATTTTGGAGATTAATCCTTTGTCAGTTGCTTCATTTGCAAATATTTTCTCCCATTTTGAGGGGTGTCTTTTCATCTTATTTATGTTTTCCTTTACTGTGCAAAAGCTTTTAAATTTCATTAGGTCCCATTTGTTTATTTTCGTTTTTATTTCCATTTCTCTAGGAGGTGGGTCAAAAAGGATATTGCTGCGATTTATGTCATAGAGTGTTCTGCCTATGTTTTCTTCTAAGAGTTTTATAGTGTCTGGCCTTACATTTGGGTCTTTAATCCATTTTGAGTTTATTTTTGTGTATGGTGTTAGGGAGTGTTCTAATTTCATTCTTTTACATGTAGCTGTCCAGTTTTCCCAGCACCACTTATTGAAGCTGTCTTTTCTCCACTGTATATTCTTGCCTCCTTAATCAACAATAATGTGACCATATGTGTGTGGGTTTATCTCTGGGCTTTCTATACTGTTCCATTGATCTATATTTCTGTTTTTGTGCCAGTACCATACTGTCTTGATTACTGTAGCTTTGTAACATACTCTGAAGTCAGGGAGCTTGATTCCTCCAGCTCCGTTTTTCTTTCCCAAGATTGCTTTGGCTATTCGGGGTCTTTTGAGTTTCCATACAAATTGTGAAATTTTTTGTTCTAGTTCTGTGAAAAATGCCAGTGGTAGTTTGATAGGGATTGCATTGAATCTGTAGATTGCTTTGGGTAGTAGAGTCATTTTCACAATGTTGATTCTTCCAATCCAAGAACATGGTATAGCTCTCCATCTGTTTGTATCATCTTTAATTTCTTTCATCAGTGTCTTATAATTTTCTGCATACAGGTCTTTTGTCTCCTTACCTAGGTTTATTCCTAGGTATTTTATTCTTTTTGTTGCAGTGGTAAATGGGAGTGTTTCCTTAATTTCTCTTTCAGATTTTTCATCATTAGTGTATAGGAATGCAAGAGATTTCTGTGCATTAATTTTGTATCCTGCTACTTTACTAAATTCATTGATTAGCTCTAGTAGTTTTCTGGTAGCATCTTTAGGATTCTCTAAGTATAATATCATGTCATCTACAAACAGTGACAGCTTTACTTCTTATTTTCTGGTTTGGATTCCTTTTATTTCCTTTTCTTCTCTGATTGCTGTGGCTAAAACTTCCAAAACTATGTTGAATAATAGTGGTGAGAGTGGGCAACCTTGTCTTGTTCCTGATCTTAGTGGAAATGGTTTCACTTTTTCACCATTGAGGACGATGTTGGCTGTGGGTTTGTTATATATGGCCTTTATTATGTTGAGGTAAGGTCCCTCTATGTCTACTTTCTGGAGGGTTTTTATCATAAATGAGTGTTGAATTTGGTCGAAAGCTTTTTCTGCATCTATTCAGATTATCATATGGTTTTTATCTTTCAGTTTGTTAATATGGTGTATCACATTGATTGATCTGCATATATTGAAGAATCCTTGCATTCCTGGGATAAACCCCACTTGATCATGGTGTATGATCCTTTTAATGTGGTGTTGGATTCTGTTTGCTAGTATTTTGTTGAGGATTTTTGCATCTATGTTCATCAGTGATATTGGCCTGTAGTTTTCTTTCTTTGTGACATCTTTGTCTGGTTTTGGTATCAGGGTGATGGTGGCCTCGTAGAATGCATTTGGGAGTGTTCCTCTTTCTGCTATATTTTGGAAGAGTTTGAGAAGGATAGGTCTTAGCTCTTCTGTAAATGTTTGATAGAATTCAAACCTGTGAAGCCATCTGGTCCTGGGCTTTTGTTTGTTGGAAGATTTTTAATCACAGTTTCAATTTCAGTGCTTGTGATTGGTTTGTTTATATTTTCTATTCTTCCTGGTTCAGTCTTGGAAGGTTGTGCTTTTCTAAGAATTTGTCCACTTCTTCCAGGTTGTCCATTTTATTGGCATATAGTTGCTTGTAGTAATCTCTCATGATCCTTTGTATTTCTGCAGTGTCAGTTGTTATTTCTCCTTTTTCATTTCTAATTCTATAGATTTGAGTCTTCTCCCTCTTTTTCTTGATGAGTCTGGCTAATGGTTTATCAATTTTGTTTATCTTGTCAAAGAACCAGCTTTTAGTTTTATTGATCTTTGCTATTGTTTCCTTCATTTCTTTTTCATTTATTTCTAATCTGATCTTTATGATTTCTTTCTTTCTGCTAACTTTTGGGTATTTTGTTCTTCTTTCTCTAATTGCTTTAGGTGTAAGGTTAGGTTGTTTATTTGAGATGTTTGTTGTTTTTTAAGGTAGCATTGTATTGCTATAATCTTTCCTCTTAGAACTACTTTTGCTGCATCCCATAGGTTTTGGGTCATCATGTTTTCATTGTCATTTGTTTCTAGGTATTTTTTGATTTCCTCTTTGTTTTCTTCAGTGATCTCTTGGTTATTAAGTAGTGTATTGTTTAGCCTCCATGTGTTTGTATTTTTTACAGATTTTTTCCTGTAATTGATATCTAGTCTCATAGCATTGTAGTCAGAAAAGATACTTGATATGACTTCAATTTTCCTAAATTTACCAAGGCTTGATTTGTGACCCAAGGTATGATCTATCCTGGAGAATGTTCCATGAGCACTTGAGAAGAAAGTGTATTCTGTTGTTTTAGGATGGAATATCCTATAAATATCAATTAAGTCCATCTTGTTTAATGTATCATTTAAAGCTTGTGTTTCCTTACTTAGTTTCATTTTGGATGATCTGTCCATTGGTGAAAGTGGGGTGCTAAAGTCCCCTAATATGATTGTGTTACTGTCGATTTCCCCTTTTATGGCTGTTACCATTTGCCTTAGGTATTGAGGTGCTCCTATGTTGGGTGCATAAATATTTACAATTGTTATATCTTCTTCTTGGATTGATCCCTTGATCATTATGTAGTGTCCTTCTTTGTCTCTTGTAATAATCTTTGTTTTAAAGTCTATTTTGTCTGATATGAGAATTGCTACTTCAGCTTTTTTTGATTTCCATTTGCATGGAATATCTTTTTCCATCCCCTCACTTTCAGTCTGTATGTGTCCCTAGGTCTGAAGTGGGTCTCTTGTAGACAGCATATATATGGGTCTTGTTTTTGTATCCATTCAGCCAGTCTATGTCTTTTGTTTGGAGCATTTAATCCATTTACATTTAAGGTAATTATCGATATGTATGTTCTTATTACCATTTTCTTAATTGTTTTGGGTTTGTTTTTGTAGGTCTTTTCTTTCTCTTGTGTTTCCTGCCTGGAGAAGTTCCTTTAGCGTTTGTTGTAAAGCTGGTTTGGTGGTGCTGAATTCTCTTAGCTTTTGCTTGTCTGTAAAGGTTTGAATTTCTCCGTCAAATCTGAATGAGATCCTTGCTGGGTAAAGTAATCTTGGTTGTAGGATTTCCCCTTTCATCACTTTAAATATGTCCTGCCACTCCTTTCTGGCCTGCAGAGTTTCTGCTGAAAGATCAGCTGTTAACATTATGGGGATTCCCTTGAATGTTATTTGTTGCTTTTCCCTTGTTGCTTTTAATATTTTTTCTTTGTTTCTAATTTTTGATAGTTTGATTATTATGTGTCTTGGTGTGTTTCTCCTTGGATTTATCTTGTATGGGACTCTCTACATTTCCTGGACTTGATTAACTATTTCCTTTCCCATATTAGGGAAGTTTTTAACTATAATCTCTTCAAATATTTTCTCAGTCCCTTTGTTTTTCTCTTCCTCTTCTGGGACCCCTATAATTCAAATGTTGGTGTGTTTAATGTTGTCCCAGAGGTCTCTGAGGCTGTCCTCAATTCTTTTCATTCTTTTTTCTTTATTCTGCTCTGCAGTAGTTGTTTCCACTATTTTATCTTACAGGTGACTTCTCCATTCTTCTGCCTCAGTTATTCTGCGATTGATTCCTTCTAGAGTATTTTTAATTTCATTTATTGTGTTGTTCACCATTGTTTGTTGCTCTTTAGTTCTTCTAGGTCCTTGTTAAACGTTTCTTGTATTTTCTCCATTCTATTTCCAAGATTTTGTATCATCTTACTATCATTACTCTGAGTCCTTTTTCAGGTACACTGCCTATTTTCTCTTCATTTGTTTGGTCTGGTGGGGTTTTATCTTACTCCTTCATCTGCTGTGTGTTTCTCTGTCTTCTCATTTTGCTTAATTTACTGTGTTTGGGATCTCCTTTTCACAGGTAGCAGGCTCGTAGTTCCCGTTGTTTTTGGTGTCTGCCCCCAGTGGCTAAGTTTGGTTCAGTGTGTTGTGTAGGCTTCCTGGTGGAGGCGACTAGTGCCTGTGTGCTGGTGGATGAGGCTGGATCTTGTCTTTCTGGTGGGCATGTCCACGTCTGGTGGTGTGTTTTGGGGTGTCTGTGGCCTTATTGTGATTTTAGGCAGCCTCTCTGCTAATGGGTGGGGTTGTGTTCCTGTCTTGCTAGTTGTTTGGCATAGGGTGTCCAGCACTGTAGCTTGTTGGTCGTTGAGTACAGCTGGGTCTTGGCGTTGAGATGGAGATCTCTGGGAGAGCTTTCACTGTTCGATATTATGTGGAGCTGGGAGGTGTCTGGTGGACCAATGTCCTGAACTCAGCTCTCCCACCTCAGAGGCACAGGCCTGATACCCGGCCGGAGCACCAAGACCCTGTCATCCACATGGCACAGAATAAAAGGGAGAAAGAAAGAAAGAAAGAAAGAAAGAAAGAAAGAAAGAAAGAAAGAAAGAAAGAAAGAAAGAAAGAAAGAAAGAAAGAAAGAAAGAAAGGAAGGAAGGAAGGAAGGAAGGAAGGAAGGAAGGAAGGAAGGAAGGAAGGAAGAAAGGAAGAAAGAAAGGAAGGAAGGAAGGAAGGAAGGAAGGAAAGAAAGAAAGAAAGAAAGAAAGAAAGAAAATAAAGTTATTAATATAAAAAATAGTTATTGAAAATAAAAAAAAATTTAAAGTAATAAAAAAAAAGAGAAAGAAAGAAAGAAGGGAGCAACCACACCAAAAAACAAATCCACTAATGATAACAAGCACTAAAATCTATACTAAAAAAAACCAAACAAACAAAAAACGGACAGACAGAACCCTAGGGCAAATGGTAAAAGCAAAGCTATACAGAAAAACCACACAAAGATGCATACACATACACACTCACAAAAAGAGAAAAAGGGAAAAAAAATGTATACATCATTGCTCCCAAAGTCCACTGCCTCATTTTGGGATGATTCGTTGTCTATTCAGGTATTCCACAGATGCAGGGTACATCAAGTTGATTGTGGATATTTAATCCACTGCTCCTGAGGCTGCTGGGAGAGATTTACCTTTTTCTTTTTTCACACATCTCCTGGGGTTCAGCTTTGGATTTGGCCCTGCCTCTGCGTGTAGGTTGTCTGAGGGTGTCTGTTTTTCGCTCAGACAGGACGGGGTTAAAGGAGCAGCTGATTTGGGGGCTCTGCCTCACTCAGGCCGGGGGGAGGGAGGGGTACGGATGTGGGGCGAGCCTGCGGTGGCAGAGGCCAGTATGACGTTGCACCAGCCTGAGGCACGCCGTGTGTTCTCCCCGGGAAGTTGTCCCTGGATCACGGGACCCTGGCAGTGGCGGGCTGCACAGGCTCCCGGGAGGGGAGGTGTGAAGAGTGACCTGTGCTTGCACACAGGCTTCTTGCTGGCTGCAGCAGCAGCCTTAGCGTCTCATGCCCATCTCTGGGGTCCACGCTGATAGCCGTGGCTCGCGCCCGTCTCTGAAGCTCATTTAGGCGGTGCTCTGAATCCCCTCTCCTCGCGCACCCCGAAACAATGGTCTCTTGCCTCTTCGGCAGGTCCAGACTTTTTCCCAGACTCCCAACCGGCTAGCTGTGGCGCACTAGCCCCCTTCAGGCTGTGTTCAGGCAGCCAACCCCAGTCCTCTCCCTGCGATCCGACCGAACCCCAAGCCTCAGCTCCCAGCCCCCGCCCACCCCGGCGGGTGAGCAGACAAGCCTCTCGGGCTGGTCAGTGCTGGTCGGCACCGATCCTCTGTGTGGGAATCTCTCTGCTTTGCCCTCTGCACCCCTGTTGCTCTGCTCTCCTCTGTGGCTCTGAAGCTTCCCCCACTCCCACCCACTGTCTCTGCCCGGGAAGGGGCTTCCTGGTGTGTGGAAACCTTTGCCCCTTCACAGCTCCCTCCTACTGGTGCAGGTCCCGTCCCTCTTCTTTTGTCTCTGTTTTTTCTGTTTTCTTTTGCCCTACCCAGGTATGTGGGGAGTTTCTTGCCTTTTGGGGGGTCTGAGGTCTTCTGCCAGCGTTCAGTAGGTGTTCTGTAGGAGCTGTTCCACATGTAGATGTATTTCTGATGTATCTGTGGGGAGGAAGGTGATCTCCACGTCTTACTCTTCCGCCATCTTGAAGCTCCTCTCATGACTACTTTTGGTGACTACTAAACTTTTAAGTTCATAATGAAATATTGATAGCTGATGAAGGGTAGGCAAGACAGTAAGAGGGAATTGCTTGTAACAATACTTTGAGCTGAAGGAATGAAGCACTAAAGTAGAATTTCATCCACCTGTCAGGCAGGCAGTGGAGCTATTTTGGGGGACACATGTTTTTCACAAATGTCTGGCAGGTCATATGCCTCCTCACTATCACTTAATCATATCAGGGTGCCCTGGGTGCCCCCCTCCACATTGTAGTAATGACACAAATCCATCTGACCTCTTCATTGAATAATCTTTGCCAGAACAGCTATCCATATCAACGTTAACATTAAGGGAGGAATAAAAGCAGTATACATTTGTTAGTTTCAAATTTTAAGTCTGCATAAAAATAAAAATAAGGCAATGGCCTAGGATACAAAGAGCTGGCTCACAGAAGGTCTTAGGGTTTCAATTCAATTACAGTAAGACATCTGTCTCTGTTGTTGCTGGATCTGCTCCTTATCCCTTTAGTGCTTTCTTTGCAAACCCAGTAAGCTTCTTAAGAAAAGAGCAGAAAACCACATATGTCAAAATTAGAAAGTGGTAACTACCAGGAAACAAAATAATCACAGGGTCACTGGAGACTTTTGTAAAGGTTTAAGCTCTCCCGCGCGTAAATTGCCTCCTGTTCACTCTCCTTCCATTCTGATGATGTCAGCCAGTTTCTATTCCTTTGGCAGGGAACCAAAGGGAACACTTGGATAGCAGGGCTGTGTCCTCAATATTCATCTTGGGATATGCAGCTATTTTGCTTACAAAGAGAAAACACAAGGTAAGTGGAGGTCTTATTTATATTGGATCAAGAACATCTGACAACAACAATAACGAATTCCAAGCCTCCACAGATTTCCCACTGTGTCCGCCTGATGCCAAGTAGGCAAAATATCTTGAGTGGGAAATTGTAGAGTCATAGAATGTTGATATGCAAAGATCTTTGGAGATCATTTAGACTACCTACATCCTTCTCTTTTTTGTATATGAGGAAACTAAGACTGGAGAGATTAAGCACACAATTCATTTGCTTTTTTTTTTTTTTAACATCTTTATTGAAGTATAATTTCTTTACATTGTTGTGTTAGTTGCTGCTGTATAACAAATTGAATCAGCTATACGTATACATATAACCCCATATCCCCTCCCTCTTGCGTCTCCCTGCCACCCTCCCTATCCCACCCTTCCAGGTGGTCACAAAGCAGCGAGCTGATCTCCCTGTGCTATGTGGCTGCTTCCCACTAGCTATCCTTTGGTGCATTGGAAATGCAATATAACATGGCCATGTCAAGAGCAGCCACTAGGAGGCATTTGCTATCCCTCCAAAAAACCTTGCTCTCACTCATAAATGGTGTTTTCTCTTCCGTTTCCCAGAATTACCAGAGCCCCGATAGAGCATCTTTCCAACCCACTCCCCTCTTTCATTCCCCTCCCACTTCATTCCTGACATACAGAATCAACAGTGATGGGAGCGGGGACTCCACGTTAGTGGAAAGTGGGTGACAGGAATGCAACCTTCATCATAGTGTAATAATACAATATAACCACGAGATGGCAGCATAGACTACACAATATTGTTTAAGCATTCTCTTCCTTATGAAATGAAAACCACAAACTAAATGATTAGCACTTATGATACTGCAAAATTAAATGAAAAGATTAATAATATAATGCCAAATGATTCAGGCAAAAAGAAAATCCCTGTTATTCAGGAAAACGCAATTATTTACCTTGCGTGAAGATTGAACACAGCATATTTTAAAGCATCTTTTATAGATATAAGAATAGCATTTCGTTTTATCTCTGGGAACGCTAGGCTATAGAGGTGAACACTGGAAAAAGAAACTTTCCAGAGAAAGAAAAATATCATATGATATCACTTATATGTGGAACCTAAAAAGATGATACAAATGAACTTATTTACAAAACAGAAACAAGACTCACAGACATAGAAAACAAATATAGACCAAAGGGAAAGGGAGGGGGGGCATAAATTAGGAGTTTGGGATTAGCAGGTACAAACTACTATGTATAAAATAGATAAACAACAAGGTCCTACCATATAGTAAAGGGAACTATCTTCAATATTTTGTAATAAACTATAATGAAAAAGAATATTAAAAAAAAGCCTATATATAGGCTGAATCACTTTGCTGTACACCAGAAACTAACAACATTGTAAATCAACTATACTTCAATAAAAATGAGACTTTCCATCAAAATAAAGTGCATGTCATGAGTAATGTATTGAAAGGACATGGGATAAGGAACTAGGAGACTTGGCTCCGGGATGTGATGTGGCACTTAACTGTATGATTTTTAGAAAGCTTCTTAACCTCTCTGGGCTTCCATTTCCTCTTCTGTATTCATTAGGCAAATGGATTTAGATGATTTTTGAAATCCCTGAGGAGACAATCAAATATAGTGGTTAAGAATGTGATCTTTGGCAACAGACTTCCTAGGTGCAAATCCTAATTCTTGCACTTACTAGATGTGTGAACATTGGCAATGGCTGGATATTTTTCTCTGAGTCAGTTACTTCATATGTCAATTCGGGATGACATCACTAGGACCTATCTCTTAGGATTATAGTCAGAATTGATGGGATAATACCATGTGTTTAGCACAATGTCTAGTACATTGAAAATACAAAATTAACGTAATTAATGTTAACTGCCAATCTTATTCATCTTTATTAATGTAGTCTTTGCATTTCCAACATCATGACTTTGATCAAAACTACCAGCATTCTCCTAGTCTTCCAGTCTTGAAATTTTGAAGTCATCTTTGACCCCTACCTTTTCAAGGCTTGAATGTTTTTGGTTTATTTGTTTTTTTGCTTCAGAACTTCTTCTTCTTTTTTTTCTTTTTAGTTCCCTTGTCTTCCCAATGCCACTAGACTGTTTTGCCTCTAACATAAATAAATACCTCAATCAGCCTCCTTGCTCCAAGCTTTCTATTTTACTCTCTTCCGTATGCTTTTGCCAAATTTCTATTAGTGATACTTCTTTTTTCTAACTTTTCTCTGGTTAAAATGTTTTCATATTGTCTATAGGAGAAAACCTATTCTGTTACATTGGCCTATGTTACTACACCTTTGCAAATACTGTCATCACTGTAGCTTTATTGTAAATAAATCTTAAAATCCTCCAATTTCATTCTTCTTATTCAAAGCTGTTTTAGTTATTCTAGTTCCTTTGTTCTCCTGTATAAGTCTTAGAGTCAGTTTTCTACATCTACAAAATTCTGCTAGGATTTTGATTGGCATTGCATTAAATATGTAGGTCAGTTTGGTGAGAATAGACATCTTATGTTGAATCTTCCAATCACAGAGCATGGTATGTCTCTACTTAGGTCTTTTATGACTTCTTTCAATAGTGTTTTATAGTTTTCAGCATCTAGATCTTGTACATATTTTATTAGATTTAATGCCTAAGTATTTATATTTTTGGAGTTATTATAAATGGCACTGGTTTTTAAAATTTTGGCTTCCAATCATACATTGCTAGTATATAGAAATATAATTAATTTTTTCCTCAATTAAGAAATTGTGGGAAAATACATAACATAAAATTGATCATCTTAATCATTTTTCAGTGAACAGTTAGGTATGTATTAAGTACATTCAAATTATTGTGCAACCGTCAATGCCATTCATCTCCAGAACTCTCTCCTCTTTTGTCTTTTAGACAATTTTTAAAGAGCAGTTAACGGTTCACAGCATTTAAGTTTCCTCCATATCTTTTCATGGCTTGATAGCTCATTTCCTTTTAGCACTGAATAATATTCCATTGTCTGGATGTACCACAGTTTATTTATCCATTTACCTACTATAAAGGACATCTTGGTTGCTTCCCAGTTTTGGCAGTTATGAATAAAGCTGCTGTAAACATCTGTGTGCAGGTTTTTTTGTGGGCGCATAAGTTTTCAACTACACTGGGTAAATACCAAGGAGTGTAATTGCTGGATCATATGGTAAGAATCTGTTTAGTTTTGTAAGAGACCACCAAACTGTCTTCAAACGTGGCTGTACCATTCCATATTCCCACCAGCCATGAATGAGAGTTTCTGTTGCTGCACATCTTTGTCAGCATTTGGTATTGTCATGGTTCCAGATTTTGGCCATTCTAGTAGATGTGTAGTGGTGTCTCATTTTAATTTGCATTTCCCTGAAGACATATGATGTGGAGCATCTTTTTATATGCTTATTTACCATCTGTATAACTTCCTTGGTGAGGTGTCTGTTAAGGTCTTGGTCCCATTTTAAAATTGGGTTGTTTGTTTTCTTTTTGTTTGTTTGTTTGTTTTCTTATTGTTGAGTTTTAAGAGTTCTTTGTATATTTTGGACAATAGTCTTTTATCAGATGTGTCTAGCAAATATTTTTTCCCATATTGTAGTTTGTATTATCATTCTCTTGACATTGTCTTTTTTCTTTTTTCAATATTCAAATTTTTATTATGTGCTTGATGAAAAATTAAAGAACACATTACTTAGTGTTACCCATAATTCTTTTTTTCACACACACTGTATTTTATTTTTACAAGAGATAAATAAACTGACACCAAGCATTGTAAATGGATGACCACAACAAAAGCAACAATGATTGCAATTACCAAACACGAAACACACTCATACTATTGACACTGTCTTTTGCAGAGCAGAAGTTTTTTTTTTTTTTTTAAAGAGAACATGCTGTGATCAGAGCAGTAATTATTTTCTGGGGGGGGGGGTTTGTTTATTTATTTATTTATGGCTGTGTTGGGTCTCGTTTCTGTGCGAGGGCTTTCTCTAGTTGCGGCAAGTGGGGGCCACTCTTCATTGTGGTGCACGGGCCTCTCATCATCGCGGCCTCTCTTGTTGTGGAGCACAGGCTCCAGACACGCAGGCTCAGTAATTGTGGCTCACGGGCCTAGTTGCTCCGTGGCATATGGGATCCGCCCAGACCAGGGCTCGAACCCGTGTCCCCTGCACTGGCAGGCAGATTCTCAACCACTGCACCACCAGGGAAGCCCCAGAACTTTTTAATTTTAATGAAGTCTAGCTTGTTTTGTTTTTTGGGTTTTTTTCATGGATTATGCCTTTGGTATGGTATCTAAGATGGCATCACCATAGCCAAGACATCTAGGTTTTCTCCTTTGTTATTTCCTACGAGATTTATAGTTTTGCATTTTATATTTAGGTGTGTGATCCTTTTTGAGTTAATTTTTGTGAAGGGTGGAAGGTCTGTATTCTGCTCGTTTTGGATGGCATGTCCTATAAATATCTGTTAAGTCCATCTGGTCTAATGTGTCATATAAGCCTGCTGTTTCTTTATTCGTTTTCTGTCTGCATGATCAATCCATTGATGTAAGTGGGGTACTAAAGTCCTCTACCATTATTGTGTTACTGTCAATTTCTCTGTTAATATTTGCTTTTTATATTTAAGTGCTCTTATATTAAGTGCATATATGTTTATTTATGTTATATCTTCTGCTTGGATCGATCCCTTTATCATTATATAAAGCAGTTCTTTCTCTTTTATTACAGACTTTGTTTTAAAGTCTATTTTGACTGATATGGGTATAGCTACCCCAGCTTTTTTTGTTTGTTTTTTTCCATTTGCATGGGTTGTCTTTTTCCATTCCTTCACTTTCAGTCTATCTGTGTCTTTAGCTCTGAAGTGACTCTTTTGTAGGCAACATATAGATGGGTCTTGATTTTTTTTTTTAATCCAATTGGCTACCCTGTATTTTTTGATTAGAGAATTTACTCCATTGACATTTAAGGTAATTATTGATAAGTATGTACTTATATCCATTTTGTTATTTGTTTTCTGGTTATTTTTATGGTTCTTCTCTGTTCTTTTCTTCTTCTTCTAGTCCACTCCCTTGTGGCTTGATGGTTTTCTTTAATGTTACATTTGGGTTCCTTTCTTTTTATTTTTTGTGTATCTATTGTAGGTTTTTAATTTATGGTTACCATGATGTTCATATATATATTGACCTATAACTGTATCTACTTGTTTTAAAATGATAGTCATTTAAGTTCAAACACATACAGGGATTCAGGGTCTTCCTACTCCACCATCTTGACTCTGCCTCTCAAGTCTGCTTTTTATTGTTATTTGTTAGCAAGTCTAAATGATACCAGTAATAGTATGCTCCTCCATGAAAAAAATATTTTGTTAATCTGTTTGAAACAACTGCTGCCATTACTGTTAAGTATTACTCATATGTATATAAATTTAAATTAGCATGTGTTATTAAAGAAGCATTAATAAAGCATACATTCTGTTTAGAAGTTTATTCAGAGAACTTCCATTAACAGTTGCTCTAGACCCATGGGAATTCAGCTATTTGTACTCATTTTAAGAATAAGCTTATAAAAGTTTGAAATTACTCAGATTGAAGTTTTGTCTCCAATCCCATTGGTATTACATATTCTTGTATTTAAATGTTAGATTAAAAATTAATAATGAGAACACATTGACTAAAAAGACAGGGAGAATTTAAGTTACTTTAATTATATCATTGTATGGGAATCACTTGAAAATTCTATCTGTGTTTAAAATTTACAAAAATGAAACAGCATGCTAATTGCAAGGTAGGATATTTTTGTTTGCAAAGTGTATGTTTTAGCTCTTCCATCAGCTATAGCAAAGATGTTGATGACTCTGGTTATAGGTCTATTGAATATAAGTGTAAAAAGAAGATAAAAATTTGTAAGATCATTGGCAAATTTGTAGAAGTTGAGGCATAAGAACAGAAACTAATATTAATTAATGTAAACATATATTCTTTTAAACATATAAAAATGTAGTTAAAAACATTAATCTGTTGCTTTTTCATTTTTATGCTATAATATTTTATTTTTTACTGACATAATGTGAAATTAAAGAAAATTTTTATTGCTTGTATTCTTTTCTGACCATTGTTATTATTATTTTATTTTGTGATTATTACTGAGAATACTTCTATCATATAGAGGAGGCATTCAACTCCATCTGTCAAATAAGCTTGTTATGCCACTGACCCTGACTACCTTACAAAACAGCAATTCTAATCTATTTCTAGGTAAAAACCTAGGAATAGAAAATGAGTGCACTTGTCCACTGAAAGACAAATTCATAGCTAGCTTATTTACAACCAAACCCTGGAAACAACTCAAAAGTCCATCAACAGGAGAATGGATAAACTGCGGTGTTTAAGAAAACAATGGACTTCTATACAACAGAAAGTTGATTAAACTAATGGTACACAATGACATGGATGAATATAAAATATTATGTTGAGTAAAATAAGACAGATACAAGAGTACTTCCCATATTATTTCATTTATAAAAACAGGCAACAATGCTGTGATAAAAAAATCTACATTAATGTAGTATAAAAATAATAGCTTAATTTTGCTCTTGATAAACACTATTTTCTCCTGACTGTGTTTAGTTCATACTCTTGTTTTCTTTCAGGTGTAGCTAAAGAAAAAGTGAAAGACTGAGTCTGTTTTCCATTAGCCTCTGCTTAGACAAATGGCTATAGGATTCCTCTTACAGAGCATCCTGTATCCATCCATCTGCCTCCTGAGACATGTTCCTTAAAATTTTCTTATGATCATACTTTGTGTACATTATTGTTTTAAATGATGAGCCAGTGAATGAGTTTATGACAGTTTAGCAAGGCTGCTACTATTCCTAATAACCACCAGTGACTGTGAGTTGAATATGTATGAAGTCACAGAGCATAGGGCTTGGCATATGGTAAGTGCTTAAATAAATAAATTCTTGATAAAGGAAAAATATAGTCCTAGTTGTTTTAAATACACTGATGTAAGATTTATACACAGTATTGCCATTTTCCTCATATGGATATTCTTTTATTGTTTTTGGAGGTCTGACACAACTGTCTCTATGGTAGCAAATATGAACTTGGTGTTTGCTCTCTAAAAACAAATGCATTAATGAAGAAATTGTACATGACACCAATTTTTTCAAATTTCCAAAAGATAATTAGTTTGAGGAGACTGGCTACGCACATTCATTCAGTTTATAAAAAGCTAACTGCAATTCTTTCCTAACAAATATTTCTCTTGCCTTCCTAGAGTCCCGTATTTCAGCAGGTGTTTTATTTATATTGGCAAGTTCTCCATTTTTGTCTATATTAGAGTATAGTATAATCAATCCATTAAATATCATTAAGCTACTACAAAGTGTCTGCTAGGTACTTAATTTATATAATTGGAGTAAATGGCCTCTATGTAACATTTATAACAGGTCACTAAAGCAGAAGAGGAGCCAATGTTACAGAGATTTTTTTCACTTGAGATTGTCATTCTCAAACTTCAGTGAGCATGAGCTCACAGGTATTGGCAGACAATAGCCAATATTTAATAATAAATTAAATGGAGTATAATCTATAAAAATATTGAATTACCAGTTTACCCCTGAAACGAATGTAATAATGTAATCAACTATACTGCAATAAAATAAATAAATATAATCCCTATAGGTTTTTCCCTTCCAGGTGATGTGTCTCATTTACTCCACAAAAATCACTATTTTCTGGTCTCTGTGCCAACTTGCAGAGGCATGAGCTAGCTGTAAAAGTTGTTTTATGAACAAAGTTAAACTGTCATTGTCACAAGTTAGCAATATCTCAATTTTGCTCACCCCAAATACCATTCCCTAACAAAAGAGCTTAGCTGCTTTACTTATAAATAACTAGAATAACTAACACAAATAGTTAAAGTTAATATTTAATGAGCCCTTTCTACCTGTGAAGTACAGCACTAAGGCTTGTTGTTTATCCTCTCATTTGATTCTTGCAACAGTCTTATAAGTGCACATTATTTACTTTCTTTCAAAATGAGGAAATCAAGGCTTAGATAATTTAAGTTATTGATCATAGTTTTAGAGGCAAAGCCAGTTTTGATCCCAAGTCTATCTTTCCAAAGTCTATGCTCTTGGACTTCCCTGGTGGCGCAGTGGTTAAGAATCCGCCTGCCAATGCAGGGGACACGGGTTCGAGCCCTGGTCCGGGAAGATCCCACATGCCGCGGAGCAACTAAGCACCGTGCACCACAACTACTGAGCCTGTGCTCTAGAGCCCGCGAGCCACAACTACTGAGCCCACGTGCTGCAACTACTGAAGCCCACACACCTAGAGCCTGTGCTCTGCAACAAGAGAAGCCACCGCAATGAGAAGGCCGCACACCGCAACAACGAGTAGACCCCACTCGCCGCAACTAGAGAAAGCCCACGCGCAGCAACGAAGACCCAGCGTGGCCATAAATAAATAAATAAATTTATAAAAAAAAAAAAAAAAAGTCTATGCTCTTAATCAACTTCGCTACTCTTTCTTTCCATGTCTAGAAGTAGACTATCACATTTTAGTGAATTCGTACCCATTGTGAACCTTGACGACATCAAACATAGTTTCAATTGTTACAGCTAACTTTATGATATATTACAATATTAGGCATGGAACATCTCCCATCTTTATTCTTTTTGTAAAATTCTTTTGACATAAAAAAATCAATTTGATTCCTGATGAATTAGAATTTACTAATCAAACTACCTCCCAATTATTTTGTTTCAGATTGCATATAATTTATACATTAATTTGGTAAAATTAACAACTTTACTAGATTTCAAGTCTTCCTAAGACTTGAAATGATTAATTTTCATACATTAAACAAATTTTTATGCCTTTCAGTAGTTTTACATTTCTGACAAATACATTAGGTCGGACATATTTCTTACCAAGTTTAATCATAAATATAGATATAGGTAAATACAGTTATGTGAATATGTGTGTGTGTGTATATATATATATATATATATATATATATATATATATATATATACACACATTTATATTTATACACAGTTGAACCCTGAACAATGTTGGGGTTAGGAGTGATGACCCTCCGCTCAGTTGAAAACCCGGTATAACATATAGTTGGCCCTCTGAATACATGGTTCCTCCGTAACAATGGTTCTGCATCCATGGATCTGAGCAACAGTGGGTTATGTAGTACTGTAGAAGTTAATGCTGAAAAACTGAGTATAAGTGGACCTGTGCAGTCAAACCTGTGTTGTTCAAGGGTCAACTGTATTATAAATTTCTTTTTGGTAGTATAAAGTTTGGGAAATTAGTAATTTCAATATTCGTATTGTAAAACAGTACAATTTTCCAAGAGGCCCATTGATTTCTTGAAAGAAAATCCTTAATATCATGCATATATTTGGACAAATTATCTTTATAACTTTATAATTATAGATTTTTATAAAATTGATGTAGCCAGAGAGAAAACCCCCATGTTTTTCAAACTAAGAACATAGGAGAGAAAAGGAGCTTCAAGATGGCAGAAGAGTAAGACGCAGAGATCACCTTCCTCCCCACAGATACATCAGAAATACATCTACACGTGGAACAACTCCTACAGAACACCTACTGAACGCTGGCAGAAGACCTCAGACCTCCCAAAAGGCAAGAAACTCCCCACGTACCTGGGTAGGGCAAAAGAAAAAAGAAAAAACAGAGACAAAAGAAGAGGGACAGGATCTGCACCTCTGGGAGGGAGCTGTGAAGGAGCAAAGGTTTCCACACACTAGGAAGCCCCTTCGTGGGCGGAGACTGCGGGGGGCGGAGGGGGGAAGCTTCGGAGCCACGGAGGAGAGCGCAGCCACAGGGGTGCGGAGGGCAAAGCGGAGAGACTCCCGCACAGAGGCTCGGCGCCGAGCAGCACTCACCAGCCCGAGAGGCTTGTCTGCTCACCCGCCGGGGCGGGCAGGGGCTGGGAGCTGAGGCTCGGGCTTCGGTCGGGTCGCAGGGAGAGGACTGGGGTTGGCGGCGTGAACACAGCCTGAAGGGGCTAGTGCGCCACAGCTAGCCGGGAGGGAGTCCGGGTAAAAGTCTGGAGCTGCCGAATAGACAAGAGACTTTTTCTTCCCTCTTTGTTTCCTGGTGCGCGAGGAGAGGGGATGAAGAACGCTGCTTAAAGGAGCTCCAGAGACGGACGTGAGACGCTAAGGCAGCTGTGCTGCTGTGTGCAAGCACAGGTCACCATCCACACCTCCCCTCCCGAGAGCCTGTGCAGCCCACCACTGCCAGGGTGCCGTGATACAGGGACAACTTCCCGGGAGAACACACGGTGCGCCTCAGGCTGGTGCAACGTCATGCCGCCCTCTGCCGCCGCAGGCTCGCCCCACATCCATACCCCTCCCTCCCCCGGCCTGAGTGAGCCAGAGCCCCCTAATCAGCTGCTCCTTTAACCCCGTCCTGTCTGAGCAGAGAACAGACGCCCTCAGGTGACCTACACACAGAGGCAGGGCCAAATCCAAAGCTGAACCCCGGGAGCTGTGCGAACAAAGAAGAGAAAGGGAAATTTCTCCCAGCAGCCTCAGGAGCAGCGGATTAAATCTCCACAATCAACTTGATGTACCCTGCATCTGTGGAATACCTGAATAGACAACCAATCATCCCAAATTGAGGAGGTGGACTTTGGAAGCAATGATATATATATATATTTTCCCTTTTTCTCTTTTTGTGAGTGTGTATGTGTATGCTTCTGTGTATGATTTTGTCTGTAAAGCTTTACTTTTACCATCTGTCCTAGGGTTCTGTCTGTCCGTTTTTTTTTTTTTTAGTATAGTTTTTAGCGCTTGTTATCATTGGTGGATTTGATTTTTGGTTTGATTGCTCTCTTCTTTCTTTTTTTTTTATTACTTAAAAAATTTTTTTTAATAATTATTTTTTATTTTAATAACTTTATTTTATTTTCTTCTTTCTTTCTTTCTTTCTTTTTCCTCCCTTTTATTCTGAGCCATGTGGAAGACAGGCTCTTGGTGCTCCAGCCAGGCATCAGGGCTGTGCCTCTGAGATGGGACAGCCAAGTTCAGGACATTGGTCCACAAGAGACCTCCCAGCTCCACATAATATCAAATGGCAAAAATCTCCCAGAGATCTCCATCTCAATGCCAAGACCCAGCTGCACTAATCGACCAGCAAGCTACAGTGCTGGACACCCTATGCCAAACAACTAGCAAGACAGGAACACAACCCCACCCATTAGCAGAGAGGCTGCCTAAAATCATAATAAGGCCACAGACACCCCAAAGCACACCACCAGACGTGGACCTGCCCACCAGAAAGACAAGATCCAGCCTCATCCACCAGAACACAGGCACTAGTCCCCTCCACCAGGAAGCCTACACAACACACTAAACCACCCTTAGCCACTGGGGGCAGACACCAACAACAACAGGAACTACGAACTTGCAGCCTGTGAAAAGGAGATCCCAAACACAGTAAGCTAAGCAAAATGAGAAGACAGAAAAACACACAGCAGATAAAGGAGCAAGGTAAAAACCCACCAGACCTAACAAATGGAGAGGAAATAGGCAGTCTACCTGAAAAAGAATTCGGAATAATGACAGTAAAGATGATCCAAAATCTTGGAAATAGAATGGAGAAAATACAAGAAATGTTTAACAAGGACTTAGAAGAACTAAAGAGCAAACAAACAGAGATGAACAACACAATAAATGAAATTAAAAATTCTCTAGAAGGGATAAATAGCAGAAAAACTGAGGCAGAAGAACAGATAAGTGACCTGGAAGATAAAAGGGTGGAAATAACTACTGCAGAGCAGAATAAAGAAAAAAAAAAAATGAAAAGAATTGAGGACAGACTCAGAGACCTCTGGGACAACATTAAATGCACCAATATTCGAATTATAGGGGTCCCAGAAGAAGAAGAGAAAAAGAAAGTGACTCAGAAAATATTAGAAGAGATTATAGTTGAAAACGTTCCTAATATAGGAAAGGAAATAGTTAATCAAGTCCAGAAAGCACAGAGAGTTCCATACAGGATAAATCCAAGGAGAAATATGCCAAGACACATATTAATTGAAATATCAAAAATTAAATACAAAGAAAAAATATTAAAAGCAGCAAGGGAAAAACAAGAAATAACGTACAAGGGAATCCCCATAAGGTTAACAGCTGATCTTTCAGCAGAAACTCTGCAAGTCAGAAGGGAGTGGCAGGACATATTTAAAGTGATGAAAGGGAAGAAACTACAACTAAGATTACTCTACCCAGCAAGGATCTCATTCAGATTTGATGGAGAAATTAAAACCTTTACAGACAAGCAAAAGCTAAGAGAATTTAGCACCACCAAACCAGCTTTACAACAAATGCTAAAGGAACTTCTCTAGGCAGCAAACACAAGAGGAAGAAAAAACCTACAATAAGAAACCCAAAATAATTAAGAAAATGGTAATAGGAACATACATATCGATAATTACCTTAAATGTAAATGGATTACATGCTCCAACCAAAAGACGTAGACTGGCTGAATGGATACAAAAACAAGACCCATATATATGCTGTCTACAAGAGACCCTCTTCAGACCTAGGGACACATACAGACTGAAAGTGAGGGGATGGAAAAAGATATTCCACGTAAATGCAAATCAAAGATAGCTGGAGTAGCAATTCTCATATCAGACAAAATAGACTTTAAAACAAAGACTATTACAAGAGACAAAGGAGGACACTACATAATGATCAAGGGATCAATCCAAGAAGAAGATATAACAATTGTAAATATTTATGCACCCAACATAGGAGCACCTCAATACATAAGGCAAATGCTAACAGCCATAAAAGGGGAAATCGACAGTAACACAATCATAGTAGGGGAATTTAACACCCCACTTTCACCAATGGACAGATCATCCAAAATGAAAATAAATAAGGAAACATAAGCTTTAAATGATACATTAAACAAGATGGACTTAATTGATATTTATAGGACATTCCATCCAAAAACAACAGAATACACTTTCTTCTCAAGTACTCATGGAACATTCTCCAGGATAGATTATATCTTGGGTCACAAATCAAGCCTTGGTAAATTTAAGAAAATTGAAATTGTATCAAGTATCTTTTCTGACCACAACGCTATGAGACTAGATATCAATTACAGGAAAAAATCTGTAAGAAATACAAACACATGGAGGTTAAACAATACACTACTTAATAACCAAGAGATCACTGAAGAAATCAAAGAGGAAATCAAAAAATACCTAGAAACAAATGACAATGAAAACACAGCAACCCAAAACCTATGGGATGCAGCAAAAGCAGTTCTAAGAGGGAAGCAATACAGCAATACAATTCTACCTTAAGAAACAAGAAACATCTCAAATAAACAACCTAACCTTACACCTAAAGCAATTAGAGAAAGAAGAATTAAAAAAACCCCAAAGTTAGCAGAAGGAAAGAAATCATAAAGATCATATCAGAAATAAATGAAAAAGAAATGAAGGAAACTATAGCAAAGATCAATAAAATGAAAAGCTGGTTCTTTGAGAAGATAAACAAAATTGATAAACCATTAGCCAGACTCATCAAGAAAAAAAGGGAGAAGACTCAAATCAATAGAATTAGAAATGAAAAAGGAGAAGTAACAACTGACACTGCAGAAATACAAAGGATCATGAGAGATTACTACAAGCAACTATATGCCAATAAAATGGACAACCTGGAAGAAATGGACAAATTCTTAGAAAAGCACAACTTTCTGAGACTGAACCAGGAAGAAATAGAAAATATGAACAGACCAATCACAAGCATTGAAATTGAAACTGTGATTAAAAATCTTCCAACAAACAAAAGCCCAGGACCAGATGGCTTCACAGGCGAATTCTATCAAACATTTAGAGAGGAGCTAACACCTATCCTTCTCAAACTCTTCCAAAATATAGCAGAGGGAGGAACACTCCCAAACTCATCTACAAGGCCACCATCACCCTGATACCAAAACCAGACAAAGATGTCACAAAGAAAGAAAACTACAGGCCAATATCACTGATGAACATAGATGCAAAAATCCTCAACAAAATACTGGCAAACAGAATCCAACAGCACATTAAAAGGATCATACACCATGATCAAGTGGGGTTTATCCCAGGAATGCAAGGATTCTTCAATATACGCAAATCAATCAATGTGATACACCATATTAACAAATTGAAGAATAAAAACCATATGATCATCTCAATAGATGCAGAGAAAGCTTTCGACAAAATTCAACACCCATTTATGATAAAAAACCCTCCAGAAAGTAGGCATAGAGGGAACTTATCTCAAAATAATAAAGGCCATACATGACAAACCCACAGCCAACATAGTCCTCAATGGTGAAAAACTGACACCATATCCACTAAGATGAGGAACAAGACAAGGTTGCCCACTCTCACCACTATTATCCAACACAGTTTTGGAAGTTTTAGCCGCAACAATCAGAGAAGAAAAAGGAATACAAATCGGAAAAGAAGAAGTAAAGCTGTCACTGTTTGCAGATGACATGATATTATACATAGAGAATCCTAAAGATGCTACCAGAAAACTACTAGAGCTAATCAATGAATTTGGTAAAGTAGCAGGATACAAAATTAATGCACAGAAATTTCTTGCATTCCTATACACTAATGATGAAAAATCTGAAAGTGAAATTAAGAGAACACTCCCATTTACCACTGCAACAAAAAGAATAAAATATCTAGGAATAAACCTACCTAAGGAGACAAAAGACCTGTATGCAGAAAATTATAAGACACTGATGAGAGAAATTAAAGATGATACAAATAGATGGAGAGATAGCCCATGTTCTTGGATTGGAAGAATCAACATTGTGAAAATGACTATACTACCCAAAGCAATCTACAGATTCAAAGCAATCCCTATCAAACTACCACTGGCATTTTTCACAGAACTAGAACAAAAAAATCTCACAATTTGTATGGAAACACAAAAGACCCCAAGTAGCCAAAGCAATGTTGAGAAAGATAAACGGAGCTGGAGGAATCAGGCTCCCAGACTTCAGACTATACTACAAAGCTACAGTAATCAAGATAGTATGGTCCTGGCACAAAAACAGAAATATGGATCAATGGAACAGGATAGAAAGCCCAGAGATAAATCCATGCACATATGGTCACCTTATCTTTGATAAAGGAAGCAAGAATATACAGTGGAGAAAAGACAGCCTCTTCAATAATTGGTGCTGGGAAAACTGGACAGCTACATGTAAAAGAATGAAATTAGAACACTCCCTAACAGCATCCACAAAAATAAACTCAAAATGGATTAAAGACCTAAATATAAAGCCAGACACTATTAAACTCTTAGAGGAAAACATAGGCAGAACACTCCATGACATAAATCACAGCAAGATCCTTTTTGATCCACTTCCTAGAGAAATGGAAATAAAAACAAAAATAAACAAATGGGACCTAATAAAACTTAAAAGCTTTTGCACAGCAAAGGAAGCCATAAGCAAGACGAAAAGACAATGCTCAGAATGGGAGAAGATATTTGCAAATGAAGCCACTGACAAAGGAGTAATCTCCAAAATTTATAAATAGCTCATGCAGCTCAATATCAAAAAAAAAAAAAAAAACCCAATCCAAAAATGGGCAGAAGACCTAAATAGACATTTCTGCAAAGAAGATATACAGATTGCCAACAAACAAATGAAAGGATGCTCAACATCATTAATCATTAGAGAAATGCAAATCAAAACTACAATGAGATATCATCTCACACCAGTCAGAATGGTCATCATCAAAAAATCTACAAACAATACATTCTGGAGAGGGTGTGGAGAAAAGGGAACCCTCTTGCACTGTTGGTGGGAATGTAAATTGATACAGCCACTATGGAGAACAGTATGGAGGCTCCTTAAAAAACTAAAAATAGCACTACCATATGACCCAGCAATCCCACTACTGGGCATATACCCTGAGAAAACCCTAATTCAAAAAGAGTCATGTACCACAATGTTCATTGCAACTCTATTTACAATAGCCAGGACATGGAAGCAACCTAAGTGGTCATCAAGAGATGAATGGATAAAGAAGATGTGGCACATATATACAATGGAATATTACTCAGCCATAAAAAGAAATGAAATTGAGTTATTTGTAGTGAGGTGGATGGACCTAGAGTCTGTCATACAGAGTGAAGTAAGTCAGAAAGGGAAAAACAAATACCGTATGCTAACAAATATATATGGAATCTAAGAAAAAAAAAATGGTCATGAAGAATCTAGGGGCAAGACAGGAACAAAGACACAGACCTACTAGAGAATGGACTTGAAGATATGGGGAGGGGGAAGGGTAAGCTGGGACAAAGTGAGAGAGTGGTATGGACATATATACACTACCAAACGTAAAATAGATAGCTAGTGGGAAGCAGCCGCATAGCACAGGGAGATCAGATCGGTGGTTTGTGACCACCTAGAGGGGTGCTGTAGGGAGGGTGGGAGGGAGGGAGATGCAAGAGGGAAGAGATATGGGGATATATGTATATGTTTAACTGATTCACTTTGTTATAAAGCAGAAACTAACACACCATTGGAAAGCAATTATACTCCAATAAACATGTTAAAAAAAAAAAAAGAAGAACATAGGAGAATATAAATGATATATTATTCAATTACAAGTAGTTTGTGAAAAATATGTGTAGCAGTAGCATAATCATATATATAAAATTTTCAATAAATTATATATACAAATGTATGTAAAACAAATATGTATGTAAATATACCAAGAGAGGTACATGAATTGGTTAAAGGTGGAAGAAAAAATACCGAAAATTTAAATGTATTTTCCAGTGGTTAGTGAGATTACAGCAATTTGTTTCTTTTGTGCTTTTCTACATTTTCAATTTTCTTCTACAATTAGGTTGTAATTTTTCTACTATTAAGCTGAAATTGCTTTAGAAGAAAGAAACAAGCTATGAAAATGATAGTGGCAAATGAGTATGTTCAAAATGATATGTTGATTAACCTATAATACCCAGTAGATTGACTTTATTCTACAGGGAATCTTTTGGTAGCATTGAGGGAGTTTCAATATTATCTTCACAAACAGATTTGAAGATGGGAGGATATAAATACCTTTCCTTCTAAACTGTATTTCTCAAAGAAGATTAATGAGATGAATAATTGTTTTTGACATTTTTGTTCTTGTACTTTAAGAATTCTTCATGAAAATTTATATTTTATGGCATCTCTGCATCTTCTTTTTGGGATTGGGTGAGAATTCAATGCTTTATTTTATTGTCATTATCCTTTCCATGAAAAGTGATAGAACATATCATTTTAGTACCAAGAGTTTCTCAGGCGCTGTCAAAATATCTGAAAAAAATTTGAAATGATTTAACTACCAAATGGAACAGGCAGCAATCCTGAACTGAACAGTTAAATAAACATTATGTTCAGTCCTCTGAGCCCTTAGGGATACAAGCTATATATTTGTAGAATGAAGATTTGAATTGGTGATATTACATATAGAGTCTGTGTGTTTAACCGTTATACTCTACTAGTTAACTAAATAGCAAAGAGGAGTCATAGACTCATAGACTGTGGGCAGATGTGCCTTAGAAAATCCAGTGCACTACAGATGAGAATCTTAGAACAAGGTCATAAAGTTGTTTAGGCATTGTCATTTAGTAATTTAGAGGTGGAATTGAGACTCAAAGCTTCAGAAATTTTGTTACATTTTTGTGAACATTTTCTTTGCCAGGATAATGAGTTATGGAACCAATCTATTTAATAGTTTGTGTCTGTAAAAGTGGAATTCATTCTAGCCTTTACTGTACTGTCACAGAATCCAGAAGATTTTCCAACCGTGAAGAATCATAGGGTTATGGAGTTTTCGTTTGTTTGGTTTTTTTTAATTAATTAATTTATTTATGGCTGTGTTGGGTCCTCGTTTCTGTGCGAGGGCTTTCTCCAGTTACGGCAAGTGGGGGCCACTCTTCATCGTGGTGCGCGGGCCTCTCACCATCGCGGCCTCTCCCGCTGCGGAGCACAACCTCCAGACGCGCAGGCTCAGCAACTGCGGCTCACGGGCCCAGTTGCTCCGCGGCATGTGGGATCTTCCCAGACCAGGGCTCGAACCCGTGTCCTCTGCATCGGCAGGCAGACCCTCAACCACTGCGCCACCAGGGAAGCCCAGGTTATGGAGCTTTTAAGGGCAGTCTATGCCTTTGTCTTCAACCTGGTTCTTGTTTAGATTGTTACTTCTCTGGAGATAGGCAGAAAGAAGGAGTTCACCACATCTGCCCCAAGCCATACCTCATTATTGTATTCTAGGCAGAATGTAAAATGTAGATAATCTGCTACTTTCAGTGATATGACAGCAGTGTGCTTACTCAATGACTACTGCCAATGTTACCAGCCTCTCTTTTTGTACTTTTTAAGTCTAATATTAATCTCAAACAAATTATCTCTTTTCCTACTCCTTATGAAGTTTGCAGAAGTGCTTTCCTCAACATAGCCTCCCTTTTTAAAGGAAAAAAAAAAAAGAAAAGAAAAGAAAAAAACAACCCCCCCCCCACAAAACCTCTATGCGCATTTCTGTAGAAAATACCCCAATTCTTCCATATATTTACTGTTCAAATATTATTCTTGTCAGAACTGAATTCACAAACCCTATTTTCCTCAAATTTTCTACATTGTTTCCTGTTTTTGAATTACAATGCAGGCACTTTGAGAAAATGTTTCAGGCTAGCATAGACTTGGCAGTGAAATCTTCATCTACATTCTGCAGAGTTGGTGACTAGGATATAGAAATAAAAATTTGTGCTGGAATGACTCCCATGTGGTTGGGCATGTCATAAAAGGCAGGGAACTGTGAATCCAAGTCTTATTCCCTTGCATGGTTATATACGTAGATCAGCTGTTTCTAAATGGCTAGATCCTTCTTTAGATAACCGAGGCAGGGATTTGGATGCACAGAACACATTTTATATTCAGAAGTGTATACAATTTGTCACTGATAAAACACATTGTGATGATGTGGACTTAGGTTTATCCCTCTGGGTTTCCACAGGATCTAGCCTTCTCATTTGCTTCACAGGATTATAAGATTAACAGGTGCATTTGTAATTTGGGGCTCTTTTCTGCCTTAGCTATCTTCATGTTAGCCATTGCCTACCAACGTGTTTCATCTTTTCTCCTCATTTGATTTGGGTGTAAACAAAATCTTAACTTTTACTATTTAAATTGAATCCAGATATTCAAAACATTAAACACTGGCTATTCTTTCCACTTTGGTGTTTTTTGTAATGTTACATTCTACCCTGACTTTGATAGTCTCACTTGTAATCTCAAAAAGGGCAGGGAAGGAAAATCCTTATAATTGTTTTAGAATTATGTGCTTCTGACATATTAGAAACATTCTTGGTTAACTGCATGATAATTGTCTACACTGGCATGTAGAGTCCTAGCTCTTAGATTCTTCCCAAATCTGCAGATAAGCTGGCTAATATCTCTTCTTTTCTCTCTTCTTAAAGGAGGGGTTATTTTAACATCATTGGTAAAACACAGAGTTACAGTTTTACAGTGTGGGTGAGCTAGGAATGACAGTGTTCTAGCTTAGGAGACACTAAATAAATGTTTGATGATTATGTTCACATATGAGAATTTATTGAGTAAAATTAAAAAGAGTCTATTTGAAATTTGGTGTTGTTTTGAGGAATGTATAACCAAAAGAGTCTATTAGGAATTTGGGGTAATTTTTGATGAATACATAATCAAACATAATGATAATGGATAGGAAACAACAAAAATGAAATTTTAACTTACCGTCTTACTACTCTACCCATTAATGTCTTAGTAGGAAATGATACCTATCCATTGTACAAAGATATAGTTTTAGTCTATTTTTTTGGTTCAATAGAAAAGTTACAATTGAGTTCTTGAGAAATGGTGAAAACACTTTTGAACCTGCACCAGTCTCACTTTTTAGAGACTGTAGAATAAAACGTATTACATATTTTTTATTCTTAATTTTGTAGAACATTTCACTGTTAATACATTTAGTTTTAAGGTATTTATGAGTGACAAGTTATGGACTAAGTCAAATGGTGTCCACAGCCTGCTCCATAAACCTTTTAGGTAAATATATATTTGAAAAACCTTTAAAAAACTCCTTCTTCCTCAGAATTCTTTATAATATACTTAACACTCTTAAGCGTGTTTTAAAAAAGAGAGACCCTTTGCCTTCATATTTGTTCAGTAAGGGGCATCTGAAATACAGAAATGTGACACTGCAATCCAATATAAGTTTTCAATTAACCTTGATTAATTTTTTTCATTTCATTTCTCCATTGCAGTGATCAGCCTGAGTGAATATGATAGAAGCAAACAAGACACTGGTGACTGAGTTTGTTCTCACAGGGCTTATAGATCTTCTAGGGCTGCAGATCCCCTGTTCCTGATGTTCTTGGTCATCTCCCTCACCACTGTGGTGGGCAAACTTGGACTGATTTTTCTCATTTGGAAGGATCCCCATCTTCACAACCCCATTTACTCATTCCTTGGCAGTTTAGCCTTTGCAGATGCTTGTTCTTCATCTTCTGTAATTCCCAAGATGTTTATACATTTTTTATCAAAAAATCATGTGATACCTCTCCTTGTATGGCCCAATTTTATTTTTTTAGGTCCAGTGCCACCTCAGAATGTTTCCTCCTGGTAGTGATGGCCTATGACTGCTATATAGCCATATGCAACCTCTTGCTTTATCCAGTGGTGATGTCCAACAGACTCTGTATTCAGTTTATAGGTGTTTCATATTTCATTGGTTTTCTACATTCAGCAATTCATGTGGGTTTGTTATTTAGATTAACTTTCTGCAGGTCCAATGTAATACATTATTTCTACTGTGAAATTTTACAACTGTTCAAAATTTCTTGCACTGATCTTACAGTTAATACACTTCTGGTTTTTATCTTTTCAGCTTTTATACAAATCTTCAGTTTTATGACCATCATGGTTTCTTACACCCGTGTCCTCTTTGCCATCCTGGAAAAAAAGTCTGAAAAGGGCAGGGGCAAAGCCTTCTCCACATGCAGTGCTCACCTGCTCTCTGTTTTCTTGTTTTATGGCACTTTTTTCTTCATGTATGTGCATCCTGGGTCTGGGCCCTCTGGAGATCACGACAAAATGTATTCTTTATTTTATACAATAATAATTCCTCTACTAAATCCTTTTATTTACAGCCCGAGGAGCAAAGAGGTTATACGTGCCTTGAGAAGAATAATAAAGAAATGAATAGTTGCTAGACAATTTTCAAACTGTTTCTTCTTTACTGTCTGCTGAAAAAAGCCCCCAGTCCTAAAGATTAGCCATGACTATGCCATTTCATCAGAGGGCTAGTGGTCATTGTGGTGCATGGCTCTGTGTGAAGGAACCCAGCTTCCTATTATGTTTACTTGGATATGGGGCCAGTGAAAGTTTGGTAATCTTACCTATAACCAGCTCATTTAGAAACACTGTGCTCCATTTTTGTTTAATCATTTAGTTTTTGCAAATTAGCTATTTTCCTGGGACTTTAAACATTCTAGATAGTAATTGACAGTTTTACTGAGAAATAGCTGTGAGGCTGGCATACAGGGTTAGTCACTTAGTTCCTGAGTGAGCCTAGCTCACTGCTCTGGACCTACAAAGTAATAAGGCTTCACTGTTCTCTGCCGTACACAGTAACTCCAGTAGACTGATAAAAATAAAAGTGCTTCTTGACAGAATATATTCCTGAGAAGAAATGTACTGTTTAGTGATAAAGGAAAAAGTAAAAAGTTCTAAAAATTTGGTGGATCTTAGGAATACAAATGGAAGCTGGCATGAATTGAATTAAAGAATAGAGCATCAAAATTAACCACAGTTCATATGTATAACTCCACATACTGTTTTTTATAAGGGATATTGCATGTAGCATGATATTCCATAACTTATAAGTTTAGGAATATCTGAGTGTAATAAGAAGCAATTTCAGAGATCAGCCTTGATTGCATTACTGTTCCAATCAGTTTTAGCAGAAGCTGACTGGGAAGAAGGCAGGGAACCTAGATCAGAGTCAAGAACCTGGTTTAGTATGTAAAGATATGGATGAAAACTTGTGTCAATGAATTCCCTACCACTAATGTACTTCAGTTTGGGACGTGATCACTTAAATATATATACATACCCCAATTTATTTTAGAAGTATTAAATAGACATAAATGATTCAACTCCTCTGTTAGCAAAACATGTTCCTTGGACAATCTGTTTTTTCTTAGCACATTCACTTAGGAAAAATAATTATACAAAATGAGAATGTAGTTTAAATTGTTTAAGAATAAAAATATGCTTGTTGTTCTAGTATTTTAAAAACACTTTAGATCTCAATAGTTCCAACAAACATACTAAAAGTATTATCTAAAAATGTAGGCATATGGTAAATTTATTTTATCACTTAAATTTAGCATACAAGCATTAATGGAAAAATTCAACTTGTTTGTATGGTCTCAAGATTAATTCAAATTGGTCCCCAATAACAAAATTTATTTTAAAAATATCCCACATGATTAAAAACTTTAAAAACTATCTGTACTTGTAGGTGATTTTCAGCAATTTCAGTCTTTGCAACTTATCTTGTAAACTAAATTGGTTTCCTTAACATTTTAATTTTCTTTTTGAGTAAAATCTTTTTCTATAATTTACTATTGGTCTTTTAAAAGTAAATACTAAATACTTTTTATTATTTATGTACATGTAAATACATTTATTTCTTAATGTACATGGTACAACATGTTTTATTTGAAGTGTTTGCAAAAGCAACTACAGTAGTCTCCCCTTATCTGTGGGGAAATATGTTCCAAGACACCCCGTGGATGCCTGAAACTGCTGATAGTACTGAACCCTGTTTTCTGTTCATGTTTTCTACCCACAACTTTAATGTCTTTTCCAGCTTAACTAAGCATTTATCACACACTGTGCCTGTAACTTTTGCAGTTTGAGGTGCAACAGCAAAACTAGCAAGAATTTATTTCTCTTTCTTCACAATTTAACGAATAGAAGATTTGTTCTTACCATAGATGTTAGCAACCTCAGCATATGATTTTTTTCTTTCCTATTAAATTGAGAACTTTCATATTTTCACTTAAAGGAAGCACTTTATGGCTTTTCTTTGGCAATTTCAAATTGCCAACATCACTACCCTTGTGCTTCAGGGCCATCATTAAGTAAAATGAGGGTTACTTGAAAACAAGCACTGCAATACTGCAACAGTCAATCTGATAACCCAGACAGCTACTAAGTGACTAAGGGCAGGTAGCGTATATAGCGTGTATGCTAGGCAAAGAGATGGTTCACATCCCGGACAGGATGGAGTAGGATGGTGTGAAATTTCATCATGCTACTCAGAATTGGTGTACAATTTCAAACCTATGAATTGTTTATTTCTAGAACCATTTAATATTTTCAGAACATGATTGACCTTGGGTAATGGAAACTGTGGAAAGCAAAACTGTGGATAAGGGGGAACTACTGTATATGTTATGATATCTTAATATCTTTACAATTGCACAAGTAATACATGATTTTATCAGGATTATTTTCAACAAAATTCCAGCTATTATACACATTAAGTTGAACTTTAATAGTTTCCTCCAGTTTGATGGCCCCCTGAGGAATTGACATTTATACAGTCTTGCAGTGTCAACTCAGGAGATGCATCAACTTGGGATAAATTAGATCCTAGCTAGGGTTGGTATGAACTGATTGCTGATCTGAAATGTTCCTAAGTGTGTTGTATGTCAAGTATCTCAAAATTGTTTATTGTACAGTCTGTATTTTATGGAATGCAGCTGCACTAAAAAGTGGATGTGAGGCAAATGTCCTTCTAAGTGGTGGGTGACAAGCAAGTTATTTATGCTGAGAGACTGCAGACCCTCCCTGCACCTTCCTTGTGCTGAGTGATCTGTACTTAGATCAGTCTGCATTCAGCGAATGACTTTGGATCAAAAAGTCTACAAATAATAAATGTGGAACAGAGTGTGAAGAGAATCTTCCTACACTGTTGATGGGAATGTAAATTGGTGCAGCCACTATGGAAAACAGTATGGAGGTTCCCTAAAAAACTAAAAACAGAGTTACCATATGATCCAGCAATCCCACTCTTGTTCACATACCTGGAAAAGACAAAAGCTCTAATTCAAAAAGATACATGCATCCCAATGTTCATAGCAGCATTATTTACAATAGCCAAGACATGGAAGCAACCTAAGAGTTCCTCAACAGATGAATGGATAAAGAAGATATGGTATATCTATTTATCTATCTATCTATCTATCTATCTATCTATCTATCTATCTATCTATCTATTTATCTATCTATCTATCTAGATATACCATATATATATTTATAATATATATATTACTCAGCCATAAAAAAGACAAATAATGCCGTTTGAAGCACCATGGATGGACCGAGAGAACATCATACTAAGTGAAGTAAGTCAGACAGAGAAAGACAAATATATGGTAGCACTTATATGTGGAATCTAAAAAATAGTATAAATAAACTTATTTACAAAACAGAAAGAGACTCACCAACATACTTATGGTTACCAAAGGGGAAGTAGCAGGGGAGGGATAAGCTGGGATTATGGAATGAATGGATGTGCACTACCATATAGAAAATAGATAACTGGTTACAGCCGCAGCAAGATGGCAGAGTACAAGGAGGTGGAGCTCACCTCCTCACACAAATATAACACAAATACATCTACAAATGGAAAAATTCTCACAGAACACCTACTGAACACTAGCAGAAGACCTCAAACACCTGAAAGGACAAGAAAGATCTCCATGTAAATGAGTAGGATGAAAGAAAGAAAAAAAAGGAAGTGGGATAGGACCTGTGCCCCTGGGAGGGAGCTGAAAAAGAAGAAAAGTTCCCACATCCTGGGAAGACCCTCACTGGTGGGGAGATTAGCCAGGACAGAAAGGGAGCTTCAGAGGCTCAGAGGAGAGCGCAACAACTGGGTTGTGTCAGGCAGAACAGAGAGAGCTACACAGACAGTCGTGCCACCACCCTGCACATCCCAGACTGAGATGTGTGTCTGATGGTACAGGGGGCGCTGGGTGCTGAAACGTGGGGCTCAGAGGACAGATCTGGGGAGAGGACTGCTATTGGCTGCGAGAGACAGCCTGAAGGGGCTGGAGTGTGGTATGGCTGCAACCAGGGGTGTTTGTGGAAGAAGCCTGGGCCCACCAAAGAAGCGAAGCTCCATTGTTAAGTGGCGCATGAAGGGGAGGGGCTACCATAATAGCCTCTTTCTCCACATGCCGGCTCCTGTCTTAGTGGATTCCCATGCCCCAGCCACTGCCTCAGGGGCACCCACCTTTGTGGGCTCCTGCACCCCAGCCACCACCTCAGCAGGTTCTCGTGCCCCAGCCACCACCTCGGGGGCTCTTGTGCCCCAACTGCTGCCTTGGTGGACTACTGCACCCCAGCCGCTGCCTCAGCAGGCTCCAGGAGCAGATGCCAGTGGGTTACCCATGCCCATAGGTGGGGCTGAAACCACAGCTGAGCCCCAAAGGCCACGTGAATTAGGAAGCAAGGCTGAAATCTCTCCACACAGCTGTGTGAGCCACAAATTTACACCTCTGCTGCAGGCTTTGTAAATCCTGCAGGACATCCAAGTGGATAATGGGTGCTCCCGTGGCTGGGTAGGTTCTGGCCTTAGCAGCTGTGGGCTTTGTGGGCACATGCACATGGGGACTGGGCTGGGCCAGGGTCTGAGCTGCCTCCATAGCTCCCACAGTGGGTCCAGGTTCATGACTACTGTAGTCCTGGGACCTGACTTCAGTGGACCTGTGCTGGTGGCTTTGTGAAAAAAACACCTGAGGGACACCAGGGCCAATTGCCAGCATTCCCAAGGTTGAGATGGGGCCAAGGGAAGTGCCAATAACAGAGTACTTTGTGAGCCCACACAATGGGTGATGGGTGACACCACAGAACACACTCACCAGTGAACAGCTCTGACAGAGGAATACTCAGTGGCTCCTCTCCCAGTGGGAGATTCCAATCCCAGCTATCTCACACTGCACCTCAGAAACACAGCCTAGAAACAGATCTAGGGGCTTCTACTCCAACAACTAGGGAACAGACCCAGCCCCTGACAGGGCAGTGACAACCACAGAGCAAAGGGGAGGCCTTACACAATATCCAGTGCAGGCTCTTGTCACCACAACACCAGTAACACCTCCTATCAAAAGGATAATGACCAGCATACACTGAGGAAAGAGGTGGCAGGCATTCACACTGAAAACAGCCCTTGCACCAAATAAATTAAACCCACACAGGCTACACAGGGATGCTCCCACACAAAAATAGCCCTCCAAGACCAAGTAGATAACTGTTTCTCCTAAACTCATAAAGCAAGAGAAATACAAGTAAAATGAAGAAGCAGAGGAACCACTCTCAATTAAAAGATCAAGAGATTCCCCTGAAAGAACAATCAATGAAACAGACCTCTTCAGTCTAATAGACACTGAGTTCAAAAAGAGATAATAAAAATAGTGAAGGAATTAAGAAGGACTATTCATAGAAATGCAGATTACTATAAAAAGGAATTAGAAACTATAAACAGGAACCAAGAAAAATTAGAGAACTCATTCACTGAGGTGAAAGCTGAACTAAAGACAATGAATAGCAAAATGAATAATGCAGAGGAACAAATAAGTGATGTGGAAGATAGAAATAATGGATATTGCTCAGTCAGAACAGCAGACAGAAAGCCAAATGAAAAAAAATAAATAAAAGCAATATAGGAGACCTATGGGATAATATAGAGCATGCCAATCTACAGATAGTAGGGATTCCAGAAGGAGATGAAAGAGAAAAGGGGATTGAAAATGTATTTGAAGAAATTATGGCTGAAAACTTCCCAAACCTAAAGAAGGAAACAAATATCCTGGTCCAGGAAGCACATAGGGTCCCAAACAATATAAACCCAAACAGACTTACACCAAGACATATCGTAATAAAAATGGCAAAACTTAATGCTAAAGAGAGGACTCTAAAGGCAGCAAGAGAAAAACAAAGAGTTAATTACAAGGGAGCCCCCATAAGGCTATCAGCTGATTTCTCTACAGAAATGTTGCAGGTCAGAGGGAGTGGCAAGATCAAAGTCTTGAAAGGGAAAAATCTGCAACCTAGGATACTCTACCCAGCAAGATTATCATTGAGAACACAGGGAGAGATAAAGAATTTCCCAGACAAGCAAAAACTAAAAGAATACAGCAGTAGTAAACCTATCCTAAAGGAAATATTGGAAGGTCTTCTCTAAATAGAAAAGAAGTAAGAATCTATAGGAAAGAGAAAATCATAATTGGAAAATAAATCATTTAAATAAGCCAGTAGACAGAAGAAAAAAAATTGAAAACTTTCTGTGAAAGTGATGATAACCACAATGAACAGCAAAAGGGTGAACATGAAGATATAAAAAAGGACATCAAAATCATAAAATGTCAGGAAGGAGAGTAAGAAAATGTAGATTTTTTCCCCCTAGAATGTGTTTGAGCTTATATGACTACCAGTTTAAGCAGGCAGATATAGGAAAGGGTTAATATACTTGAAAAACAGGGTAACCTCAAATCAAAAACATACAATAGATTTACAGAAACCAAAAAGAAGAGAACATAGGCATAATCCAAAAGAAAATAATCACAAAAGGAAAAGAAAAAAGAAAAAGAAAGGGACAAAGAAGAAATATAAAATCAATGGGAAAATAAGGTTTAAAATGGCAATAAATACATATATCTATTAATAATTACCTTAAGTGTCAATGGACTACATACTCCAATCAAAAGACACAGAGTGGCAGATTGGATAAAAAACAAGAGCCTACAATATGCTGCCTACAAGAGACCCACTTTAGGGCAAAGGACACATATAGATTGAAAGTAAGGGGATGAAAAAAGATATTTTATACAAATAAAAATGACAAGAAAGCAGGGGCCACAATACTCATATCAGACAAAATAGAGTTTAAAACAAAGGAAGATAGAAAAGGACACTATATAATGATAAAAGGATCAATACAAGGAGAGGATATTACACTTGTCAACATATATGCACCCAATATAGCAATGCCCAAATATATAAAACAAATATTAACAGACATAAAAGGAGAAATTAATGGGAATACAATAATAGTAGAAGACTTTAACACCTTACTCACATCAATGGACAGATCTTTGAGACGGAAAGTCAATAAGGCAAAAGAGATCCTAAATTATGCAATAGACCAGTTAAACTTAATTGATATTTTTAGGACATTACACCCCCAAAAGCAGAATACACATTCTTTTCAAGTGTACATGGAACATTCTCTAGGATTGACCACATACTAGGACACAAAACAAGCCTCAACAAATTTAAGAGTACAGAAATTATCTAAAGCATCTTTTCTGACCACCATAGCATGAAGCTAGAAACCAACCACAGAAAAAGAAATTAGGGGGACCTTCAAGATGGCAGAGGAGTAAGGCATGAAGATCACCTTCCTGCCCACAAATACATCAAAAATAAATCTACATGTGGAACAACTCCTACAGAACACCTACTGAACGCTGGCGGAAGACCTCAGACTTGCCAAAAGGCAAGAAACTCCCCAAGTACCTGGGTAGGGAAGAAAGAAAAAACAGAGACAAAAGAATAGAGACAGGACCTGCACCTCTGGGAGGGAGCAGTGAAGGAGGAAAAGTTTCCACACACTAGGAAGCCCCCTCACTGGCGGGGATGGGGAGTGGGTGGTGGGGAAGCTTCGGAGCCATGGAGGAGAGCGCAGCAACAGGGGTGCAGAGGGCAAAGCAGAGAGATTCCCGCACAGAGGATCAGTGCTGACCAGCACTCACCAGCCTGAGAGGCTTGTCTGCTCAGCTGCCGGGTCAGGTGGGGGGTGGGGGCTGGGGGCTGAGGCTCAGGCTTCGGAGGTCAGATCCCAGGGAGAGGACTGGGGTTGGCTGCATGAACACAGCCTGAAGGGGGCTAGTGCACCACTGCTAGCTGGGAGGAAGTCCAGGAAAAACTCTGGACCTGCCTAAGAGGCAAGAGATCATTGTTTCAGGGTGCACGAGGAGAGGGGATTCCTTCTCTGTCTGCCCATAGAAGGCAGAGCACCGACTAAACGAGCTCCAGAGACTGGTGCGAGCCGCGGCTATCAGCGCGGACACCAGAGACAGGCATGAAACGCTAAGGCTGCTGCTGCAGCCACCAAGAAGCCTGTGTGCAAGCACAGGTCACTATCTATACCTCCCTGGGAGCCTGCGCAGCCCACCACTGCCAGGGTCCCGTGATACAGAGACAAGTTCCCTGGGAGAACACATGGCACACTTCAGGCTGTTGCAAAGTCACGTTGGCCTCTGCCAATGCAGGCTTGCCCCGCATTCTGTACCCCTCCCTCCCCCTGGCAGGAGTGAGCCAGAGCCCCCTAATCCACTGCTTCTTTAACCCCCTCCAGTCTGGGCAAAGAACAGACACGAGAGGGTGACCTACATGCAGAGGCGGGGCCAAACCCAAAGCTGAACCCCAGGAACTGTGTGAACAAAGAAGAGAAAGGGAAATCTCTCCCAGCAGCCTCAGGAGCAGCAGATTAAATCTCCACAATCAACCTGAAGTACCCTGCATCTGTGGAATATCTGAATAGACAATGAATCATCCCCAAATTGAGGTGGTGGACTTGGGAGCAACTGTAGACTTGGGTTTGCTTTCTGTATCTAATTTGTTTCTGGCTTTATGTTTATCTTAGTTTAGTATTTAGAACTTATTATCATTGGTAGATTTGTTTATTGATTTGGTTGCTCTCTTCCTTTTCTTAATATATACATATATATTTTTCCTTCTTCTCTTTTTGTGAGTGTGTATGTGTATGCATCTTTGTGTGATTTTGTCTGTATAGGTTTGCTTTTACCATTTGTCCAAGGGTTCTGTCTGTCCGTTTATTTATTATTATTCTTTTTTAGTATAGTTTTTAGCACTTGTTATCATTGGTGGATTTGTTTATTGGTTGGTTGCTCTCTTCTTTTTTTCTATTACTTTTTAATTTTTTTCATAATATATATATATATATTTTTAAAATTTACTAACTATTTTATTTTATTTTATTTTTTCTTTCTTTCTTTTTATATTTTTCTCCCTTTTCTTCTGAGCCATGTGGCTGACAGGGGCTTGGTGCTCCGGCCGGGGGTCAGGGCTGAACCTCTGAGGTGGGAGCGCTGAGTTCAGGACATTGGTCCACCAGAGACCTACCAGCCCCATGTAATATCAATCGGGAAGAGCTCTCCCAGAGATCTCTGTCTCAACACTAAGACCCAGCTCCACTCAATGTCCAGCAATCTCCAGTGCTGGATGCCCCATTACAAACAACTAAAAAGACAGGAACACAAACCAACTCATTAGCAGAGAGGATGCCTAAAATCATGAGTTCACAGACATGTCAAAACACACCACCAGACACTGTCCTGCCCACCAGAAAGACAAGATGCAGCCTCATCCAGAAGAACATAGGCAACAGTCCCCTCCACCAGGAAGCCTACACAAGCCCCTGAAACAACCTTACCCACAGAGGGCAGAAACCAAAAACAATGGAAACTACGAAACTGCAGCCTGCGAAAAGGAGACCCCAAACACAGTAAGTTAAGCAAAATGAGAAGACAGAGAAATATACAGCAGATGAAGGAGCAAGGTAAAAACCCACCAGACCAAACAAATGAAGAGGAAATAGGCAGTCTACCTGAAAAAGAATTCAGAGTAATAATAGTAAAGATGATCCAAAATCTTGGAAATAGAATGGAGAAAATACAAGAAAGGTTTAAAAAGGACCTAGAAGAACTAAAGAGCAAACAAACAATGATGAACAACATAATAAATGAAATTTAAAATTCTCTAGAAGGAATCAATAGCAGAATAACTGAGGCAGAAGAACGGATAAGTGACCAGGAAGATAAAATAGTGGAAATAACTACTTCAGAGCAGAATAAAGAAAAAAGAATGAAAAGAATGGAGGACAGTCTCAGAGACTTCTGGGACAACTTTAAACGAACCAACATTCAAATTATAGGGTTCCCAGAAGAAGTAGAGGAAAAGAAAGGGACTGAGTAAATATTTGAAGAGATTATAGCTGAAAACTTCCCTAACATGGGGAAAAAAATAGTCAATCAAGTCCAGGAAGTGCAGAGAGTCCCATACAGGACAAATCCAAGGAGAAACATGCCAAGACAAATATTAATTGAAATATCAAAAATTAAATACAATGAAAAAATATTAAAAGCAGCAGGGGAAAAGCAACAAATAACATACAAGGGAATCCCTATAAGGTTAACAGCTGATCTTTCAGCAGAAACTCTGCAAGCCAGAAAGGTGTGGCAGAACATATTTAAAGTGATGAAAGGGAAAAAACTACAACCAAGATTACTCTACACAACAAGGATCTTATTCAGATTCAATGGAGAAATTAAAACCCTAACAGACAAGCAAAAGCTAGGAGAATTCAGCACTACCAAGCCAGCTTTACAACAAATGCTAAAGGAACTTCTCTAGGCAGGAAGCACAAGAGAAGGAAAAGACCTACAAAAACAAACCCAAAACAATTAAGAAAATGGTAATAGGAACATATATATCGATAACTACCTTAAATGTAAATGGATTAAATGCTCCAACCAAAAGACGTAGACTGGCTGAATGGATACAAAAACAAGACCTGTATATATGATGTGTACAAGAGAACCACTTCAGACCTAGCAACACATACAGACTGAAAGTGAGGAGATGGAAAAAGATATTCCATGCAAATGGAAATCAAAAGAAAGCTGGAGTAGCAATTCTTATATCAGACAAGATAGATTTTAAAATAAAGACTATTCCAAGAGACAAAGAAGGACACTACATAATGATCAAGGGATCAATCCAAGAAGAAGAAATAATAATTGTAAATATTTATGACCCAACATAGGAGCACCTCAATACATAAAGCAAATGCTAACAGCCATAAAAGGAGAAATCAACAGTAACACAATCATAGTAGGGGACTTTAACACCCCACTTTCACCAATGGACAGATCAACCAAAATGAAAATAAATAAGGAAACACAAGCTTTAAATGATACATGAAACAAGATGGACTTAATTGATATTTATAGGACATTCCATCCAAAAAAAAACAGAATACACTTTCTTCTCAAGTGCTCATGGAACATTCTCTAGGAGAGATCATATCTTGGGTCACAAATCAAGCCTTGGTAAATATAAGAAAATTGAAATCATATCAAGTATCTTTGCCAACAACAATGCTATGAGACTAGATATCAATTACAGGAAAAAATCTGTGAAAAATACAAACACATGGAGGTTAAACAATACACTACATAATAACCAAGAGATCACTGAAGAAATCAAAGAGGAAATCAACAAATACCTAGAAACAAATGACAATGGAAATGCGATGACCCAAAACCTATGGGATGCAACAAAAGTAGTTCTAAGAGAAAAGTTTATAGCAATACAATCCTACCTCAAGAAACAAGAAACATCTCAAATAAACAACCTAACCTTACACCTAAAGCAACTAGAGAAAGAAGAACAAAAAACCCCCAAAGTTAGCAGAAGGAAAGATATCATAAATATCAGATCAGAAATAAATGAAAAAGAAATGAAGGAAACAATAGCAAATATCAATACAACTAAAACTTGGTTCTTTGAGAAGATAAACAAAATTAATAAACCATTAGCCAGACTCATCAGGAAATAAAGGGAGAACTCAAATCAATAGAATTAGAAATGAAAAAAGAGAAGTAACAACTGACACTGAAGAAATAAAAAGTATCATGAGAGTTTACTACAAGCAACTATATGCCAATAAAATGGACAACCTGGAAGAAATGGACAAATTCTTAGAAAAGCACAACCTTCCGAGACTGAACCAGGAAGAAATAGAAGATATAAACAGACCAATCACAAGCACTGAAATTGAAACTGTGATTAAAAATCTTCCAACAAACAAAAGCCCAGGACCAGATGGCTTCACAGGAGAATTCTATCAAACATTTAAAAAAGAGCTAACAGCTATCTTTCTCAAACTCTTCCAAAATATAGCAGAGGGAGGAACACTCCGAAACTCATTCTACGAGGCCACCATCACCCTGATACCAAAACCAGACAAAGAGGTCACAAAGAAAGAAAACTATAGGCCAATATCACTGATGAACATAGATGCGGAAATCCTCAACAAAATACTAGCAAACAGAATCCAACAGCACATTAAAAGGATCATACACCATGACCAAGTGGGGTTTATCCCAGGAATGCAAGGATTCTTCAATATATGCAAATCAATCAATGTGATACACCATATTAACAAACTGAAAGATAAAAACCATATGATAATCTGAATAGATGCAGAAAAAGCTTTCGACAAAATTCAACACCAATTTATGATAAAAACCCTCCAGAAAGTAGGCATAGAGGGAAGTTACCTCAACATAATAAAGGCCATGTATGACAAACCCACAGCCAACAATGTTCTCAATGGTGAAAAACTGAAAATATTTCCACTAAGATCAGGAAGAAGACAAGGTTGCTCACTCTCACCAGTATTATTCAACATAGTTTTAGAAGTTTTAGCAACAGCAATCAGAGATGAAAAAGAAATAAAAGGAATCCAAATTGGAAAAGAAGAAGTAAAACTGTCACTGTCTGCAGATTACATGATACTATACATAGAGAATCCTAAAGATGCTACCACAAAACTACTAGAGCTAATCAATGAATCTGGTAAAGTAGCAGCATACAAAATTAATGCACAGAAATCTCTTGCAGTCCTATACACTAATGATGAAAAATCTGAAAGAGAAATTAAGGAAACACTCCCATTTACCATTGCGAGAGATAGAAAAAAATACCTAGGAATAAACCTACCTAAGGAGACAAAAGACCTGTATGCAGAAAATTATAAGACACTGATGAGAGAAATTAAAGATGATACAAACAGATGGAGAGATATCCCATGTTCTTGGATTGGAAGAATCAACATTGTGAAAATGACTATACTACCCAAAGCAATCTACAGATTCTATGCAATCCATATCAAACTACCAATGGCATTTTTCACAGAACTAGCGAAAAATTTTCACAATTTGTATAGAAACACAAAAGACCCCGAATAGCCAAAGCAATCTTGAGAAAGAAAAACGGAGCTGGAGGAATCAGGCTCCCTGACTTCAGACTATACTACAAAGCTACAGGAATCAAGACAGTATGGTCCTGGCACAAAAACAGAAATATGGATTAATGGAACAGGATAGAAAGCGCAGAGATAAACCCACACACATATGGTCACCTTGTTTTTGTTAAAGGAGGCAGGAATATACAATGGAGAAAAGACAGCCTCTTCAGTAAGTGGTGCTGGGAAAAACAGATAGATACATGTAAAAGAATGAAATTAGAACACTCCCTAAAACCATGCACAAAAATAAACTCAAAATGGATTAAAGACCTAAAGGTAAGGCCAGACACTATCAAACTCTTAGAGGAAAACATAGGCAGAACACTCTATGACATAAATCACAGCAAGATCCTTTTGACCCACCTCCTAGAGAAATGGAAATGAAAGCAAAAATAAACAAATGGGACCTAATGAAACTTAAAGGCTATTGCACACCAAAGGAAACCATAAACAAGATGAAAAGACAACCCTCAGAATGGGAGAAAATATTTGCAAATGAAGCAACTGACAGAAGATTAATCTCCAAAATATACAAGCAGCTCATGCAGCTCAATATCAAAAAAAACAAACAACCCAATCCAAAAATGGGCAGAAGACCTAAAGAGATATTTCTTCAAAGAAGATATACAGATTGCCAACAAACACATGAAAGGATGCTCAACCTCACTAATCATTAGAGAAATGTAAATCAAAACTATAATGTCATATCACCTCACACCAGTCAGAATGGCCATCATAAAAAAATCTACAAACAATAAATGCTCGAGAGGGTGTGGAGAAAAGGGAACTCTCTTGCACTGTTGGTGGGAATGTAAATTGATACAGCCACTATGGAGAACAGTATGGAGGTTCCTTAAAAAACTAAAAATAGAACTACCATATGCCCTAGCAATCCCACTACTGGGAATATACCCTGAGAAAACCATAATTCAAAAAGAGTCATGTACCACAATGTTCATTGCAGCTCTATTTACAATAGCCAGGACATGGAAGCAACCTAAATGTCCATCGACAGATGAATGGATAAAGAAGATGTGGCACATATATACAATGGAATATTACTCAGCCATATAAGGAAACGAAATTGAGTTATTTGTAGTGAGGTGGATGGACCTAGAGTCTGTCATACCAAGTGAAGTAAGTCAGAAAGAGAAAACAAATACTGTATTGTAACAGATATATATGGAATCTAAAAAAAAAAAAAAAAGTTTCTGAAAAACCTAAGGGCAGGACTGGAAAAGACACAGACATAGAGAATGGACTTGAGGACATGGGGAAGGGGAAGTGTAAGCTGGGACGAAGTGGTAGAGTGGCATGGACATATATACACTACCATATGTAAAATAGATAGCTAGTGGGAAGCAGCTGCATAGCACAGGGAGATCAGCTCAGTGCTTTGTGTCCATCTAGAGGGGTGGGATAGGGAGGGTTGAGGGAGAAGCAAGAGGGAGGGGATATAGGTTTATATGTATACATATAGCTGATTCACTTTGTTATACAGCAGAAGCTAACACACCATTGTAAAGCAATTATACTCCAATAAAGATGGTAAAAAAAAAAAAACCAAGAAAAATCTGAAATAAGCAACCTAACCCACCACCTAAAAGAATTAGAAAAAGAAGAATAAACTAAACCCAAGGTCATCATATGGAAGGAGATAATAAATATTAGAGAGAAAATAAATAAAATAGAGATGAAAGAAATAGAAAAAACTCAATCAAATCAAGAGCTGGTTCTTTAAAAGTGTTTACAAATTGACAAGTCTGTTCCGGCTCACCAAGCAGAAAAGGGGGAAGACCCAAATAAACAAAATAAGAAAGGAAAGAGGAAAAATCACAACTGATACCACAGAAATACAAATAACCATAAGAGAATACTATGAACAATTATATGCCAACAAATTTGACAACCTAGGAGAAATGGACAAATTTCTAGAAACTACAGCCCATCAAAACTGAATTAAGAAGAAATAGATAACTTGAACAGACTGATCACTAGAAGTAAAGTAGAATCTCTAATAAAAAAGACTGCTTACAAACAAAAGTCCAGGGCCAGATGGCTTCACAGGCGAATTCTGCCAAATATACAAAGAACTTATACTGATCCTTCTCAATCTCTTCCAAAAGATTAAAGAGAAAGGAACACTCCCATAGACATTCTTTGAAGCCCCCATCTCTCTGATACCAAAACCAGGTAAAGACACTACCAAAAATAAAATTACAGAACAATATCTTTGATGAATATAGATGCAAAAATTCTCAACAAAATATTAGCAAACTGAATCCAACAACACATAAAAAAGATCATATACCACAACCAAGTTGGATTCATCCCAGGGTCACAAGAATGACTCAACATACGCAAATCAATCAATGTGATACACTACATCAACAAAAGAAAAGACAAAAACCACATGATCATCTCAATAAAGGCAGAAAAAGCATTTGCTAAAATTCAACATCCATTCATGATAAAGATTCTTACCAAAGTGGGTATAGAGGGAACATATCTCAACATAATAAAAGCTATTTATGAGAAACCCAGAGCCAATATAAAACTCAATGGTGAAAAGCTGAAAGCCTTCCTGCTAAAATCTGGTACAAGACAAGGATGCCCACTCTCACCACTTCTCAACATGGTATTGGAAGTCCTAGACACAGCAGTCAGATAAGAAAAAGAAATAAAGTGTGTTTAAATTGGTAGGGAAGAGGTAAAATTGTCATTATATGCAGATGACATGATACTATATATAGAAAACCCTAAAGAATCCACATAAAAACTATTAGAACTGATAAACAAAGTCAGCAAGGTAGCAGGATACAAGATTAACATACAAAAATCGGTTGCATTTCTTTACAGTAACAATGAAATAGCAGACAGGAAATGTAAGCATGCAATCATTTTTACACGTTTAAATGTAAACATGTAAAAATGCAATATCTTTCAAACCGACTAAAAAAATACTTAGCAATAAACCTTACCAAGGAGGTGAAAAATTTATATGCTGAGAACTACAAAACATTGATAAAGAAATGGAAAGATATCCCATGCTCTTGGATTAGAATTAATGTTGTTAAAATGGCCATACTACCCAAAGCAATACAGATTTAGTGCAATCCCTATCAAATTACCCATGACATTTTTCACAGCACTAGAACAAATCATCCTAAAATTTATATGGAAACATAAAAGACTGAGAATTGTCAAAGCAATCCTTAGGAAAAAGAACAAAGCAGGAAGCATAATCCTCCCATACTTCAGACAATACTACAAACCAACAGTAATCAAAACAGCATGGTATTGGCACAAAAACAGACATATGGATCAATGGAACAGAATAAAGAGCCCAGAAATAAACCCACACACCTATGGACAATTAATCTTCAACAAAGGAGGCAAGAATATATAATGGGGAAAAGACAGTCTCTTCAGCAACTTGTGTTGGACAGCTGCATGTAAATCAATGAAATTAGAACACACCCTTACACCATACACAAAAATAAACTCAAAATGGCTTAAAGACTTATATATAAGACATGACACCATAAATCTTCTAGAAGAGAACATAGACAAAACACTCTCTGACATAAATCGTACCAATGTCTTTTTAGGTCAGTCTCCCAAGGCAATAGAAATAAAAGCAAAAATAAACAAATGGGCCCTAATCAAACTTATAAGCTTCTGCATGGCAAAGGAAACAATAAACAAAATGAAAAGACGTCCTATGTACTGGGAGAAAATATTTGCAAATAATGCGACCAGCAAGGGCTTAATTTCCAAAATCTACAGACAGGTCATATAACTCAGTAACAAAAAAACAAACAACCCAATTGAAAAATGGGAAGAAGACCTTAATAGACATTTCTCCAAGGAAGACATACAGATGGCCAATGGGTGCATGAAAAGATGCTCATCATTGCTAATTATTAAAGAAATGCAAATCAAAAGTACAATGAGGTACCACCTAACACCAGTCAGAATGGCTCTCATTAAAAAGTCTGCAAATAATAAATGTTGGAGAGGGTATGGAGAAAAGGGAACCTTCTTACACTGTTGGTAGGGATGTAAATTGTGCAGGCACTATGGAAAACAGTGTGGAGGTTCCTCATAAAACTAAAAATAGAGTTAGCATATGATCCAGCAATCCCACTCCTCAGAATATACCCAGACAAAACTATAATTCGAAAAGATACATGTACCCCTATGTTCATAGCAGCACTATTTATAATAGCCAAGACATGGAAACAACCTAAACATCCATCGACAGGTGAATGGATAAAGAAGATGTGGTATACATATACAATGGACTATTACTCAGCCATTAAAAAAGAATAGTGTAATTCTATTTGCAGCAACATGGATGGACTTAGAGATTATTATACTAAGAGAAGTAAGTCAGAAAGAGAGAGACAAATAGCATATATATCACTTACATGTGAAATATAAAATACAACACAAATGAACATATCTATGAAACAGAAACAGACTCACAGACCTAGAGAACAGACCTGTGGTTTCCAAAGGGGGGAGGGTTGGGGGAGGGAAGGACTGGGAGTTTGATATTAGCAGATGCAAACTAGTATATATAGGATAGCTAAACAACAAGGTCCTACTGTATAGCACAGAGAACTATATTCAGTATCCTGTAATAAACCATAATGGAAAAGAATATGAAAAAGAATATATATGTGTATAATTGAATCACTTTGCTGTACAGCAGAAATTATCACAACATTGTAAATCAACTGTACTTTAATGAAATAAAAAAAAAATTAAATAAATAGCCAACAAGGATTTGGTGTATAATATAGGGAACTATATTCAATATTTTGTAATAAAGTATAATGGAAAAGAATGAAAAAGACTATATATCACTGAATCACTTTGCAATACACATGAAACTAACACAATATTGTAAATCAACTATACTACAATAATAAAAAGAAAAAAAGAAGTAGGTACAAGGTATACAGCTGGTGAATAGGAAATATTGGTCAACTACATAGTAATAATGGTGGAGAATCAAAGATAAGAGATGGCACTGATGCAAGATTAAATGCATAAAAGAGAGTTAGCAGGAGTCACAAGGCACTCATTCCAAAATAAGTGAGCATAATACATAAAAATAATTCTCTAAGTTATTAGGTGATAAGGGGATGAGGGTATTATAGATAAGACTGGAGATGTTAGCAGGGATTAGACAATGAAAACAATTTATGTCATGCTGATGGGTTGAACTTTATTATAGATAAATGGGTAACAATGAAAGATGATGAGCAAGATAAAAAAAATTTTTGAAGGTTCAATTTTGGTGAGAGCATGAAAAATAGATTGAAAACAGGGAACGATTAGAGACAGAGAGACAAATAAGGTTATAATTACAAACCATTGAAAATTCCTTTCTCTGAGTTTCTAGAAATATTACTCCACTGAATATGTCTGGATATATGCTGTCATTGAAAAAAATCTGATGCCAATCTGTTTTTCTTCCCTTTGTCTGGATGCCCAGAGAGGATTTTCTTTATTTTAAATTTTAATAGTTTTAATATAATAAGTCTGAAGTTGATTATTTCCCTTAATTTTCCAAAGTATATAATGGACTTATTAATATATAGATTAATATATTTTTATTTCTGGATAGATTTCTCAGGTTGTAATTTCCATAATTCTATTAATTGATTTATTTTTCTTCAGGGATTTATTATATATATGTTGGATTTTATTTGCATATCAGCTATATCAATAATTTTTTTCTCTGATCATTTTCAAATCTCTTTACTTTTGTTTTCTTACTTGGCTGTTTTCATGACTTTTCTTAATGTTTCTTTTTTTATTTATGCATAAAAAGTGACCAAAATTGAGTGACCTACCTAGAGACAATAATCTAATTATTATCTCTCACAATTCTGTGGTTTGGCCAGGCTCAAATGGGCAATTGTTTTGCTCCATGTAATGTCAGCTGGTCTGCAGGCATCTGTAGACAAAATTGGTCTGGATTTTCCAATATGACTCATTCACAAATCTGGTCCATTTGTGAAGATGACTGAAACACTTGGCTCAGTTGAGTCTTTGGATCCCTCTTCTTATCTTTATGGTTTCAGGTCATTTTGTGATCTCTTTGTATCCAAACTGGAAGCAAATTCTTAAGCCTGAACTGGCATAGCATTACTTTTGCCACATTCTATTGTTTAAAGAGGGTGTTAAACAAAGGCAGGAAGGACAGATGGAACATTTGAAAATTTGCAAATGTAAATACTTCTTTAAGACAAATTAACTACTACAAAATTTCAGAGTTACCTGTTTAGTTGTCAATACTGTACGTAGTCTTATTTTTGTTAATGAATTCTTGAAATATTGAAGACTATAAATTACCATGTTCCCAATAAGGGGAATCAAAATAAACTGGGGATAAAGAAAATAAAAACTTTCTGTCTCTTAGTCTAGTGGGCTACAAAGGTGGAGTTTTAAGCCTGTTTTTAAATGGCTCAGAGATATTGGAGCAAGTCTTTTGGGATAGTTAGCTCTCATCTTAAGGGGCAGTTTTAGATCAATATCTAAGGTGGGTAATTAAGCAAGAAGAGACTGGCCCAGGGAAAATTCTCTTGGCACTTGACTGAAGAGATGCTGGCACAAGGGAGCTCTTCTTTCAGTGTAAACTCATTTAGGACTTTTAGAAAGCAAGGATGAAGCCAACTATGATTACTGAAATACTCCCTGTATCAAGCCCTGTGTTACACCAGACCCGAGAGGGATCATCTTTGCTCCTATGGAAAAAAAAAAAAAACTTAACAAGGTGTCATGAGAATGGTAATTATTTGAGATAATGAGAAACTGCCCAAGGGAAATTAGCAAAAGTTTGGTTTGGTGACAGGAAATAGATAACAGTTTCATTAAGTAACTTTTCAATTCTCATATGAGGAGCAATGGGCATTATTAGTAGACATTTCCATCAGTCCCTGAAAGATCTCCTCTAAATGAGTGCTGGGTTGATAATGAGAGACTTTAAGTCAAGATTCAAATTATATAGGGTATTGATTAATTCAACCCTTATTAAATCTGATTCAAATCAGGGCTTTGTCAGCTGGGGATTCTCATTTGCTCCTTTCTTTCCAAGCTCCATCAATGCCAGGATCCCTGGCTCTTTACAATTCAATTATAATATGAATTGGTGGCAATAGTTGACTGATTCCCAAAATATATTTGGAAACAACCAGTTCTCAATCTGCAATATGTACATACTGTTGAACTCATATTATTGACTTCAGAAACTTTCTCTGTCCTTTGAATCACCAGTGTTACTTCCTCTAAAGTTTCAAAAATGAACCTCTTCATGGAGCCACAAGAGACTCCAAATAACCAAAGGACTCTTGAGAAAAAAGAACAAAGCAAGAGTAACATGCCATGACACCAGACTATACTTCAAAGCTACAATAATCAAAACAGCATGGTACTAGCACAAAAACAGACACATAGATCAATGGAAAAGAATAGAGAGCCCATAAATAAACCCATGCACTTATGATCAACTAATCTATGACAAAGAAGGCAAGAAGATGCAATAGAGAAAAGAAAGTCTCTTCATTAAATGGTGCTGGGAAAACTGGACAGCTACATGTAAAAGAATGAAATTAGAACATTTTCTCACACCATATATAAAAATAAACTCAAAATTAATTAAAGGCCTAAATGTAAGACCAGAAACCATAAAACTTCTAGAAGAACACACAGGCGGAACACTCTTTGACATAAATTGTAGCAGTATGTTTTTGATCTGTCTCCTAATGCAAAGGAAACAAAACCAAAAATAAAAAAACCTAATTAAACTTAAAAGCTTTTGCACAGCAAAGGAAACCATTGACAAAATGAAAAGAACCTACTGAATGGGAAAAATATTTACAAACGATATAACTGATAAGGGGTTAACATCCAAAATATATAAACAGCTCATACATCTCAATAAAAAAAAAAAACCCAATGAAAAATGGGCAGAAGACCTGAATAAACATTTTTCCAAAGAAGGTACACAGATGGCCATCAGGCACATGAAAAGATGCTCAACATCACTAATCATCAGAGAAATGTGAATCAAAAGCACGGTCACTTCACAACTATCAGAATGGTTATCACCAAATTTTACAAATAACAAATGTTGGAGAGGATGTGGAGAAAGAGAACCCTAGTACACTGTTTGTGGAAATGTAAATTGGTGTTGTCACTATGGAAAACACTATGGAGGTTCCTCAAAAACTGAAAATAGAACTACCATATGATACAGCAATTCCACTCCTGAGTATATAGCTGAAGAAATTAAAATGCTAATTCAAAAAGATAAATGCAACCCAATGTTCGTAGCAGCACTATTTACAATAGCCAAGACATGGAAGCAACCTAAGTGTCCACCAACAGATGAATTGATAAAGAAGAGGTGATATGTATATATATGTATACATATATAAAATGGAATACTACTCAGCCATAAAAAAGAATAAAATTTTCCATTTGCCACAACACGGATGGACCTAGAGGATACTATGCTTATAAGTCAGACAGAGAAAGACAAATACTGTATGTTATCACTTATATGGGGAATCTAAAAAATGAAAGCAACGAATGAATGAATATAGCAAAACAGAAACAGACTCATAGATACAGAGAACAAATTAGTGGTTACCGGTGGGGAGAGGGAACAGGGGAGGGGCAAGATAGGGATAGGGGATTAAGAGGTACAAACTATTATATATATCATAAATAAACTATAAGGATATATTGTACAACACAGGGAATATAACCAATATTTTATAATAACTATTTTTTAAATTTTATTTTTATTGGAGTATAGTTGATTTACAATGTCATGTTAGTTTCAGGTGTACAGCTAAGTGAGTCAGTTATACATATACATATATCCATTCTTTTTCAGATTCTTTTCCTATACAGGTTATTAGAGAATATTTGAGTAGAGTACCTGTGCTATACAGTAGGTCCTTGTTGATTATCTATTTTATATACAGTAGTGTGTACATGTTAATCCCAAACTGCTAATTTATCCCTCCCTGCCACATTTCCCCTTTGGTAACCATAAGTTTGTTTTCAAAGTCTGTGAGTTATAATAACTTTAAATGGAGTATAATCTATAAAAATATTGAATCACTATGTTGTATACCTTAAACTCATATAATATTGTAAATCAACTACATTTCAATTAAAAAAAAAAATTACACCATATGGTAACTGAATATAACCAGAAATGGTAATTAAGAAGGTTAATGTAACAAATTCTATAAATATGTATATTTTCTTCTTTTTTATGTCTAAGCTAATTTAAGAGCCATAAGATTATATTAAGCAATCATTGTAACAATGGTTCTGTAAGGTATATAGATGTAACAATACAAGTCTTACTTACCTTACTAGTGTTAAGTTAGTATATGTCTGAAGTAGATTATGATAAGAGAAGATGCATATTATAAACCCTAGAACAATCACTAAGAAAAAAACTCAAGGTATATTTTAAAACCATTAAAGGTATTAAAATAACAGACTTTAAAAAGTTTACTTAATACCAAAAATATAACAAAGTAGGAATAGAGAGAAAACATGACACAAGACATACAGGAAACAAAAATCAAATGGCAGAAGTAAATCCAACAATATCAATAATAACATTAAATGTGAATGGATTAAACAGTACAATAAAAAGGCAAAAATTGTCAGACACAATAAAAGTAAGATACAACCACATGCTGTCTATAGAAGATACACTAGATTCAAAGATGCAACTGGCTTTCATTCTTCTAAATGGAAAATATTATACCACACAAACAGCAACAATAAGAAAACTGTAGTGGCTATACTAATATCAGACAAAATAGACTTCAAGACAAAAGGTAAATTAGAAAATATTTTAGATGAGTGGAAACAAAAACAAAACACATCAAAATTATGAAATGTAGCTAGAGCTGTACTTGAAAGGAAACTTATAGCTGTAAAAGAGAAAAAAAGATCTGAAATAAACAGCCTAAACTTCCACCTTAAGAAATCAGAAGAATAAGAAATTGTAAAGCAATTATACTCCAATAAAGATGTTAAATAAATAAATAAATAAATAAATAAAAATGGGCAGAAGGAAAAAAAAAAAAAGAAATCAGAGAAAAGAATAACAAGCTAAATCCAAAGCAAGCATAAGGAGAGAAATAATAGAGAGAAGAGCATTAAAGAAACAGAGACTAGAAAAGCAATAGAGAAAATCAGCAAAACCAAAAGTTGTTTCTTTGAAAAACAATTGACATTCCTTAGCTAGACTGATAAAGAATAAAAGAGAGAAGACTTCAATAGCTAAAATCAGGAATTGAGGAGGGGACATTACTATTTGACCATACAGAAATAAAAAGAATTATAGGGGAATATTAGGAACAACCCTATACTGATAAATTAGATCGAGGAAATGGATAAATTTCTAGGAAGCAACAAACTACCAAACTAACTCCAGAAAAAATAGAAAATCTGGATAAACCTATAACAAGAGAATAATAAATCAGTAACTATAAAACTTTCCACAAAGAAAAGCCCTACCTCAGACAGCTTCATTGGTGAATCCTATCATACAATTAACGAAAAATTAATACTAAATTTTCACAAACTGTTCCAAAAATAGAAGAGGAGGGAACATTTCCCAACTCATTCTATAGGGCCAGTGCTATAGACTGAATGTCCACATCTCCCAATATTCATATGTCGAAATCTAATCTCCAAGGTGATGGTATTTAGAGATGGGGCCTTTGGGAGGTGATGAGGGTGGAATCTTCATGAATGGGATTAGTACCCTCCTAAAAGTAAAAACAGCTTGTTTTCTCTCTCTGCTCTCTACCATGTGAGGATACAACTAGAAATTGACAGTCAGTAAACCAAAAGAGGGCGCTCACCAGAACTCAATCATGCTGGCACATTGGACTTCTCAGAAATGTGAGAAATAAATTTCTGTTGTTTGTAATCCACCCAGTTTGGTATTCTGTTATGGCAGTCCAAACTGACTGTGACAACCAGTATTATTCTGATAACAAATACAACGACATCACAAGAAAAGAAAACTAAAAAATATACCTTATGGTTTTTAAAGTAGGCAAGTCAAGGAAATAAAGGCCATCCAGATTGGAAAGAACGAAGTAAAACTATATTTGCAGATGATATGATCTTTTATATAGAAAATCCTAAGGAATCTACTAAAGAACAAATAGAACTTATAAATAAATTCAGCACTGTTGCAGGATAAAAATCAATACACATATCAATTGTATTTCTATGCACTAGCAATTAGCAATCAAAAATGATATTAAGAGGTATTTGTAGTGAGATGGATGGAGTTAGAGTCTGTCATACAGAGTGAAGTAAGTCAGAAAGAGAAAAACAAATACAGTATGCTAACACATATATGTAGAATCTAAGGGAAAATAAAGGTCATGAAGAACCTAGTGGCAAGACGGGAATAAAGACACAGACCTACTAGAGAATGGACTTGAGGATATGGGGAGGGGGAGGGGTAAGATGTGACAGGGTGAGAGAGTGGCATAGACATATATACACTACCAAAGGTAAAATAGATAGCTAGTGGGAAGCAACCGCATAGCACAGGGAGATCAGCTTGGTGCTTTGTGACCACCTAGAGGGGTGGAATAGGGAGGGTGGGAGGGAGGGAGATGCAAGAGGGAAGAGATATGGGAACATATGTATATGTATAACTGATTCACTTTGTTATAAAGCAGAAACTAACACACCATTGTAAAGCAATTATACTCCAATAAAGATGTTTAAAAAAAATGATATTAATAAAGCAACTCTATTTACAATAGCATCAAAAGAAATTAAAATATATGTTCAAACAAAAAAATCTTATACATGAATGTTTATAGTAGCATTATTTGTAAGAGTCAAAAAGTGGAAACAACCCATGTCCATCAACTGATGAATGGATAAACAAATGTGGTATAGCCATACAATGGAATATTACTCAGCAATATAAAGGGATGAAGTGCTGTTTCATGCTACAATGTAAATGGACCTTAAAAACATTATGCTAGTGAAAGAAGTCATTAAAACCACATATTATATGATACCATTTGTATGAAACATCCAGAATAGGCAAATCTATAGAGACAGAAGGTAGATTAGTAGTGTCCCATGATTGAGGAGAGAAAAAAGGGCTTGACTGTTAATAGGCATCTTTTGGGATGATAGAAATGCCCTAAAATTAGATTGTGTTGATGGTTGCACAACTCTATAGAAATACTAACACTGTTGAATTGTACACTTAAGAAATCACATCTATCTCATTCTTTGGATTATTATTTGATACAGAATATTTGGAGGTACATTGTTAAGTATAGCTCAGTATACAAATACAGGTTTACCCAGTATGAAGAAAAACAAGACAAATCTAGACTGTGGGACATTCTAGCCCATTTTCTTCAGCAAGTCAATATTTTAAATATCATTGTTCCAGATGAGCATAGCAAACATAGAAGTCATGTGTTGAAGTGGTGGAGAGACAAAATGGGAGGATCTGATTAGAACAGAACCAACCAAGAAAGTTGTTTAATTTTTATTTGAGGGATAAATTAAAGTATTACATTAACTCACTAAGATACTGAGGTCCATTTCTTAAAGCAGCGAGGGTTGCTACAACAAATATATCTACTCAATTCAATGCAGATGAAATAAAAAAACCAGCGTATGTAGTTAAATATTGGGTCTGTTTTATGATATGGGATAAAAGATAACTAGGCTTAAAATTTTTGGTCTTTGGCCTAAGTGCAGTGGAAACAAATTTACAAGTTTTAAGTGGAGATGGGAATGGATGGATGTATTAGTTTACTATGGCTGCTATAACTAACACCACAGACTACATGGCTTAAGCAACAGAAATTTATCTTTCACAGTTCGGAGGCTGGAAGTCCAAGATCAAAGTGTCAACAGAGATTGGTTTCTTTCTGCTGAGGCCTCTCTCCTTGGCTTGCCAATGGCTGCCATCTCATTGTCCTCACATGGTCTTTCCCCTGTGTACAGGCATAGCTGATATTTCTTTGTGTCTTCAAATTTTCCCTTCTTATAAAGACACTGGTCTGATTGGACTAGGACTCACCCTAATGGCCTTATTTTAACTTAATCACTTCTTGACAAGCCCTGTCTCTAAATGAAGTCATATTCTGAGGTACTGGAGGCTAGGACTTTTATTTATGATTATTTTGGAGACAGAGTTCAGGCCAGGACAGTGGTAGGAATGAGTGTGGGTAGTGACATAACAAACTCTACATTTTATAAGATTGGTCTTGGGGCAATGTGGAGAATGAATTGGATGAGTGTATTAGTGGATACAGATGGATTACTTAGGAGGTTATTTTAATAATCCATGAAAAATTTGGTTGTACCTATAGAGAATGTGAGAAGTGGATGAATATGAGAGACTCTAGGAGATGAAATTTACAACTTGACAATGGCTGATGCATGGAATCAGAGGGAGAGTTCAGTGTCAAGGATTTTTCTGTTATACGGTTTGCATAACTGATGGTTTAGTGGTGCTACTCCTCAAGATAGAGAACACTGGAGGGTAAATATACCTGGGGGTGGGATTCCAGAAGATCCTAATTTCAAATTTGGACATGGTGACTTTTAGGTAACTTTGAGAGTTTCAAAGAAACATGTAAAGTAGGGTTTTGGATGATACTATTCATTAAAAGAAAAAAGGGAAAGGAAAACAAATATTTCCTAAAGGCTGTTCATTGATATTCTGTTTAGATCTTCCACAGTAATCCCTGTGGATTATAAATACAGTTTTTAATTGTGACAACTAGTTGTGGTGGTGAACTGATGATTAACTCACAATGCCCAGCAGAATGAATTTAATTTCATCCTACAGGGAATCCTTTGGAAGTGTTGAGGGAATATCTTTCTTTCCTTTGTTTTTTAAAGAACAAGTTTGGAAATAGAAGTAATAAATATTATCTCCATTCATTTTTGAGTTACTGATGAAAATCAGTGTGCCAGTAATCACTGCCTCATTTCTGTCTATTCTACCTTACTTCAGGAAAACTATCACTTTCCAATTTCCCTATGTTTTGTGGGAATTGGGTGAGAGTTCAGTGATTTCTACATTTTCCATTACTTAGAGTTTTGCCATTTGTCTTTAGATACCAAAATATCTATGCAATATATTTATGTAGGAAATTAAAATTCCAGAAAGGCACTGAGATTTTTTTCAACAGTCATCAAAATCTGGACAGATGGGAGAGGATGGCTTACTGTAAAAGGAGACATATTTACCACAAAATTTTGTAAATAATAAACCTTAATAGAAGAATGAAGTAAATGGAAAAAATTAAAGTAACCACAATAAAAATGATTCAATAGCTTTAAGTTTTATTTTATAATACAGAGAGTTTAGAACTGAGACACAGCCATGAAGGATGTATATACTTTATTTGTAATTTTGCAGAATGAAGATAATCCTGGCCTTTAAATTTGGTGGCTGTCTATAATACATAGCTTTTAAAACTTCATGGAATCATGAGGATAAGGGCTGCAGTAAGTAATATAGCCCTTATAATATATAATATAAAATATATAATATATAGCTAGCACTGTCTGCTTTACTCTCATCTGCAGATATTTCTTTCATATTACTCTTAAGGAAAAAACAATTCCCAAAGCTTGATACTTCTTGGCTTAATTATGCTGAATTCATGAAGTGAAATTAAAAATGTCTATTACTTGGTAATTTGGGTTGCAAAGAAAGCAAGGCCACTTTATTTAGGCCAAAATCTCCACTTTGGAAAGAAAATGATATTTCCTTAACATTCATGTAGTCCATTTTCAGTAAATATACTCCAGTGAATCTTTTTAGGTGTATATATTATAATAGGGATCCCTGTGGGTATGTGTTTAGTAATTTAAATGTATTAAATCTTTTTTTTTTTTAGCTTAGTGAAGAGGGAGAATAACAACTCATTGTTCTTGCCACTGGTTAAACAAACCTAGTTCTTTTAATGTATTTTCATTCAATGTCTCTATGTACTGTGTGTCAAGGGGTATGGCTATAAAATTATGAAATTGATTTTTTAAATAAGTTACTTTTATTTTAACTGTTATTATTGTAGTAAATGTATTTTTTTTCCCTTTCAAAGAGCATAGGAAGTTACATATTCACTGCAAAATATTTGGGAAATTCTATTCTGGATTTTCATGCAGATATAGTCTATAAGTAATAAAAGAAAATCAACCTTATTACTTCATAAAAATATCTGACATTATAGTCATAATACCAGTAAAACCTAAAAACCCCTAGGAATAAATAAGAAAAGCATTGAAACTATATGAAGAAACTATAAAAATGACTACTATACTTGGATACCACCTTAATTTCCAAATGCCTTTTGACTATTTCAAAAAATAATGCCTGTTCTCAATAGCCTATTACTGAATATTTAAATGGAAAATATCATTAAGAATTAAAGACTGTTAATAGATATTTTCATAGAAAAATTTACAGATTTTTGTTCCTATTTTTAATTAGAGTTTCCAGTGTCAAATACTTCTTGTTAAAAGTAACAATAACATTTTATTTTTTCTATTTCTATTAATATACTAGTGTCCAAACTTTTATATATCTTTCCAGGCATACATATGCATACAGACAGACACACAGGTATAAACATAGACATACACGCATACATATATAACAAAATTATATACTAAAGGGTGTATGATATGTTTTTAGCATAATTTTTGTGTGTGTGTAGGACCAAAATATCTCTTCTTTGCTTTCACTATTCCTGCCACTACATCTACTTCTGCACCAGAAAACCAGTGTTAGCAACTTGGTATATTACTCCACATTTATCCACATTCATATCATCATATTTATAAACAAAAAATTTTGGAAATTATAAAAATGGGACCATAAAATTTAAACTTCTTTATATTTTGATTCCCTCACTTAATCATACATTGAGAAAATCCTCCCACAGTTAACTGATACAATTCAAATACATTTCTTTTATGTCTGAATAATAATCCGCAGTAAGACTGTGCCATAATTTATTCAACCATTCTACAGTTGTGAGTGTTCTTTCTGTTTCCAGGCTTTGCCCTCATGAATAATGCCTTATTAAATATCCTTGTACTTTATTCTTGTATATGAGTGATATTATTTATAGAATATACATCCAGGAGTAAGCCTGGTTGATCAAAGTTTATATAAATTTCTAATCTGACACATAATGTCAGATTCAAAAGGCTGTTACAATTTATATTTTCACCAGTTACATTAGAAAGTGCTTTCTTTTTCACTTTCCTGTCATCAACAGATATTATTTCTCATTTTGCTTTTTTACTTATCTGACAAGTGAAAATATGCATCAATTTAAAAAATGTTCCTAATTATTAAGGAGGATGAATATTGTTTAATATATTTATTGGTCACATTGACCTGCTCTTCCATAAACATGTCTGTTCATATTTTCTGCCCATTTGTTTCACTGGGTCATTTAATTTGTTCTCATCTAGTTTGTAAGAGGTTGTGTGTGTGTTATAATTACTAACCTTATACTTGCAGAATGTCACAGATTTTTTCCCAACATATTTTTGTCCTTTCTCTTTGCTTACAGATTTGTCTCTGCAATGTCACTGTTGTGTGGTTATGCCTATATTAAATTATTAGTCTATTTCTCTCCCACATGCAGTGGTTTTGCGTTTGCATCTCTTCCTCATGCAATAGTCTTCCGCATGGTTTTAGTACTGCCTCACATATTTGCACTTATTTCAGTTTTTTTCCAATTTTAGGGTCAATTACCTAAACACAGAATTTGTAAACAGACTTACTATAGGATGAAAGTTAACCTTTAAAAACTAATTAAATGGGAAACAACAGTAAGATATAATTTAATTTGCAAATAAAATGCCATGACTTTGTGTAAACTTTAGTGACTGTCCTTGTCACATATTTTCTCAGTACAGTGATCAAGTGTGAGTATGTCAGAAGGAAACAAGACTCTGGTGACTGAGTTTGTTCTTACAGGACTCACAGAGTGACCATGGCTGCAGGTCCTCCTCTTCACTGTGTTCTTGGTCATCTACCTCACCACCATGCTGGGCAACCTTGTACTGATGGCTCTTATTTGGAAGGATGCCCACCTTCACACACCCATGTACTTGTTCCTTGGTGGTTTAGCCTTTGCAGATGCTTGCACTTCAACCTCTGTAACACCCAGGATGCTGGTCAATTTCTTAGACAAGACTGCCATGATATCCCTAGCTGAGTGTATCACCTAATTTTATTTTTTTGCTTCCAGTGTAACTACAGAATGTTTCCTCCTGGTAGCAATGGCCTATGACCGCTATGTAGCCATATGTAACCCCTTGCTTTATCCAGTGGTGATGTCCAACAGACTCTGAACTCATTTAAAAAGTATTTCATATGCAATTGGTTTTCTGCATCCCTTGATTCATGTGAGTTTATTATTAAGATTAACTTTCTGTGGGTCTAAGATAATACATTATTTCTATTGTGAAATTTTACAACTGTTCAAAATTTCACGCAATGACCCACCCGTTAAGGCACTAATGATAACTATTTTTGCAGCTTTTATACAAATATCCACTTTAATGACCATGATAATCTCTTATACTTTTGTGCTCCTTGATGTTCTGAAAAAAAAGTCTGAAAAGGGCAGAAGCAAAGCCTTCTCCATGTGCAGTGCCCATCTGCTCTCTGTCTCATTGTACTATGGCATGCTCATCTTCAGGTATGTGCGCCCTGCATCGTGCCTAGCTGAAGATCAGGACAAAATGTATTCCCTATTTTATACGATTAGATTATAATTCCCCTGCTAAACCCATTTATTTACAGCTTGAGAAATAAAGAGGTTATAGGTGCCTTGAGAAGAGTTTCAAAGAAGTAAACAGTTCCCAAGGGAAATTTCAAATTGTTTCTCTTTTCACTCTTTGCATAAACAAGCCCTCAAAATCTTTCAGATTAGCCATAGTTCTGGCCTTTCATAAGAGCGGTGGTCACTGAGCACTTGGTGAAGGAACACAGCTTCACACAATGTTTACTTGGATGTGGGTCCAGTCAAAGTTACTACTTCAGTTGAAATGACCCACGTCATCCACAACTGATTTATTTAAAAATGTTGTAATTCCTTTTTATCTGAACGTTTAGACTTTGAAAATTTGCTATCTTCAGTGGACTTCTCCCCCAAACTTCATTAATTTCATTTAATAACTGACAGTAACTAAGGCTGGTGTATAAGTGCGAGTTTTAGTTCACAACTGATGCTAACTCACTGAGCTAGACCTGCATGTTAAGAAGGGTCTGTGATAAAAACTTAGATTCTTGTCAGAAAAGTGTTTCTGAAATAAAAGTGAGGATAATGAAGAAAAATGAAGAGTTTAAAAAAATTAGTGCATCTCAACAACAACTAAAAAAAAGAGGTTGGCTTGAATTGAATAATGAAACATCAAGATGTAAAACTTCCCATATCTAGAAGTCCACACACTAACTTTCATATAGGACATCATATGATACAGTAGAACTCAGGAATTTGCAGATTTGGAAATACCTCAAGATATAGCCTTCTCAAATATTATAGATTTCCTGTACTCTATTTACATGAGTATTTTGTTTGAAATAGTAATCCTGGTCAAATATTTGCATAGGGATTGCATTGCTAAACTACAAGAGGCAGAAGGCAAGGATGAGAAATTGGTTAAGAGTGCATGGATGTGGGTACAAAATTGAGGTAGTGATCTCTCAAAGCTGAGACTAGGTTCTTGAGGTCTCAGCTACCAATTTACTTACAATTCAGTGATAGGACTACATTAATATATATATATATCAATTTATTTTAGTATAATAGAACTGACACAGATACCCTTTTTTAAAAAAATTTATTTTATTTATTTATTTATTTTTGGCTGCGTTGGGTCCTCGTTGCTGCATGGGCTCCTTCCCGTTGCGGCGAGTGGGAGCCACCCCTTCCTGTGGTGTGCGGCTCCTCACAGCGGTGGCCTCTCCCCTTGCGGAGCACGGGCTCTAGGCGCGTGGGCTTCAGTAGTTGTGGCTCGCGGGCTCCAGAGCGCAGGCTCAGCAGCTGTGGTGCATGGGCCCAGCTGCTACACGGCATGTGGGATCTTCCCGGACCAGGGCTCGAATCCGCGTCCCCTGCATTGGCAGGTGGATTCCTAACCACTGAGCCGCCACCAGGGAAGCCCCAGATCCCCTTTTTTTGCAAAGACTTGATTATGTCCTTTCAAGCATTGTGTTTAGGAAAAAAGAATTCACAGGAAATGAAAATTAAATTCAGATTGTTGAAACAGGAGTGAAATGTTTCTCTCATTGAAGTATTTTAAAAATTATTTTTAGTTTTTTTTCCTATAATTCCAACAAATACACAAAAATTCTTATCTAGAATGAAGACATAGTACATATCATACATTTATTGATTGTTTGACTTATGAATATAAATGAAAAAACTCTATTTGATTGTATGGGTCTACCATTCATCACTACAGGGCCCCACTGTCTTCTTTTTTAATTAGGTAGGTAAGGTGTATTCTTTTTAGATATACTATTTATATCCAGGAGATTCTGATTAACTTTATTGTCTTGGTGGCTAACTTAATAATTCAAGATATTTATATTTTATATGTTAGGATTGATTTTTACTATTACATTTTCTTTATTTTTGATTAGGGCCCTATTTCTATAATTTGTCCTTTATGTTTGGTTATAATCTATTAAAATATTGTTATCATTTTGAAAAAAATAAATTTATTCCCATGTGTACATGTCTCAACACATACTTTTTTTTAGTTTGAGTGTATGGCACTACATAATGTTTCTAATTTCTTCAATGATATTTTATGACTTGCTGCAGCTGATTATTAAATTTTTACTGATTATTAAAATTTTAACCATTTAGTGCATGTAATGCTAACAAATATTTTGTATTAACCTAACCACAGCACAATTATAATATGTAGCAAAATTAATAACATTTGCTTAGTATGTAATAACCATATGTGTTCAGTATTTCCAATATATCTCAAAAATTTTGCTGTGTCTTTGCTTGAATCAGGATTTAAACAAAGTATAGCCATGGCATTTTGATGATGGTTTTAAAGTCTCTTTTAATCTAAAAAGTTTTTCTCTTCCTCTTTTTTTCATGTCATTTATTTTTTGAAGAAATTGGTTCATCTGTCCTACAGAATTCTTCACATTCCACATCTGGCTGAAAGTATCTTTGTGATGAAAATAATGTATTCCTTGTAACGGCAGATAGATCTAGAAGCTTGATTATATTCAGAATATTTTTATTTTAGTTCACTTGCTGTGGACTTACTACTGTGTTCCATTAAGAAGGACAAGATTCTGATTATACTGTTTCACAAAGTTATCCATTTCATCAAGGTTTTCAAATTTATTTGTCTAGAATTGGACAATGACACTCATAATGGTTTCAAAATAAATTGGGTTTAGAAAGTTATTTCCCTCTTTTTATTTTTTTGAGGGTTTTCTCAGTTAAAAAAAATTAGGTTAGCTAGTAATTTTTCTATTTGTAGGTATTTTAAAAGAACCAGCTTATAATTTTTTTATTACATCTAACTTTGTTTGCTATTATCTAATTCATTAATTTCTCTTATTTTAAAATGTTTTCCATCTGCTTTGCTTCCTTGTAGTATTTTGTTTTTCTTCTAGCTTTTATATTTAGAGTTGAATTCATTTATTTTTAGTTTTCATTTATTATTGATACTGTGTATATTCATAGTTTATGATATTATGGTTAGTCTTCTGAATTGAATTTAGTTGTTGAGTGTTTCAAATTTTTTTGGCTTTCTGCCTCTCACTGTTCATGTGGGATTTCTATTTATGTTAATTCATGTTAATATTCTGTAAGTCTAACAGAACCTAAGACCTTACAATCTACAGGACTGTCATCTTTTCTCTATTATTTGTTTTTGTGAATGCCATCTTCATGTACATCTACCTATGCCCATCCATCCTATGGAGTCAGGCCATGTGAACATGGTTTTATATCACCATGAATGCTATGTTCAGTTAAGATTATCTGAGACTAGTTTAGTGTGTGTCATCACATCTGAGTAGGGATTAGGGTCAGGAAGACTGCCTTGCTGGAGCTGTGTGGTCTTCTCCAAGTGACGGTTGTGGGCAAGAGAATTACTCTGCTTTTGGAAGAAGAGGAGAAATTCATTTTGTGCGACCACAAGAAAAGCAGTGTTTTCAGATGCTAATGGCCAGTCACCATCATCTGAAGAAGGTGTATTTGGCAAATGACATGCAGGTTCTCCAAGATAGAGTAATTGCAGAAAATCTTCAAAAGACAGTTTAGAAGATCAACCAGGCTGACAGAGTAGAAAGACTCTGAGCTCACCTCTTCTCATGAGCACACCAAAATCACAACCATTGATGAAAAAGACTGACCTACCAGAAAAGATCTTCTACAACTAATGACATGAAGAAGGAACCACAGTGAGACAGTTAGGAGGGGCAGACCTACAATATAGTCAAGTCCCATACCCCCACAGGAGTGAGACTTCTGAGCCCCATGTTGGGCTCCCCAGCCCAGGGGTCATGCACTGGGAAGATGAGCCTCCAAAGTATTTGGCTTTGAGGGCCAATGGGGCTTAATTGCAGGAGCTCCACATGATTGGGGGAAATAGAGACTCCATTCTTTACTTTTTTTTTTTTTAATGTCTTATAGAGCTGGTTATTTATTTAGTCCAGGGCTCAATCAAGGTTTACACATTACATTGGTTTTTTTTTTAACATCTTTATTGGAGTATAATTGTCCTACAATGTTGTGTTAGTTTCTGCCATATAACAAAGTGAATCACGTATATGTATACATATATCCCCATATCCCCTCCTTCTTGCATCTCCCTCCCACAGTCCCTATCCCACCCCTCTAGATGGATACAAAGCACCAAGATGATCTGCCTGTGCTATGCGGCTGCTTCCCACTAGCTATCTATTTTACATATGGTAGTGTATATATGTCCATGCCACTCTCTCACTTCATACCAGCTTACACTTCCCCCTCCGCGTGTCCTCAAGTCCATTCACTAGTAGGTCTGCGTCATTATTCCAGTCCTGCCACTAGGTTCATCATAACCATTTTTTTTAGGTTCCATATATATGTGTTAGCAAATGGTATTTGTCTTTTTTTTCTGACTTACTTCACTCTGTATGACAGACTCTAGGTCCATCCACCTCACTACAAATACCTCAATTTCATTTCTTTATATGCTGAGTAATATTCCATTGTATATATGTGCCACATCTTCTTTATCAGTTCATCAGTCGATGGACATTTAGGTTGTACCCATGTCCTGGCTATTGTAAATAGAGCTGCAATGAACATTGTAGTACATGACTCTTTTGGAATTATGGTTTTCTCAAGGTATATGCCCAGTAGTGGGACTGCTGGGTCGTATGGTAGTTCTATTTTTAGTTTTTTAACTAACCTCTATACTGTTCTCCATAGTGGCTGTATCAATTTACATTCCCACAAACAGTGCAAGAGGATTCCCTTTTCTCCACACCCTTACCAGCATTTATTGTTTGTAAATTTTTTGATGATGGCCATTCTGACTGGTGCGAAGTGATACCTCATTGTAGTTTTGATTTGCACTTCTCTAATGATTAGTGATGTTGAGCATCCTTTCATGCGTTTGTTGGCAACCTGTGTATCTTCTTTGGAGAAATGTCTATTTAGGTCTTCTGCCCATTTTTGAACTGGGTTGTTTGTTTTTTTAATATTGAGCTGCATGAGCTGCTTGTAAATTTTGGAGATTAATCCTTTGTTAGTTGTTTCATTTGCAAATATTTTCTCCCATTCTGCGGGTTATCTTTTAGTCTTCTTTATAGTTTCCTTTGCTGTGCAAAAGCTTTTAAATTTCATTAAGTCCCATTTGTTTATTTTTGTTTTTATTTCCGTTTCTCTAGGAGGTGGATCAAAAAGGATCTTGCTGAGATTTATGTCAAAGAGTGTTCTTCCTATGTTTTCCTCTAAGAGTTTTATACTGTCTGGCCTTACGTTTAGGTCTTTAATCCATTCTGAGTTTATTTTTGTGTATGGTGTTAGGGAGTGTTCTAATTTCATTCTTTTACATGTAGCTGTCCAGTTTTCCCAGCACCACTTATTGAAGAGGCTGCCTTTTCTCCATTGTATATTCTTGCCTCCTTTATCAAAGATAAGGTGACCATATGTGCATGGGTTTATCTCTGGGCTTCCTATCCTGTTCCATTGATCTATATTTCTGTTTTTGTGCCAGTACCATACTGTCTTGATTACTGTAGCTTTGTAGTATAGTCTGAAGTCTGGGAGCCTGATTTCTCCAGCTCCGCTTTTCATTCTCAAGATTGCTTTGGCTATTCGGGGTCTTTTGTGTCTCCATACAAATTGTGACATTTTTTGTTCTAGTTCTGTGAAAAATGCCAGTGGTAGTTTGATAGGGATTGCATTGAATCTGTAGATTGCTTTGGGTAGTAGAGTCATTTTCACAATGTTGATTCTTCCAATCCAAGAACATGGTATATCTCTCCATCTGTTTGTATCATCTTTAATTTCTCTCATCAGTGTCTTATAATTTTCTGCATACAGGTCTTTTGTCTCCTTAGGTAGGTTTATTCTTAGGTATTATATTCTTTTTGTTGCAATGGTAAATGGGAGTGTTTCCTTAATTTCTCTTTCAGATTCTTCATCATTAGTGTATAGGAATGCAAGAGATTTCAGTGCATTAATTTTGTATCCTTCTACTTTACCATATTCACTGATTAACTCTAGTAGTTTTCTGGTAGCATCTTTAGGATTCCCTATGTATAGTATAATGTCATCTGCAAAGAGTGACAGTTTTACTGCTTCTTTTCCAATTTGGATTCCTTTTATTTCTTTTTCTTCTCTGATTGCTGTGGCTAAAACTTCAAAAACTATGTTGAATAATACTGGTGAGAGTGGGCAACCTTGACTTGTTCCTGATCTTAGTGGAAATGGTTTCAGTTTTTCACCATTGAGAATCATGTTGGCTGGAAGGTGTCATATATGGCCTTTATTATGTTGAGGTAAGTCAAAGGCAACCTTGACTTTTTCCTGATCTTAGTGGAAATGGTTTCAGTTTTTCACCATTGAGAATCATGTTGGCTGGAAGGTGTCATATATGGCCTTTATTATGTTGAGGTAAGTTCCCTCTGTGCCTACTTTCTGGAGGGTTTTTATCAAAAATGGGTTAAATGGGTGTTGAATTTTGTCGAAAGCTTTTTCTGCATCTATTGAGACGATCAGATGGTTTTTCTCCTTCAATTTGTTAATATGGATTATTACATTGATTGATATGCATATATTGAAGAATCCTTGCATTCCTGGGATAAATCCCACTTTATCATGGTATATGATCCTTTTAATGTGCTGTTCGATTCTGTTTGCCAGTATTTTGATGAGGATTTTTGCATCTATGTTGATCAGTGGTATTGGCCTGTAGTTTTCTTTTTTTGTGACATCTTTGGTTTTGGTATCAGGATGATGGTGGCTTTGTAGAATGAGTTTGGGAGTGTTTCTCCCTCTGCTATATTTTGGAAAGTTTGAGAAGGATAGGTATTAGCTCTTCTGTAAATGTTTGATAGAATTCGCTTGTGAAGCCTACTCGTCCTGGGCTTTTGTTTGTTGGAAGATTTTTAATCACAGTTTCAATTTCAGTGCTTGTGATTGGTCTGTTTATATTTTCTATTTCTTCTTGGTTCAGTCTCAGAAGGTTGTGCTTTTCTAAGAATTTATCCATTTCTTCCAGGTTGTCCATTTTATTGGCATATAGTTGCTTGTAGTAATCTCTCATGATCCTTTGTATTTCTTCAGTGCCAGTTGTTAATTCTTTTTCATTTTTAGTTCTGTTGATTTGAGTCTTTTCCCTTTTTTTCTTGAGTCTGGCTAATGGTTTATCAATTTTGTTTATCTTCTCAAAGAACCAACGTATAGTTCTATTGATCTTTGCTATCGTTTCTTCATTTCTTTTTTATTTATTTCTGATCTGATTTTTATGATTTCTTTCCTTCCTTCTGCTAACTTTCACTTTTTTTGTTCTTTCTCTAATTGTTTTAGGTGTAAGGTTAGGTTGTTTATTTGAAATGTTTCTTGTTTCTTGAGGTAGGATTGTATTGCTATAAACTTCCCTCTTAGAACTGCTTTTGCTGCATCCCATAGGTTTTGGTTCATCGTTTTTCATTGTCACTTGTTTCTAGGTAGTTTTTGATTTCCTTTTGATTTCTTCAGTGATCTCTTGGTTATTAATAGTCTATTGTTTAGCCTCCATGTGTTTGTATTTTTTACAGTTTTTTTCCTGAAATTGATATCTAGTCTCATAACGTTGTGGTCGGAAAAGATACTTGATACAATTTCAATTTTCTTAAATTTACCAAGGCTTGATTTGTGACCCAAGATATGATCTATCCTGGAGAATGTTCCATGAGCACTTGAGAAGAAAGTGTATTCTGTTGTTTTTGGATGGAATGTCCTATAAATGTCAATTAAGTCCATCTTGTTTAATGTGTCATTTAAAGCTTGTGTTTCTTTATTTATTTTCATTTTGGATGATCTGTCCATTGGTGAATGTGGGGTGTTAACATCCCCTACTATGATTGTGTTACTGTCGATTTCCCCTTTTATGGTTGTTAGCATATGCCTTATGTATTGAGGTGCTCCTATGTTGGGTGCATTAACATTTACCATTGTTATATCTTCTTTTTGGATTGATCCCTTGATCATTATGTAGTGTCCTTCTTTGTCTCTTGTAATAGTCTTTATTTTAAAGTCTATTTTGTCTGATATGAGAATTGCTACTCCAGCTTTCTTTTGATTTCCATTTGCATGGAATATCTTTTTCCATCCCCTCACTTTCAGTCTGTATGTGTCCCTAGGTCTGAAGTGGGTCTCTTGTAGACAGCATATATACGGGTCTTGTTTTTGTATCCATTCAGCCAGTGTATGTCTTTTGGTTGGAGCATTTAATCCATTTACATTTAAAGTAATTATCAACATGTATGTTCCTATTACCATTTTCTTAATTGTTTTGGGTTTGTTTTTGTAGGTCTTTTCCTTCTCTTCTGCTTCCTGCCTAGATAAGTCCCTTTAGCATTTGTTGTAAAGCTGGTTTGGTGGTGCTGAATTCTCTTAACTTTTGCTTGTCTGTAAAAGTTTTAATTTCTCCTTTGAATCTGAATGAGATCCTTGCTTGGTAGAGTAATCTTGGTTGTAGGTTTTTCCCTTTCATCATTTTAAATATTTCCTGCTACTCCCTTCTGGCTTGCAGAGTTTCTGCTAAAAGATCAGCTGAAAAACTTATGGGGATTCCCTTGTATGTTATTTGTTGCTTTACCCTTGCTGCTTTTAATGTCTTTTCTTTGTATTTAATTTTTGATATTTTCATTAATATGTGTCTTGGCATGTTTCTCCTTGGATTTATCCTGTATGGGACTCTCTGTATTTCCTGGACTTGATTGACTATTTTCTTTCCCATGTTAGGGAAGTTTGCAGCTATAATCTCTTTAAATATTTTCTCAGTCCCTTTCTTTTTCTCTTCTTCTTCTGGGACCCCTTATAATTGGTATGTTGTTGCATTTAATTTGTCTCAGATGTCTCTGAGATGTCCTCAATTCTTTTCATTCTTTTTTCTTTATTCTGTTCTGTGGTAGTTACTTCCACTATTTTATCTTCCCGGTCACTTATAATTCTTCTGCCTCAGTTATTCTGCTATCGACTCCTTCTAGAGAATTTTTTATTTCATTTATTGCATTGTTCATCATTGTTTGTTTGCTGTTTAGTTCTTCTAGGTCCTTGTTAAACCTTTCTTGTATTTTCTCCACTCTATTTCCAAAATTTTGGATCATCTTTACTATCATTACTCTGAATTCTTTTTCAGGTAGACTACCTATTTCTTCTTCATTTATTTGGTGTGGTGGGTTTTTACTTTGCTCCTTCATCTGCTGTGTATTTCTCTGTCTTCTCATTTTGCTTAACTTACTCTGTTTGGGGTCTCCTTTTCACAGGCTGCAGGTTTGTAGTTCCCGTTGTTTTTGGTGTCTGCCCCCATTGGGTAATGTTGGTTCAGTGGCTTTGTAGGCTTCCTGGTGGAGGGGACTAGTGCCTGTGTTCTTGTGGATAAGGCTGGATCTTGTCTTTCTGGTGGGCATGACCGCGTCCGGTGGTATGTTTTGGGGTATCTGTGAACTTATTATGATTTCAGGCAGCCTCTCTGCTAATGGGTGGGGTTGTGTTCCTGTCTTGCTAATTGTTTGGCATGGGGTTTATAGCACTGGAGCTTGCTGGTCATTGAGTGGAGCTGGTTCCTAGATTTGAGATGGAGATCTCTGGGAGAGCTTTCACCGACTGGTATTGTGTGGGGCCGGGAGGTCTCTGGTGGTCCAATGTCCTGAACTCGGCTCTCCCACCTCAGAGGCTCAGACCTGACACCTGGCCAGAGCACTAAGACCCTTACATGTAAATAGGTTAAATTCTCCAATCCAAAGTCACAGTGTGGCCGGCCTCCTGTGCTGTGCTCAGTCCTCCAGCTGGGCATTGTCCTCTGGGCCTAGTTGATATGGAAAGCCTGCTTTGGATCCAGGTCCAGCTGTGTTCCCTAGCATCTAGGAGAAGCAGCCATTACCCCCATCCTCCTCTATCCCCATTGCAACTCATCAGGATCCTCGAGACTCCATTCTCGAAAGGCACACATAAAATCTTACAGGCTCTAGGATGCAGGGCAAATGCAGTAATGAATGGAGCCTGGGTGAGACCTATCTGCTGGTCTTGGAGAATTTCCCAGAGAGGCAGGGGATGGTGGTAGCTCACACTGGGGATATAGAGTATTCTTGGGAGCTCCTTCTACCATGTGGACAATGGTGCTGCTGGGCGCCATTGCAGAAACCTCCCACTAGTTCATTAGTACCAAGACCTGGACCCAACCAACCACCTACAGGTGCCAGTGGTGGGATGCCTCAGGCCAACCAACTTAATGAGTGAGGACAAGGCCCACCCATCAGCTGACAGTCTTCCTGTGTCCATAACCCCTCTAGACACATCTCTAGACACAGCCCTGCCCACAAGAGGGCCAAGACCCAGCTCCACCTATCAGGGGTCAGGCACCAGCCTGGTCCTCCAGGAAACCTGCACTAGCCTCTAGACCAGCCTCACCCACCAGGGGGCAAACACCCAATGAAAGAAAACCACAATCCCACAACCTTTTGATCCAGCCCACCTGCAGCAGGCCAGACCATACTCTGGGACCAGCTGGTCCCTGTCCCTGCCCTATAGCAGGCCAACACAAGCTTCAAGACACCTTGGACCTTATACCCAATGGTGTCAGGAACTGTTCCTCCCTCCAACCCCAATTGATCTGACACCAGCTCTGGGATCTCTGGGCCCTGCAGCAAGACTCTGGTACCCAAGTCTGCCTGCCAGTAGTCCAGCATTAACCCCAGGACCTGGCTTCACCCAGCAATGGGGGACAATAGCCCTGAGTCTTCTGAACCCTGACTCTGCCCACCAGTGAGCTAGCATTAGCCCCGGGGTCCCCTGGGGTTCTGCAGTCAGCTGCCTCGTGATCAGGCCCTGCTAACCAGCAGCTATCAGAGTCCACACAAGGCAGGGCCTGGCAATCAACCAGGTTAGAGGCCAAGCAAGGCTATCAGACCACTCACATAGTTAGCCTGCCACAACAGAAGGACCCATGCAGCCATCTTAGGGGGAAATCCTAGAGCAGATAGCTTGGATGATGAGAGGGGAGTCTACTCCTGGGAAGCATAATACATCTTCTACAGTAGGCGACTTCTCCAAAGTCAAGAAATGTAACTAACTACCCACACACATAAAAATACAAATAGCATTGTCTAAATACTTAGACAAAATGAGGTGGCAGAGGAACATGTTCCAGACAAAGGAACAAGATAAAACCCCAGAAGAACTAAGTGAAGTGGAGATAGACAATCTACCCAAGAAAGAGTTCAGGATAATGATTGTAAAGATGATGAAAGTACTTGGGAGAAGAATGGATACACAGAGTGAGAAGTTAGAAGTTTTTAACAAAGAAATGGAAAATATAAAGAACAACCAAAGAGAGATGAAGAATACAATAACTAAAACGAAAAATACACTAGAAGGAATCAATAATAGAGAAAATGATACAGAGAAATGGATCAGTGAGCTGGAAGACAGAGTAGTGGAAATCAGTGACACTGAACAGGAAAAAAAAGAATGAAGAGAAACAAGGCAGTTTAAGAGACCTCTGGGACAACACCAAGCACAGAAATATTCATCTTATAGTGGTACCAGAAGGTGAAGAGCAAGAGAACGGGGCTCAGAACATATTTGAAAACATAATAGCTGAAAACTTCTCTAACCCAGGAAAGGAAACAGTCACCCAAGTTCAGGAAGCACAGAGTCCCAAACAGTATGAACCCAAAGAGAAACACACCAAGACACATTGTAATTAAAATTACAAAAATTAAAGATAAATAGAGAATATTAAAAGCATCAATAAAAGCAGCAACAAATAACATAACATACAAAGGAATGTCTGTAAGACTTTCACCTGATTTTTTAGCAGAAACTCTGCAGGCCAGAAGGTCCTGCAATACATTTCAAGTGGTGAAAGGGAAAACCTAGAACCAAGAATACTCTACCCAGCAAGGCTCTCATGCAGATTTGATGGAGAGATCAAAAGTTTTACAGACAAGCAAAAGGTAAATGAATTCAGCACCACTAAACTAGCTTTACAACAAGTGTTAAAGAAACTTCTCGACACAGATACATGAGAAATACATCTACACGTGGAACTGCTCCTACAGAACACCCACTGAACGCTGGCAGAAGACGTCAGACCTCCCAAAAGGCTCTTGGTGCTCCAGCCAGGCATCAGGGCTGTGCCTCTGAGGTGGGAGAGCCAACTTCAGGACACTGGTCCACAAGAGACCTCCCAGCTCCACGTAATACCAAACGGCGAAAATCTCTCACAGATCTCCATCTCAACATCAAGACCCAGCTTCACTCAACGACCAGCAAGCTACAGTGCTGGACACCCTATGCCAAACAACTAGCAAGAGAGGAACACAGCCCCATCCATTAACAGAGAGGCTGCCTAAAATCATAATAAGGCCACAGACACCCCAAAACACACCACCAGACGTGGACGAACCCACCAGAAAGACAACATCCAGCCTCATCCACCAGAACACAGGCACTAGTTCCCTCAACCAGGAAACCTACACAACCCACTGAACCAACCTTAGCCACTGGGGACAGATACCAAAAACAACGGGAACTACGAACCTGCAGCCTGTGAAAAGGAGACCCCAAACACAGTAAGATAAGCAAAATGAGAAGACAGAAAAACACACAGCAGATGAAGGAGCAGGGTCAAAACACACCAGACCTAACAAATGAAGAGGAAATAGGTAGTCTACCTGAAAAAGAATTCAGAATAATGATAGTAAGGATGATCCAAAGTCTTGGAAATAGAATAGACAAAATGCAAGAAACATTTAACAAGGACGTAGAAGAACTAAAGAGGAACCAAGAAACGATGACAAGCACAATAAATGAAATTAAAAATACTCTAGATGGGATCAATAGCAGAATAACTGAGGCAGAAGAACGGATAAGTGACCTGGAAGATAAAATGGTAGAAATAACTACTGCAGACCAGAATAAAGAAAAAAGAATGAAAAGAACTGAGGACAGTCTCAGAGACCTCTGGGACAACATTAAACGCACCAACATTCGAATTATAGGGGTCCCAGAAGAAGAAGAGAAAAAGAAAGGGACTGAGAAAATATTTGAAGAGATTATAGTTGAAAACTTCCCTAATATGGGAAAGGAAATAGTTAATCAAGTCCTGGAAGCACAGAGAGTCCCATACAGGATAAATCCAAGGAGAAACACACCAAGACACATATTAATCAAACTATCAAAAATTAAATATAAAGAAAACATATTAAAAGCAGCAAGGGAAAAACAACAGATAACACACAAGGGCATCCCCATAAGGTTAACAGCTGATCTTTCAGCAGAAACGCTGCAAGCCAGAAGGGAGTGGCAGGATATACTTAAAGTGATGAAGGAGAAAAACCTACAACCAAGATTACTCTACCCAGCAAGGATCTCATTCAGATTTGATGGAGAAATTAAAATCTTTACAGACAAGCAAAAGCTGAGAGAGTTCAGCACCACCAAACCAGCTTTACAACAAATGCTAAAGGAACTTCTCTAGGCAAGAAACACAAGAGAAGGAAAACACCTACAATAACAAACCCAAAACATTTAAGAAAATGGGAATAGGAACATACATATCGATAATTACCTTAAATGTAAATGGATTAAATGCTCCCACCAAAAGACACAGACTGGCTGAATGGATACAAAAACAAGACCCATATATATGCTGTCTACAAGAGACCCACTTCAGACCTAGAGACACATACAGACTGAAAGTGAGGGGATGGAAAAAGATATTCCATGCAAATGGAAATCAAAAGAAAGCTGGAGTAGCAATTCTCATATCAGACAAAATAGACTTTAAAATAAAGACAATTACAAGAGACAAAGAAGGACACTATATAATGATCAAGGGATCGATCCAAGAGGAAGGTATAACAATTGTAAATATTTATGCACCCAACATAGGAGCACCTCAATACATAAGGCAAATGCTAACAGCCATAAAAGGGGAAATCGACAGTAACACAATCATAGTAGGGGACTTTAACACCCCACTTTCACCAATGGACAGATCATCCAAAATGAAAATAAATAAGGAAACACAAGCTTTAAATGATACATTAAACAAGATGGACTTAATTGATATTTATAGGACATTCCACCCAAAAACAACAGAATACACATTTTTCTCAAGTGCTCATGGAACATTCTCCAGGATAGATCATATCTTGGGTCACAAATCAAGCCTTGGTAAATTTAAAAAAATTGAAATCGTATCAAGTATCTTTTCCGACCACAACGCTATGAGACTAGATATCAATTACAGGAAAAGATCTGTAAAAAATACAAACACATGGAGGCTACACAATACACTACTTAATAACGAAGTGATCACTGAAGAAATCAAAGGGGAAATCAAAAGATACCTAGAAACAAATGACAATGGAGACACGACGATCCAAAACCTATGGGATGCAGCAAAAGCAGTTCTAAGAGGGAAGTTTATAGCAATACAAGCCTACATCAAGAAACAGGAAACATCTCGAATAAACAACCTAACCTTGCACCTAAAGCAATTAGAGAAAGAAGAACAGAAAAACCCCAAAGCTAGCAGAAGGAAAGAAATCATAAAGATCAGATCAGAAATAAATGAAAAAGAAATGAAGGAAACAATAGCAAAAATCAATGAAACTAAAAGCTGGTTCTTTGAGAAGATAAACAAAATTGATAAACCATTAGCCAGACTCATCAAGAGAAAAAAGGAGAAGACTCAAATTAATAGAATTAGAAATGAAAAAGGAGAAGTAACCACTGACACTGCAGAAATACAAACGATCATAAGAGATTACTACAAGCAACTCTATGCTAATAAAATGGACAACCTGGAAGAAATGGACAGATTCTTAGAAATGCACAACCTGCCGAGACTGAACCAGGAAGAAATAGAAAATATGAACAGACCAATCACAAGCACTGAAATTGAAACTGTGATTAAAAATCTTCCAACACACGAAAGCCCAGGACCAGATGACTTCACAGGCGAATTCTATCAAACATTTAGAGAAGAGCTAACACCTATCCTTCTCAAACTCTTCCAAAATATTGCAGAGGGAGGAACACTCCCCAACTCATTCTACGAGGCCACCATCACCCTGATACCAAAACCAGGCAAAGATGTCACAAAGAAAGAAAACTACAGGCCAATATCACTGATGAACATAGATGCAAAAATCCTCAACAAAATACTAGCAAACAGAATCCAACAGCACATTAAAAGGATCATACACCATGATCAAGTGGGGTTTATTCCAGGAATGCAAGGATTCTTCAATATACGCAAATCAATCAACGTGATACATCATATTAACAAATTGAAGGAGAAAAACCATATGATCATCTCAATAGATGCAGAGAAAGCTTTCGACAAAATTCAACACCCATTTATGATAAAAGTCCTGCAGAAAGTAGGCATAGAGGGAACTTTCCTCAACATAATAAAGGCCGTATATGACAAACCCACAGCCAACATTGTCCTCAATGGTGAAAAACTGAAACCATTTCCACTAAGATCAGGAACAAGACAAGGTTGCCCACTCTCACCACTATTATTCAACATAGTTTTGGAAGTGTTAGCCACAGCAATCAGAGACGAAAAAGAAATAAAAGGAATCCAAATCGGAAAAGAAGAAGTAAAGCTGTCACTGTTTGCAGATGACATGATACTATACATAGAGAATCCAAAAGATGCTACCAGAAAACTACTAGAGCTAATCAATGAATTTGGTAAAGTAGCAGGATACAAAATTAATGCACAGAAATCTCCTGCATTCCTGTATACTAATGATGAAAAATCTGAAAGTGAAATTAAGAAAACACTCCCGTTTACCATTGCATCAAAAAGAATAAAATACCTAGGAATAAACCTACCTAAGGAGACAAAAGACCTGTATGCAGAAAATTATAGGACACTGATGAAAGAAATTAAAGATGATACAAATAGATGGAGAGATATACCATGTTCTTGGATTGGAAGAATTAACATTGTGAAAATGACTCTGCTACCCAAAGCAATCTACAGATTCAATGCAATCCCTATCAAACTACCACTGGCATTTTTCACAGAACTAGAACAAAAAATGTCACAATTTGTATGGAAACACAAAAGACCCCGAATAGCCAAAGCAATCTTGAGAACGAAAAATGGAGCTGGAGGAATCAGGCTCCCTGACTTCAGACTATATTACAAAGCTACAGTAATCAAGACAGTTTGGTACTGGCACAAAAACAGAAATATAGATCAATGGAACAGGATAGAAAGCCCAGAGATAAGCCCACGCACATATGGTCACCTTATCTTTGATAAAGGAGGCAAGCATATACAGTGGAGAAAAGACAGCCTCTTCAATAAGTGGTGCTGGGAAAATTGGACAGGTACATGTAAAAGTATGAAATTAGAACACTCCCTAACACCATACACAAAAATAAACTCAAAATGGATTAAAGACCTAAGTGTAAGGCCAGACACTATCAAACTCTTAGAGGAAAACATAGGCAGAACACTGTATGACATAAGTCACAGCAAGATCCTTTTTGACCCAGGTCCTAGAGAAATGGAAATAAAAACACAAATAAACAAATGGGACCTAATGAAACTTAAAAGCTTTTGCACAGCAAAGGAAACCATAAACAAGACCAAAAGACAACCCTCAGAATGGGAGAAAATATTTGCAAATGAAGCAACGGACAAAGGATTAATCTCCAAGATTTACAAGCAGCTCATGCAGCTCAATAACAAAAAAACAAACAACCCAATCCAAAAATGGGCAGAAGACCTAAATAGACATTTCTCCAAAGAAGAGATACAGATTGCCAACAGACACATGAAAGAATGCTCAACATCATTAATCATTAGAGAAATGCAATTCAAAACTACAATGAGGTATCATCTCACACCGGTCAGAATGGCCATCATCAAAAAATCTAGAAACAATAAATGCTGGAGAGGGTGTGGAGAAAAGGGAACACTCTTGCACTGTTGGTGGGAATGTAAATTGATACAGCCACTATGGAGAACAGTATGGAGGTTCCTTAAAAAACTAAAAATAGAACTACCATATGACCCAGCAATCCCACTACTGGGCATATACCCTGAGAAAACCATAATTCAGAAAGAGTCATGTACCAAAATATTCATTGCAGCTCTGTTTACAATAGCCAGGACATGGAAGCAACCTAGGTGTCCATCATCGGATGAATGGATAAAGAAGATGTGGCACATATATACAATGGAATATTACTCAGCCATAAAAAGAAATGAAATGGAGGTGTTTGTAATGAGGTGGATGGAGTTAGAGTCTGTCATACAGAGTGAAGTAAGTCAGAAAGAGAAAAACAAATACAGTATGCTAACACATATATATGGAATCTAAGGAAAAAAAAAAAAAAAGAGGTCATGAAGAACCTAGTGGCAAGATGGGAATAAAGACACAGACCTACTAGAGAATGGACTTGAGGATATGGGGAGGGGGAGGGGTGAGATGTGACAGGGTGAGAGAGTGTCATGGACATATATACACTACCAAATGTGAAATAGATAGCTAGTGGGAAGCAGCCGCATAGCACAGGGAGATCAGCTCGGTGCTTTGTGACCACCTAGAGGGGTGGGATAGGGAGGGTGGGAGGGAGGGAGATGCAAGAGGGAAGAGATATGGCAACATATGTATATGTGTAACTGATTCACTTTGTTGTAAAGCAGAAGCTAGCACACACAAAAAAAAAAAAAAAAAAAAAAAGAAACTTCTCTAGGTGAAAAAGAAAAGGCCACAACTAGAAACAAGAAAATTACCAAATGAAAAGCTCACCAGTAAAGGCAAACATACAGTAAAGGTAGGAAATTATCCACATACAAAGGTAGTAGGGAGGTTAAAAGATAAAAATAGTAAAATTATCTATATTCACAATAAGCAGTTAAGGGATACACAAAACAATTAGATATAAAATATGATATCAAAAATAGTAATCATAAGGGGAGAAGAATACAAATGTAGGGTTTAAAAAATGCATTTGAAATTAAGAGATCAGCAACTTAAAATAATCATATATATATGATTATATTTAATATCATACATATATTATATATAATCATATATATGTGTATATATATAGAGAGAGAAACTGCTATATAAAAACCTCATGGTAACCAAAAAACAAAAATCTACAATAGCTATGCACACAAAAAAGAAAAAGGAATCCAAACGTGCTACTAAAGATAGTCATTAAATAATAATAGAAGGGAACAAGAGAAAAAGAAAGGGGGAAAAAAAGGCCTAAAAAACAAACACCCCAAAACAAGGAACAAAATTGCAATAAGAACATACATATTGATAATTACCTTAAATGTAAATGGACTAAATATTCCAACCAAAGACACAGAGTGGCTTAATGGATATAAAAACAAGACCCATATACATGCTGCCTACAAGAGAACTCACTTCTGATCTAGAGACAAACAGAGACTGAAAGTAAGAGGATAGAAAAAGGTATCCTATGCAAACGGAAATCAAAAGAAAGCCAGAGTATCAATACTTATATCAGAAAAAATAGATTTTAAAATAAAGACTGTTACAAGAACAAAGAAGGACACTATATAATGATCAAGGGATCAATCCAAGAAGATATAACAATCATAAATATATATGCATCTAACAAAGGAGCACCTAAATATATAAAGCAAATATTAACATACATGAAAGGAGAAATAGAGAGTAACACAATAATAGTAGAGGACTTTAATATCCCACTTATATCAATGGACAGATCATCTAGACAAAAAAATCAATAAGGGCACACTGGCGTTAAATGACACATTAGACCTGATGGACTTAATTGATATATATATATATATACATGTAAAGAGAGAGAGAGGAGAGAGATCATTCCATCCCAAAGCAGCAGAATATACGTTCTTTTCAAGAGCACATGGAACACTCTCCAGGATAGATCACATGCTAGGCCACAAAACAAGCCTTGGTAAATTTAAGAAAATTGAAATTAGACCAAGCCACTTTTCAGACCACAATGCTATGAGACTAGAAATCAATAACAAGACTAAAAACTGCAAAAACCAGAAACACGTGGAGGCTAAACAATATAATATTAAACAAGCAATGTATCAATGAAGAAACCAAAGAAGATTAAAAAATACCTAGAGACAAAAAAAAAAAATGAAAACATAATGATCCAAAACCTATGGGACACAGCAAAAGCAGTTCTAGAGGGAAGTTGAGAGCGATACAAGCTTATCTCAGAAAACAAGAAAAATCTCAAATTAACAATATAACCATACACCTAAAGGAACTAGAGAAAGAAGAACAAACAAAACCCAATGTTAAAAGAAGGAAAGAAATCATAAAGTTCAGAGCAGAAATGAAAGAAATAGAGACTAAAAAAATAATTTAAAAAAGATCAATGAAACTAAAACCTGGTTCTTTGAAAAGATAAACAAAATTGAAAAACCTTTAGCCAGACTCATCAAGAAAAAAAGGGACAGGGCACAAATCAATAAAATCAGATTTGAAAAAGAAGTTACAAACCTGAGAAAGGTTAAAAAAAAAAAAAAGAAGTTACAACGGACACCACAGAAATACGAAGGATCATAAGAGACTACTATGGATAACTATATGACAATAAAATGGACAACCTAGAAGAAATGGACAAACTCTTAGAAAGGTTCAATCTCCCAAGACTGAACCAGGAAGAAACACAGAATATGAACAGACCAATTACCAGTAATGAAATTGTATCAGTAATTTAAAAACTCCCAGCAAATAAAAGGATAAGTTCATAATTCTTTGTCATTTTCAGACTTGAAAACTTCCATGGCCTGCTTACATTATTGAAGACAACATAGTGCCAATGGTTGACCCTTTCAGAGTTCTACCTGGGTTCATGAGCTCTGTCAGACTCAATCAAAGAATGTGTGTTCCTCCCGTCACAGGGGCAGCATGTCAGGCAGAAGTCTAATGGGTATCCAGAGATATTTAGGTACCTTTCGAGGAGAACTCTTTTCATTCTTATGATAAGATTAGAAAAATAAAGGGATAGACTCTGAATTTTGTTTCTCAGCAATACCACATACAGAAGTCACAAATGAAATTACGATTTTTAACTTCAACTCCTAGATTGATTTTATTATCAAAGAAATGTCAGAATCATTCACCTAAAAAATCTATGAACTACAATGAACAAAAACTTTGTATAGAAGAGTATTGGATATGTTTTTGGATGAGGAAAGGGATATATGGGCTAAGGATTTTGATTTTTCTTTTAAGAGCCATTGGAAGTTATTTAAGGGTTAAGGTGGAGCTGTAGCCATGGGTGTGAGAACAGTGGTGATCTCAGCAGTTTGTCTTTTTATAAAAATGATGTTGGCCCAAATGTAGGGAATTGGTATAGGATAAAATGTTAGAAAATACACATAGAATATTAAAAGGTTATGTCAGTATTCCAGGTAGGAGATCAAGTTTTCCTGAACTTGGAGAGAAGTGGATGGTTTCAACAGACATTGAAGAGATACAAGCTGTGGATTTGATAATGATTTTGACATGGATTTGAGAGATTACTCTCAGGTTTGTTTCTTTAAAAATGGGTAGGTGATAATGCCATTATTTGAGAATGGGAGGGCTGGATGAGGTCCATGTTTAGTGATAGGTTTGAAAAGACTCTAAATTTGGATTTGGACATGTTGAGGTTGATGGGTCTTTAAGATGTTTGAAGAAATTATCAGGTCATTGGAATTGGCAACATCAATAGTGACAAGTTAGAGGAAATTAATATGTCCTAAAAACTACTCAGAGGCAGTTTTTCAAGTTGCCTGCACAGTAAACTCTAATGACACAAAGTGTGTTTCTAATTGTTACACTTGGGTATGTCTGGGGTGATTTGCTCGCTGATTGGTTCATAATGCCCAGTAGAATGACTTTGCCTTCATCCTACAGGGAATCCATTGGTAACTTTCATTGAGGGAATTCCAAGATTCTTTTTACTTTTTCATGAATAGATTTGAAAGAGTACAAATAAAGATGTCCCTGCAACTGAGGCTTCCAAGGAAAAGCTTTGCACAACACTGCTTCATTCTACACCTTCCGCTTTTCTTCCTTTAAGGGTTGTAAGAAGAGATGCAGCCATACATGTGAAAACAGTGCTGGCCTAATCAGTTTGGCAATTGGTAAAGATTACTCTGGCCTTAATGTAGAATATTGTAGAGGGAAATATACATTTTTTTCATTACTTTCTATGAAAAATCATCATCTTTCCTTCAAGAAAACAACCATTTTCTCATTCTCCCCAAGACTTACAGAAACTGAGTGAGGACACCGGGATCTGTCTAATTTTAATTATTTATAGTTTTTCAATTTGCCTATCTGATAATGAAATATCCAGGTAAGCATTAAAAATCCTGGCAATCCTATGGGATTTTCTGTTTATCTTCAGGACAATTTCATATGCCTGTCATAAATACTAGATGTTTTACTGTTAAGGAAAAAAGCATAATAAGATTTTTTTTTAACAGTAAACTTGGAATAATAGAAGAGTAAAACAAATGGGAAAATGATAATGACTCAAAAGTTTCAGAGATTATTTCATAATCTATAGAAAATTTTCTTGTCAGGGTATGGACAACTAAACTGTGCTGCTCAAACTTCTTTGAGTTATTCATGGATGAGATAAAATCACTAATTCCCAATGGATGAGGATATCAGTCTATCTATCTAGCTAGCTAGCTAGCTAGCTATCATCTATATCTTAGGGTGAAAGATCCAAAATTCTTAATACCTCTTGACCTAATTATGAAATCTGGAAATATCTATTATAGGTTGAGAGTTGGCAAGAAAGCTAAGTAGGTTTAGTCAGGACAAAATGTCCACTTTGGAAACTAAATGATCTGTACTCACTGTCCATAAGGCCAGTTTTCAGCAGAGACATATCAGTCAATCTTCTTGCTACTGGTATTGTGTTTCCAGGTTTCCTTGCAGGTATATACTTTAAAAGATATATTCCTTTTTATTTAATTTTATTTTTTTAAAATAAAAGATATATTCTTAAAGCTAATTTTTTTCTTGTTCTAATCTCAGTGAAGATGGAAAATAAAAACTAAGACTTATTTTAAGGTTAAACTAATACAATTTTGGAAAATAGGTAAATTTTTGTATGTATTTTAATCAACAAAAAGTGCATGTATAAAATTGTGTTATTCATTTTATTTTGAGAAATAGCTGAATTTACACACTAAATTATAGGTGGATTTTCCCCTTCTAGGTAATCTAAGAATCTCTATGTTCACCTCCAAATATCTTAGGATCTCTTCTTTTGGATTTACTTTTAGGCAAAATTTACATGTCACAGAAGAAATTCAAATTATTAAAAGATTACATCAAATATTTCATTTGCATCATTGACAAAAATTATAAAACATTTATCAATATATCCAAAAAGAAATGTACTTAGTTATAAAGACAAACAAAAAACTTACTGTACTTGTATACCTAACTTTATTCATTTACAAAATACCTTTTGAGTATTCCAAAAAAAGAGAGAGAAAGAAATCACTCTTAATGGTTGAAGTCAGATATCACTGAAAATATTCAAAAGCATATCCACATAATCAAAAAAATTACTAAACTGAAGATATGCTTTTACAAAAAATGTTACTTGTAATGAATTCCTATTTTTTAATTAAAATTTTTATTGCTACCTACTAAATACAATAATAACATTTTTATTGTTTCTCTTTTTCTCATCTTCACTATTAACAGGCTTATGACTATCAGTAAAAATATCTTTGTACATATATTCATATATATAATTGTATAAATAGGATGATAACATATATTGTGTTTTTATCACAAACACTTTTTGGGAGGGAATGTTTATCTCTCTCCTCCCCTCCTTTATTTTCTCACCTACACGAAGATCATAAATATTAACAACCTGGAGTCTATCTATTCACACAGTCTTTATGTTCAGATGGTTATATACAAATATATATGTGTGCATGTGTTCGAAGATATACAGAGAGTGAGAATTTTAAGACTTTGTCTGTTTAATGTGATCCTCTCATATATAGTTCTCTGTATCTTACTCTTCTTACTTCCTTATTAATTGTGAAATTTTCCTTCAGTCAACTGGTGGGTCAATAACTCATTTTGAAATGACTGCCATAATATTGATTAATATAATTACACCAGGATTTGTTCAACCATTGCTTCATCCTGATTGGTTTTCATATTATTTCCAGTCTTTTGCCACCATGAACAATGCTGCAGTAGACTTTTCTTCCTGTGAAATGATATGCTATTGCTATAGAATGGGTTGCAGACATGGATTGCTGGGTTGATGAGTATGTATATTTTATTTTTAAGAAACCAAATTGTCTTTAAAAAGCTTAATTTATATTCTCACCAGTAAATGTGAGAGTGGCCATTTCCAAATTTCATTAAGCAATAAATTTTGCTAATCTGAGGAGTGAAAAGTGATGTCTTACTGCTATTTTATTTGCACATCTTGAGTATTGAGGAAGGAGAGCAACTTTTCCTACATTTTTTGAATATATGTTGACATATTTTTCTGTGACTCGCCCACTCAATTCCATTTTCATTTTTCTATTGAATTATTTGACTTTTCTTATCAATTTGTAATATTTTTTGTATGTGATAGGTACTGATATTTTCTCTTAATTTATTATACATATTTCTTCCAAAATTTTATTAATCTTTTACCTTATTATAGATTTGATATATACTTGATTTTCATGAAGTAGTAGATTAAATATACCTATATATTTCTTTATAATTTATGGGTTTCTTACATTAGTCAAAAATTTTTGTAATATATTTAAATTATATTTATTTTATGACTTTTCTTAGAGCGTTTAATTGTTTATTTTTGTTTTGTTATTTTTTAACTTTTAAGTCCTTTATCTGGCAGCAGATTTAAAACAGGCATAAGAAAGGGAGTCATTCTTACTTTTTTCCTGATAGATAGGCAAATATAGTCATACTACTGATTGAATAAATCATCACTTTTCTCAATTGAAAAATCACCCATGTAATATATTAAATTCCAATATATACTTGAATCTGCTTTGGAGTCTTTGTTTTGTTTTACTATTATACTTTCCTACTTCCATGCCATATCATATTCTATATCTGTTCTTAATTTGAAGGGAGATGCTGTATTATTTAGAATGTGTGCTATTAGTTTTGATAACTATTCTTTAGCATATTTAAATAGCTAGATTCTATACCTATTTTTAAAGATTTTTATATTAGAAGATGATTATTAAATTACAATCAATCTTTCCAAATTACAAAATAAGCTCACTTCTTTTATACAAGTCATGAAATCATTACTATATGTATATATATATATGTATATTTTTCCCCCCTTGTTTATGGGACCAGTTTCCCAAATACTTATTTTTTGTAAAGAATATTTACTCAAGGATAAAAGGTAAATGTCCTGATTAAAGGGGATACATAAACAAGGAAGATGTATTTTTTTCAAATAAAATGTGATTATTTTCATGGTCTTTCATTACTGTGTTCTTCACCTACCCGTTTACTGCAGTGATAGACTGAGTGAATATAATGGTGGCAAACAAGACACTGGTGACTGAGTTCATTCTCACTGGACTTACAGATCTTCCAAGGCTGCAGGTTCCCCTGTTCCTGGTGTTCTTGGTGATCTATCTCACCACGATGGTGGGCAACCTTGGACTGATTTTTCTCATCTGGAAGGACCCCCATCTTCACACACCCATGTACTTATTTCTGGGCAGTTTAGCCTTTGCAGATGCTTGTTCTTCATCCTCTGTGACTCCCAAAATGCTAATGAATTTCTTATCTATGAATCATATGATATCCCTGTTTGAGTGCATCTCCCAATTTTATATTTTTGCTTCCAGTGCAAACACAGAATGTTTCCTCCTGGTGGTGATGGCCTATGACCGCTATGTGGCCATATGCAACCCCTTGCTTTATCCAGTGGTGATTTCCAATATCTTCTGCACTCAATTATTAGGTGTCTCTTATATTATCGGGTTTCTTCATCCTCTGATGCATGTGGGTTTGTTATTTAGATTAACTTTCTGCAAGTCCAATGTAATAGATTATTTCTACTGTGAAATTTTACAACTATTTAAGATTTCCTGTACTGATCCTAGAGTTAATATGCTCCTGGTTTTTATATTTTCAGTCTTTATACAGTCTTTCACTTTTATGAGTATCATTATCTCTTACTGCTATGTCTTCTTCACCATCCGGAAAATGAAGTGTGAAAAGGGCAGGAGCAAAGCCTTCTCCACGTGCAGTGCCCACCTGCTCTCTGTTTCCTTGTTCTATGGCACGCTCTTCTTCATGTATGTGCATCCTGGGTCTGAACCAGCTGAAAATCAGGATAAACTATATTCTTTATTTTATACAATCATAATTCCTCTGCTAAATCCTTTTATTTATAGTCTGAGGAACAAAGAGGTTATAGGTGCCTTGAGGAGAATAATGAATAAGTAAACAGTTCTTAAGGCAAAATTCAAACTTGTTCTTTTCAAACTTTGCAAAATACAAGGGGTCTGTAGTTATGCAAATTAGCCTTGGCTTTATAATTTTAAGAGAAGGCATGTCTAGGGTAGTTTCTGAGTGCTGTCTGATGAAAGTCAGCTTCAATGGATATTTGTTTCAATGGCAGGAGGTCTTCATACCACAGAAAACTGAATTTTTAATGAAAAATAGAACATCCTTGTTAAAACAAAGGATTTAGAATTTTCAATGTTTGACTCTGTAAATTCCTTCTAAAGTGATATAGTAGTTTGTAATTTTGCTGTGGCAGACATTTGTATGTTTCTTTGTTTGAGTTTGGTGTGAATGAGTGAAGATAATTGTCTAGAGCTTGCATATCAAAATTCTTGCTGCTTCTCAACTGTTCAGAGACTCAGATGAAGTGACTTCTTGGAGGAGATTGTCCCTGAAGAGGAAAATTTCTTTGTAATAAAGAAAATGTTTAAAAAGCACAGAATATAAGAGACTGGTGGATTTTACTGGAGAATAATGGAAGCTGGGATAAAATAAAAAGTGAACTACTGAACATGGCTCAAATATATGCAAGTACATAGTACATTTTATCAGAAAAATTATAATAGTGGTATTCAAGACTTTGCAGATATTAAAAGATTTCAGAATATATTTCCTCAGATATTAGCAGTCTACTGTATTAATCTTTACATGTTTAATAAGGCAGAAACATAAATTTACATAATTTTCATACTTCTTATAATCTCTTGCATGTTTACCATTTAAGTAAAAATAATTTAATTCTGCAATTACATGATGCAACACTTCTTAATTTGGGTAAGTGCCAGTATGGAATGGTTCTCATTTCTGAAGTGATTGTAAAAACTTACAATGTAATATTTATTGTTCTTTCATTGTGTAGTGACTTTCTCTGTTGGCCATCTCCTAAATTTAAAGGAACTCTAAGGTAGAAAATGTAAAATTTGTTTGAATTTATATCATCATTGGCTACCTACTGCTGTTGCAAAATCCTTAGGTGACGACCTGATATTGCTGATCAGTGAGGAAGAATTAAGAGGAAGAATTACATATACAGAAAACCTGATGTATAGACACAACAGGTATGCAAGGTAGGAGGATGCAAGGTTGAGAACTGAAGCCAGAAATGCAGCTCCACTGCCCTGTCTTAGACTATCTTCAGGGCACAGAGAGTACGTGAACTTAAAATGATTATATAAATGTAATCGGCCATCTAAACAGGCAATGACAAGAGGAATGAACACATTGAAGCCAAATGAATTAAAAAATTCTACAAATCAAATCAGTTCTGGGAGAAAATGTTCCTTGTTGTATAAGTGGAAGAACTTAATAGGGGCATCTTTGGTGCTGATAGAGATCAAAGTATCTAATCCATCCATGCTTCTACAAGGTGTCCTGTCCTCTCTTCAACCAGATAGGGAGAAAGGGTTTAGATTTGTGAAAAAGGACACTGTTATTTCAAAGCACAAGTGCTGTAAACCCATATAATATTCAAACTCATCAGAAAAATCTCATATATAGAAGAATTTATTTTTTGAGAGTATTTTTGGGGAGAACTGACCACTGGAGGGAGTCTATTGTGTATTTACACCCTCTAAACTGGTGATTCTAGAATTGGCAAGTTAGGCTCACTCATTCTAAAATATAGCTCATCAAGCCATTTCCTAGAAACAAAGGAAATCTTGGATTCCTAAGCTAAATAATCTGCAATGGATAGCACTGATACTATAACAACCACAAGAAGACTATGCTCCTGGCAAACAGTCCCAGATTTCAGGGTAAAGAGAAGATCTATAAACTTCTAGATAGAGAGACTGGGTTACTAACAAAGTAAAGATAAGTACAGTAATATTTGACTTCCCATTTGTTGCACTGAAAGTACAGAGACAATGGAACAACATTTATAAACTACTGAGAGAAAAATGTTTTCCATGAATAGTGTTATAACAAAGTGTGTACAGAGGAATTTTGAATGGCCATGCAAACTGTGTGCACTGCTTAACTCAGGGGCACTATTCACAACACAATATTGTATTGCTGGCTGCCCTGTGTATTAGACACCATAAGCAATGACGCAATGGATGATGATGATGTGACTGGGAAGAGTATTTGCCTAGATATTTAAAGACTACAAAACAAATTAAATAACATTCCATCACTATTTTAGGGGAATTTTGGCAACTATCAGAGGAAACTTTATTCCAATTAAAAGGCCCTAATGTTAAGTGTTACATAGTATAAATTGTATGCCATGACTCACTTTGAAACACTGTTTTCCACTTTTCTAATCCTGTAAGAGCAATTTTCATCATTTCTTTTGTTATATGTGGACAAACCTAAATTTAATGTTTTTGAGAATGGGTTGCTTGAGAGATAGTCTGACTCACTATAATAGCTAGTGTTGAATGACTCATTCAATGTGAGTCACAGATCACACTGTCCATTGATTCCTATATATTCCCTGTCACAGATACTGTTGGTGCCTGCCCATGTCTTTTCTAACTATACATCTTCATCTGAGGGGTTTCTCTGATGGCCAGAGGAATTTAAGGCAGATTGGAGGAACTGGGAAATGACTACTGTTCATAGACTCTCCCCCAGAAAATTTATCAACCAATGATTGGCAGGAGTTGGTGAATAAATACCTCAGATCCTTTGCCCTTTGGCTGATATAAATTTGACGTTCATGCTCTATACTGGCTCATGGTGTTTCCAAAAATGATTAAGCTTGATTGCCCACAGTTGTAACTTGTTTGGTAAATTACCCTTTATTGGCTGCATTCCCTTTCCTGTCTCACTTCATCACTTTCTCACTCATCAACTATTCACAAATAAATTACTGCACTCAAACAATGTCTCAGTCTGTGGCAGAACACAAACTAAGATACCTACCCCTTTTCCCCTAAGGTAGAATTGAATGTTTTATATAGACACCAGGCATACATGTACTATACTATTTCATATGAAGCGATTATTACTTTACAGAAATCTCAATGGTTGGGGGTCCTCTCACTACCTTGGATATGCCCCATCTATCCAGATGTTATTCAGATCTAAGCAGAATCTTAAAGTGGTTCTTCCTTTTACCTCATACCTTTAAGAGTCTGACCCCCACCACATACATATACAATACATTCTACCAAAGTTTATAGTCAATGTCCATTTTAACTTGGTATCTGAAATATACACTTCAGCTAATAAAAAGAATTTTAAGTTTTTATAATTCCGGATATTTCATTTGTCCTTTAAGTACGATTTACTTCCATTTTTATTGTCCTACACATGAAGACCAGACTTCAGATAAAACTTGTGAGACAAACAAACAACAACAACAAAAAAAACCAAGAAAGAAACAACCCAATGTCAAAAGGCAAAACAATCAAAAGAACCAGTGTCAGATATGACTCAGAAGTTGGGATTATCAGTCAGGAAATTTAAAATGATCATGATTAATATGTTAAAGTTTCCATGCATGATCAGATTTAGAGAGAATTTAGAGCTAGACAGATAGAAAGTGTTTTTTAAAAGTCAAGTGAGAATGGTAGAAATAATTTTTTAAAAACATGAGAACAAACATAAAGGATGCCTTTGGTGAGCTCATCAGTAAATTAGACACAGTAGAGGAAACAACAGTGATGTTGAATATAGGTCAATAGATATCAAAATTAAACACAAAGAAAGAAAAGAGTAAAAAAAAAAAAACCCAGAATATTCAAGTACTGTGAAGGACTATCAAGTTATCTAACTTATGTGTAACTGGAAACTTAGAGGAAAAGAATGAGAGTTGGGCAGAAGGAATATTTGGAAAACATAATGGTCAAGAATTTTTCAAAGATAATGAAAGTCATCAAACCAAAGAAGCAAGAAACATAGAACCTGAGGCAGAATAAACAAAACAGACAGAAACCAAATCATAAGAAAATAAAAACACAAAAACACCTGGACACGTTATATTGAAGTGGTTAAAAACCAAAGATAGAGAAAAGTTTGAAGGTAGTGAGAGGGGAGGAAAAAGCACACAGCCAGAAGATAACTGAGTAGTTGACTGACATATTTCAAACTGTGGGGGAAAGAGACCTGCCAACTCAGAATTTTACCTAACAAAAAATAACTTCCCAAAATTAATGTGGTCCAGGTCCCCAGCTTGGGGGACTTTCTTCCCCATTTCAGGATACCTACTTGCTTTTGAATTTTGCCTTTTTACTTCCACACATGTAGGGGTAGGTATAGGTGATGGGTCAGGAGGGTTGGAGCTGGGCTGGGTTGACCTTCTCACCTGACTGGGCTTCCAACACCCCTTTTCTGTGCCTCCTCCAATATGGTCCAGGAATTGGGCAGGGGTTGGAGAGTAGCTGAAGCTTTTGGGGTACTCAGTGCTATGTGAGTTCTGCAGAGGGATGGTGTAGTGGGTCCTTTAGGTTGGAATAGGGCTGGATCCTCAAGGCTGCTGGAAACTTCTCAGCCTGAAGTCTAGTCTGGGGCCAGGATTGAGAGCAACTCTGAATGGGCCTCCCCCAAGCCTTGTGCTGTCTTCCTGGTGGCATGAAGCAGGACAAGGTGAAGTTGCAGCAAAACCTGGAAGGGTCTCAGGACATCAGAACTTTACAGGAGCTCCAAAGCAGAAGAGGATCACCCTGTGGGAAGGTATTTAGCCAAAGGAGCAACTGCTGTTTTGAGACTCTGCAGCTCAGTGTCAGTAATGTGTGTAAGCTGTGCCCCCTGTTGCAGAAATAGGTGGAGGAAGATGACAACAAGGAGAATCTTCAGAGGAAAGGCAAAGAGGAGTCCCTCCTGCAGCAGGCTCGAAAGGGAGAGCAGATAAGCATTGAGAATTAAGTAGCTTGGCATCAACAAGCACATAGTCTTAGTGTGGCTCTGTACCTGGTACCAGAAGGGCAGTCAATCAAGCAGGAACTATTCCCAATGAGAGTATTTTGAGGCTGCTGAGTTTCCTTTCATGGGGGCACCAGTGTGCTTTTCTCTGGCACCAGGGCCCATTTCAGTAGCCTAGACTATGGGGGCTCTCACTTCACTATCCTGTACTCCTTGGTCCCTTTGACCTTTGAGGGTGAAGTGTTCCCTTTTGTCCAGCTCACCACTCTGGGCTTTCTCATGCATTCAAACTGAGGTGCCTGCTTTTCTCTGAGGGGTGGGGGCAGGAGTGGGGGATGAGGAAAGCGGGAGAAACTGGGGAAATAGGACGCTGGGATTTGTGCCAGGGCTTTTGGAGTTAGGTTTTTCATTTAATAAATAGGAAACATTCAATTAATTGGGAATATGAAGAACGGGGGCAGGGAGTTTTGAGGGAAATAGTCGGAAGGAAGGTAAAATTCATTGATGTTCTTGATTTTAAACACAATGTCAGTCATCACTTTGTTTTTAAATAAAGAAGCCTGGGACACAGTGGGAAAAAAAGTGTAAAATAAAAACTTTTAAGACAAGAACCAAAAAAAAAAAATCATTACCCAAAGTCCTAGAGGAAAAAAAAATTATGAAAGAAAGTTCTTCAGGAAGAAGGAATATGATATCAAAGAGAAACTTGGTGCTACACAAACAAACATCTCTGAAAATAGTTAAAAATTAAGGTTCATATAAAAAGGATCTTTCTTTCTTCTTATGAATTAATCTAAGAGGTAACTGAATGCCAAAATAGTAGCAATATATCGTGCCTTTACAGATAAAAGTAAAATATATGATAATATAGCAGAAAAGATTGGAGGGAGAAATTACAATTTGTTAGATTATTGCCCTATAAATGTAGTGGTATGATATTATTTGAAGGTAGATGTAATTAATTAAAATAATATATTTCATACACTAAGAGAATCACCAAAAGATAGACAATATATAAATAATAAGCCAAATGTAGATATAAAATGGAATCATAAAAAAGTTTCTATACTCCAAAAGCAGGCAGGAAAAGAGTAAAGAAGAACAAAGAACAATGGAATGGATAGAAAAATATCCAGTAAAATGATAGATTTTAATCCAATCACATCAATAATTCATTGAATATAAATGGTATAATATACCAAATAAAAGACAGATTGTCAGATTGGATTCAAAAGCAAGATCTAACCACATACTATAACTATATACTGTTGAGAAGAAACACACATCAAGTACAAAGACACAGATAAATTAGAAATAAAAGTATGAAAAACAGACATACTATGCCAACACTAATCAGAAGAAAGCTGGAGTGGCTAGCAAACAAAATAGGAATATTACCAGAGATAAAGAGGGACATTGCAAAATGATAAAGGATTCAATTTATCAAAAAGACAAAATAATACTAAGTCTGTAAGCACTGAACAATGGAGCTTTAAAATACTTGAAGCAAAAACTGATAGAATGGGAAGGAGAAAGAGACAAAGAAGAAAGAGACAATTACAGATTAAGACTTCAATACTCCTCTTTCAATAATTGATAGAACAAGTAGAGAGAAAATCAGTGAAAGTAGAGAAGACCTAAAGAACATTATCAACCAACCTGATAGTTATAGAATACTATATCAAACAACAGTAGAATACACATTATTTTTTTATGTGCGCACTGAACATTCACCAAAATAAACTCTATTCTGTGTAATATTTAAAATAATTGAATTAGGGGAGGGCCAAGATCATGGAGTAGAAAGACCCTGAGCTCACCTCTTCTTACGGGCACACCAAATTTACAACTATTTACATGAACAACCATCAACAAAAAAGACTGGAACCTACCTGAAAGATCTTCTACAGCTAAAGATATAAAGAAGGAATGACAACAAGATGGGTAGGAGGGACAGAGTCGTGATATAGTCAATTCTCATACCCTTGGACCCACAAATGGGAGAATAATTACAATTGCAGAGGTTTTCCCAAAGGAGTAAGGGGTCTGAGCCCTACATCAGGCTCCCTCGGCCAGGGGTTCGTCCTAGAAAGATGAGACCCCAGAAAGTTTGGCTTTGAAGGTCAGTGGGGCTTATTTTAGGAGTTCCAGAGGGCTGTGGGAAATAGAGACTCAACTTTTAAAGGACACCACAAAATCTCACATGTACTGGGACCCAGGGCAGAAGCAGTAATTTGAAAGGAGTCTGGGTCAGACCCACCTACTGATCTGGAGAATCTCCTGGAGAGGCAGAAGGCAACTTCAGCTCATCCTGGGGACATAGACACTGGCAGAAGCCATTTTGGAGAGCTTGTTCTACCATGTGGACACTGGTGTTGGCATTCACCATTTAGGAATCCTCCTTCTAGCTTATGAACCTCAGAACCCAGCCCCACCCATGCCCACCAGCCCATAGGCACTAGTACTGGGACATCTCAGGCCAAGCAATTAAATGGGCAGGGACACAGCCCCACCCATCAGCAGACAGGCTGCCTTAAGACCCTCTGAGCCCACAGCCTGAATAGACAGTTTTCCAAAGAAGACATACAGATGGCTAACAGGCACATGAAAAGATGTTCAATGTCATTAATCATCAGAGAAGTGCAAATCAAAACCACAATAAAATATCACCTCATACTTGCCAGTATGGCTGTCATCAAAAAGAACACATATAACAAATGTTGGCAAGGATGTGGAGAAAAGAGAACCCTCATACACTGTTGGTGGGAATGTAAATTGGTGCAACCACTGTGGAACACAATATGGAGGTTCCTCAAAATAGAACTACCGTGCAATCCAGGAATTTCACTTCTGGGTATATATCTGAAGAAAGTGAAAACATTAATTTGAAAAGGTGTATGCACCCCAAGGTTTATAGCAACATTATTTACAATTGCCAAGATATGGAAGCAACCCAAGTGTCCATCAACAAAGAAGATACAGTTTATATATACAATGGAATACTACTCAACCATAAGAAAGAATAAAACTTTGCCATTTGTACAAATATGCATGGACTTGGAGGGCATTATGCTAAGTGAAATAAGTCAGGCAGAGAAAGACAAATACTGTATGATATGACTTATATTTGGATTCTAAAAAAAAAACCAAACTAGTCAATTTAACAAAACAGAAACAGCCTCCCAGAGATAGAGAACAAACTGGTGGTTACTGATGGGGAGAGGGAAGGGGGGAGGGACAATATAGGGGTAGAGGATTAAGAGGTACAAACTACTATGAATAAAATAAATAAGGTACAATGATATATTGTACAGCACAGGGAATATTAGCCAATAGTCTGTAATAACTATAAATGGAGTATAAGCTTTAAAAATTGTGAATCACTAGGTTATACACCTGAAACATAAAACTGTATATCAACTATACCTCAACTTTTAAAAAAGGAAAAAAAAAAGAAAACAAAAAAAAATTTAAGGTATTTTGTATAGATACCAAGTCTTTGAATATAATAGCAAAACATACTTTGATAATTTTTCCATTTCAACTTCAATAATGGGCTTTAAATATTAAAGATTAAAAAATTAGAATAAAATAATTGAATTAATACAAGCTATAAACCCATAACATAATTAAATTAGATATCAATAAGAGAAAGATATCTCTAAAATCTCCATGTATTTGGCAATTAAAAACCATCTTTCTAAATATCCATGGATCAAAGGAATAGTCACAAGGAAAATAAGAATATATTTTAAATTCAATGATAATGAAAATACAAATATTTAAATATGTGGAGTATAGCTAAGAGAATGTTTAAAGAGAAATCTATAGTGTTAGATACGTACATTAGAAAAGAAGAAAGGACTGAATCAATGTTTTAAGCTTCCACATTAACATACTATAAAAGAAGAGCAAATTAAACCCAAAGCAAGCAGAAATAAATAATAAATGTAAGTGCAGAAATCAATTAAATTGAAACAAAAGTAATAGAGAAAATAAATAAAATGAAAAGCTGGTTATTTGAAAAGATCAATAAAATTGATAAGCTTCTAGCCAAACTGGCCAAGAAAAAAAAAGAGAAAAAACTTAAATTACTAAATGACAGAAAATGCAAACATCAGAAGAGAAAGAGGAACATTATTACAGAGGCTATAATGTTTAAAGGACAGCAAAGAAATATCTTGAACAGTTTTATGTCTGAAAATTTGTCAATCTAGATGAAGTGAGCAAATTCCCTAGAAAAAATATAAAATATCAAAGCTTATTTAAGAATAACTAGGTAATCTGAATATTCATACGCTTTTTTAAAATTTGGATTTTTAGTTAAAAGTTTTCAAACCAAAAAAGTCCAAGTCCATATATTTTATATAAAACAAATAAGCAGAAATAGCTAAATTATCTTCTAGGAGTTTTGGGGAAAAGTACCTAAACATTCTTTTTGATGTTCTAGAGAAAGATATAAGTGCAAGGAAAAGAAAGCAAAGTAAAATGTATTGCTACCTGAGCCTTGGTCAAAATAAGACAGAATATTGTGGCCTAGACTAGAGGTCCAAGGAATTTTTCACTGTTAAGCCTAATCTGAATCTTGATTTCTAGCTCTGGAAGAGATGGAGCCAAAGGTGTACAAGTTAAGCCTTGGTGCACAAATCTGGCCTGCACTGGCCAGACCAAAACCTGGTGGCCAGTTTGGAAAAGAAAGAGTGAAGTGGAGCTGGCCGTGTTTGGAAGGAAAAGTCCAGGGTGAGCTTATCTCTCCAGTCAGGAAGAAGAGATGTTGGAGAAAAGGGAACCCTCCTACAGTGTTGGTGGGAATGTAAATTGGTACAGCCACTATGGAGAATAGTGTGGAGGTTCCTTAAAAAACTAAAAATAGAGCTACCACATGATCCAGCAATCCTGCTCCTGGGCATATATATGGAGAAAACCGTAATTCGAAAAGATACATGCAACCCAATGTTCATTGTAACACTGTTTACAATAGCCAAGACATGGAAGCAACCAAAATGTCCATTGACAGAGGAATGGATAAAGAAGATGTGGTATATATATACAATGGAATTTTACTCTGCCATGAAAAAGAATGAAATTCTGCCATTTGCAGCAACATGGATGGACCTGGAGATTATCATACTAAGTGAAGTAAGTCAGACTGAGAAAGACAAATATCATACAATATCGCTTATATGTGGAATCTAAAAAAAAATATGATACAAATGAACTTATTTACAAAACAGAAACAGACTTGCAGACTTAGAGAGCAAACTTATGGTTATGGTGGGGAAGGGTGGGAGGAGGGATAGATTGGGAGTTTGAGATTGACATGTACACACTACTATTTTTAAAATAAATAACCAACAAGGACCTACCATATAGTACAGGGAACTCTGCTCAATATTCTGTAATAATCTAAATGGGAAAAGAATTCGAAAAAGAAGAGATACATGTACATGTACATAATTATTTTTTGTACATACATAACGGAATCACTTTGCTGTACACCTGAAACTAACGCAACATTGTTAATCAGCTATGCTGCAATATAAAATAAAAATGTAAAAAATAAAATGAGATGTTACTAGGGATGTAATGTACAACATGATAAATATAATGAACACTGCTATATGTTATGTATGAAAGTTGTTAAGAGAGTAAATCTAAGAGTTCTAATCATAAGGAAAATTTTTTTTCTATTTAACTTTTATCTATATGAGATGATGGGATGTTCACTAAACTTATTGTAGTAATCATTTCATGATGTATTAAGTCAAATCGTTATGCTGTACACCTTAAACTTATACAGTGCTCTATGTCAATTATATGTCAATAAAACTGGAAGAAAAAGAAAAGTGAAATAAAAAAAAAAAAAGAAGAGGTGACTGGCCTGTTTCAAGGGAGCATGCTTGGGGACTATTTAGCATTCTGTTTTAACAGAATGACAAGCTAGAAGAAGAGACAAGCTATGGTAAATCAAAACCACAGTCTGACTTTTGGATGCCCCTTAAGCCCACGCATGTGGTCCCACCAGAATCTTGTTACTTCACACAACACATTAATATCTCTTTACTTTGGGAGAAGGAAAAAGGGAAGTGCAAAAGGGATCAGAGTAGGAACTTGAACCCCTTTCTCACTCTTACCACTCCAAATATAGTAATCAGGAACAGCAGGTTGCAAAACTGTATGTATTTGCATAATTTCTTTATCTGAAAACATGCATTTTTTGTATAATATATGATAGAAAAATTTAAAAGATTCATACTAAAATATTAGTATATATTTCTAGATGATTATAAAATATTTTTATTTTCTTATTGCTTATCAATAGTTTCAAATATTTCTCTAATGGACAGTTTTATTTGTGAAATAAAATAATTTTAGAGTGAATGGAAGATATTGACAAAGATTCTGTCATTGATCAAACTCTACTCAGTTTCCTTTGAGCTCTTTTTCAACCAGGCCTGATTTTTGGACTTCTGTATTCATTCCTGAATTGTCCAGTTTTAGCAAAACTCCTGCTAAGTCTGACCAGTACCCCTACCCTTGATATCTGATCATCCTTGATACATAATTAGGTTCCTTATCCTCCACCATCCCACAGGTGATGTCTGATCACCCTAGCCTGCCTTCAGCAATACTATGAGGTGGGTCTAGCCAGAATCCCCTTACTTCTGTTGTTTCTTCTTGGTAATTTTCCATCCACTGCCCCCCTCCCTGCTCCTTGGCTATAAATACCCACTTGCTTATGTTATATGCAGAGTTGAGCTCAACATCTCTCCCCTATTGAAGTGGTCCTTACACCTAGTAAAATAGCCTATGCTTGAATAAAGTCTTCCTTACCATCTTCAACAAGTGTCACTGAATGATTTTTTTCCTTAATAGCATGCAGATTGGATGAAAAGAAATACATGTATTTTAAACAGATAATATAATAATCTATGCAGAAAAATCAAATGGAATCCACAAAAAGCTACTACAACTAATAGATGAGTTTAGCAAGTTTCCAGAATACAAGATCAATATTCAAAAATCAACTGCACTTCTGTATAGTGGTAATAAACATTCAGAACTTGAAGTTTAAAATACTGTGTACAATTATAATCAGCATATGAAAACTTAGTTTTAAATCTGGCAAATTATGTGCAAGACCTATAAATGGAAAAAGAACAAAAGCTTTTCTGAGGGAAATTAAAGAATACCTAAATAAGTGGAAAGATGGGTTAGAAGATTCAATATTGAAAAAATGTCAATTCTCCCCAAATGCATTTATACATTTAATAAAATTCCAATCAAAATACCAGCAGAATTTCTTGTAGATATTGACAAGCTGATTCTAATACTCACATGGGAATGCAAAGAATATAGAATACCCAAGACAACTTTGAAAAAGGAGCAAAATTAGAGATCTAACACTATCTGATTCTAAGATTTAACATAGAACTTTATTATCAAGATAGTGTGGAATTGTTGTAAAGATAGACAAGCAGATGAGTAGACTAGAATACAGTCCAGAAATAAACTCATAAATATATGGATAGCTGATTTTGAACAAAGCTGAGAAGGTAATTCAGCAGAGAAAGGATAGTCTTTTCAACAAATGATGCTGGAACATCTGGATACCTATATGAAGAAAAATGAACTATAATCCAGATCATATACAAAAATTAACTCAAGATGGATCATAAACCTAAATGAACAACCAAGAAATATGACATCAAAAGCACAACCTATAAAAGAAAAAATATTGATAAATTTACTTCATTAAATAAAGAATTAAATTAAATATATTGCTGTTAAAAATTGCTAAAATGAAATGACAAACCATAGAATTTCAGGAAATATGTTTAAATCATATATCTGATAAAACACTCATATGTAGGATATGTGAAGAACTCTCAAAGCTCAAAAATTAGAAAACAAATTTTAACTCTGAAACAGCTAAAAATGGGCAAAAAAATTTGAAGAGACACTTCACTAAAGATGGCCTACAGATGTCAAATAAGGGCAGAAAAATACTTAATCATCATTAGCCATCAGGGAAATGCAAATTAAAACCTCAAGGAGATACCACAACCCACCTATTAAAATAACTGAAATTGAAAGAACAATCCATTCCAGAAGCAGCAATACAGACCTTTGTACTCATAGATAGGCAACACAATGAATTAGAAGATAATTACACAAAATTGAAGGGGGCAGTAAATTCATGTCAAATTTCCGTTATGTTAAAAGTTCCCTCGGCACATTCTAGTTATCTCTGCACATCCTACTGCTTCCTCAGCCCTTCTGCAGAGTTTTCGCAGTGAATCCTCTTTAATCTATGTTATTTTTTCTCCACATTTTTGCCTTTCATTAGCAAAATTCTAATGAAGCAGGAAAAGGATTAATGCATCTATCAAACAATATGCCCTTTTCCCCCGGTATGTTGCCAGACACATTTCAATTGGAAGTTATTTTTTAAAAACTTTTTAGATATAAAATCAAAATGTCACAAGTAAGTAAATTAAGGTTTATTTTATGAATGTTCATGGATAATTTTCTCTGTTAATGCACAAGAAGCAAATCTGAACACATTACCACCATGTTCAAAATCATGTTAATAATTTTCCTTTAAGTTGGGGTAAAGAACAAAGTCCCTGACCTGGCCTCCAAAGCCCTGTGTTACCTAAATATGCTGGCCTCTCTGACCTCATCGGGCTCCTCCCTGCTTCTCTTTTTGCAAGCCACATTTACCATGCTGTGCTTCTCCAATTACCTAGGTTCTCTGATAATCTGATAGTCCCTCCAGTGATGAAGGCCCTGTGGATGGGACCTGTCCACAGGCAACAATCACTTTGTTAGAGTTGAAGACCCCTGGGCCCCACACAGACCTACTGAAACAAAATCTGCATTTTAACAAGATTTCCAGGAGATTCACAGGCAATAAAGTTTGAGGAGCACTGATCTAGATCACCTCTCACTGTGATCTTTTGTTTTGTTTTTCCTTTGCTCCTCCCCAGATCTTTGCTTAGTAAGATTTCTCATCAGATTTCAGCTTAAAGTTGGGAGTTAGGTGTGAGTCTGGAATGTGAGCTACAGTTTGCAAGAGGAGGACAACTTTACTTGGGGTTCGCTCCTGAAAGGAATCTAGAACTTTGACCTCATTAAAATCATGTATGATTAGCTCAGACAATAGGATACTAAGCAGAGCATCAAAATTTATAGATAAATTGAAATTGTCATAAACATATCAGATGTGTCATCTGTGGTGAAAAGTAATGTCATAAAGTGTGGTTTCTACTGTTAAAACTGGAACTATCTACAATGATTGATGTTTATAATTTCAGAGCCTATGATGCCCCATGGGACAACCTGCCTTTCTCATACATGTCCAAGTCCACAGGGCCCAGTAAATGCTTAGCTTTGCCCTAAAGGGAATCCTTGCAGGGGGTATCAAGGAATTTTAGTTCTTCATTCCTCCTTCTTCTGGCAAAAGCACACAGTTGTATAATTGGTTGACTCTTCTGTTCAAAGCAAATTAATATAAACTATAATTTCCTGAGCTTGGGAAGTCTCCAAAATGAATCAGTGTGCAAAGAATTGCTACCTATGTTATTGTCATTTCCATGCTGTTGTAGAGAAAGCCTAATGTATTGACAGGATATCCACAATTTCTCATAAGATATGGGTAAGAGAGAAATGAATTGTATAATATTCATTATTCTTTATATAAAAATTAAAATACTGTTTAATTTATAATAATTTTAGATTGGGTTCATAAGATGTCAAAATAGCCACGTAGAGATGAAAAAAAGTGAATTAATTGTGTATTTTATTTTTGTGATTAAAATTTAGACATGTAAAATAGCTGTAAGACAGAATTGTTCCCTTTAATTTAATGATGTTTTATTATTTTGTTAACCTAACTATAAAGACTTATAAGATAAATTCTGGTGAACCAGAAAGTTAAATAATTTAAAATTGGGTTTAATGTTTCAGGTCATATGATTCTTATATAAGAAATTATTTAGAGCTTTCTGACACAAAGACCCACTCTGATTAGTTAACTGATTAAAACTTTTAAGGTCAATCACTTAAATATTAATTCCTCTATTCCTTCACATACTTATGAGAATAATTTTATTGAATATTTTGTACATATAGCATAGAAATATATACATGTATTAGAATATAAATGAAAAAAGTATATAAATCACATATATATGTTAGGAAATATATAGACAATGTTTCTCCACTATGCTTTCCAGCATTTATGAATTAATAAGTACCCACACACAAATTAAATTTGAGAACTTTCAATTACTTAGTGATTGGGATTGAGGAGAAGGAAGGAAATTTCATATAAAAATCTACTTAACAACTGAAATTCTTGATGTTCATTATTTATATCGCCTATATTCAAGATCCAGTTTGGGCTCAGTTTTTGATTCCCCCCCAAAACTAAAAAGCCCACAATTGGTGGAGAGTAAAGTGTTCTTGAGTTAAATGAGCAGGATTTCTAGATAAGATGAGTTCTAATTACTCTAATAACAAAGAGAAAGTAATTTTAAATATGGAAAGAACTTTCTGTCAGTGCCAATATATTTATTAACAACACACAATTTGTACGATACAATTTAAAATAGAAGTCTCTTTTTCATACACAAATTCTAGACGAAAATAAACTTTACATAAAAAAAAAGATTCAGGACAGACAACCTTAGGGAACACCAGAGCTAAAACAAACACTCACCCCCAAGTCTCTGAGCCTTTCCCTTTATAGGTTTCCCCTGCTATCTGAAAGTAGAACATTCCTATGAAACCTTTTAAAAGCTAAAATGGCATAAAGAGAAGAAGCTATTACCTTAAGACACATCTTCCTAACAGACGGACAAAATAAATCAAGATAAAGCACAGATACAGACACAGTTCAAAGATATGATGGCTTGATGCTGATAATGATAAATGTAGTTCCCAGGGAAGGAGCTTGGTGGGGCCATTCTGGCTGCTGGGGGTGTGTGTTGTCTCTATAACTGCTTGCTGCAAAAGAAATGCTGAACACTGTTTTTGCCTTCTATTGGTAATAGCAAAAATCCTTTTCGGATCTCTTTCGGTTAGTGAAAACAGTTATTAACATAGTTCTTTCATAAAAGAGAAGTGGTGGTAAAGCAAACTTTTGAAAAGCGGGGCATACCTATATTTCCTCTTCAGCTTTTCTTGGATACTTCCTCTCTCAGATACTTCCTTCTCAGCTCTACTTTGGCTTGTCTTTCCTATACTTATCCATCTATGTCTCTGATATTTTCCATCTGTTACCTCCCCACTGTTTTCTTTTCACCAACACATATTCTCTTCCCACTTTTCCTGTTCCCTTTCTCCTCTCAACTCCTTACTCTCCTCTCTTTTGAAAACTTTCATTAAAATGTTCTAGAGGAAAAAAAAACCCCATATGTGTCTAGGAGAAGTAGAAAAATGCCAATGGTTCTCCACCTTTCGTGGAGTACTCCAAATCCTTCCACCCACTTGTTTCCCTTTCACTTCTCATTATTCTCTGGCCTCAACTCAATCACAAAATGCAAACTGCTCTCACTAAAGCCACTAAAAATCCCTTAATTTCCACACTCAGTGAAATCTGATCACCCTTTGTCCTACTAGACCATTTATTTTGGCATTTGACGTGTCATTCTCTTCGTTCATTTTGAATATCTTTTCTCTAAGTTCACAACACTCAGCTTTCCAGTCTCCCTCCTGCTTCTCTGCTCAGTATCCTTTTCTGGTCTCTCCCTAGTCTTCCTCTGTTGTGAAACAGGCCTCCTGATTGCCACAGGAAATGAGTTAATTGAATGGAAATGGCTCTAACATAGAAATGCAAGAGACAATGGAGAAATCAGGTGAAAAAATGATCAGGAAGAGAAGGAAGCAAAGGAGCTAATCAACAGCCCAAATCATGTCCCAACACCAGCTCAGTGAGACCTGCTGCCACTGCTGTTGAAGTTGGAATGCCAGCTCACACTCAGAGTGCCATGGCTGTGGATGCAGGATGCGTTTGCTGGAGTCTTGATATTGCTGTCTTTGCAACTAATATTCTCTTTTGTCCCGGTACCTTTTTTTTCTCTCTCTCTTCATATTCTAAATGTAGGTTTTGTGGATTTGATTTGCCAAATCTAGGTCAAGTTCCCTCACTCTATGTGCAAGGGGAATGGGAAAGTCAGTGTCTAGTTCTTTGGCTTCTTTTTTTTTTTTAATTAATTTTTTATTGGAGTATAGTTGGTTTACAATGTTGTGTTAGTTTCTGCTGCACAGAAAAGTGAATCAGTTATACATATACATATATCTGTTCTTTTTAGATTCTATTCCCATATAGGTCATTATGGCTATCATCTTTTGGCTTCTTGAATGCGTGATAACCTCTACCAACCACCACGACTATGTGGGAGAAAAGGGGATCAGATGTTGGCTATCTAATATATGCTGTGTATCCACTGTGTAACCTCTTTAATATAAGTTCCTCAAGTTTCTTTCTGTGCCCTTCTTCTTTTTATGCATACTCTTCAATGGATAGGTTATCAATAAATATGCCTTCAGCTACCCCCAAAACTCCTAAGACATTATTTCTATTAAGCAATTTGTAGACTCATATTACTAAGTACATCTCATCTTGATGTTCAGAGGATGCTCTCTCCACAAACTGGCCACTGCCGCTGAGATCTTGATCTCAACTTTTGATGTCCATCTAGCCAGTCACCAAGTGACTCTTCTCTCTTTCACTGACCACCCCTTTCACATCTAATGTCACAAGGTCCTAGTGACTCTGCATTTTGAATTCTTTTGCATCTATCTCTCTGTCCTCCTCATGACAACTGAAGTTACATCACCAACGGACTAGGCACTACACATGCATTTGTGGAGCACTTTTAAAGTACGGATTCCTAGAACTCAATCTTGACCCACTGAATTAATTTCTATAGTAATGTCTCACAATGTATATTCTGCATAAAAAGCTCCACGATCAATTCTGATGTGTAATCTGGTTAGAAAACCACTGGACAATAAATAGCAATATCTCCTGAATAGTATCCCTGACTCCGGCTTTCCCTCCATGACACCTATTTTCTGTGCTGACAAAAAATTAATTTAAAATACTTTCTGAGGCCTCTCCCTGTCTTGAAAATTTTCAGTACATACATATTACCTGAGGCAAAGAGTTCATGATCCTTCACGTGGCATTCAATTCATTTTATCATCCAGATCCCTTAAACATCTATTCCCTTGACTAATAATCCATGTCCCAGACTCAGAATTTCCCTACCACACTCTATCAGGTCCCCACAAATTTAGCAAATGGTTAGAATGTCTCTTTTATATAAATCTATTAATTTCTGCACATTATTTGAACTGAAATTATTGTATTGATTGGCATTTCTTCAAATCCCCCAAACAGTTTATATAGTAATATTTTATGAAATTAAAAGAGCATTCTGATAGGAGTATGATTTTGACTCCACTTTACAAGTTTTCAATTCATAAATCCATAGTGAATGTTATTTTTATACTTATTGCATTTTAGTTCAGGGGACATCCAGTGAAGATATGGAAAAGGAAAATGCAACATTGCTGACAGAGTTTGTTCTCTCAGGATTTTCGTATCAATAGGAGCGGCAAATCCCCTTGTTCCTGGTATTCCTGGTATATACCTCATCACCATTGTGGGGAACCTTGGTCTTATTGCTCTCATCTGGAATGACTCTCAACTTCACACCCGCATGTACTTATTCCTTGGGAGTTTGGCTTTTGTGGATACTTCAGTATCATCCATAGTGACCCCCAAGATGCTGGTCAACTTCTTCGCCAAGAGTAAGATGATATTTCTCTCTGAATGCATGGTACAATTTTTTCCCTTTACAGTCAGTGCAACCACGGAATGTTTTCTCTTGGCAAGTATGACATATGATCGCTATGTGGCCATATGCAACCCTTTATTTATCCAGTGATTATGTCCAATAGACTATGTATACGACTGTTAGTCTCATCATTTGTAGGTGGTGTCCTACATGCCTTTATTCATATAGGTTTTTTATTCAGATTAACCTTCTGTAATTACAACATGATATATAACTTTTACTGTGACATCATGCCATTGTTTAAAATTTCTTGTACTGACCCTTCTATTAATATTCTGATGGTTTTTATTTTCTCTGGTTCAATTCAGGTGTTTACCATTCTGATGGTTCTTATTTCTTATACACTAGTTCTCTTTACAATTTTAAAAAAGAAGTCTGTCCAAGGCATAAGGAAGGCCTTCTCCACCTGTGGGGCCCACCTCCTATCTGTTTCTTTATACTATGGACTTCTTCTCTTCATGTATATTCATCCTGGATCCACACAAGCAGATGATCAAGATATGATGGAGTCTCTATTTTACACTGTCATAATCCCTTTGTTAAATCCAATTATCTACAGCCAGAGAAATACGAAAGTCATAGATTCACTGACAAAAATGATAAAGAGAAATGTTTAGACCCCATAGTAATGTCTGTTCTCTTTCCATTAAAACAGTCATAAAATTGTGCAGATTAGATATTGCTATGTGTTGACTAGTGTTCAAAGTTTTTTGTATTTATAACTGTCCTATTATTTTGAGTTAAAATGTTAGTTTCTAATAAATTCCTTAAAATATGTGTATATATTTTTCAAAAACACAAAGGAATTTTAATCAAGTGTTCATATCATATTAAAATAACTAAAGCAGAAAATAAATGAAAACATTTTACATGCTTGTATATTCTTCAGTATGGCTTTATATGTGAATTTATTAAGCATTTATTAAGCACTAAAATAGTGTTGTACTTCTGAAAATTACTTGAGTGCGATGTCTTTGGTAGTAATATAGCTGTATTGCCTGGAGACATATATCACATTTAACTCCACAGTGGACGTGGGTTTGTGTTTGAGTGAACAGAGGCAAATCCCAGGAATTCTGCGTGCCATCAAAGGTCTTTTATTCCACTTTATTTGCAATATGTTGAATCTCACTTCTTGTGGGGACTCAACTCTCATGTCACACAGAGAAAGAAACGCAATGGTAAAGCAATGAGGAAAAACATGAAAAGGGAGTTAAGAGAGCGAAGGTCAGGCCAAACCATAAGAGGATGCTCTTAATTCAGTGTGCTTCTATGAGGAACTAGAAGGAGTGAGTTACCTCCCACGTTCTATGATGTTTTCTAAGACCCTTTCTACCTGTTTATTTGTTGTTGGGTAATGTAAAAAGTTTCACTAAGAGTTCAGATTGAATAACTAAATTGGGATGGGTGTGGGAAGGAGAGAAGTGGCAGAATAGGAAGGAAATGGTCTCAATCTTCCTAAAATTAAAAAAAGAAAGAAGTTTGTAAGATAAAGAAATCAGTAGTATGTAAAAGTTATTCAAATGTGTTGTTGACAACAAGGGGCTTTAAATGCATATTATCAAAGCTCAAATAATGTTAAGATGATATGATGCCATAGTTCCCAGTGGGTAGCTGAGAAATACTTGAAAATGAGCAAGAATTTGGCTGTTTCATGCTCTAAAAGTCCTTGAAAGGTTGTTCTCCTCACATGCTGTACTATTTAAGTATAATAAGCCATCCATTTTCAGAGCCATTTTGCCTTTCCTCTCCCGACACTTAAATTCCATACACATTCCATACCACTCAGGTCCTAACCCTCAAAACTACCGACCTCTGTTATTTACCCCTTCCATCCTGCTGATATTCTTTTCCTTTCCAAACATACCTGCAGGATTAACCTTTATAAACAGGACTCTGATTACATGATATCTTTCTTCAATAACTTTTAATAGATTGTCATTGCTACCAGATTTTTCACATATATGGGAAATGTATCTAGAGCTGTATATGTACATATGCATTATGATTATTTCTTCATTTATATGTTAAGATTACATGGTATATAAATACAAGTACATATATATGCATATATATCTATATATACAGACTTCTTCCTTCCTTCCTTTCTTCTTTCTTTCTTTCCTTTCTTTCTTTCTTTCCTTCCTTCCTTCCTTCTTCTTTCTTTCTTCCTTTCTTTCTTTCCTTTCTTTCTTTCTTCCTTTCTTTTTCTTTCCTTTCTTTCTTTCTTCTTTCTTTCTTTCTTCATATTTCACCCTGCATTTGTTCATCCCGGCATTCAAATAAAACCTTGCTTTAACTCTGAAGGCTCTTCCTCCACAATTCTCCTGTGGACTCTACATTATACCCAAACTGAGTTACTGAAAGCTTTCTGGACAAACCTCTCTCTCTTAGGTTCATGCTTTTTCTCACACAGGTCTCTCCACAGAGAATCCTCCCCACCCAACTTCTCTATCTTCATTTAAAATTGAAAAGGTATCATTTCCTCAAGGTCTCTCTCAAATTTTACAACTTCTGAGATGCTTTTCCAGTGTACCTCAAAGGTAATAGGAATGCTCACTCATCTCAAATGTGTAGCAGTTTATTTATTCTTCTTGGTCACACTTGGCCTCGTATAATAATATTTTTGGCCTACAAACTCTTTTAAATTACAATTTAGAAATCCTTCTGTCTTTTGTAGTAGATAGCACAGTGGCTTACTCACATGAGCTCCTAAATAAGTATTCACAAAATATTTATAAACTTAAAATGATCTGACAGCACACATACATGGAATACAGTAAGAGTGCATCACTCTTTTTCAACCCGGTACTGAGCCCAGGGAAATTACTGGGCCTGGCATGGCTGCTGCATGCCAGCTCACCTTCTTAAATTTCTTTCATGACAATTGAAAATATTATAAGTAGGATTGGTTCCTGGGATAGAGTATGACAAAATATCAGGGAGAAGCCCTTAATTAGAGGTTTGGTTTAAAGATACAAGACATATAATTATTTAAAACAAAAATCATTACTCTATATTCCTGGAGGTGCAAGTCACAAGATTAGACCAGGTCATCTGCTTTCTTTTTACTCCTCTGAGACATCCCCCTATGTCCCAAAAAGGGAATGCATTCATCACATTCCAGTTGCTTTTACTGTTTCTCCCTAAAGAGTCTTTTTTTTTTTAAGGAAACTCCATACTGTTCTCCATAGTGGCTGTATCAATTTACATTCCCACCAACATTGCAGGAAGGTTCCTTTTTTTCCACACCCTCTCCATCATTTATTATTTGTAGACATTTTGATGATGGCCATTCTGACTGGTGTGAGGTGATACCTCATTGTAGTTTTGATTTGCATTTCTCTAATATTTGGCTATGCTGAGCATCTTTTCATGTGCCTTTTGGCCATCTGTATATCTTCTTTGGAGAAATGTCTATTTAGGTCTGCTGCCCATTTTTTGATTGTGTTGTTTGTTTGTTTGATATTTTGTTATCTGAGCTGTTTGTATATTTTGGAGATTAATCCCTTGTCAGTCTCATTGTTTGCAAATATTTTCTCCCATACTGTAGGTTGTCTTTTTGGTTTGTTTATAGTTTCCTTTGCTGTGCAAAAGCTTTTAAGTTTAATTAGGTCCCATTTGTTTATTTTTTATTTCAATTTCTCTAGGAGGTGGATCCAAAAAAATATTGCTGTGATGTATGTCAAATAGTGTTCTGCCTATGTTTTCCTTTAGGGGTTTTATAGTAACTGGTTTTACATTTAGGTCTTTAATCTAATTTGAGTTTATTTTTGTGTATGGTGTTAGAGAATGTTCTAATTTAATGGTTTTACATGTAGCTGACCAGTTTTCCCTGCACCACTTATTGAAGAGACTGTCTTTTCTCCATTGTATATTATTGCCTCCTTTGTCATAGATTAATTGACCATAGGTGTGTGGATTTATTTCTGGGCTTTTTATCCTGTTCCATAAAAATAGAGCTACCATACAATCCTGCAATCCCACTCCTGGGCGTATATCTGGAGAAAACCATGACTCAAAATGATACATGCACCCCAATGTTCATTGCAGCAAAAGCCAAGACATGGAAGCAACTTAAATGTCCATCAATGGATGAATGGATAAAGAAGATGTGGTATAATATATGCGATGGAATATTACTCAGCCGTACAAAAGAATGAAATAATGCCATTTGCAGAATGTGAATGAACCTAGAGATTACCATACTAAGTGAAGTAAGCCAGACAGAGAAAAACAAATATCATATGATATCGCTTGTATGTGGAATCTTTTAAAAAATGATACAAATGAACTTATATACAAAACAGAAATAGGCCCAAAGACATAGAGAATAAACTTATGGTTACCAAAGGGGAAGGTGGTGGAGGGATAAATTAGGAGTTTGGGATCAACATATACACACTACTATGTATAACATAGATAACCAACAGGGACCTACTGTATAGCACACAGAACTTTACTCAATATTTTGTAATAACATATAGGGGAAAAGAATCTGAAAAAGAATAGATACATATATATGTATAACTGAATCACTTTGCTGTACATCTGAAACTAACACGACATTGTAAATCACCTATGCTTCAATTTAAAAAAATTAAAAATAATAAAAAAGAATCATTGTTATTGCATATGTACATAGTTCAGTGATTTTTATTACTGTATAAGGTTTCCATTGTTTAGATGGATTCCTTCAATTATTTAGATTTTTGCTTCTTCATACATTGTAATGACCCAAAGACTAACTGAAAGTATAGGCAGTGGTATGTATTTCTTCTGCCATTATTAGCAGTGTTTCCTAATGAATTTTTCTTTGAATGAGAAGTCTGGTGTCAAGCTATGAGTATATGAGTCGGTGTATAACCCATCACATCTTAATTTAGGTTGCTGAGTACAAAAGAGACAGTTGGAGGCCTCTCAGAAATGCAGACTTCCTTGAAGCCTTCTCTTGTAGACATCTAGTCTACAGATTCCTCTGCTCTGTATTGATCTTCAGTACAATCTCAACTACTTTATGCCTTCCAGAAATTATCAATCCCTACTCAAATGATGTGATCCCATTCACTTCTGTTATAGATTTATTCATTTGTACATTGTTTTGTCATTTCAATGGTATGTTGGTAAAGAGGTAAAAGATACACCTGTGAAAAATCCACATTTTTGGACAAGACATTCTGCTGATTCCTTTATAAAGAAACTATGAAATGAAATCTGTATTGTTTAACGGTTATTTAGATTTAAAGGATGATATAATTTTGCTAAGTTCATCCAGTTGTCTGGACACTGCTGATGCTAGATTAGATCATTTGTTGGAAATACAAATAATATACTTGAGATATTCTTTATTATGAAGTTGTATTCATTTTCTTAACCTGGAGATTGAAAAGAATACATAATAAATTATCTCTCTTTATGTATACGTGCATATGTTTTTTTCTCTTTGCCTTCCAATACCTTCTACTAAGTAAGACTTCTACTGTTCAGAAGATTGTTGATAATTTTATCCTAGACTGTGTTCAAAGAAATAACATAACTAGGATTAGGCAAAAACAAACAAATATAAATCAAAATTAGAACTGTATAACTAAAGTCTGTTTTGTTGACTAATTATGGCATGTAGTCTTAGTACATGTAGTATTAGGAAAGTGTCAAAACCTCTCTGGTATAGGCTTTCATTTTAGCTCTTTTTGTTGGTCTTTTAAAACAAAGGTTTGAAAAATTTAGTGGGCATCAGAATCACCTGGAGAGCTTATGAAAACACAGACTGATGGGCATTATCATTAGAGTTTCTAATTCAGTCATGCTAATGCTGTTGTTTTGGGACTATACATAGCAAACTACTGTTGTGGACTGAATGTTGATTTCCCCCCAAACTCATACATTGAAGCACTCACTAATCCTCTAATGTGGTGGTATTTGGAATGAGGACTTTAGGAGGTAATTAGGGTAGGAATAGATCATAAGGGTCAGGTTTTCATGATGGTAGTAGTGCCCTTGTAAGAAGAGAAAGAGGCAAGAGAACTAACTCCTCCCCACCACCCCCAGGAATACTCAACCTGCAAAGGCCAAGTGAGAAAGCTGCTGCCTACTAGGCCAGGAAGCAATCTCTCACCACGTACAATAAATATCTGCTGGCACCTTGTTCTTGAACGTCCCATCTTCCAGAATGTAAGAAATAAATGTTGGTGGTATAAGCAACACAGTCTATGATATTCTGTTACAGTAGCCTGAGCTAAGATAATCACTGTTTTAAAATAATCAGTGAAGCAAAATTGTTATAGTATTAGGATATTTAGATATCAGATGAAATGGAGTTTCCATATACTCTATTCCCTACTTAAACAGCACTCTGAAAACATTTTGACAGTTTGCACCCTCTGTTTATACTTTCCTTTCAGTTTTGGACATAAAGATGCAAACAGGGCATCTATTTCAAAGGATGAAGTATTGTGGATTTTTAAATAATTTTTTCTCGGGAACCATGATTGATAGTGATGATAGCCAATAAAAACCACATTGTCTAATTTCAGTATGGTTAATGGGAGGGTTCTCTTTCCCTTTTGAAAAATTAATTACCAAGCCAGATCAGCATTTAGATCACCCCTTTCAAGTACAACTTCATATACACAATATTCCTTATGCTGTAGTATGGGATGTTTACCTCTTCTGAAAAGGTACCTTCATAGTGAGACTTATTTAGAGCAATAGCTAACAGTTACATCATGATATTTCCCTCACTTTGCAAGATAAAACAAGACGTTCACTAAACATACAGTGAGTTTTGGTTATAGTCATGGTTGTCCAGAGTAACAGAACCAGGAGAATCTATCTCTCTATCTCACTACCTCCCTATCTATCTATCTATCATCTATCTATCTATCTATCTCTCTATCTCACTACCTCCCTATCTATCATCTATCTATCTATCTATCTATCTATCTATCTATCTATCTATCTATCTATTTGTATCTGTACCAAGACATTTATTATAAGATATTGGCTGACAGGATATGGAGTCTGAGAGGTTCCATGATCTTCCCTCTGCAAGCTGGAGAGTGAGGACAGCACTGTCCTACTTCAAAGGTCTCAGGCAGTAGGGCCAATTGTATAGATTCCTTTCTGAGTATGAAGTCCTGAGAATCAGATCATCAAGGGCAGGAGAATATCACTGCTAACCAGTCAAACAGAAAGTGAATTCCACCTTCCTCTGCCTCTTTGTTCCAACCAAGCCCACGCCAGACTGGCTAATGCCCAGCTACACTGCGGAGAGTCATCAGCTTTACTGAGTCCACCAATTCCACACTAATTTGGAACTTCCTCACAGAAACATCCCCAAATAATGTTTAATTAGATATCTAGACAGTCCACGGACCAGTTGACACATAAAATTAACCATTACAGGTTCACCTTTTGTCAACTTAGCACCCATACACATATCTTAAAACTATTCTATTTCTAAATAATGATAATAGCAAGGTCACCTAACAAGATACAACTATGCTGTATACAACCAAAAATGTATTACTTCTTCCCCGGAGTGGAGGTAAAATATTTGAGTGATGTTTACTATTGATTCTCCTTGATATCTGGTAATACAAATACTAAGATGTCAAATTAACAACACTCAATTATTATATTATAAAGTCAGTGCATCTTATGTCTTATGATAAGGGAATAAGAGTGGAAAGAAAACAAAGCTGTTTGCTATACACACACACAAATGTATTCATATCAAACTAAGAAGGAAATCTCTTGGCACATTACACCTCATATCTGTAACTGGACATGTGATTGTTGCTGGTATTTTAACTAACTTCTTTCACTACCCATTCTGCATTCTCTTCGCCTCCAGCAAACACCTCACTCAGGTGGTCATTGTTCTTCACCTTGTGGAATAACGCAAACGTTCACTCCTGAAGAGTCTGAGCCATTAGAACTACTATGTGGTTTGGCCTGTTAAAGTTTTCCATTGATCTTAATCATGGGAATGATAATGTTAAGAGATAGCCTAGGGTATCTTCTGTATTCCAGACATACTCTTCCTTACCCTCCTTGTGGAATAGTCCAGTTTCCCCTTGGTAGTTGCCATCAATCACCTCAGCCAGCACAGTAACTCACTTCTTTGTCTGATGAGTTAAAGGAACGTAAAGTCAAAGGGACCAAGGGGCAGTCTACTTTCAGCTCAATGGAAGCACTGTTGTGTGTCCTGGTGGAAGCAGGACTGCCCACTGTAAGGTTTTCCCTTCACTACCATCCTTCCTGAATGTCACAGAGAGGAGTTGTCATGCAACAGCTGTCCACTTTATGATGGTGCCTGCATACCTTGCAGAATCATCTGTAAATCAGGCCCCAGTCTTCTCTTCTCTGTCAACTAATCATAGAGAATTCCCTATAGGACCACAGGTCCAGGCTGGGAGACAGAAGCCATTGCAGCAGGAGTAGAGGCCTATAGCATTTGAAACACTTCTTCATGTAACTTACTTGTGTCTTCAGGGCCTGTTCCTGCTTGATCAAGCATCTACTACTTCCATTCGATGAAGGAATGCTGCTGTGCACACTGAACTTTATGGTTTGTGGGTCAGATAACATTCAGTTTGTCAAGGGCAGCTCTGGTATCATGGCAAATTGGTGGCCCATTGTTAAACATTCATTTTTTACCAAGGCTCACTAGCAGTCCAACAGCTGTTTCTCTAAAGTAGAGTAATTATCCACAGAGGATGGCAGTGCTTTGCTCAAAATTCTAAAGGCCTGCACTGTTATCAATCTCTAGAGGCTTATTAAAGGCTCCAAGCATCTGCCACTGCCATTTCAGGCTCCACTGGATCTGCTGGATATGGTTCAAGGAGCAGAACAGCTTGCACAGAAGCCAAGACATGTTGCAAAGCCTTCTTTTGCTCTGAGACCCACTCAAAACTAGCAGTTGGTAAATGGGCTGGAGTAACACACCCAAATAATGCTAATACTGCTCCAAAAAATCCATAGGGGCACATTATGTGTTGTGCCTCTCTTTTGGTTTCAGGAAGGGCCAGGTGTAACAACTTATCCTTCACCTTAGAAGGGTTTTCTTGACATGCCCTATATCACTGGACACCTAGAAATTTCACTGAAGTAGAAGGCCCCTGAAATTTTGTCAGATTTGTTTTCCACCTCTGTCCTACAAATGGCTAACTAACAAATATGATTTCTTTCTCACTAAGACCAATCAGCACAATGTCATCCATGTAACAGACGAGTGTGATATAATATTTACAAATCATATGTGTGATAAAAGGCTTGTTTCCGGGATATATGAAGCACTCTCAAAATTCATTATAAAAAACAACTAAACCAATTAAAAATGGGTAAAATATTTGAACACTTTACCAAAAGAGATATACAGACATCAAAGAAGGATACAAAAAGATGCTTTATAAAATTAGTTACTAGGGAAATGCAAATGAAAGTGCAATGAGATATTACCTATTAAAATGACCAAAATTGAAAAGACTACCCAGAGTGGAAGCAGTAATACAGGCCTCTGTGCTCAGAGAGAGGCAACCAAATAAGTTAGGAGATAGTTACACAAAATTGAAGAGGGCAGTAAATTTTAGTCAAGTGTTGGTTATGTTGAAGCTACCTCTGCACGTCATACTCCCCACTCCACTCTTCTGTGCACTTTTCACAGGACTCCTCTCTTCCATGTTATTTTCTCCTCTACTTTGGCTTTCATCAGCACAATTGTAAGGAAGCAGATTAATTGATCAATCAATCTACTAAAATGATGTTGTTTGCTTTCCCCCATCTAGCCATCCAAGTCCCAAGTGGAGGTTAAGCATTTTCTTTTGTTACTCAGATATCATACCAAAATACCACAAATAAGTAAGTTAAGTTTTATTTTTCTGAATGAATGTACACTGACAATTTTCTCTGTTAATGCAAAAAAGGCAAATCTGATCATGGTACCACCATTTCAAAACTCCTCAATAGCTTTCCTTTAAATTAAGGTATAGAACAAAGTCCCTGATCTGGCCTCCAAGGCCCTGTGTTACCCCCATATGCTGGCCTCCCTGACCCATCTGGCTCCTCCCTGCATCCCTCTTTGCAAGCCAGCTACATTTACCATGCTGTGCTTCTCCAATTATCTAGGCTCTCTGATAATCTAGGCTCTGCATGATAAAGGCCCTGTGGATGGCACCTGTTCACAGGCATCACCTCTTAGAAATGAAGATGCTCAGGCCCCACCACTGATCTACTGAAACAGAATTCACTTTTTAACAAGATCTCCAGGAGACTCACAGGCATTCAAATTTGAGAAGCACTGCTATAGGTTACCTCCCACTGTGGTCCTTTGTTTTGTTTTTCCTTTACTCCTTCCCCAGACCTTTGCTTGGTAAGATTTCTCACCAGATTTCAGCTTAAAGTTGGGAGTTAGGTATGGGTCTGGAACGTGAGCTACAGTTTGCGTGAGGACAAATTTACTTGGGGTTGGGTCTTGACAGGAATCTAGAAATTAGGCCTCATTAAAATCATGTGTGATTAGCTCAGATAAGACCATACTGATCAAAGCACTCAGAGCATCAACATTTATTGATAAACTGGAGTTTGCAAAAACATGTCAGAAGTGTCCTCTGTGGTTGAAAATAGTGCCATAAAGTGTAATTTCTATTGTTAAAACCAGAACTGTCTGCAATGACTGACGTTTATGATTTCAGAGACTGTGGTGCCCCGTGCAGCAACCTGGATTTCTCATACATGTCCAAATCCACAATGCCCAGAAGAACAGCTTAACTTTGTCCAAAAGGTAATCAATTGGTGCTATCAGGGGAATTTTAGTTCTTCATTCCTTCCTCTTCTGGCAAAAGCACACAGTTATACAATTGGTTAACTCTTGTGTTCATCACCAATTTATATAAACTTATGTAAACAACATTTTCCTGAGCTTGGATAATGAAGCCTCCAAAGTGAATCAGTGTGTAAAGGATTGTCACCTGTGTTATTGTCATTGCAGTGCTCTTATATTAGTTTCTACTTCAGAAAGCCAAACACTGAAAGGAGCTCAACAATTTCCAACAGATATAGGTATGAGAGAATGCTTCTTGTAATATTCATTATTTTTTCATAGAAAGTTAAAATACTGTTAAATTTATAATAATTTTGATTTGATTTACAAGATACCAAAATAGCCAGTTGAAAATGGAAAACAAATAGTGAATAATCTGCATGCTTTATTATTGTGAGTAAAATCTGGATGAGCAAAATAGCTCTAAGAACACATTGTACTCTTTAAATATTTAATCATCTGGTTAGCATACTTATAATGACTCTATAGGATAAGTTTTGGTGAATTAGAACTTTAAACAAATGAACAGTAGTTTAAGGATTTAGGTCAATGTTTTCTACATACGAAATCTTTCTGATAATTGTGTTCAAAATATTTATTTGATTTAATTAACCATATTCTCTGATTAAATTTTAAGTTAAATCACTTAAATAGTAACCTCTCTATTCTTTCACCCACTTCTGACAATAATTTCATTATACATACATGTATATATACATATATATATACAGAAAAATGAAGAAAATGTTTCTGCAGTGCTTTTCTCAGATTTATGACTTAATAAGTACCCACACATCAAATTGAGAATTTTTGAAATGTTTAGTGATTTGAGATTGCATGGAAGGATGTTCACTCGAAATAAATGTACATTTAACAACTGCAGTTATTGGCACTGGTAATTTATATTGCCTGTATTAAGTTCCAGTCTTTGGATCAGTTTTATACCACTAATAAAACTTGTGGAGAAGCAAATGCTTTAATCGCAAACCAGGAGGATTTCTAAAGAAAGTCAGCTCTAATCATAGTAATAACAAAGATAAAGCATCTTTTATATATGAAAAGAACTTTGAGGCCATGCTAGTATATTTATGAGCAAAAAGTAAAATTAAAATGAAAGTTTTTAACACACCATTGTAAAGCAATTATACTCCAATAAAGATGTTTAAAAAAAAATTCTTAATTAAAAAACCTAAAAAAAAAAAATGAAAGTTTCTAATTCATACACAAATTCCATAGGAAAATAAACTTGGAGTTTTTAATAAAAGAAAAAGAAAGGTGACCCTGTGTTGACAACTTTTGTTGAAGCCAGAGTTGACAGATATTTATCCTCCAAACGCTGAGACTTTCCCCTTATTTCATCTTCAACCTTCCTCTGATACTTCCTCTCTCTATTTGCTTGTCTTTCCTACACTTATTCATCTATGTTCGTTTGTCTCTTCCAGTTTTTTGTTGTTCCTTGTTTTCACCCACACAAATTTTCCATTCCACTTCTCTACCCACTCTCATCTCAATACCCTCTTCTCTCTCTTTTGAAAACTTTCATGACACTGTTCTATAAGGGAAAATATCACATCTGTCTATGGGTGGTGGTAAACAAATGTCAACTGTTGTCCACAACTTAGATACTTTATTTCATTCTCCTCACTGCTGTGCCACTTGCTTCCCTTTCATTTCTCATTATTCTCCGACCTCAACTCTATCCCTAAATGGAAATTGCTCTCACTAAAAAATCTCTTAATTCCCACACACAATGATCTCTATTCACTCCTTATCCTACCAGAGCAATTATTTCATTTTAGGCACTGTATTTTCCTTTGTCCTTCTTGAGTATTTTCCTCTGTTTAAGTTCCCAACACTCAGCTTTCCAATTCTCTCCTGCTTCTCTGACACTCTGCTCTGTAGCCTTTTCTGGTCTTTCCTTTTCTCCTTTTGTGTGAGCCAGAGCTCTTGGCTGCAAGATGAAATGAGTTAATTGAATGAAAATTGGCTTGGACATAGAAATGTTAGGGAAGTTGGGGAAATCCACTAGAGAAATTGGCAGGACACAAAGAAAGAAGTCAGGCAGTCAACAGCCCAAATCATGTCCCATCTCTAGCTCAATAAGACCTGTTTTCATTGCTGCTGAACTTGAATGCCACAATTCACACTCTCAATGCCATTGCTATGGGTATAGGATTTTCTGGGGTCATGATATTGTTTCCTTGGTTGACTTTACAACCAAAATTCTCTTTGTCCACATTTGACCTCTTTCTCCCCTCTCCATATCTCAAATACAGTGTAAATGAGTTTTTTTGGGCTAACCCTATATCAAGCCCCCTCACTCTAGGTACCAGGGGGATGGGAAAGTTAGTTTCCAGAAACTTTGGCTTCTAGAGAGGATGAGAGCTTTAGTCTGCCACCAAGACTCACTTGGTAGAAAAGAGGATCAGATGTGAACCATCTAATAAATGATGTACATCCATTTTTAATCTCTTTAATATAAATTCTTCAAGTTTATTTTCATTCCTTCCTCTTTTTTTTTTACCTTATGCACACTGTCCAATGTATAAGCCATATATAAGTATGTTTTCAGCCACCTCAATGATATCCAAGTCATTATTTCTATTAAGCACTTGTAGAATCATACTGCTAAGTTTATCTCACCTGGATGTTCAGAGGATGCTCCTTGCAAAAACTGGCTACTGCATCTGAGTCTTCAATCTCAATTTTTAATGACTACCTATCCAGTCATTAAAGAGAGTGACTCTCTCTCCTTTACTAATTACTCCTTCACATTTAATCTGTCACCAAGTCTTAGTGACTCTACATTCTGATTTATTTTGATCTATCTCTTTGTCTCCCTCATCATCCTAATCATATCACACATGAACTAAGAACCTCACATACATTTTAATCAACTGGGGAGCATTTAAAAATGCATATTACTTGACCACATTCACGATCTACTGAATCAATTTCTACAGTAGTACCTCAGACTCAATGTTTTGCATGAAAAACTACCCCAAACAATTTGGATGTGTAATCTGATTTGGGAATTACTTGACAAGAGTCGTAACCTCCTGAAGAGTATTCATGACACAAGATTCTTCTTCCTGCAGACTATTTCTACAACCAAATATTTAATTTCAAAACTAACTGATGATGACATTCCACATCTTAAAAGTTTTCAGTGCTTGCCTATTACTTGAAGAATAAAATTGAAGATCATTCACATGGCATTCAATTCATTTGATAATCCAGGCCTTTCTAACATTTTTTTGATGTGCATCCATGTCAAACACACAGAATTTCCCTACCTCATTCAATAGTTTCCCCATAAATTTGCTCATGTTCAGAATTTCTTTTTCTTCTAAATCTGTTTATTCCTATACATATTTTGAACTGAAATAATCACATTTTCCCAATATAGCAATTTCCTGAAATACTTTTCATGTATTAAAGAGTAAATAAAATAAATGGCATTCAGTCTAGTGTATGGTTTTATTTATATTAGCTTAACCAAATCTTCTTTTTAAACTTCTGATAAATGTTACTTTACATTTACTGCATTGTATTTTAGAGGGCATCTATTAAGGATATGGAAACGAAAAATGCAACAGAGCTGACAGAGTTTGCTCTCACAGGACTTACATATCAACCAGAGTGGCAAATCCTCTTGTTCCTGCTGTTCTTAATGCTATACCTCATCACCATTGTGGGAAACCCTGGTCTGATTGCTCTCATCTGTAATGACCCTCACCTTCACATTCCCATGTACTTATTCCTTGGGAGCTTGGGTTTTGTAGATACTTGGTTATCACCCACAGTGGCCTCTAAGATGCTGGTCAACTTCTTTGCCAAGAGCAAAATGATCTCTCTCTTTGATTGCAAGATACAATTTTTTTCCATTGCAATCTGTAACCATGGAATGTTTTTTGCTGACAACATTGGCGTATGATCACTATGTGGCCATATGCAAACCATTACATTACCCAGTGATTATGATGACTAGGCTATGCATCTGGCTATTAGTTTTGTCATTTTTAGGTGGCCTTTTCCATGCCATATTTCATAATGCTTTTTTATTCAGATTAACTTTTTGCAATTCCATCATAGTACATCACTTTTACTGTGACATTATACCATTGTTTAAGATTTCCTGTACTGATCCTTCCATTAATTTTCTGATGATTTTTATTTTCTCTGGGTCAATACAGTTGTTCACTATTTTCATTGTTCTTGTGTCTTACACACTTATTCTCTTTACAACCTTAAAAAAGAAGTCTGTAGAAGGCATAAGGAAGGCCTTCTCCACCTGTGGAGCCCACCTCCTATGTGTCTCTTTATACTATGGGCCTCTTCTCTTCATGTATGTGTGCCCTGGATCCACACAAGCAGATGATCAAGATATGATGGACCTTTTATTTTACACTGTCATAATTCCTTTGTTAAATCCAATTATCTACAGCCTGAGAAATAAGAAAGTCATAGATTCACTGACAAAAATGTTAAAGAGAAATGCTAATAGGTGTTCTTTTTTCATTAAAACAGCACATAATTGTTCAGGTTAGATGTTGCTATGTGTTGACTAGTGTTCAAAGTTTTTTGCATTTATAATTGTCCTACTATTTTAATGACTTAAGATGTTACTGCCTAACAAATTCCTTAAAGTATTTGCATATCTTATTCAAAAATATGTAAGGAGGGGGTGGAGGCAAGATGGCGGAGTAGGAGGATGCGGAATTTGCGTCCACATTCCTCGTCCACTAGGGCACCTACCAGGCACTGGTGAGGTACCATGGACACCTAGGGGACAGGAGGAACCCTTAGCGACTGGGTAGGACATGGAGCGTGGGAGGAGTGAAGGGGGAGGAGAAGTGGAGGCGGGACGGGACTGGCGCCCCTGAGGTTGGGGTTCTGTTTTGCCTTGTTGTTGTTGACACATTTATATTTTTATTTTTTCTAATAAATCTTTTATTTTTCAAAATTTATTTTATTCTTTATACTTTGTTATTGTTCTGCTCCTTTTGGCTTGTTCCCCCCTTCTTTTTTTTTTCTTTTTTCTGTTGTGGTTTTGTTTTACCCTGTTGCAGTTGTTTCAATTATATTTTTATTTTTCTTAATACATTTTTTACCTTACTAATTTTATTTTATTTTTTATTCTTTGTTATTGTACTGCTCCTTTTTTTCTTTTTTCTTTTTTTCCACTGAGCCACATGGCTTGTGGGATCTTGGTTCCCAGGCTGGAGGTTGGGCCTCCAAACAAACAAAAAACAAAAGCTGTCCTCAAAAATTATATTAAGATTTAAAGGGTTTTCTCTTCTAAATGTTAGAAAAACTAAAGTATAAAAACAAGCTTTTAATCTACTCTGATATACTTTGGAAAATTTTACACAATTTTCTTAGAATCAGAAAAATTGTAGATGAGTCAATTCGGATGAAAGGATTCTTATACATACTGTATTATTTATCATAAAACATTGTTTAAGTTTAATGTATATAACATGTTGATTTGATACATTTGTATATGGTAATTTGATTGCCATTGTAACATTAGCTAGCACTCTATCACATCATATAATTGTCATTTCTTTTTTGTGGTGGGAATAATTAAGATCTAGCCTCTTAGTACTTTTGATGATTATAATAAACTATTTTTGTCTCCATTTACTATACTGTACATTAGATTCCAGCACTTATTTATCTATTAGTTGCAAGTTTGTACCTTAAACAACACAACTCCTATTCTCTCACTCCCTATCTCCTGGTAACTACCATTTTACTCTGTTTTTATGAGTTTGGCTTTTTTATATCCACATGTAGGTTATATCATACAGTATTTGTCTTTCTCAATCTGATTTATCTCACTTAGCATAATGTCCTCAAGGTCCATCCGTGTTTTCACAAATGGTAGGATATCATTCTTTCTGATGGCTGAATAATATTCAATTGTGTGTGTATATATATACATACATACATATATACACCACACTATATACCACACCTTATTTATCCATCCATCCTATGATGGGCACTTAGGTGTCTCTGTATCTTGTCTATTGTTGATAATGCTGCAATAAACATTGGAGTGCAGATATCCCTTTTATAACTTGTTTTCATTTCCTTTGAGTATATACCCAGAAGTGGAACTTAGAGAACATATGGCAGTTTTGTTTTTAATTTTTTGAGGAAAATACATATTATGCATAATGGCTAAACCAATTTACGTTCACACCAACAGTGTATAAGAGTTCCCTTTCCTCCAAATCTTTGCCAATACTTGTTATTTCTTGCCTTCTTGATGACAGGCATTCTGAGAGGTGTGAAGTGATATCTCATTGTGGTTTTGATTTGCATTATCCTAATGATTAGTGATGTTGAACATCCTTTCATGTGCTGTTGACCATTTGAATGTCTTTTGGAAAAATATTTTTTTAGTTCCTCTGCACATTTTTAAATCAGATTGTACTTTTACTATTGAGTTGTATGAGTTCCTTACACATTTTGAATATTAACCCTTAATTTTTTAAATGATGAGTTTTGAATAATTGTCTTTGTAGACTCTTCTTCAAAATTAATAGAGTCAATTTTCAGAAGAGGTCACTAAGGATCATTGATAGGACACTGAAAACAAGTTCACCCCTTCCAGGTCACTGCGATAGAGGTAGGACTGGAATCAATATCACTTTTTACCCATAACACTGTACAGCTGTCATAAGAAGTACAAGTCACAGTTAACTTCAAAATGCCTATAATTTAATGAGGAAGTTATACATTCACATATAAGAAAGGTAGATTATACATAAGGCATTCTAGATTGTGTTGAGTGTATAAGACATGTTTGAGTGCAGAGAAAATGGAGATCAGTGTGGTCTGGGGAATTTAGTTAAAACTTTATTAAGTAGCCTTATATATAAATTATGCTTTATATAAAGGAGTAAATGATTTAGATATATGAGCAAAATCAACAGAAATAATCATGGACAGAGTCAGTGTTAATGGAAATGGGTATGACATTGGGAAAAGGAATAAAGGAGGTGATAATCAATGGATATTTAATTCCTTAGCTAGCCAAGATTACTGTTTTTACAATTGAATAGTCGTCCCCTTAACCTTAGTGATCTTCATGCAGTTCCTAAAATACAATTTTAACATGTTTATTGTATGCTTTTTTCAAACAGGCTCTCCACTGGGAGATTATATGAAAACTTTTGCTCAATGAAAAAGAATAAGTATGTAAAGAAAAACTGATTTTAAATTTATTTTTTAAATCTTTAATATAAATACTGACACTGAACTTATCTGAGAACACTGAACCAAATATGGATACCCTAAATTTGTACACTGTACTTGTGCAAATTCATAAAGACAAACCTTTTCCACTGTAAGCATCCTCCCTGGAGTTATCAAAATAGTCTCGTGAATCTGAGTTTCAGATTTGAGGTCGTAGAGGCTGACATGTTAGGGGAATGAAAGTCCCCTAGGAGTTTGTGTGCCTGTATCACAGAGACAGTAGGAGAAGCTGAAGAAGCTCCTCTCCTTGTTGTAAAAAGAAAAATTTGAAGATAAAATTATACATGTTCTAAATTAGAATCTTATATCTTCGTAATTCTTATCTCAACAGATAATATAGAGATGACTGAGGATAACTGCTCCTTGACAACTGAATTTATCCTCATAGGACTTACAGATCACCCAGAGCTAAAAGACCCTTCTGTTTCTGATGTTCCTTACCATCTATCTGATCAGGGAAACCTTGGTCTGGTGACATTGATATTTACAGAGCATAGTCTTTACACATGAATGTACATCTTTCTTGGTAACCTCGCTCTGATGGATTCCTGTTGTTCCTGTGCCATTACCCACAAAATGCTGGAGATATTGTCCTTTTCTAAGGACAGAATGATTTCGCTCTATGAATGCATGGCACAATTTTATTTTCTCTGCCTTGCTGAAAGAGCAGATTCCTTTCTCCTGGCAGCAATGGCCTACAATCGCTTTGTGGCCATATGTAACCCACCTCAGTACCACACCATGATGTCAAAGAAACTCTGCATTCAGATGACCACAGGGGCTTACATAGCTGGAAACCTGCATTCCATGATTCACACAGGGTTTCTGTTTAGTTTCACTCTCCATGGGTCTCATCAAGTCATTCACTTTTTTTTGGTGATGTTCTTCCATTATACAGATTCTCCTGTGTTGACCCTTATACCAATGAATTAATGATATTTATCTCTGGCTGATCAGTTCAAACCTTTACTATTACCACAGTAATAATCTCTTACCAGTACATCATTTTCACAATTTTCAAAAAGGAAATCTAAAGAAGGAAGAAGGAAAGCTTCATCTACTTGTGCATCACACTTTGTCTCAATAGTCTATGGTTCTCTTCTCTTCATGTACATTCGACCAAATTCAGTTAATGAAGAAGATAAAGATATACCCGTTGCTATTTTTTATACTCTAGTGATTCCTTTATTAAACCCTTTTATTTATAGTCTAAGAAATAAGGAAGTAATAAATGTTGTGAAAAAAATTATGAAGATATCATAACATTCTGAAACAATTATCATGCTATGTGGACAATGGATTTTAACTTGATAAAACTTTTTCAAAATCAAGGAATACTGAGAAAGTGGGAAATGACAACTTTATACATAAAATGTTAAATTATTAACACATGATTGGTGTATGAGTCAAATAAACAAGTTCAGAAAAGAGACTTTCTGCTAAAATGTATTCCAAAATATAAGCTACTAGGTTTCATCAGGGGTAAACTAAATAATTACTCTTGAGGTCAAAATTATGTTCCAGTATAATTAGTTCCACCAGTTACTCTTAGTTTCAGAGTATAATGAGTTACAATTTTCAACAAACCCAACAAACCCTAGAAGTAGAAGTCATTATATACAAAGGTTGCCTCCATTTGATATTGCTGGCAAATTTCTCCAATCTGAAGGCATAATCTAACAAACTCCCCATGTCTCAAGTTCTTAAAAATTAATCCCTTCTTAAGCAATACTGTGTGACAGAAGTAAACTATATATTTCCATTTGAATCTGAATTTTGAGTTTAAGAGATTATATTTGAATATGAATTCATGTACAATATTTATTCACTAATCAACAACATTTTCCTCTTAATTGTTAGTCAATTTTCTATCAAGTTCTCTGAAATAGAATATCTGAACAAATTGGTGATTTATCAATCTGTAGTTGAACATGTTGCTACCTACATTGACATCCCTTATGTATTTGATATTATCATGTTGTTTGCTTTTGATTGGCAGTCCATCATATATGACAGTGTAATTCCTGAATATATTAATTAAATAAAAGTTTTTTTCTCTCTGATATTATGTCACTTGCTTGTTATTAGGAATATCACTAACCTGGACTGATTCCAATTATAAGTATTGATGTATGCATAGCATTAACAAAAACCTGGAGATGCTGATCAAGCATATTGAGATATAAAATGTTAAAAATTCTACATTTATAAACAAAAACACTTATTGATCCTTACATGTACAATTATGAAAGAAAAAAAAATTTACTGAGAACCTACTATCTGCTAGGCACTAAGCTAGAACTCATATATGTTACCTACTAAAGAGTTAGACATGATTTTTCATGATTTTCCTCAGTAAAAAATTTCATACTTTGAAATATCAAGGAAAGGATTTATTACCAAAAGACCAAATCTAGAAATAATAAGCAGATTAATTGATGTATATGATTCTCTGATCATTTGCCTTTTGGCCTCAATCCATTTTCCAACTTCCTCTCCTGTGTTTTGTTTTATAATTAAGGACCACTGTAAACTCTATTTCCCAGACTCCCTCCCTTTCAAATGTCTTCTGGCTAGATTCAGACAATGAGGAGCACTGTAACTAAAGAGTGGGGGGAAACCCACAATATTTCTCCCCTGTTCCACTGCTGTAGGGAGTGTCTCCAGCGCAAGCTGCATCTTATCACTGAGTCCACCTCCTGCAGGGAAAATGCTCATGCGGGTCAAATCATGGGTTCTGTTAACTAACCACTCATCCTCATGGGAGCTTCCTACCATTAGTAATCTCTGGGCTGCCTTACTATTCCCTGTTTGACTTTTTGATTTTACAACACTTTCAAACCGTTTGCTAAATTAAATTTTCTCTTCTTAACTAGTGGGCAAGGTTTTTGTTTTCTTGAATTGTTCCTCTTACAATGACTACATAAAATTTAAAAACTTTTATATAATAGTAAAATAGAAGAGTTAACAGCCACATAAAAATACAAGAAAAAATATTTAAGACATTTATGAGGGAAAGAAAAAGTTTAACACCTTTAATATATAAGGAACTCTTACAATTCATTAAAACATGCAAAGATCTGAATGGAAGGAAGGGCCAGTGAACATTCAACAGAAGAATTAAAAATATCCAATAAGTTTAAGAAATATATTTAACTTATTTCAATTTAAATAAATGAAATTAAAAATTTTTTGTTTTATTTATTTTACTTCTATGGGGTGAGGGGAAAGAAGAGCTATCAGTTTGGAAAACATTTAAAAGGATAATGATAGCCAATTTGTGGGAATATAATGGAGCAGTTGTAATTCTAAGATTGATACAGTCTTTCTGGAGGACAGTAAACAAAATAGATTAGATTTGGGGTGGCCACAACTGGGGAAGAATCTTGATCATGGGACTTAGAGGTCATCCGGGACCAGGGTAGAGCCTGAGTGGGACAGTGGTGGCCATTGATGGCACTTACTAAAGTGGCACCTCAGAAGCCACCCAGATCTCTTAGCAGAGTAATGGACACCTACACAGGCAGCACACTGAACCTCTGTGCATGTGACCCACTCATTTTAACATTCCCCTCTGCTGGAGCAAAGGTTCCAGCACAGGGAGAGGGAAAAAGACACACTTAAAGGGAACAGGGCCCCCTCAAAGCCCAATCCTCATGGCTTCTGAAAAAATAAATAATAAAACATAAATAAACAATTTACCAGATAAAAAATTCAAACATTGGTAGTAAAAACGTGAACGGAATTAGGGAAAATAATTGATCTAAACACTGAACAATTTAACAAGGAACTAGAGTATAAAAAAGACCCAGTCAAAAATGAATAATTCAATAGGTGAAATAAAAAACACACTAGAAGAAATGAATAGTAGACCAACTGATACAGAAGAATGCATAAGTGATTTGGAAGACAGAATAATGAAAATCAACCAATCAGAACAATAGGAAGAAAAACAAGTTTAAAAAATAAAAGCACTCTGGAATACCATGAAGTGTTTCTGTATTCACATTATAGGGGTTCCAGAAGGAGAAAATAGAGAAAATGGTGAACAAAAATGTATTTGAGGAAATTGTAGTTAAAAATCTCCCAAACCTGAAGAAGGAATAGATATCCAGGTACATGAAGCACAGAGGGTCCCAAAGAAGATGAGCCCAAATAGACCCATACCAGGATATATCCTAACAAAAGTTAAAGAGAGAACTCTAAGGCAGCGAGAAAAAGGAGAGCTATATTCAAATGAATCCCCATAAGACTATCAGCTGATTTCTTTGCAGAAACTTTGCAGGCTAGAAGAGAGTAGCATAATGTATTCAAAGTCCTGAAAGGGAAAAACTTGAAACCTAGGATACTTTACCTCTCAAGATTATGATTTAGAATAGAATGAGATAAAGAAATTCTCAAACAAGCAAAAACTAAAGAAATTCATCAATACTAAAATGGTGAAGGGTCTTCTCCAAATGGAAAAGAAATAAGAATCTGTAAGAAAGGGAAAAAAATCTCACTAGAAAAGGCAAATATATAGTAAGGAGGGAGGACCAATCAATTAAATAAGCCAGTGTGTAGATTAAAAGACAAAAAATTGTAACAGCAACTTTAACTATAGTAAATACTCAAGGGATAAGCATGAAGATATAAAATATGACATCAAATACACAAAATGTTAGGTAGAGGAGTAAAAATGTAGATCTTTTAGATTGTGTTTGAGTGTAAACAACTACTAGTTTAAAGCAAGTAGATATAATTACAGGTCAACATTTAGGAACCCTATGGTAACCACAAATCAAAAATGTACAATAGATACACACACACACACACACACACAAAGAACGCAAGCATAATCTTAAAGAAAATAATAAAACCACAAAGGAAGAAAAAAGAAGAAAGAATGAACAGAGAAGAACTACAAAAACAACCAGAAAACAAGTAATAAAATATCAATAATTACTGTAAATGACAATGGACCAAATGCTCCAATCAAAAGACAAAGAATGGCTCATTGGACCCTTCAATAGGCTGCTTTCAAGAGACTGCTTTCAGGGATAAAGACAAACAGACTGAAAAGGAAGGGTTGGAAAAAGATTTTTCATGTAAACAGAAATGACCAGTAAGTGGGGGTTAGCAATATTCACATCAGACAAAATAGACTTTAAAACAAAGGCTATAATGAAAGACAAAGAAGGGCATTATATTATGATCAAAGTATTAATACAAGAAGATATTATATTCATTAACATATATGCACCCAATACAAGAGCACCTAAATATATCAAACAAATACTAGCAGACATAAAGGGAGAAATTGAAAATAATACAATAATAGTAGGGTACTTTAACAGCCCACTTACATCAATGGACAGATCATCCAGACAGAAAAGCAATAAGGCAACAGTGGTCTTAAATGACATGTAAGTCCAGTAGAACTTAATAGATATATACAGGACACTACAGCTAAAAATAGCAGAATATACATTCTTTTCAAGTGCATATGGAATGTTCCCCAGGACAGATTACAGGCTAGGCCACAAAACAAGTCTCAACAAAATTAAGAGAATAGAAATTATATAAAGCATTTTTTCCAACCACAACATTATGAAACTAGAAGTCAATTACAAGAAGAAAAATGAGAAAAGAACAAACAAGTGGAGATGACACAACATGCTACTAAAAAACCAATGGGTCAATGATGAAATCAAAGTGGAAATCAGAAAATACCTTGAGACAAATGAAAATGGAAGCACAACACTCCAAAATCTATATGATTCAGTGAAAGCATTTCTAAGAGGCGGCTTTATAGCCATTCAGGCCATTTTCAATAACAAACAAACAAAAAGCAAATAAACAACCTAACCTACCAACTAAAAGATTTAGAAAAAGAAGAACAAAGCCCAAAGTTAGCAGAAGGAAGGAAATAATAAAGGTCAGAGATGAAATAAACAAAATAGAGATCAAAATGACAATAGAAAAGATCAAAGAAACCTAGAACTGGTTCTTTGATATGATAAAAAATTGATAAACCATTAACCAAGCTAACCAATAAGAAAAGAAAGGACCCAAATAAATAAAATAAGAAATGAAAGAGGAGAAATAACAGCTGATAACACAGAGATACAAAAAATCTTAATACTAAAAATGGTCATGTGCCAACACATTGGACAACCTAGAAAAAATGGGCAAATTTCTTGAAATATACACCCTGCCAAAACTGAATCAAGAAAAAACAAGCAATTTGAACAGACTGGTCACCAACAGTGAAATAGAATCTGTAATTTTAAAAAGTCCCTGCAAACAAAATACAGGACCAATGGTCCTGCATCTTCTTGATTCAATTTTGGCAGGGTGTATGTTTCAAGAAATTTGCCCCCTGCCAAAACTGAATCAAGAAGAAACAGGCAATTTAAAGATGTAGACATAGAGAATGGACTTGAGGACACAGGGTGGGAGGGGGAAGCTGGGGTGAAGTGAGGGTAGCATCGACATATATACACTACCGAATGTAAAATAGTTAGCTAGTGGGAAGCAGCAGCATAGCAGAGATATCAGCTCAGTACTTTGCAATGACCTAGAGGGGTGGGATAGGGAGGATGGGAGGGAGGCTCAAGAGGGAGGGGATATGGGGACATATGTATGCATATGGCTGATTCACTTTGGCGTACAACAGAAACTAACAGTATTGTGAAGCAATTATACTCCAATAAAGATCTATTAAAAAAAATAATAAAGTACAGGACCAGACAGCTTCACTGGGGAATTGTACTAAACATATAAAGAAGAGCTAATACCTAAACTTCTCAACCCATTTCAAAAACTGAAGTGGAGGGAACACTCCCAAATTCATCCTATGAGGTCACCACTATCCTGATACCAAAACCAGACAAAGACACTAAAGAAAGAAAATAATAGGCGAATATCTTTGATGAAAATAGATGCAAAAATCCTCAACAAAATATTAGCAAACCATATCCAACAAATATAAAAAGGATCATATACCATGATCAAGTTGGATTTATTCCAGGGATGAAAAGATGGTTCAGTATTCACAAATAATGTGATACACCATATTAATAAAAGGAATGATAAAAATCATATGATCATCTCAATAGATGCAGAAAAAGCATTTGCCAAGATTCAACATTTATTCATGATAAAAACTCTCCTCAAAGTGGGTATAGAGGGAACATATCTCAACATAATGAAGTCCATAAATTTAGCACATACTTAGCATGTTTTTCATTTTTCTAAGTCTGTCCATTGATTCACATTTTTTGAATTTAAATGATTGCATTTATTTCCATCCCCCCCCCAGAAAAACAGATCCCATCTATTAAGGAGGTATAATAAACAAAATTAAGAGGAAATTCCAAAGTGCATGTTTCATTTCAACTCTCTTCCTCCATAGTTTCACTTTATAATTTCTTACTGACTATTCCTTTCATTTACTCCATGTATTTCAGACACTGCCCAGTGAGGAGATGGAAAAAGAAAATGCAATGTTACTGATAGAGTTTATTTTCATAGGACTTACACATCAACAAAAATGGCAAATCCCCTTGTTACTGGTGTTCTTGGTGATATATCTCATCACTGTCATGGGGAACCTTGGTCTGATTGCTTTTTTATGTAATGACCTTCATCTTCACATCCCCATGTACTTATTCCTTGGGAATTTGGCTTTTGTGGATGCCTGGATATCATCCACAGTGACCTCCTCCTGGCCCCAGCCAGATGTTGGTGAATTTCTTTGCCAAGAGCAAAATGATATCTCTCACTGAATGGAAGATACAATTTTTTCCCTTTGTAATCAGTGTTTTTGTTGGCAACGATGGCATATGATCGCTATGTGACTGTATGCAAACCGTTACCTTATCCAGTAATTATGACCAATAGACTAAGCATCCAGCTGTTGGTTTTGTCATTTTTAGGTGGCCTTGTTCATGCCATACTTCATAATGTTTTTAAATTCAGATTAACCTTCTATAATTCTATCATAATAGAGAACACATACTGTGACATTGTACCATTGTTTAAAATTCCCTGTACTGACCCTTCCATTAATTTTCTGATTGTATTTATTTTCTATGGCTCAATACAGTTGTGCATAATTCTGACTGTTCTTGTCCCTTATAAAGTTGCCCTCTTTACAATATTAAAAAAGAAGTCTGTACAAGGCATAAGGAAAGCCTTCTACACATGTGGAGCCCATCTATTAACTATCTCTTTATACTATGACCCTCTATTCTCCATGTATGTGCTCCCTAGATCTGCAGAAGCAGATGCTCAAGATACAGTGGACTCTCTATTTTGAACTGTCATAATTCCTTTGTTAAATCCAGTCATCTATAGTCTGGGAAATAAGAAAATCATAGGTTCTCTGGAAAAAATGCTAAAGAAAATACTTAGATCTCACACTAATATCTGTTCTCCATTCATTAAAAGTCACATAAGTGTGCAGATTAGATATGTGTTGATTAGTGTTCAAAGTTTTTGCACTTACAATTGCCCTAGAGATTTTATGACTTAAGGTAGGAGTACTAATAAATATATTAAAATATGTGCATATATTAGTCAAAAGCATAAAAACCATAGAAAAATTTAATCACGTGTTCAAGTCAAATTAATTAAAGAGGAAAATAAATTAATATATTTTACACATATGTTCTCAATGTGGCTCCATAAATGCACGATGCACTATAATAGCACAATTGCTCTGAAAAAAAACTGAATATGATTTTTTTGATAGTAAAACAGCTGTGCAGCCTGGAAGCTCATATCATGTTTACCTCCACAGTGGAGGCAGGTTTGTGTTTAAGGAAACAGGCCAATTACAGGAATTTTGCTAGCCACCAAAAGGACTTTCATTACGTTCTATTTGGGACATGGTGAAATTTATTTCTTGTGGGGACTTAATTCTCATATTACACAGAGAAATCAGCAGAAATGAGAAGGCAATAAGAAAAAATGAGAAAGGAGTTAAATAAGTGAAAGTCAGAACAAATTGTAAGAGGATGCTTTTAGCTCAGTGTGTGTCTATAAATAATAAGAGGGAAGCTGCCTCTCACTGTCTATGATGCCTTGAAAGGCACTGTCCAGTTTTCTTGTATGTTATATGGTAATCTGAAAAGCTTTACTAATTCAGAAAGCTAAGAGATGAGATTTCAGATTTAATTGGGATGGGCATAGAGAGGAAAAGAGAAATGACAGAATAGGAAGGAAATGGATTAATCGTTCCTACAATTTAAAAATAAAGAGACTGATAAGAAAAAAAGAAGTAATATGTAAAGGTTATTAGAATATATTGTTGAGTAAAAGAGGCTTCAAATGCATATTACCAAAGTTCAAATAGTTTTAAGATGATATGATATTGGAGAGTCCAGTGAGTAGCTAGAAAAGACATAAAAATGAACGAGAGTTTACATGATTTGTGCCCCCAAAGTCCTTAAATGTTAGCTTTTGTCCCACTCCATACTCTATGAATAATAAGTGATTCATCTTCAGGTCCATCTCTGACCTTCCAATCTCATCACTGATTCCATATACATTCCTACTGACACCACTGAGGCCCTCACCCTAAAATTACTCATATTTGTCATTTGCAATAGTCTTGTTACTTCCTTTATATTGTGTTGATATTCTCTTACTTCCCAAACATTAGTGTAAGATTATTCTTCATAAACAAAACTCTGATTAAATAATATTCCTCTTCAATAAATTTTAGTGGATTGCCATTGCTACCAGATTATGTGTATATATGGTACCTGTATGCAGAACTTCATATATGAATAAACATATGTTTAATTTTCAGATCTATGTATAGATAACATGATAATAAACACATCTACATCTAAATATATTACCTTGCATTTGCTTATGCTGGCATTATTTGAGGACTTTCCCCCCAGATTTGATTTAATTCTGAAATCTCTGCCTCCACAATTTTCCTAATGGACCATATGTTATACCCAAAATGAATTACTGACAGCCTCTGGACAAACCTTCCTCTCAGGTACATGGTTTTGTTCATACAGGTCTGTCCACTGAGAATGCTCTCTACAGGTGCATCTGTCTTCGTTTACAATTGAAATGGTCCTTTCTTCAAAGTCTATCTTAAATGTTACAGTTTCCATGATGCATTTCCAGATTACCTCAGAGAGAATAGGAATGCTTCCTCGTTTGAAACACTGAGTAGTTTATTTGTTCTTTTAGACCACAAATGACCTTGTGTAATACTTATTTTTGGCCTACAAGCATTTTTTTTTCAGATTATGACTTACAAGTCTGATTATTCTTCAATCTTTTGTGGTGCTTAGCACAGCTATTTACACATATGAGGTCCTAAATAAGTACTTATGAAATATACAAACAATTGAAATAAATATGACTTCAAAAATGCTTCAGATGGGGCTTCCCTGGTGGCGCAGTGGTTGAGAATCTGCCTGCCAATGCAGGAGACACGGGTTCGAGCCCTGGTCTGGGAAGATCCCACATGCCGCGGAGCGACTAGGCCCGTGAGCCACAACTACTGAGCCTGCGCGTCTGGAGCCTGTGCTCCGCAACAAGAGAGGCCGCGACAGTGAGAGGCCCGCGCACCGCGATGAAGAGTGGCCCCCACTTGCCGCAAGTAGAGAAAGCCCTCGCACAGAAACGAAGACCCAACACAGCCATAAATAAATTAAAAAAAAAAAAATGCTTCAGATGAAGTAGGAGTGCATCACTTGTTTTCAATCTTGTAATGAGTTCAGGGAGATCACTTTGCCTGGGATGGCTACTGCATGTCAGTTCACCACCCTGTTTCTTTTAAGATAATCACAAGTATCATACACATAAAGTGAATTAATCTTATTCTTTTTATCATGAAGACTAGCTCCTGGGATATATCAAGAGAAGCCCTTTAGTTAGATTTTGGATTAAAGTATTTCCAACAATGTCATTATTACATATTTCAGGAGGTGGGCACAAGATTAGACCAGGTCAACTTCCAGGAGAGATACACTGATTTCACTAGAAAAAACTAGTTGTCAGGCTGGATCAAATTTTGGACCATCATTCTCAAAGAAGTTTCATATACAAGTTATTCCTTGTGCTATAAAAATATGATGATACCTTGCTTGAGAAGGTACCTTCTAAGTCAGCTTCATTTGGGGGTTACAGTTAACAACTGCATATTTCCATTTATTTTTCAATATAAAGAATGTGGTTCACTAAATATTCAGTGTTTGTATTAGTCAGGATTGTCCAGGATAGTACCAATAGGAGATATATATCTATATCTATATCTATCTCTACAATATATATACACACATATATACACATACATGTAGACAGATATAGAGATCAACCTATATCACTCTCTATATAAATCTACATCTACATGTACCTCCATAACCATATCTACACCTATATCTAAAGACTTGTATTATTAGATGTGACTCACCTTATTATGGAGGCTTAGAAGACCCATGATCTGCTATCTGCAAGGTGGAGATCCAGGAAAGCTGATGGTAGTTTTAGGCTTGAAATTGGAGAGCCAATGGTATATATTCCACTACATGTATGAAACCCTGAGAAACAAGAGCATGGAGGGCAAAATAAGATTCATGTTCCTGATCAATCAGCCTTCCTCTGCCTTTCTGTTCCGTTCAAGCCCAGAATGGATGAGATGACACCCACCCACAAAGGGTGCTGCAATCAACTTTACTTAGTCCACTAGTTCAATACTAATCTGTTCTAGAAACACCCTCACAGACACACACGAAAATAATGTTAACTGGATATCTGGGCATCCCTAGGCCATGTCAACTTGACACAAAAAATTAACCATCACAAGTCCACCTGTTGTCAACTTGGCTACCACACATAATTTCTTAAAGTATATTTAAACTTCAAACAGAGACAATAGGTTACCTGTGCCAACATGGCAGAGTACAAAAACCCTGAGCTCACCTCTTCTCACAGACACATCAAAATTACATCTATTTACAGAACATGATGAGAAAGACCAGAATCTACCAGAAAATATCTACTACAACTAAAGATATAAAGAAGGAACCACATAGAGATAGGTAACAGGGGCAGAGTTGTGGTATAATCAAGACCTATACCCCTATATAGATTGCTACATATAAACCTCATGGTAACCACAAACCAAGAATCATAATAGATACAACACACAAAAATAGAAAGGAATCCAAACATAACACTAAAAACAGTCATCAAATCATAAGGGAAGAAAACGAAGAAAGGAACAAAAATGAAGTACAAAAACAACCCTGAAACAATTAACAAAATAGCAGTAAGTACATACTATCAAGAATTACTTTAAATGTAAAAGGACCAAATGCTCTAATCCAAAGATGTAAAATGGCTGAAGGGATACAAAAACAACACCCATATTTATACTGCCTACAAGACACTCCCTTCGGATCTAAAGACACACAGCGACTGAAAATGAAAGGATGAAAAAGTTATTCCATGCAAATGGAAATCAAAATTAAGTTAGGGTAGCAATACTTATATCAGACAAAATAGACTTTAAAACAAGGACTGTAATAGGAGACAAAGAAGTACATAACATAATGATCAAGGGATCAATCCAAGAAGATACAACAATTGTAAATATGTATGCACCCAACATAGGAGCACCTCAATACATAAAGCAAATATTGGTGAACATAAAGGGAGATATTGATAATAACACAATAATAGTAGGGGACATTAACACTCCACTTACATCAATGGACGGATCATCCAGACAGAAAATCAGTAAGGAAACACTGGCCTTAAAGGACACATTAGACTGAATGAACTTAATAGATATGTATATAGAACATTCCATCCCATAACAGAAGAAAACACATTGTTTCAAGTACACTTAGAACATTCTCCAGGATACATCACACATGGTAGGGCACAAAACAAGCCTCAGGAAATTTAAGAAAGTTGAAATCATATCAAGCATTCTGACCACAATGCTATGAGACTAGAAATCAATAATGAGAAAAAAATCCCTCCAGAAAACACAAACATGTGGAAGCTAAACAACATGCTACTAAACAATCAATGGATCAATGATGAAATCAAAGAAGAAATTTTAAAAAACAGGAAAAAATGAAAATGAAAACACAGTGATCCAAAATCTATGGGATGCAGCAAAAGCAGTTATTAGAGGAAAGTTTATGGCGAAACAAGCTTACCTCAGGAAGTAAGAAAAATCTCAGATAAACAACCCATCCTTACACCTAAAGGAACTAGAAAAAAGGAACAAACAAAAACCAAAGTTACTAGAAGGAATGAAATCATACAGATCAGAGCAGAAATAAATGAAATAGAGAGTAAAAGAAAAAAAATAGAAAAGATCAATGAAACTAAAAACTGGTTCTTTGAAAAGATAAACAAAACTGTTAAACCTTTAGCTAGACTCATCAAGAGAAAAAGAGAGAGGGCCTGAATCAATGAACCAGAAATGAAAAAGAATAAGTGACAATCAACACCACAGAATTACAAAAGATCTTAAGAGATTATTATGAACAACTATATGCCAATAAAATGGAAAACCTAGAAGAAAAGGATAAATGCCTAGAAATGTACAATCTCCCAAGACAGAACCAGGAAGAAACAGAAAATATGAACAGACCAATTACCAGTACAGAAATTGAATCAGTTAAAAAAAAAAAAAGAAACTCCCAACAAAGTCCAGGACCAGATAGCTCCACAGGTGAATTCGACCAAACATTTAGAGAAGAGTTAACACCCATTCTTATCAAATTATTCTAAAAAATTACAGAGGAAGGAAAGCTTCCAAACTCATTTTACATTGCAAGGATTACCCTGATATCAAAACCAGAAAAATATATCACAAAAAAGAAAATTACAGGTCAATATCAATGATGAACATACAGGCAGAAAAATCTTCAAATAAATATTAGCAAACCAAATTCAACAATACATTAAAAGAATCATACACCATGATCAAGTGGGATTTATCCCAAGTATGCAAGGATGGTTCAATATCTGCAAGTCAATCAATGTGATACACCACAGCAAAAAAATTGAAGAATAAAAATCATATGATCATCTCAATACATTCAGAAAAACCTTCTGAAAAAATTCAACATCAATTTATGAAAAAAACTCTCCAGAAAGTGGGTATAGAGGTTACATACCTCAACATAATAAAAGCCATAAATGCTAAGCCCACAGCTTACACCATATTCAATGGTGAAAAGCTAAAAGCATTTCCACTAAGATCAGGAACAAGAGATACTATGCTCTATCGCCTGGAAGGAGGAGAATCAAAAAATCTATGAAAATATGTTAACACCACCTCAGGAATTAATAAATATTTGGTAGAGATATTTTCAGACTATAAGATATCTTGTTTCTCCTTTAAGTTTTGCATCAGTGGATCTTGCCTATAGCAATTATTACTTTGTACTTTCATAGGAATTTTCTATTTCCGATTTTTTCTACACATATTAATTGCAAAATGTAGCTTAAATAGATATAAAATCCTCTTTTCCTTGAATTTATTGAAAATAGTGATCCACTGTTATCTTTTTTTTTTTAACATCTTTATTAGAGTATAATTGCTTTACAATGGTGTGTCAGTTTCTGCTATATAACAAAGTGAATCAGTTATACATATACATATGTCTCCATATCTCTTCCCTCTTGCATCTCCCACCCTCTTACATCTCCCGGCCTCCCACCCTCCCTATCCCATCCCTCTAGGTGGTCACAAAGCACCGAGCTGATCTACCTGTGCTATGCGGCTGTTTCCCACTAGCTATCTATTTTATGTTTGGTAGTGTATATATGTCCATGCCACTCTCTCACTTTGTCCCAGCTTACCCTTCCCCTTCCCCATATCCTCAAGTCCATTCTCTAGTAGGTCTGCATCTTTATTCCCGTCTTGCCCCTAGGTTCTTCTCACCATTATCTTTCTTTTTTTTTAGATTCCACATATATGTGTTAGCATACGGTATTTGTTTTTCTATTTCTGACTTACTTCACTCTGTATGACAGTCTCTAGGTCCATCCACCTCACTACAAATAACTCAGTTTCATTCCTTTTTATGGTTGAGTAATATTCCATTGTATATATGTGCCACATCTTCTTTATCCATTCATCTGTTGATGGACACTTAGGTTGCTTCCATGTCCTGGCTATTGTAAATAGAGCTGCAATGAACATTTTGGTACATGACTCTTTTTGAATTATGGTTTTCTCAGGGTATATGCCCAGTAGTGGGATGGCTGGGTCGTATGGTAGTTCTATTTTTAGTTTTTTAAGGAACCTCCATACTGTTCACCATAGTGGCTGTATCAATTTACATTCCCATCAACAGTGTAAGAGGGTTCCCTTTTCTCCACACTCTCTCCAGCACTTATTGCTTGTAGATTTTTTGATGATGGCCATTCTGACCGGTGTGAGATGATATCTCATTGTAGTTTTGATTTGCATTTCTCTAATGATTAATGATGTTGAGCATTCTTTCATGTGTCTGTTGGCAATCTGTATATCTTCTTTGGAGAAATGTCTATTTAGGTCTTCTGTCCAATTTTGGATTGGGTTGTTTGTTTTTTTGATATTGAGCTGCATGAGTTGCTTGTATGTTTTGGAGATTAATCCTTTGTCAGTTGCTTCATTTGCAAATATTTTCTCCCATTCTGAGGGTTGTCTTTTTGTCTTCTTTATGGTTTCCTTTGCTGTGCAAAAGCTTTTAAGTTTCATTAGGTCCCATTTGTTTATTTTCATTTTTATTTCCATTTCTCTAGGAGGTGGGTCAAAAAGGACCTTGCTGTGATTTATGTCATAGAGTGTTCTGCCTATGGTTTCCTCTAAGAGTTTGATGGTGTCTGGCCTTACATTTAGATCTTTAATCCATTTTGAGTTTATTTTTGTGTATGGTGTTAGGGAGTGTTCTAATTTCATTCTTTTATATGTAGCTGTCCAGTTTTCCCAGCACCACTTATTGAAGAGGCTGCCTTTTCTCCACTGTATATGTTTGCCTCCTTTATCAAAGATAAGGTGACCATATGTGCGTGGGTTTATCTCTGGGCTTTCTATCCTGTTCCATTGATCTATATTTCTGTTTTTGTGCCAGTACCATACTGTCTTGATTACTGTAGCTTTGTAGTATAGTCTGAAGTCAGGGAGCCTGATTCCTCCAGCTCCGTTACTCTTTCTCAAGATTGCTTTGGCTATTCGGGGTCTTTTGTGTTTCCATACAAATTGTGAAATTTTTTGTTCTACTTCTGTGAAAAATGCCCGTGGTAGGTTGATAGAGATTGCATTGAATCTGTAGATTGCTTTGGGTAGTACAGTCATTTTCACAATGTTGATTCTTCCAATCCAAGAATGTGGTATATCTGTCCATCTATTTGTATCATCTTTAATTTCTTTCATCAGTGTCCTATAATTTTCTGCATACAGGTCTTTTGTCTCCTTAGGTAGGTTTATTCCTAGATATTTTATTCTTTTTGTCGCAACGGTAAATGGGAGTGTTTTCTTAATTTCACTTTCAGATTCTTCATCATTAGTGTATAGGAATGCAAGAGATTTCTGTGCATTAATTTTGTATCCTGCTACTTTACCAAATTCATTGATTAGCTCTAGTAGTTTTCTGGTGGAATCTTTAGGATTCTCTATGTATAGTATCATGTCATCTGCAAACAATGACAGTTTTACTTCTTCTTTTCAATTTGTATTATTTTATTAATTTTTCTTCTCTGATTGCTGTGGCTAGGACTTCCAAAACTATGTTGAATAATAATGGTGAGAGTAGACATCCTTGTATTGTTCTTGATCTTAGTGGAAATGGTTTCAATTTTTCACCATTGAGGATGATGTTTTCTGTGGGTTGGTCATATATGGCCTTTATTATTTTGAGGAAAGTTCCCTCTATGCCTACTTTCTGCAGGGTTTTTATCATAAATGGGTGTTGAATTTTGTCGAAAGCTTTCTCTGAATCTATTGAGATGATCATATGGTTTCTCTCTTTCAATTTGTTAATATGGTGTATCACGTTGGTTGATTTGCATATATCAAAGAATCCTTGCATTCCTGGGATAAACCCCACTTGCTCATAATATATGATCCTTTTAATGTGCTGTTGGATTCCGTTTGCTAGTATTTTGTTGAGGATTTTTGCATCTGTGTTCATCAGTGATATTGGCCTGTAGTTTTCTTTCTTTGTGACATCTTTGTCTGTTTTTGGTATCAGAGCAATGGTGGCCTCGCAGAATGAGTTTGGGAGTGTTCCACCCTCTGTTATATTTTGGAAGAGTTTGAGAAGGATAGATGTTAGCTCGTCTCTAAATGTTTGATAGAATTCACCTGTGAAGCCATCCGGTCCTGGGCTTTTGTTTGTTGGAAGATTTTTAATCACAGTTTCAATTTCAGTGCTTGTGATTGGTCTGTTTATATCTTCTATTTCTTCTTGGTTCAGTCTCAGAATGTTGTGCATTTCTAAGAATGTGTCTGTTTCTTCCAGGTTGTCCATTTTATTGGCATATAGTTGCTTGTAGTAATCTCTCATGATCCTTTGTATTTCTGCAGTGTCAGTGGTTACTTCTCCTTTTTCATTTCTAATTCTATTGATTTGAGTCTTCTCCCTTTTTTTCTTGATAAGTCTGGATAATGATTTATCAATTTTGTTTATCTTCTCAGAGAACCAGCTTTTCATTTTATTGATCTTTGCTATTGTTTCCTTCATTTCTTTTTCATTTATTTCTGATCTGATCTTTATTTCTTTCCTTCTGCTTACTTTTGGGGTTTTTTGTTCTTCTTTCTATAATTGCTTTAGGTGTAAGGTTAGGTTGTTTATTAGAGATGTTCCTTGTTTCTTAAGGTAGGCTTGTATAGCTATAAACTTCCCTCTAGAACTGCTTTTGTTGCATCCCATAGGTTTTCGGTCATTGTGTTTTCATTGTCACTTGTTTCTAGGTATTTTTTGATTTCCTCTTTGATTTCTTCAGTCATCTCTTGGTTATTAAGTAGTGTGTTGTTTAGCCTCCATGTGTTTGTATTTCTTATACATTTTTTCCTGTAATTGATATCTAGTCTCATAGCATTGTGGTCAGAAAAGATACTTGATACGGTTTCAATTTTCTTAAATTTACCAAGGTTTGATTTGTGACCCAAGGTATGATCTACCCTGGAGAATGTCCCATGAGCACTTGAGAAGAATGTGTATTCTGTTGTTTTAGGATGGAATATCCTATAAATATCAATTAAGTCCATCTTGTTTAATGTATCATTTAAAGCTTGTGTTTCCTTATTTATTTTCATTTTGGATGATCTGTCCATTGGTGAAAGTGGGGTGTTAAAGTCCCCTACTATGATTGTGTTACTGTTGATTTCCCCTTTTATGGCTGTTAGTATTTGCCTTATGTATTGGTGTGCTCCTATTTTGGGTGCATAAATATTTACAATTGTTATATCTTCTTCTTGGATTGATCCCTTTATCATTATGTAGTGTCCTTCTTTGTCTCTTGCAATAGTCTTTGTTTTAAAGTCTGTGTTGTCTGATATGAGAATTGCTACTCCAGCTTTCTTTTGATTTCCATTTGCATGGAATATCTTTTTCCATCCCCTCACTTTCAGTCTGAATGTGTCCCTAGGTCTGAAATGGGTCTCTTGTAGACAGCATGTATATGGGTCTTGTTTTTGTGTCCATTCAGCCAGTCTATGTCTTTCGGTTGGAGCATTTAATCCATTTACATTTAAGGTAATTATCGACATGTATGTTCTTATTACCATTTTCTTAATTGTTTTGGGTTTATTACTGTAGGTCTTTTCCTTCTCTTGTGTTTCCTGCCTAGAGAAGTTCCTTTAGCATTTGTTGTAAAGCTGGTTTGGTGGTGCTGAATTCTCTTAGCTTTTGCCTGTCTGTAAAGCTTTTAATTTCTCTGTCAAATCTGAATGAGATCTTTGCTGGGTAGAGTAATCTTGGTTGTAGGTTTTTCTCCTTCATCACTTTAAATATGTCCTGCCACTCCCTTCTGGCTTGCAGAGTTTCTGCTGAAAGATCAGCTGTTAACCTTATGGGGATTCCCTTATGTGTTACTTGTTGTTTCTCCCTTGCTGATTTTAATATTTTTTCTTTGTATTTAATTTTTGATAGTTTGATTAATATGTGTCTTGGCATGTTTCTCCTTGGATTTATCCTGTATGGGACTCTGCATTTCCTGGACTTGATTAACTATTTCCTTTCCCATGTTAGGGGAGTTTTCATCTCTAATCTCTTCAAATATTTTCTCAGTCCCTTTCTTTTTCTCTTCTTCTTCTGGGACCCCTATAATTCAAATGTTGGTGCATTTAATATTGTCCCAGAGGTCTCTGAGACTGTCCTCAAGTCTTTTCATTCTTTTTTCTTTATTCTGCTCTGCAGTAGTTATTTCCACTATTTTATCTTCCAGGTCACGTATCTGTTCTTCTGACTCAGTTATTCTGCTATTGATCCCTTCTAGAGAATTTTTAATTTCGTTTATTGTGTTGTTCATCTCTGTTTGTTTGCTCTTTAGTTCTTCTAGGTCCTTGTTAAACGTTTCTTGTATTTTCTCCATTCTATTTCTAAGATTTTGGATCATCTTTTCTATCATTATTCTGAATTCTTTTTCAGGTAGACTGCCTATTTCCTCTTCATTTGTTAGGACTGGTGGGTTTTTACCTCCTCCTTCATCTGCTGTGTGTTTCTCTGTCTTCTCATTTTGCTTAACTTACTGTGTTTGGGGTCTCCTTTTTGCAGGCTGCAGGTTCATAGTTTCCGTTGTTTTTGGTGTCTCTCCCCAGTGGCTAAGGTTGGTTCAGCAGGTTGTGTAGGCTTCCTGGTGGAGTTGACTAGTGCCTGTGTTCTGGTGGATGAGGCTGGATCTTGTCTTTCTGGTGGGCAGGTCCACATCTGGTGGTGTGTTTTGGGGTGTCTGTGGCCTTATTATGATTTTAGGCAGCCTCTGTGATAATGGATGGGGTTGTGTTCCTGTCTTGCTAGTTGTTTGGCATAGGGTGTCCTGCACTGTAGCTTGTTGGTCATTGAGTGGAGCTGGGTCTTGGCGTTGAGATGGAGATCTCTGGGAGATTTTTGCCGTTTGATATTACGTGGAGCTGGGAGGTCTCTTGTGGACCAGTGTCCTGAACTTGGCTCTCCCACCTCAGTGGCACAGCCCTGATGCCTGGCTGGAGCACCAAGAGCCTGTCCTCCACACAGCTCAAAATAAAAGGGAGAAAAAAAAGAAAGAAAATAGAAGAGAAGATAAAATAAAATAAAATAAAATAAAGTAAAATAAAATAAAGTTATTATGTGCTGAATTGGGCGATTGGGATTGACATGTATACACTGATGTGTATAAAATTGATGACTAATAAGAACCTGCAGTGTAAAAAAACCAACAAACAACAAATAAACAATTAATACTAAACTCTCTTTGGGTTATTTGTATGGAAATATGTTAATATAAATGTTTCAGACATTACATGAAATTTCTAAAAATCTTATATATTCTGGTATAATGTTATGTCATAATTCTAGTTATTACTTTAAAATGTATATCTCAGAAATAACTAAATTTCCTTGTCAATTGCATTATTATGAACTTTCATCAAATCTTTAACCGTGGTCATCTTTAAGTGTTTTGTCATTTACAGACAGTTCTGGGTGTACTCTGATGCTTTTGCAAAAAATGGGTTTATAAAAGGGTTTCATCTTCAAGAAATTCATGGAAAAGACTCTGACAAATACAGGTTTCTGGTAACTGACTATACTGCTGAACTGAATGAATAAGGATTTTCAGAACTCTAATGGAAAACTGATGAATTCATAAAAGTGCTAACAAAAGATCAAGATAAAAAAAATTAATTAAATGGGACTGAGTGAACTGATGAGGTTGATTATAATTTTTGTGGCTTTCTGTTTGAATTAAAAAAAAAAATCCCGCAAGGACTCAGAGGCAAAAAATATACAAATCAATTTTCACTGCAAAGTAAAGGAGCTGTTACAGTGGAGAATTACTGGACTGAATGTCAATATTATGACATAGTATGAGTGTGTTTTGTGTTTGGTAATTGCAACCATTGTTGCTTTTGTTGTGGTCATCCAAAAAAAAAGAAAAGGAATGTTAGATTAAAAAAAAAAAAGAAATTAAGAAAAAAAAATTCTTTTAAGTAATAAAAAAAAAAAAAAAAAGGACAGACAGAACCCTAGGACAAATGGTAAAAGCAAAGCTATACAGACTAAATCACACACAGAAGCATACACATACACACTCACAAAAAGAGAAAAAGGGGAAATATATATATATATATCATTGCTCCCAAAGTCCACCTCCTCAATTTGGGATGATTCGTTGTCTATTCAGGTATTCCACAGATGCAGGGTACATCAAGTTGATTGTGGAGATTTAATCCGCTGCTCCTGAACCTGCTGGGAGAGATTTCCCTTTCTCTTCTTTGTTGGCACAGCTCCCGGGGTTCAGCTTTGGATTTGGACCCGCCTCTGCGTGTAGTTTGCCTGAGAGCGTCTGTTCTTCGCTCAGACAGGACGGAGTTAAAGGAGCAGCTGATTCCGGGGCTCTGGCTCACTCAGGCCGGGGGGAGGGAGGGATACGGATGCGGGGCGAGCCTGCGGCGGCAGAGGCCAGCGTGACATTGCACCAGCCTGAGGCGCCGTGTGTTCTCCCGGGGAAGTTTTCCCTGGATCACGGGACCCTGGCAGTGGCGGGCTGCACAGGCTCTCGGGAGGGGAGGTGTGGAGAGTGAGCTGTGCTCGCACACAGGCTTCTTGGTGGCGGCAACAGCAGCCTTAGCGTCTCATGCCCGTCTCTGGGGTCCGCGCTGATAGCCGCGGCTCGCGCCCGTCTCTGGAGCTCCTTTAAGCGGCGCTCTTAATCCCCTCTCCTCGCGCACCAGGAAGCAAAGAGGCAAGAAAAAGTCTCTTGCCTCTTCGGCAGGTCCAGACTTTTTCTCGGGCTCCCTCCCGGCTAGCTGTGGTGCGCTAACCCCTTCAGGCTGTGTTCACGCCGCCAACCCCAGTCCTCTCCCTGCAATGCGACCGAAGCCCGAGCCTCAGCTCCCAGCCCCCGCCCGCCCCGGCGGGTGAGCAGACAAGCCTCTCGGGCTGGTGAGTGCTGGTCGGCACCGATCCTCTGTGCGGGAATCTCTCTGCTTTGCCCTCCACACCCCTGTTGCTGCGCTCTCCTCCGTGGCTCCGAAGCTTCCCCCCTCTGCCACCCCCGTCTCCACCAGCGAAGGGGCTTCCTAGTGTGTGGAAACCTTTCCTCCTTCACAGCTCCCTCCCACTGGTGCAGGTCCCGTCCCTATTCTTTGTCTCTGTTTTTTCTTTTTTCTTTTGCCCTACCCAGGTACGTGGGGAGTTTCTTGCCTTTTGGGAGGTCTGAGGTCTTCTGCCAGCGTTCAGTAGGTGTTCTGTAGGAGTTGTTCCACATGTAGATGTATTTCTGATGTATTTGTGGGGAGGAAGGTAATCTCCGCGTCTTACTCTTCCGCCATCTTGAAGCTCCTCCTGTATAATCCCATCCCCCACTCAGAAGATATCGATCCACTGTTATCTTGCTTTATACGTGCTGTTGAGATGCCTATATGATTTCCTTTCTTTGTAAGTGAGGCTGTCTTTCTACATGGAGGTATCAATAGTTTTCTTCAACTTGAAATCTAATACTTTTACTAAGATATATCTTGAAGTTCACTTTTCTGGGACAATTATCACAAGAATGTTTCAAATTGTATGTTAAAGTCTTCTGTTTTTCTGCAAATTTTTCTTGAATTATTTTAAATACTATTTCTGTTCCATTATTTTTTTTCTTTTTCAAGGATTCCAGTTTTGTGTTTGTGTATAACCCTTGCTTATTTTCCATACCATCATCCTCTGATTCTTTTTACACATTCATTCTCTTAGTCATTTCCTTTCCTCTCTTCAATTACCCTTTTAAAGATAATAGTATCTCTTACCTTTGAGGATCTTGTAATTTAATCTTAATTTCCAAAATGATTATGTCATTTGCTCCAAATCATTTCCACCTTTAGTCAGTTTTCATCTTATGTATTTTGTTTTCTCCATCTCTGATTTGGCTTTGGAATTTTTGATAAAAGGTGTTTTTCCATTATCTTCAAATGCTTATTTAAAGGTAAAGAAACAGACTCTGAGATGGAGATGTGCGTGAAAGAAGTCTGTTGGGGAATGCCCTCAGGCACAATGCTTATTAACTGAATGAAGGAAGTAAGATCAGACAGAAAGATAATTTGAATGTAGTTACAAAAAAAAAGACCTTAGCCAATCCTGTGGAGAAGTGGGGTTTGTGATGTCCCTTCAAAGTTCTGAAGCCCTAAGTCGGGGGCCTGGAATTTATACCTTACATGAATAGTCATTGGATACAGGCTGCCCCCAAGGAAGTAATATGACCTTCATAAGACACTTATCTTCAGATAAGGGTATTTCCTAGAGAGGGACTTAGTTGAGAGCTGTCAGCTACTAGCACTCTTACTGCTAGGGAAATAGGTGGGATCTGGGCTGTGAACAGTAGATCCGTTACTGGCTACCTCTTACACTGCTCAGAACTACTTATTTTTATAATAAGTTCTGGGGAAAGCCCCGCCAGAATTTGGATTTTTCTCTGTTCCTGGAGAATTTTTAAAAATGAAGGTTAATGGGACACCTGCAGTTCCAACGGCTACAGCTAGTCTCAAAGCCACACTAATATCCATCTTCCTCCTCTTGGTTCCCTTCACATTTGCCTCATACCTCTGCTGCTCTAGGTGATAATATGGGAGGATAATCCAGAAGTCATATCCCTGGGGAGTATGAACCTTACATCACTATGCCCTTTTCAGTCCTCATTGCTGCATTTGTCTATTTACTATCAAACTTGAGCAAGGGAATACCAGCCGATACCTATGGATCACCTGAATGCCAAACATAATTTTTCCTGCTCCCATTGCATAATAGCAACCCTATCTCTTCCTGAAAACAGGGTCAATTACCCCCTTCAATTCTCATGGACTCCTTTTCTTTCCTGGTGGTCTCTTGGACAAGGAATCCAAAGTGACTGGGTAGCTGCTGAGGCTTTATGTATAATAGAATTCTTGCTGCATTCCCTGGTAAGAGCATTTCCCCTCTGAGAACCAGGACTTCTAAACCCATAGAGTGCAGATATGTGGGGACATAGAGTACAGATTCCCCACGTGGGTCACTTAGGGAAGTCCTGGATTCAGATATTGAACCTATTGAAGACACAGCCCCATATAATTGTCACTGATTTCTCGTGGAAGGTACACTCTGGAGGTCATAGTACTGACACCTCAATTATACTTTCAACAGGCCGTTTCATCTGTTTATTAAGCTAGCAGTTTCCCATTGATGTGAAATAGAAGAGAACCAGTGTACCAGTCACTGCCCAATATGACAATTCTTTTACTGAAAAGTGGATTTCTAGCCCAATGCCATGTTATACACCACTCTATCAGCCTCAGATACTGGTGCTACCTGAGGCCTTGCAGATAGGAAAGATAACTCATACCTGCATTATGCTGATATTAGGCAAGATGCATTTCTGCCATGTTCAGAGTATAAGAGGTTCATAGCAGCAAACTTGACACCAGCGGCTGACTGATCTTCTTGAGGGATGTTGCTATATTGGGGGCCACAATGGTTTCTGGTAAGTTAGGCATTTGGAAGGAACAGTACCTAGATCAGCATGGAAATGTTGGAGCCTATGCATATGCATTCCTCCATCCCAGCCAATACAGCACTTTTTTCACGTGCCCATTGTGCCAGCACTGGCATGGCAGATGAACAAAGCAGGATGACCTCAACTGGCTGAGTAATTCTGTCTATTTGGTTGTTTAACAGCTCTTCCATGGTAGATGCTCTCTGGTGGACATTTATATGGAATATGAGGATCACCAAACACTGTATCCAGTCTAGTAACTCCATTCATATGCCTCTTCCTCAGATTTCCTGGTCCCTGACATTCTCACGTTTCTCCCCACAGGACACTGACCAATATCCAAACTTTACACCTCTACCCTGAGTCTATATATTCTTAGCTTGGACCACTTCTCTTTCTATACAATGGAAATGGATGATCATTCCACTGCTCTAAGGGAGAATTTCCCCTGAGTGATGCCTTTCACGGTCACCTTGGGTGGAGCTATAGTTCAACAGCTGTACATTATGACATCAACACACCAAGATGACCATCCAAGAACCTACTTGGCTTTTTGAGGCCAGAAGTGTGAGCTGAGGGAAAGACGTCAGTGCAATGGTGGTAGATGACAAGAAGGTCTGGGTCATCTGCTGGTGAGGCTCATGGTATTCTCTGCCCTGCTTAGGCCAGATCCTTGACTTTGCCGCCTTCAGCTTCTAATGATTTGCTCCTGGTCCTGCTCAACCTCATACTTGTTAGTGTGACAACTTCCAGCTCATGAAGGCAATTCTGGTTTTGGTCACTTAATGTCCCAAAGGCAGGAGCACTTTCTCTAGCATGTTTCATAGTCCACCAGGGAGTTTCTGGTTTGGGGGTTTTTTTTGTTTGTTTTGTTTTGTTTCTGAATGGTTTATAATACTCTGCTAAGAGAGCAAATCCTTGATCCAAAACCTTAAGGGTACATGAGTCTCCTGTTAGAGTTTTTCATAAACTTTCCATTAACTCCACATCTCTTCCTACCTCTGAAACCTCTAGCGCGGGTGGGTCCGCTTCGCAGAAGGCGGGGCCGGGGACACCCGCGCCTCGGGGCTTGGGCCGGGCGCGGGGCGGCGCTGCGGGCCCACCTGACTCCGCAGGCGCCGGCGCTGCTCGCGAAGCTGCTGCTCCAACTCTTGGTACAGACACCGCACCTCCCTCTCGTGCTCGCTCTCCCGCCTTCGGGAAACCGGGGGTGAGACAGCTGCTTAGAACCTGCCAGCACTACAGCCCCCGGCCCCGCCTCTACCACCTCGCGGAGCCCCTCCACCTGGCCCTCAGGCCGCCCCCAGCGCACCTGCTCCAGGCCCTCCCGCTCTCGGGCCGCTTCCTCCAGGCAGGCCGACGCTCGCATCAGAACGTCCTCGAAGGAGCTCAGCAGTTCGGGTCGCTCACGCTGCAGCCGGGTCCAGAGCATCTGAGTTGCCCGCTGCCTGCAGGGGCGGGGCGAGGGAGGGCAGAGGCTGAAGCTGAAGCGGGGACTCCCCACCCCACCCTGCAGGGTAAGAAGCCCCCAGAGGCCCCTGTAGTCTTGCACAAGCAGGGCATGCCTCTCCTGGGTGCTTTCACCCCTGCGGGAGTCTGTGCCTGTGTGGGGCTTGTGTGGCCAGGAGGTGTGTGTACATGGGGTTGTGTCCTTGTGTACACACGGCTGTGCCTGTGATGGGGGCAGCCCTGACTGCTGCCTCCTGAAATGCAAATTCTGTGGGAAATCCTGCCCAGCACGCAGTAGTTGCAGCTGAGAAGGAAGGACTGGGCCAGACCCGGCCTAGGGACCCTGCCTGGGAACAAACATGCAGGCGACACGGACAGGCAGCATGCAGGCGGACAGAGAGCAGATGAGGATGCTGGGAGCCGGGCCAGCACCGACTCACTCGCCCAGGACCCGGGCCGCCCCCAGCTGCTCCAGCGCAGAGCAGAATCTCTCCTCCTCCTCGTCCTCCTCCTCCAGGGAGCCCCCGGTGCCTTGCACCTCCGACCAGCCCGCCTCGAAGGTTTCCTCTGGAGCCGGGGAGGGCAGGGCACCCGGGACGGACTCCACACCCACCAACTTCCCTGCGGGCATGGGAGGGAGAGATCACCGGGCTGTGGGTTACCACCGCAGCCCCCCCCGCCCCCCCCTCCACACACATATCCTGCCCTTTCTCTGAGCCCAGTTTCCTGTTTTTCTTCCTTATTCTGGTCCGATTCTTGTCCTGGGAATGGGAGGTGACAGCTGGGCTCAGGCCAAAATGAGGCATGCCTGGCTCCCAGCCCCACCTGGGTTTGGCTCAGGGAGCAGGTCATCTCCACATATGCCACAGCATCTGGGGGGCTTCCCGTGATGCCTGGGTGTACAGACACCGACCTGTGCTCCGGAGCACGGAGAAGCACAGGCTGCCACCCACGTGGGCTGTGGGCCCCAGAGAGTCCCACATGTGCCAGCGGAGGGTGTCTGAGCAACGGGGTAGGGGGTGGGGCTCGGGGGCCGGGCTCACCCAGGCCAAGGCAGAACTCCCGAGCCGTGAGGAAGCCGGTGTGCGCCTGGTCCAGACTTTTGAACACAGCCTCCAGCTGTTCGGGCGTGAGGGGCAGGTCGCTCTGCAGGCCTTGGCCGGGCAAGGATGGCAAGGCTGTGTAGCCAAGGTCAGCCCTGGGGCGGGCGGCCTCTTGGGGCTGGGCGCTCAGCTGCAGGTCGTGCCGGGTGATGAAGCCCTTGGCCTCCTTGTCGCACAGCAGAAACAGCTCCTGGGCCTGCTCCAGCGTCGCTGCCGGTGGCCCTGGGGCGCGCCCCTCGTCCCACCCCTCCTCCTCTTGGGCCTCCCCAGCCCCAGGCTTCCCGGGGCTAGCCATGGTGGGGGTCTCAGCCTTGGGTGCTGTGAAGCCAAAGGGAAGTCAGGGCCTGAGCAGAGCTGAGAAATGAAGGGAGAGGAGAATGGAAGGCAGAGAGGGTGAGGGGCAAGGGTAGCTGAGGGCTAAGCTGGAGCGGTGGGGAGCAGAAGAGTCTCCCTGCCCCCATGAGAAGGTGGGAGAGGGCCTGGCGGAGGCCCAGAGAGGAGGGGCAGCTGCGGGAGGTGTGGCCCCATTGCAGGTGGTGGAGCTGGCGTGAGGTGGCATGGGTGGAGCCATGCAGGCTCAGGGCCACCCAGGGAGCCAGCTGGTGCAGGAAAGGATGTGCTGGGGGGAGGGGGCAATCTCGGAGTGTTGCGGAGTCAGGGGCGGGGGGGCAGCTATAGATCTTGTGATGGAAAATGAGGAGGTGGGAGCTTGGGAGAGGGGGCAGAGGCTTGGGTGAAAGAATGGTCAGCCACAGAGAAGCTGAACACGTCCTGGAGTCAGGGCCTGGAGACGAGGCTGACCAGGCTGGGCCAGTGGGAGTATCAGCCAATCCTGGCTAAGTCCTTAGCCTCTGAGTCTGGGCCCCTGGGCCCTGCCTCCAGCCAGCTGGCAGGCGGGTGAGCTCCTCCCTCCCTGACTGCAGCCCCTCCCACCAGCACCAAGCCCCAAGTGGTGCAGGTGCAGGGTTCAGCCTGGGCCATGATGCCTTCTGTGGCCCTTGTCAGGAACAACCCCAGAGTCTAGCTTAACAGCCCCTCCTGCTGGCACTATGCCCTCCACCAAACTGGCCTCCCTCCCCCCCGGGGGTGCCCCACCCCCTAATCAGAACACCTGTCGTTCGCACAACACCCAGACCCCAGACTTCCCAAAGCTAACCCCCAGTGTGGCAACACCCCCCCACACACCTAGGACCCTGGGGTCCTCGCCCCTCAGTCCAGGACTGTGATTCTCTCTCCCCACCCACATTCCTGGGGGATGGGGGAGGCGATCTCCAAAGAGGGCAGGTCTGAGGAAGGGCGAGAGGAAGGGACACAGGGGTGGAGACACCTCGCCCTCACACCGTCGCCTTCCCCGGGCGGGCGCTCCGCCCCACCAGCACCTTGCAGGCTCCACCGGACCAGGGGGCCATCCCAGCCGAAAGCTGCTCTGTGGCCAGGCCGGGGAGCAGGGGGAAGGGCTGCCTGAGCCCCCAGGCACTCGGACTTGGCCCCATACACCAGTGTGCAAGAATTAGACCAGGGACCCCCAGAGCCCTGCAGCCAGAGACCCCAGGACCCAGCTCTACCCACATGTGGGTAGGCACCAGCCCCAGAATTCCTGGCCCCAACTTCCAGTGTGCATGCTCTAGACTCGCGACCAGCCTCACACACCAGTGGGCAGACAATAGCCACAGGACAATCACATCCCTGCAACCTGCAGACCTAGCCCTCCCACCAGTGGGCCAGCAGTAGCTCAGGACCAGCTGGGCCCTGGCCCTGCCAACTAGCAGGCCAACACAAGCTTTGAGACAGCCCTGACCCCACAGCCAGCTGTGTCAGGAATCGTCCCCACCCAACAGTTGTCTGACACCAACTCTGGGATACCTGGGCCCCTACAGCCAGACCCCAGGACTTGGCTCTTCCTGCCAGTGGGCCAGGACTAGTCTCAGGAACTGGATTTACCCACCAGTGGGGTGTCACCAGCCCTGGGGTCTCCTGGACCCTGCCCCTGCCCACCAGTGAACCAGAACTAGCTATGGGGCTCACTGGAGTTCTGCAGCAAGCAGCCCTGTGACCCAGTCCCACCAGCCAGCCACAGCAGCCTCCACACAAGGCAGGGCCTGGCAACCAACATGGACCAGGAGACAAGCAAGCCTACAAGACTGCCCACAGTAGTCAGCCTACCACAACAGAAAGAATGATGCAGCCCACATAGGGGCACCCCTACAGCATCCAACCCTGGTGATGAGAGGGGACTGCACTGCTGGGATGCATAGGATATCTCCTATAAAAGGCCAGTTCCCCAAGGTTGGGAAACGTGACCAACCTACAAGACACATAGAAATAAAAAAACAAATTAGGCAAAATGAGATGACAGAGGAACATGTTCTAAATGAAGGAACAAGATAAAGCCCCAAAAGAAAAACTAAGTGAAGTGGAGAGAGACAATGAACCTGAGAAAGAGTTCAGGGTAGTGATCATAATAATGATGAAAGAACTCAGGAGAAGAATGGACGCACAAAGCAAGAAGTTAAAAGTTTCTAACAAGAGTTAGAAAATATAAAGAACAGCCAGAAAGAGATGAAGAATACGATAACTGAAATGAAAAATACACTAGAAAGAATCAACAGTATATTAAATGATACAAATAAATGGATCAGTGACACAGAGTAGTAGAAATTACTAACACTGAACAGAAAAAAGAAAAAAGAATGAAAAGAAATTTAAGAGACCTCTAGGACAACATCAAGCACACTAATATTCGCATTATAGGGGTCCAGAAGGAGAAGAGGGAGAAAAAGGGGCTGAGAATATATTCGAATCATAACAACTTAAAACATCCCTAACCTGGGAAAGGAAACAGACATCCAAGTCCAGGAAACAAGAGACTCCCATACAGGATTAACCCAAGAGAAACATACCAAGACACATTGTACCTAAGATGGCAAAGATAAAGAGAGAATATTAAAAGTAACAAGAGAAAAGCAACAAGGAACAAATGAGAGAATTCCCATAGGGCTATTAGCTAACTTTTCAGCAGAAACTTGCAGGCCAGAAGAGTGTGGCACAATATATATAAAGTGATGACAGGGAAAAACCTACAACCAATAATAGTCTACCTAGCAAGGCTCTCATTCAGATTTGATGGCAAGATCAGCCAAGTAGCTTTACAAGAAATATTAAAGGAACTTCTCTAAGTGAATAAGAAAAGACCACATGTACAAACATGGAAATTATAGAAGGAAAAATCTCATCCACAAAGGCAAATATGCAATAAAGGTAGTAAATCATCCATGCACAAAGCTAGTACAAAGGTTGAAAAACAAAAGTAATAAAATCATCTATATCCAAAATAAGCAGTTAGAAGATACACAAAACAGTTAGATATAAAACAAGATGTTAAAAAGAGTAACTGTGAGGGGAGGAGATTACAAATACAGGGGTTTTAAAATGCACTTGAAATTAAGTGCATTTTATATATATATATATATGCATATATACATATATATGTATACACATACACACACACATATATATATAAAGGAACTGTAAAAAGAAGCACTAAAAAACCCAAAGCTAGTAGATAAAAAGGAATCATAAAACTGAGAGCAGACATACATATAATAGAGACTAAAAAAAATAGAAAGGATAAAAAAAACCAAAATATGGCTTTTTGAAAAGGTAAATAAAATTGATAAACCTATAGCCAGACACATCAAGAAAAAAAAGAGAGAGTGTAAATCAATAAAATTAGAAATGTAATATGAGAAGTTACAAACAACACCATAGAAATACAAAGGATCATAAGAGATTACTAAGAACAACTATAAGCCAATAAAATATATAACCTAGAAGGAAATGGACAAATTCTTAGAAATGTACACTCTCCCAAGACTGAACCTGGAAAAAAATACAAAATATGACCACACCAATTACCAGAAAAGAAATTGAATCAATAGTAAAAACAAAATTCCCTGCAAACAAATGTCCAGGACAAGATGGCTTCACAGGTAAATTCTACTGAATATTTAGAGAAAAGTAAACACCTATCATTTTCAAACTTATCCAAAAATTTGCAGAGGCAGGAATGCTGCTGAACACATTACATGAGGCCAGTGTAAGCCTGAAAGCAAAACCAGACAAAGATATCACTAAAAAAGAAAATTATAGGCCAATAGCACTGATGAACATAGATGCAAAAATCCTTAACAAAATATTAGCAAACTGAATCCAACAATACATTAAAAGATCACACACAATGATCAAGTAGGATTTAACCAAGTGACGCAAGGATGGTTCAATGTCTGCAAATCAATCAATGTGATACACCACATTAACAAATTAAGAATAAAAACCATATGTTCCTCTCAATAGATGAAGAAAAAACTTTTCACAAAATTCAACATCCATTTTCCATTTACGATAAAAACTCTCCACAAAATGGGTATAGAGGGAACTTATCTCAAGATAATAAAGGCCATATATGAGAAGCCCAAGGCTAACATTATATTCAATGGTGAAAAGCTGAATGCATTTCCTCTGAGATCAGGAACAATATAAGGATGCCCACTCGCCACTTTTTTCAGCATAATATTGGAAGTTCTAGCAACAGCAAGCAGACAAGAAAAAGAAATAAAAGGAATCAAAATTGGAAACAAAGAAGTAAAACTGTCACTGTTTGCAAATGTCATGATCCTATACATAGAAAATCCTAAAGATGACACCAAAAAATTACTAGAGCTCATCAATGAATTCAGTAAAGTTGCAGGATACAAAGTTAATATAGAGAAATCTGTTGCATTTCTATACATTAACAACAAACCATCAGAAAGAGAAATAAAGAAAACAATTCCATTTATAATCTCATCAAAAAGACTTAAATGCCTAGGAATAAACCCACCTAAGGATGCCAAAGATCTGTATTCAGAAAAATACAAGACACTGATAAAAGAGATTGAAGATGACACAGATGGAAAGATATACTATGATTTGAGATTGGAAGAATTAATATTGTTAAAATTACCATACTATCCAAGACAGTGTACAGAGTCAATGCAATCCATATCAAAAAACCAATGGCATTTTCCACAGAGCTAGAACAAATAATTTTAAGATCTGCATGGAAACACAAAAGACTCTAAATAGCCTAAACTATCTTGACAAAAAAGAACAGAGCAGGAGGTGCAACGCTCCCTGAATTCAGACTATACTACAAAGCTACAGTCATCAAAACAGTATGTTACCAACTCAAAAAAACAGACACATAGATCAATGGAACAGAATAGAAAACTCAGAAATAAACCCATACACGTATGACCAATTAATTGATGACAAAGGAGGCAAGAATATACAATGGAGAAAAAACATTTCTCCACTGATATTTCTCAGCACCACTTATTGGAGAAAAGACTCCAAAAAATGTTGCTGAGAAAACTGGACAGCTACATGTAAAAGAATGAAATTAGGACATTTTCTCATACCATATACAAAAATAAATTCAAAATGGATTAGAGACATAAATGTAAGACCAGAAACCATAAAACTCCTAGAAGAAAACAAAGGAAGAGAATGCTCTTTGACACAAATCATAGCAATATTTTTTGACACTTTCTCATAAGGTAAAGGAAGTAAAAGTAAAAAATAAAGAAATGGGATGTAATTAAACTTAAGAGTTTTACACAAAAGGAAACCATCAACAAAATGAAAAGACAAACTACTGACAAGGAGAAAATATTTGTAAATAATATGACTGATAAAGAGTTAATATCCAAAATATATAAATAGCTCATACAATTCCACATCATAAAAACAAACAACCCAATTTAAAAATGGGCAGAAGAATTGAATATACATTTTTCCAAAGAAGGTATACAGATGATGAACAAGCACATGAAGAGATGCTCAACATGGATAATTATCAGAGAAATGCAAATCAAAGCCACAATGAGATATCACCTCACACCCGCCAAAATGGCTATAATCCAAGAGACCCCAAATAACAAATGTTGGTGAGGATGTGGAGAAAAGGGAATCCTCATACACTGTTGTTTGGAATGTAAATTGGTACAGCCATTGTGGAAAGCAGTATGGAGATTCCTCAAAAAGCTAAAAACAGAACTACCATATGATCCAATAATTCCACTCTGGGGTATTTATCCAAAGAAAATTAAAACTCTAATTTGAAATGATACATGCACCCCAATGTTCATAGCAGCATTGTTTAAATATCCAAGATAAGGAAGCAAATTAAGTATCCATCAACAGATGAATGGGTAAAGAAGACGTGATATGTATATACAAAGGAATACTACTCAGCCATAAAAAAGAATGAAATTTTGCCATTTGCAACAACATGGATGTACCTAGAGGATGTTATGCTTAGTGAAATAAGTTCAACAGAGAAAGACAAATGCTGTATGATAGTACTTATATGTGTAATCTAAAAAAATAAACCAAACTAGCAAATGTAACAAAACAGAAACAGAATCACACATATAGAGAATAAACTAGAGGTTACCAGTGGAGAGAGGGAAGGGGAAGGGGCAGGATAGGATCAGGTGATTAAGAGGTACAAACTACTATGCACAAAATAAATAACCTACAAGGATATATTGTACAGCACTGTGAAAATAGGCAATATTTTATAAAAATAAAGGAGTATTACCTATAAAATTTGTAAAACACTATATTGTACAACTGAAACATATAATATTATTCTTCAACTCCACCTCAATAAGGAAAAAAATTAAGTACACAGCAATAAACAACATTCTAATGGCACTTTCCACAGAAATAAACAATTTTAAAATTTGAATGGAACTGCAAAATACCCCAAGTATCCAAAGCAATCCTGATAAAGAATGAAGGTGGATGCACCATGCTTTCTGACTACAAATTATATTACAAAGCTACAGTAATCAAAAAGTATGGTAATGGCATATAAGCAGACACAAAGATCAACAGTATAGAATACAGAGACCAGAAACAAACCCATGCAAATATAATCAATTAATTTACAAGATGGGGAAAGGAGAGTATCTTCAATAAATGGTGCTGGAGAAACTAGACAGCCACATGCAAAAGAATACAAGTAGATCACTATCTTTCACCTTACAGAACATTTAACTCAAAATGGATTAAAGAATCAAACATAAGACCTGAAACCATAAACTCCTGGAGAAAATATAGGCAGTAAGCTCCTGACAGTAGACTTGATGATAATTTTTTGGATTTAACAAGAAAGCAAAGGCAACAAAAGCAAAAATAAACAAGTGGGACTACATTAAGCAACAAAACTTCTGAACAACAAAGGAAATCGTCAACAAAATGAAAAGGTAACCAACCAAATGAGAGAAAATATTTGCAAGTCATATATCTGATAAGGGGTTAATATGCAAAATATATAAAGAATTATACAACTCAATAGGGAAAAACAAAATAATCCGATTAAAAATGGGAAGAGGACTTAATAGATGTTTTACCAAAGGCATAACATATGGCTAAAGAAGACATACGTGAAATGGTACTCAACATCGCTAATCATCAGGGAAATGCATATCAAAACCACAATAAGATATCATTTCACACCTATTAGAATGGATATTATCAAAAACCCAAGACAAGTATTGGTGAAACTGAGAGAACAGGGAACAATTGTAACATGCTGGTGGGACCATAAATTGGTACAGGCACTATGGAAAAATTACGGAGATTCCTCAAAGACTTAAAAAGAAAATTACCATATGATCCAGCAATCCCACTTCTAGGTCAATTTGTTAATTTTTTATCTCTTCCATTTGTGTTAAAATTCACAAGACAGCCCCCCTCATTCAGAGATATTATATAAACATAATTTGTATTTTTTCTTTTCCCATAGCTTAAATTGTTTTACATAGCACTTTTACTCAACTGGGATTCTTTTTAGAATGTTGTGAAGTGAGAATTATAGCATTATTATATATTATAGCAAAAGCATGTATTAACTAACTCTTCTCTTATTCACTGATTTCTTATGCCTCCTTTTTATTCATGCACAATCAAACACTCACATGCACACACATATACAGAGAGGCCTATTCCAAGCCTTTCTAACTTGCACAACAAAAACACAACAGTCCCAATCTATACACTTATATTCTAGTAGGGAAGAAAGAAAATTTTAAATGTTGTTAAACTAAATAGTAATAAGTACTATAATTGGGGAAAACTCTTCTGCCTCTACCCAGTCTAAATATTAGGATTCTATGAGCTTCAACTTTAAGAGTCCCTATTCTTTTCTCCCAATTCTTTCTTTTTAGATGACTCCATCTATTTTTATGACTTTTAATGGCACCAATATGAAGATGACCCTGAATGTATGTTTCCAGTACTGGCAACTTCCCTAATTTCCAGATTCATGGATCCAACTGCCAAGAAGGACATGGTTATTTGAATGCCTCAAAGACATCTCAAATTTAACATGATCAAAAAGCAATTCTCAAATTTTCCAAACAAAAATGGTTTTCCTGGGTCTTCTCAATCTTGGTGGTAGGCTCCTCCAACCAGTTTGGCAAGGAAGAAGTTAGAGGTCATCCCTCATCTCCTTCTGCTATTCCTTCCAAACTTTCACAGGAATTGTCAACTGTCTCTGTGCCCAAATTTCTCCATTTACACTAATTCACAGTCCCCATGCTGCCATCATCTTTCACCTGAACAATATCAACAGCTAAGACTGGTCTCCCTTTCTGTTGTCCTTTTATTTATTTTTAATTTTTATTTAGAAAATAATTTTTTAAATAGTACTGAAATACACATTCTAAAATGGGTAGTATTCTGCCCATAATAACATATGCATTTCAGGTAAATAACTTTCTAATTATTTATCTCTTTCCATGAATATTTACCTTGCTATTTCTTTGTATAAGTTACAGACATATGCATCAACTTCCTGTTATGGTTAATAAATATTTATCTATTTATTTAAATACCTCCTCATTTCTCTCATTTTGGATGATTATCACTATTTTTGACAATTTGATACTCAGTTTTCATTAGGGACCTGCAAATACTTTCCACTCCCATGCTTATGACTGTGTAATTTTTTTAAGTTAATAAAAATTTTATTTCCAATTTGCTCAATTAAATCCTTCATTAATCCTCAATTAAATCCTTTGATGTCATCAAATATATTCCTTAAAACTCAACTCTTAAATAATCTTCTGTTCTTTTCTTATCCTAGAGACTTTTTACTTGTGCCCTCCATCCTCCTGCTCCAGACTGGAGAGTTTGCTCAGTAGGCCCTGACACTTTCCTTTGTTGATTTCCTATGTTCAATACTCTATTTCCAAACTCTCCATATTGCTCTTCAAGGTTCATTCTCTCATTCTGTTGGGAAATCTTGATTTTCTCTTTGGCAGTCAAGATTTGCAGTCTAGATGTGTTGTAAATGATCTTTGTTCTTTCCTCACACATGATTAATAGTTTGGTTTCCATAGAGTTCTAGATTAAATAAATTTCTTTGGAATGTTGAAGGCATTCTCCATACTACAGCAAGGTATGTTGCTTTTGGAAAATTATACATAATTTTGGTTCCCAATGTCTTGTTTTCTTTCTGAAACTTTTAGAATTTTTATTTATCAGTGGCTTTATAAAATTTCAGAGTGAGTATCTTTGGCATGTTTTCTTCGTTCATTCATTTTTCTACATAAGGATGGATTCTTTATTTCTTTCCCCCTTGCCTGCTTGCCTCGCTCTTCTTTCTTTTTAAAAATTTTTTATTTCTTTTTCTTTTCCTCTTCTATCCCTTCCCTTTTCTATCCTTTTCCTTGTCCACTCCTTTCCATCTCTTCCTCCCCTTTTTTTTTATCCTTCCCTCCATTCTAGTCTACTCCTCTCCCAACTCTCCCTTCCCTTTCTCCCCAGTTTCCTACCTCATTCCCCCCTCTTTTCTCTTTCTTTCTTTCACTCTAAAGAGTCAAAGTTTTACTTCCTAAAAAAAGTCAAACCTGAGAGTAAAAAACAGATACAATTCGCATAGAAAAAGCAGAATAAATAAACCTAATTATCCGTTTTCAGAATAAGTTGTTTTCCTAATATCCTATGGAGATCATTATCATACTGAAAATTATCATTATGAATTCATAGATTTTAACATGTTTTATCAGCTTAAATCCATTATATTTACTATTCATTTTGATGCCAAATTTGTCTCATCTTTGGCTAGTAGCAACTCAACTCAAAAACTTCAAGATGGTGCCTGAGTCCTTCTGATATGACCACAGTTGTCTCTGATAGATTTCTTGCTCTCTTTTACAAGATGCCTAAGCTAATCTTGTGCATTTCCTGCATTATAATGAGAATCAGATGTTTTTCCATAGAGGCCCTATAAGCCTAGTTCGCTACATTCTGGTCTATATTCCTTCTGATTCTTTGCAAATATAAGAAAATATTTCTTACTCGAATGGCAGCATAGAGACAAAACATTATGCACACACACATACACAGACATACATACACTTTGTGCCTTGATTTTCTCTCTCTGGAAGTGAAATTGCCTTTCTACGTGGAGGTGCAGGTCATTTTTCTTTAAATTGAAGACAAATAGTTTCACTTTTATTAGGACATACCTTAGAGTGCCTTTTTCTGGATCAAGTATCAAAATGTATATTAAAGTTCTTCTGTTTTTCTCAAGTGTGTTTCAAAATGTATATTAAATTTCTTCTGTTTTTCTCCAAATATCCTTGGATTATAATTTAAATATAATTTCCATTGCATTGTTATTTTCCTTTAGGGAATCCAATGTTTCATGTGATGTATCACCCTTGCAAATTTTCCATACCATCATACTCTAATTCATTTTTTTAATGGAAGTATAGTTGATGTACAGTGTTATTTTAGTTTAGGTGTACAACATAATGATTCATTACTTTTATAGATTATACTACTTTTAAAGTTAGTATAAAATATTGGCTATATTCCCTGTGTTGTACAACTTATCATTGTAGCTTTTTTATTTTATACATAGTACTTTGTACCTCTCAATCCTCTAACCCTATCTTAAGCATGCCCATTTCCTCTCCCACTGTTAACTAACTGCTAGTTTGTTCTCTGTATCAGTGGGTCTGTTTCTGTTTGTTATATTCATTCATTTGTTTTATTATTTAGATTCCATGTGTAATTTGCTTTAACCTCAGTGTCTCACAGAGCATCTTTATATGTGTTGACTATGAATCTCCCTACAGTAGTGCAATGATGCAAGGAAATCCCTCAGGATTTGATAGAGAATTTTAAAGTAGCATTGTAAGGAACATAATTATTGGCTCTAACCTATTTGTAGTCACCCGTATTTTCATTCTTTTAACCCCAAATGTTTTATAGACCAAGGTTTATATTCTGAAATTCTATGAGATCTAACACCATAAACCAAACAAGGTTTTTTTCAGTAAAATCTAGGTGAGGGATGTATTCTAATTTATTTTTAATTTTAGAATTAGTATCCATTAATATTTATTTATCTGAGGTATTAAGCATTTTTGTTGTTGTTGTTAGATTTCAATGACTCAGTTATCTTCCCAGCTCTTCTCAAAACTGAAGGGTATGGAAAAACTAGGATGAAATTGACACTGAAGTTCACTCTGACTTTTCTGATTAAGGTAGAACCTCAAAATATACAGTAAGGAAACAAAGTAACTCTGTTCAACAATTCAGGCACTTATGTGGAATGTTTTTTTTAGCTAGGATGAATAATTAAGTAGCTTATATTTAATATTTTAAAACAAATAAATAAAATGTTCAGCAAAAGCCTTTATTTTGATGTTTTGATTAAGGAAAAATACACCCATTTTGATCACAGAATTAATATTAAACACATCAGTCAATATTCCTAATGGATCACTAAATATTGCTAGAAGATAGCCATTTAAAGGAAAACAAAATGTGTTCCCAAAAATTGTATTACAATTTAAAGGGTTTTCTCTTTTTCTAATTGTTAGAAAACTAAAGTATAAAGTCAAGATCACTTTTATTTATTAGCTTTGAATCTACTGTAATATACTTCAGAAAGTCTTATATAATTTTCTTAGAAACAGAAAAATAATAGATGAGTCAACTCAGATAAAAGAGAGATATCTAAATTTTTGTTAAAAATATAGATCTTTATTAAACTATATTTGACATATAATGTGTAAGTTTAAGGTATAACACCCATTGACTTGATACAATGGTAAATAGTAATACGAATGCCATTGTAACATGAGTTAGCACTCTTATCACATCATATAATTATCATTTCTTTTTTGTGGTGGGAATAAAGATCTGGTCTCTTAGCAATTTTAATGATTATAATAAAATATTGTTGTATATATCCAGTATAGTGTGCATTAGATCTACAGAATTATTTATCTATTAGTTTCAAGTTTATACACTCAAACATCTCTCCAATTCTCCCACACCCCCTGCCCCTAGTAACCACCATTTTACCCTATTTTTATGAGTTTGGCTTTTTTAGATGCACATGTAAGTTATATCTTACAGTATTTGTCTTTCTCTGACTTTGCACACTTAGCATAATGTCCTCAAGTTCTATCCATGTTGTCACAAAAGGAAGCATATCCTTCTTTCTCATGGCTGAATACATCACACTTTTATCCTTTTATCCTCTGATGATCACTTAGGTGTTTATGTATCTTGGCTATTGCGAATAATGCTCCAATAAACACAGGAGTGCAAATATCCTTTTGATAATCTGTTTTCATTTCCTTTTAGTATTTACCCAGAAGCGGAATTGTGAGATCATACGGTAGTTCTATTTTTAATTATTTAAGGAACCTCCATATTGTTATCCATATTGGCTGAACCAACTTCCATTCCCACCAACAGAGTTTTCTCCACATTCTCAGCAACATGTGTAATATCTTGTCTTCTTAATGACAGGCATTCTGACAGGTGTGAGGTGATATCTCCTGGTTTTAATTTGCATTTCCCTAATTATTACTAATGTGAATATCTTTTCATCTGTCTCTTGGCCATTTGGATGTTTTTTGGTCTTTTTAGTTCCTCAGCCCATTTTGTGATCACATTGCTTGTACATTTACTATTGCATTGTATGAGTTCCTTATATATTTTGGATATTAACCCTTAATTTTTAGAAATGATATATTATGAATAATTTTCTTTGTAGACTCTTATTCAAAGTTAACAGACTCAATTTTCAGAAGAGGTCACTAAGGGTCACTGTTAGGACAATCAAACAAGTCACTAATGATCATTGGTAGGATACTGAAAACAAGTTCATATATCACAAGTCACTGTGGTGAAGGTAGGACTGGAATCAATACTGCTTTTTCCCCATAGCTGTTGTAAGAAATATAAGTCACATTAAACCTCAAAATGCCTATAGTATAATAAAGAAATCGTGTGTGTACATATTAAAAAAAAGGGCGGTAGACTGAACAAGAGCCATTGTAAACTGCAGTGGGTATATAAGACATGGTTGGGAGTATAGATATAGGAAGTCAGAAGGGTCTAGGTCATTTAGTTAATGCTTTATTAAGTAAACTAAATACATATAGGAAGAAAGGGTTTATACATAAGGGCAAAAATCAACAGGAATAATGGCATGGACAGAGTCACTGTTTATAGAAATGGGTATGACACTTGGAAAAGGGATGAAAGATGTGATAATACATATTTTATTCCTTAGCTATTTGAATTTACTTTCTTTAAAACTGAATAGTTCTCTCATTAATCCTTAGTGACCTTTACGTAATTCTAAGGTGTAAATTTAGCATATCTGATGTATGCTATTTTCAAACATTCACAACACTTGGAGAGTATATAAAAACTTTTTGATCAATGAAAAATATATACATATACAGAAAAATTGATTTTAAATTCATTTGAAGGATCTTTAATGTAAAAGCTAACACTGACCTTATTTGGGAACACTAGAACAAATATGAGTACCCTAGATTTATACACTATACTTTCATAAATTTTTAAAGACAAACCTCTTCCAATGAAAGCATCCTCCCTGTAATTATCAAAATAGTCTTATGAATTCTGAGTTACAGATTTGAGGTCATAGAATCTGACATGTTATGGGAACAAATGTCCCCTAGAGTTTGTGTGCTGGTATCGCAGGAGAAAAGAGAAGACTAAAGAAGAAGTTCTTCTCCTTGTTATAAAAAGAAAAATTTAGGGGCTTCCCTGGTGGCACTGTGGTTAAGAATCCGCCTACCAATGCAGGGGACAGGGGTTCGAGCCCTGGTCCAGGAAGATCCCACATGCCGTGGAGGAACTAAGCCCGTGCGCCACAACTACTGATCCTGTGCTCTAGAGCCCATGAGGCACAACTACTGAGCCCACGTGCCACAACTACTGAAGGAGGTATGCCTAGAGCCCGTGCTCTGCAGCAAGAGAAGCCACCGCAATGAGAAGCCTACGCACTGCAACAAAGAGTAGCCCCTGCTTGCCACAACTAGAGAAAGCCCGCATGCAACAATGAAGACCCAACACAGTCAAAAATAAATAAATTTTTTAAAAAAGAAAAATTTTAAGGGAAAATTATACACATTTTAAATTAGATATTATATCTCCATAATTCCTATCTCAACAGACAACGTAGAGATGAAT